>NW_026870909.1:4521140-5167017 GCF_033118175.1 Dama dama | reverse complement strand
CATGCTCATCTCATTTTTGACACTTTTTGAAAGTGTTCATATTTTTCACACCTTTTGAAGCTCTTCATATTTTTCACACGTTTTCAGGCTCTTCATGTTTTTCAACACGGCTTCATGCTCCTCCTATTTTTCACACCTTTTGAAGCTCTTCATATTTTTTACACCTTTTCAGGCTCTTCATGTTTTTGAACAGCTCTTCATGCTGCTCCTATTTTTCAGACCGTTTCATGCTTCTCATATTTTTGACACGTTTTGAAGCTCTTCATATTTTTCACACATTTTCAGGCTCTTCATGTATTTCAACACCACTTCATGCTCCTCCTATTTTTCAGACCGTTTCATGCTCCTCATATTTTTGACACCTTTTGAAGCTCTTCATATTTTTCACACCTTGTCAGGCTGTACATGTTTTTGAACACCTCTTCATGCTCTTCCTATTTTTCAGACCGTTTCATGCTCATGTCAATTTTCACACCTTTTCAGGCTCTTCTTATTTTTCAAACCAGTGAAGCTCTTCATATTTTTCACACTTTTTCAGGCTTTTCATGTTTAGAACACCGCTTCATACTCCTCCTATTTTTCAGACCGTTTCATGCTCATCTCATTTTTGACACCTTTTCAGGCTCTTCATATTTTTCAAACCTTTTGAAGCTCTTCATATTTTTCACACTTTTTCAGGCTCTTCATGTTTTGAACACCGCTTCATGCTCCTCCTATTTTTCAGACCGTTTCATGCTCCTCATATTTTTGAAACCTGTTGAAGCTCTTCATATATTTCACACCTTTTGAAGCTCTTCATATTTTTCACTCCTTTTCAGGCTCTTCATGTTTTTCAACAACACTTCATGCTCCACCATTTTTGAGACCGCTTCATGCTCATCTCATTTTTGACACTTTTTGAAGCTGTTCATATTTTTCACACCTTTTGAAGCTCTTCATGTTTTTCACACGTTTTCAGGCTCTTCATGTTTTTCAACACCGCTTCATGCTTCTCCTATTTTTCACACCTTTTGAAGCTCTTCATATATTTCACACGTTTTCAGGCTCTTCATGTTTTTGCACACCTCTTCATGCTACTCCTATTTTTCAGACCGATTAATGCTCCTCATGTATTTCACACCTTTTGAAGCTCTTCATATTTTTCACACGATTTCAGGCTCTTCATGTTTTTCAACAACACTTCATGCTCCACCATTTTTGAGACCGCTTCATGCTCATCTCATTTTTGACACTTTTTGAAGCTGTTCATATTTTTCACACCTTTTGAAGCTCTTCATGTTTTTCACACGTTTTCAGGCTCTTCATGTTTTTCAACACCGCTTCATGCTTCTCCTATTTTTCACACCTTTTGAAGCTCTTCATATATTTCACACGTTTTCAGGCTCTTCATGTTTTTGCACACCTCTTCATGCTCTTCCTATTTTTCAGACCGTTTCATGCTCATGTCAATTTTCACACCTTTTCAGGCTCTTCTTATTTTTCAAACCAAGTGAAGCTCTTCATATTTTTCACACTTTTTCAGGCTTTTCATGTATAGAACACCGCTTCATGCTCCTCCTATTTTTCAGACCGTTTCATGCTCATCTCATTTTTGACACCTTTCCAGGCTCTTCATATTTTTCAAACCTTTTGAAGCTCTTCATATTTTTCACACTTTTTCAGGCTCTTCATGTTTTTGACACGGTTTCATGCTCCTCCTATTTTTCAGACCGTTTCATGCTCCTCATATTTTTGACACCTTTTGAATCTCTTCATATATTTCACACCTTTTCAGGCTCTTCATGTTTTTGACACGGTTTCATGCTCCTCCTATTTTTCAGACCGTTTCATGCTCCTCAAATTTTTGACACCTTTTGAAGCTCTTCATATTTTTCACAACTTTTCAGACTCTTCATGTTTTTCAACACCGCTTCATGATCCTCCAATTTTTCAGACCGTTTCATGCTCCTCATATTTGTGACATCTTTTGAAGCTTTTCTTATTTTTCACACCTTTTAGGCTCTTCATGTTTTTCAGCACCACTTCATGCTCCTCCTATTTCTCAGACAGTTTCTTGCTCCTCATATTGTGGACACCTTTTGAAGCTCTTCATATTTTTCACACCTTTTGAAGCTCTTCATATTTTTCACAAGTTTTCAGATCTTCATGTTTTTCAACACCGCTTCTTGATCCTCCTATGTTTCAGACCGTTTCATGCTCCTCATATGTTTGACACGTTTTGAAGCTCTTCATATTTTACACAAATTTTCAGGCTCTTCATGTTTTGGAACACCGCTTCAGGCTCCTCCTAATTTTCACACCTTTTGAAGCACTTCAAATTTTTCACACCTTTTCAGGCTCTTCATACTTTTGAACACGGTTTCCTGCTGCTCCTTTTTTTCAGACCGTTTCATGCTCCTCATATTTTTGACACCTTTTGAATCTCTTGATATATTTCGCACCTTTTCAGGCTCTTCATGTATTGGAACACCGCTTCATGCTCCTCCTATTTTTCAGACGGTTTCATTCTCCTCATGTACTTCACACCTTTTGAAGCTCTTCATATATTTCACACTTTTTCAGGCTCTTCATGTTTTTCAACACCACTTCATGCTCCTCCTATTTTTCAGACCGTTTCATGCTCATCTCATTTTTGACACCTTCTGAAGCTCTTCATATTTTTCACACCTTTTGAAGCTCTTCATATATTTCACATCTTTTCAGGCTCTTCATGTTTATGAACATCGCTTCATGCTCCTCCTATAATTCAGACGGTTTCATGCTCCTCATGTATTTCACTCCTTTTGAAGCTCTTCATATTTTACACACCTTTTCAGGCTCTTCATGATTTTCAACCCCACTTCATGCTCCTCCTATATTTCAGACCTTTTCATGTTCGTCATATTTTTGACACCTTTTGAAGCTCTTCATATTTTCTACACCTTTTCAGGCTCTTCATGTTTTTCAACACGGCTTCATGCTCCTCTTATTTTTCAGACCATTTCGTGCTCCTCATATTTTTCACAGCTTTTGAAGCTCTTCATATTTTTCACACCTTTTCAGGCTCGTCATGTTTTTCAACACCACGTCATGCTCCTCCTATATTTCAGATCCATTCATGCTCCTCATATTTTGACACCTTTTGAAGCTCTTCATATTTTTCACACCGTTTCAGGCTCCTCCTGTTTCTGAACACCGTTTCATGCTCCTCCTATTTTTCAGACCGTTTCATGCTCCTCATATTTTTGACACCTTTTGAAGCTCTTCATATTTTTCACACCTTTTCAGGCTCTTCAAGTTTTTGAACAATGCTACAATGCTCCTCCTATTTTTCAGACCGTTTCATGCTCCTCATATTTTTGACACCTTTTGAAGCTCTTCATATTTTTCACACCTTTTGAAGCTCTTCATATATTTCACCCTTTTTCAGGCTCTTCATGTTTTTCAACACCACTTCATGCTTCTCCTATTTCTCAGACCGTTTCATGCTCATCTCATTTTTGACAGCATTTGAAGCTCTTCATATTTTTCACAACTTTTGAAGCTCTTCATATTTTTCACACCTTTTAAGGCTCCTCATGTTTTTCAACACCGCTTCATGCTCCTCCTATTTTTCAGACCGTTTCATGCTCCTCATATTTTTGAAACCTGTTGAAGCTCTTCATATATTTCACACATTTTCAGGCTCTTAATGTTTTTCAACACCACTTCATGCTCCTCCTTTTTTTTCAGACCGTTTCATGCTCATCTAATTTTTGACACCTTCTGAAGCTCTTCATAGTTTTCACAAATTTTCAGGCTCTTCATATTTTTGAACACCGCTTCATGCTCCTCCTATTTTTCAGACCGTTTCATGCTCCTCATGTATTTCACACATTTTGAAGCTCTTCATATTTTACGCACCTTTTCAGGCTCGTCATGATTTTCAACACCACTTCATGCTCCTCCTATTTTCAGACGGTTTTTGCTCCTCATATATTTGACACCTTTTGAAGCTCTTCATATATTTCACACCATTTCAGGCTCTTCAAATTTTTGAACACCACTTCATGCTCCTCCTATTTTTCAGACCGTTTCATGCTCATCTAATTTATGACACCTTTTGAAGATCTTCATATATTTCACACCTTTTGAAGCTCTTCATATTTTTCACATTTTTGAATCTCTTCAAATTTTTCATACCTTTTCAGGCTCTTCATGTTTTTGAACACCGCTTCATGCTCCTCATATATTTCAGACCGTTTCATGCTCCTCATATTTGTGACACCTTTTGAAGCTCTTCGTATATTTTCACACATTTTCAGGCTCTTCATGTTTTTCAACATGACTTCATGCTCCTCCTATTTTTCAGACCGTTTCATGCTCCTCATATTTTTGACACCTTTTGAAATCTTCATATACTTCACACCTTTTCAGCTTCTTCATTTTTTTGAAAAGAACTTCATGCTCCTTCTATTTCTCAGACCGTTTCATGGTCATCTCATTTTTGACACCTTTTGAAGCTCTTCATATTTTTCAACACCGCATCATGCTCCTCCTATTTTTCAGACAGTTTCATGCTCCTCATATTTTTGACACGTTTTGAAGCTCTTCATATTTTTCACATCTTTTCAGGCTCTTCGTGTTTTTGAACACCGCTTCATGCTCCTCCGGTTTTTCAGACCGTTTCATGCTCCTCATATTTTTGACACCTTTTGAAGCTTTTCATATTTTTTACAACATTTCAGGCTTTTCATGTTTTTGAACACCTCTTCATGCTCCTCGTATTTTTCACACCTTTTGAAGCTCTTCATATTTTTCATACCTTTTCAGGCTCTTCATGTTTTTCAACACCGCTTCATGCTCCTCCGATTTTTCAGACCGTTTCATGCTCCTCCTGTACTTCACACCTTTTGTAGCTCTTCATATTTTTCACACCTTTTCAGGCTCTTCATGTTTTTCAACACCGCTTCATGCTACTCCTATTTTTGAGACCTATTAATGCTCCTCATGTATTTCACACCTTTTGAAGCTCTTCATATTTTTCACACGATTTCAGGCTCTTCATGTTTTTCAACAACACTTCATGCTCCACCATTTTTCAGACCGCTTCATGCTCATCTCATTTTTGACACTTTTTGAAAGTGTTCATATTTTTCACACCTTTTGAAGCTCTTCATATTTTTCACACGTTTTCAGGCTCTTCATGTTTTTCAACACGGCTTCATGTTCCTCCTATTTTTCAGACCGTTTCTTGCTCCTCATGTATTTCACACCTTTTGAAGCTCTTCATATTTTTCAAACCTTTTCAGGCTCTTCACGTTTTTGAACAACACTTCATGCTCCTCCTATTTTTCAGAACGTTTCTTGCTCATCTCATTTTTGACACCTTTCCAGGCTCTTCATATTTTTCAAACCTTTTGAAGCTCTTCATATTTTTCACACTTTTTCAGGCTCTTCATGTTTTGAACACCGCTTCATGCTCCTCCTATTTTTCAGACCGTTTCATGCTCCTCATATTTTTGAAACCTGTTGAAGCTCTTCGTATATTTCACACCTTTTGAAGCTCTTCATATTTTTCACTCCTTTTCAGGCTCTTCATGTTTTTCAACACCGCTTCATGCTACTCCTATTTTTCCGATCGATTAATGCTCATCATGTATTTCACACCTTTTGAAGCTCTTCATATTTTTCACACGATTTCAGGCTCTTTATGTTTTTCAACAACACTTCATGCTCCACCATTTTTCAGACCGCTTCATGCTCATCTCATTTTTGACACTTTTTGAAGCTGTTCATATTTTTCACACCTTTTGAAGCTCTTCATGTTTTTCACACGTTTTCAGGCTCTTCATGTTTTTCAACACCGCTGCATGCTTCTCCTATTTTTCACACCTTTTGAAGCTGTTCATATTTTTCACACGTTTTCAGGCTCTTCATGTTTTTGAACACCTCTTCATGCTGCTCGTATTTTTCAGACCGTTTCATGCTTCTCATATTTTTGACACGATTTGAAGCTCTTCATATTTTTCACAAATTTACAATCTCTTCATGTTTTTCAACACCACTTCATGCTCCTCCTATTTTTCAGACCGTTACATGCTCCTCATATTTTTGACACCTTTTGAAGCTCTTCATATTTTTAACACCTTTTCAGGTTCTTCATGTTTTTCAACACCGCTTCATGCTCCTCCTATTTTTCTGACCGTTTCATGCTCCTCATGTATTTTCCACCTTTTGAAGCTCTTCATATTTTTCACACCTTTTGAAGCTCTTCATATTTTTCACACCTTTTGTAGCTCTTCATATTTTTCACACCTTTTCAGGCTATTCATGTTTTTGAACACCGTTTCATGCTCCTCCTATAACTCAGACGGTTTCATGCTCCTTATGTATTTCACTCCTTTTGAAGCTCTTCATATTTTACACACCTTTTCAGGCTCTTCATGATTTTCAACCCCACTTCATGCTCCTCCGATTTTTCAGACCGTTTCATGCTCAACTCATTTTTGACACCCTTTGAAGCTCTTCATATTTTTCACACCTTTTGAAGCTGTTCATATTTTTAACACCTTTTCAGGCTCTTCATGTTTTTGAACAGCTTTTCATGCTCCTCCTATTTTTCAGACCGTTTCATGCTCCTCCCATTTTTGACACCTTTGAAGCTCTTCATATTTTTCACACCTTTTCATGTTCTTCATGTTTTTCAACACCGCTTCATGCTTCTCCTATTTTTCAGACCGTTTCATGCTCCTCATATTTTTGACACCTTTTGAGACTCTTCATATTTTTCACACATTTTCAGGCTCTTCATGTTTTTCAACACCAATTCATGCTCCTCATATATTTGACACCTTTTGAATGTCTTCATATATTTCACACATTTTCAGGCTCTTCATGTTTTTCAACACCACTTCATGCTCCTCCTATTTTTCAGACCGTTTCATGCTTCTCATGTATTTCACAACTTTTGAAGCTCTTTATATTTTTCACACCTTTTTAGGCTCTTCATATACTTGAACACGGTTTCATGCTCCTCCTATTTTTCAGACTGTTTCATGCTCATCTCATTTTTGACACCTTTTGAAGCTCTTCATATATTTCACACCTTTTGAAGCTCTTCATATTTCTCAAACGTTTTCAGGCTCTTCATGTTTTTCAACACCCCTTCTTGCTCATCCTATTTTTCAGACAGTTTCATGCTTGTCTCATTTCTGACACCTTTTGAAGCTCTTCATATATTTCACACCTTTTGAAGCTCTTCATATTTCTCAAACGTTTTCAGGCTCTTCATGTTTTTCAACACCCCTTCTTGCTCATCCTATTTTTCAGAACGTTTCATGCTCCTCATATTTTTGACACCTTTTGAAGCTCTTCATATACTTCACACCTTTTCAGGTTCTTCATGTTTTTGAACAACTTTTCATGCTCCTCCTATTTTTCAGACCGTTTCATGCTTCTCATATTTTTGACACCTTTTGAAGCTCTTAATATTTTTCACACCTTTTCAGTCTCTTCATGATTTTGAACACCACTTTATGCTCCTCCTATTATTCAGACCGCTTCATTCTCCTCATTATTTTTGACACCTTTTGAAGCTCTTCATATTTTTAAACACCTTTTGAAGCTCTTCATATTTTTCACACTTTTTCAGGCTCTTCATGTTTTCCACACCGCTTCATGCTCCTCCTATTTTTCAGACAGTTTCATGTTCCTCCTCTTTTTGACACCTTTTGAAGGTCTTCATATTTTTCACACATTTTCAGGCTCTTCATGTTTCTCAACACTGTTTCATGCTCCTCCTATTTTAAAGATAGTTTCATGCTCCTCATATATTTGAAAACTTTTGAAGCTATTCATATTTTTCACACCTTTTCAGCCTCTTCATGTTTCTCAACAGCACTTCATGCTCCTCCTGTTTTTCACACCGTTTCATGATCCTCATATTTTTGACACCTTTAGAAGCTCTTCATATTTTTCACACCTTTTCAGGCTCTTCATGTTTTTCAACACCGATTCATGCTCCTCATATATTTGACATCTTTTGAATCTCTTCATATATTTCACACATTTTCAGGTTCTTCATGTTTTTCAACACCACTTCATGCTCCTCCTATTTTTCAGACCGTTTCATACTCATCTCACTTTTGACACATTTTGAAGCTCTTAATATTTTCCACACCTTTTGAAGCTCTTCATATTTTTCAAACGTTTTCAGGCTCTTAATCTTTTTCAACACCGCTTCTTGCTCCTCCTATTTTTCAGACCGTTTCATGCTCCTCATATTTTTGACACCTTTTGAAGCTCTTCATATTTTTCACACCTTTTCAGGCTCTTCATGTTTTTGAACACCGTTTCATGCTCCTCCTATTTTTCAGACCGTTTCATGCTCCTCATATTTTTGACACCTTTTGAACCTCTTCATATTTTTCACATCTTTTCAGGCTCTTCATGGTTTTCAAAGCCACTTCATGCTTCTCCTATTTTTCATACCGTTTCATGCTCCTCTCATTTCTGACACCTTTTGAAGCTCTTCATATATTTCACACATTTTCAGGCTCTTCATGTTTTTCAACACCACTTCATGCTCCTCCTATTTTTCTGACCGTTTCATGCTCCTCATGTATTTCACACCGTTTGAAGCTCTTTATATTTTTCACACCTTTTTAGGCTCTTCATGTTTTTGAACACGATTTCAGGCTCCTCCTATTTTTCGGACTGTTTCATGCTCATCTTATTTTTGACACCTTTTGAAGCTCTTCATATTTTTCACACCTTTTGAATCTCTTCACATTTCTCAAACGTTTTCAGGCTCTTCATGTTTTTCAACACCCCTTCTTGCTCATCCTATTTTTCAGATCGTTTCATGCTCCTCATATTTTTGACAAGTTTTGAAGCTCTTCATATTTTTCACACCTTTTCAGGCTCTTCATATCTTTGAACACCGTTTCATGCTGCTCCTATTTTTCAAATAGTTTCATGCTCCTCATATTTTTGACAGATTTTGAAGCTCTTCATTTTTTCACACCTTTTGAAGCTCTTCATATTTTTCACACCTTTTCAGGCTCTTCATGTCTTTGAACACCGTTTCATGCTGCTCCTATTTTACAGATCGTTTCATGCTCCTCATATTTTTGACAAGTTTTGAAGCTCTTCATATTTTTCACACCTTTTCAGGCTCTTCATGTCTTTGAACACCGTTTCATGCTGCTCCTATTTTACAGATCGTTTCATGCTCCTCATATTTTTGACAGATTTTGAAGCTCTTCATTTTTTTCACACCTTTTGAAGCTCTTCATATTTTTCACACCTTTTAAGGTTCTTCATGATTTTGAACACCACTTTATGCTCCTCCTATTATTCAGACCGTTTCATTCTCCTCATTATTTTTAATACCTTTTGAAGCTCTTCATATTTTTGAACACCTTTTGAAGCTCTTCATATTTTTCACACTTTTTCAGGCTCTTCATGTTTTTCCACACCGCTTCATGCTCCTCCTATTTTTCAGACAGTTTCATGTGCCTCCTCTTTTTGACACCTTTTGAAGGTCTTCATATTTTTCACACCTTTTCAGGCTCTTCATGTTATTCAACACCGTTTCATGCTCCTCCTATTTTAAAGATAGTTACATGCTCCTCATATATTTGAAAACTTTTGAAGCTATTCATATTTTTCACACCTTTTCAGCCTCTTCATGTTTCTCAACCCCACTTCATGCTCCTCCTGTTTTTCACACCGTTTCATGATCCTCATATTTTTGACACCTTTAGCAGCTCTTCATATTTTTCACACCTTTTCAGTCTCTTCATGTTTTTCTACACCACTTCATGCTCCTCCTATTTTTCAGACCGTTTCATGATACTCATATATTTGACACCTTTGGAAGCTCTTCATATTTTTCACACCTTTTCAGGCTCTTCATGCTTTTCAACACCGCTTCATGCTCCTCCTATTTTTCAGAACGTTTCATGCTCCTCCTATTTTTGACACCTTTTGAAGCTCTTCATATATTTCACACTTTTCTGGCTCTTCATGTTTTTCAACACCGCTTCGTGCTCCTCGTATTTTTCAGACCCTTTCATGCTCCTCATATTTTTGACACCTTTTGAAGCTGTTCATATTTTTCACACCTTTTCATGCTCTACATGTTTTTCAACATCGCTTCATGCTCCTCCTATTTTTCAGACCGTTTCATGCTCCTCATATTTTTGACACCTTTTGAAGCTCTTCATATTTTTCACACCTTTTCAGGCTCTTCATGTTTTTCAACACCGCTTCCTGCTCTTCCTATTTTTCAGACCCTTTCATGCTCCTCATATTTTTGACACCTTTTAAAGCTATTCATATTTTTCACACCTTTTCAGGCTCTTCATGTTTTTCCACCCCGCTTCATGCTGCTCCTATTTTTCAGATCGTTTCATGCTCCTCATATTTTTGACACATTTTGAAGCTCTTCATATTTTTCACACCTTTTAATGCTCTTCATGATTTTGAACACCGCTTGATGCTCCTCCTATTATTTAGACCGTTCCATACTCCTCATATTTTTGACACCTTTTAAAGCTCTTCATATTTTTGACACCTTTTGAAGCTCTTCATATTTTTCACACCTTTTCAGGCTCTTCATGTTTTTCAACATCACTTCATGCTCCTCCTATTTTTCAGACCGTTTCATGCTCCTCTCATTTCTGACACCTTTTGAAGCTCTTCATATATTTCACACATTTTCAGGCTCTTCATGTTTTTCAACACCACTTCATGCTCCTCCTATTTTTCAGACCGTTTCATGCTCCTCATGTATTTCACAACTTTTGAAGCTCTTTATATTTTTCACACCTTTTTAGGCTCTTCATATACTTGAACATGGTTTCATGCTCCTCCTATTTTTCAGACTGTTTCATGCTCATCTCATTTTTGAAGCCTTTTGAAGCACTTCATATATTTCACACCTTTTGAATCTCTTCATATTTCTCAAACGTTTTCAGGCTCTTCTTGTTTTTCAACACCCCTTCTTCCTCATCCTATTTTTCAGACCGTTTCATGCTTCTCTCATTTCTGACACCTTTTGAAGCTCTTCATATATTTCACACCTATTGAAGCTCTTCATATTTCTCAAACGTTTTCAGGCTCTTCATGTTTTTCAACACCCCTTCTTGCTCATCCTATTTTTCAGACCGTTTCATGCTCCTCATATTTTTGACACCTTTTGAAGCTCTTCATATACTTCACACCTTTTCAGGCTCTTCATGTTTTTCAACACCTTTTCATGCTCCTCCTATTTTTCAAACCGTTTCATGCTTCTCATATTTTTGACACCTTTTGAATCTCTTCATATTTTTCACATCTTTTCAGGTTCTTCATGTTTTTCAACTTCGCTTCATGCTCCTCGTATTTTTCAGACCGTTTCACCCTCCTCATCTTCTTGACACCTTTTGAAGCTCTTCATATTTTTCACAACTTTTCAGGCTCTCCATGTTTCTCAACACCGCTTCATGCTCCTCCTATTTTTCAGACCGTTTCATGCTCCTCATATTTTTGACAACTTTTGAATCTCTTCATATTTTTCACACATTTTCAGGCTCTCAATGTTTCTCAACACCGCTTCATGCTCCTCCTATTTTTCAGACAGTTTCATGTGCCTCCTCTTTTTGACACCTTTTGAAGGTCTTCATATTTTTCACACATTTTCAGGCTCTTCATGTTTCTCAACACTGTTTCATGCTCCTCCTATTTTAAAGATAGTTTCATGCTCCTCATATATTTGAAAACTTTTGAAGCTATTCATATTTTTCACACCTTTTCAGCCTCTTCATGTTTCTCAACAGCACTTCATGCTCCTCCTGTTTTTCACACCGTTTCATGATCCTCATATTTTTGACACCTTTAGAAGCTCTTCATATTTTTCACACCTTTTCAGGCTCTTCATGTTTTTCAACACCGATTCATGCTCCTCATATATTTGACATCTTTTGAATCTCTTCATATATTTCACACATTTTCAGGTTCTTCATGTTTTTCAACACCACTTCATGCTCCTCCTATTTTTCAGACCGTTTCATACTCATCTCACTTTTGACACATTTTGAAGCTCTTAATATTTTCCACACCTTTTGAAGCTCTTCATATTTTTCAAACGTTTTCAGGCTCTTAATCTTTTTCAACACCGCTTCTTGCTCCTCCTATTTTTCAGACCGTTTCATGCTCCTCATATTTTTGACACCTTTTGAAGCTCTTCATATTTTTCACACCTTTTCAGGCTCTTCATGTTTTTGAACACCGTTTCATGTTCCTCCTATTTTTCAGACCGTTTCATGCTCCTCATATTTTTGACACCTTTTGAACCTCTTCATATTTTTCACATCTTTTCAGGCTCTTCATGGTTTTCAAAGCCACTTCATGCTTCTCCTATTTTTCATACCGTTTCATGCTCCTCTCATTTCTGACACCTTTTGAAGCTCTTCATATATTTCACACATTTTCAGGCTCTTCATGTTTTTCAACACCACTTCATGCTCCTCCTATTTTTCTGACCGTTTCATGCTCCTCATGTATTTCACACCGTTTGAAGCTCTTTATATTTTTCACACCTTTTTAGGCTCTTCATGTTTTTGAACACGATTTCAGGCTCCTCCTATTTTTCGGACTGTTTCATGCTCATCTTATTTTTGACACCTTTTGAAGCTCTTCATATTTTTCACACCTTTTGAATCTCTTCATATTTCTCAAACGTTTTCAGGCTCTTCATGTTTTTCAACACCCCTTCTTGCTCATCCTATTTTTCAGATCGTTTCATGCTCCTCATATTTTTGACAAGTTTTGAAGCTCTTCATATTTTTCACACCTTTTCAGGCTCTTCATATCTTTGAACACCGTTTCATGCTGCTCCTATTTTTCAAATAGTTTCATGCTCCTCATATTTTTGACAGATTTTGAAGCTCTTCATTTTTTCACACCTTTTGAAGCTCTTCATATTTTTCACACCTTTTCAGGCTCTTCATGTCTTTGAACACCGTTTCATGCTGCTCCTATTTTACAGATCGTTTCATGCTCCTCATATTTTTGACAGATTTTGAAGCTCTTCATTTTTTTCACACCTTTTGAAGCTCTTCATATTTTTCACACCTTTTAAGGTTCTTCATGATTTTGAACACCACTTTATGCTCCTCCTATTATTCAGACCGTTTCATTCTCCTCATTATTTTTGACACCTTTTGAAGCTCTTCATATTTTTGAACACCTTTTGAAGCTCTTCATATTTTTCACACATTTTCAGGCTCTTCATGTTTTTCCACACCGCTTCATGCTCCTCCTATTTTTCAGACAGTTTCATGTGCCTCCTCTTTTTGACACCTTTTGAAGGTCTTCATATTTTTCACACCTTTTCAGGCTCTTCATGTTATTCAACACCGTTTCATGCTCCTCCTATTTTAAAGATAGTTACATGCTCCTCATATATTTGAAAACTTTTGAAGCTATTCATATTTTTCACACCTTTTCAGCCTCTTCATGTTTCTCAACCCCACTTCATGCTCCTCCTGTTTTTCACACCGTTTCATGATCCTCATATTTTTGACACCTTTAGCAGCTCTTCATATTTTTCACACCTTTTCAGTCTCTTCATGTTTTTCTACACCACTTCATGCTCCTCCTATTTTTCAGACCGTTTCATGATACTCATATATTTGACACCTTTGGAAGCTCTTCATATTTTTCACACCTTTTCAGGCTCTTCATGCTTTTCAACACCGCTTCATGCTCCTCCTATTTATCAGAACGTTTCATGCTCCTCCTATTTTTGACACCTTTTGAAGCTCTTCATATTTTTCACACCTTTTCAGGCTCTTCATGTTTTTGAACACCGTTTCATGCTCCTCCTATTTTTCAGACCGTTTCATGCTCCTCATATTTTTGACACCTTTTGAACCTCTTCATATTTTTCACATCTTTTCAGGCTCTTCATGGTTTTCAAAGCCACTTCATGCTTCTCCTATTTTTCATACCGTTTCATGCTCCTCTCATTTCTGACACCTTTTGAAGCTCTTCATATATTTCACACATTTTCAGGCTCTTCATGTTTTTCAACACCACTTCATGCTCCTCCTATTTTTCTGACCGTTTCATGCTCCTCATGTATTTCACACCGTTTGAAGCTCTTTATATTTTTCACACCTTTTTAGGCTCTTCATGTTTTTGAACACGATTTCAGGCTCCTCCTATTTTTCGGACTGTTTCATGCTCATCTTATTTTTGACACCTTTTGAAGCTCTTCATATTTTTCACACCTTTTGAATCTCTTCACATTTCTCAAACGTTTTCAGGCTCTTCATGTTTTTCAACACCCCTTCTTGCTCATCCTATTTTTCAGATCGTTTCATGCTCCTCATATTTTTGACAAGTTTTGAAGCTCTTCATATTTTTCACACCTTTTCAGGCTCTTCATATCTTTGAACACCGTTTCATGCTGCTCCTATTTTTCAAATAGTTTCATGCTCCTCATATTTTTGACAGATTTTGAAGCTCTTCATTTTTTCACACCTTTTGAAGCTCTTCATATTTTTCACACCTTTTCAGGCTCTTCATGTCTTTGAACACCGTTTCATGCTGCTCCTATTTTACAGATCGTTTCATGCTCCTCATATTTTTGACAAGTTTTGAAGCTCTTCATATTTTTCACACCTTTTCAGGCTCTTCATGTCTTTGAACACCGTTTCATGCTGCTCCTATTTTACAGATCGTTTCATGCTCCTCATATTTTTGACAGATTTTGAAGCTCTTCATTTTTTTCACACCTTTTGAAGCTCTTCATATTTTTCACACCTTTTAAGGTTCTTCATGATTTTGAACACCACTTTATGCTCCTCCTATTATTCAGACCGTTTCATTCTCCTCATTATTTTTAATACCTTTTGAAGCTCTTCATATTTTTGAACACCTTTTGAAGCTCTTCATATTTTTCACACTTTTTCAGGCTCTTCATGTTTTTCCACACCGCTTCATGCTCCTCCTATTTTTCAGACAGTTTCATGTGCCTCCTCTTTTTGACACCTTTTGAAGGTCTTCATATTTTTCACACCTTTTCAGGCTCTTCATGTTATTCAACACCGTTTCATGCTCCTCCTATTTTAAAGATAGTTACATGCTCCTCATATATTTGAAAACTTTTGAAGCTATTCATATTTTTCACACCTTTTCAGCCTCTTCATGTTTCTCAACCCCACTTCATGCTCCTCCTGTTTTTCACACCGTTTCATGATCCTCATATTTTTGACACCTTTAGCAGCTCTTCATATTTTTCACACCTTTTCAGTCTCTTCATGTTTTTCTACACCACTTCATGCTCCTCCTATTTTTCAGACCGTTTCATGATACTCATATATTTGACACCTTTGGAAGCTCTTCATATTTTTCACACCTTTTCAGGCTCTTCATGCTTTTCAACACCGCTTCATGCTCCTCCTATTTTTCAGAACGTTTCATGCTCCTCCTATTTTTGACACCTTTTGAAGCTCTTCATATATTTCACACTTTTCTGGCTCTTCATGTTTTTCAACACCGCTTCGTGCTCCTCGTATTTTTCAGACCCTTTCATGCTCCTCATATTTTTGACACCTTTTGAAGCTGTTCATATTTTTCACACCTTTTCATGCTCTACATGTTTTTCAACATCGCTTCATGCTCCTCCTATTTTTCAGACCGTTTCATGCTCCTCATATTTTTGACACCTTTTGAAGCTCTTCATATTTTTCACACCTTTTCAGGCTCTTCATGTTTTTCAACACCGCTTCCTGCTCTTCCTATTTTTCAGACCCTTTCATGCTCCTCATATTTTTGACACCTTTTAAAGCTATTCATATTTTTCACACCTTTTCAGGCTCTTCATGTTTTTCCACCCCGCTTCATGCTGCTCCTATTTTTCAGATCGTTTCATGCTCCTCATATTTTTGACACATTTTGAAGCTCTTCATATTTTTCACACCTTTTAATGCTCTTCATGATTTTGAACACCGCTTGATGCTCCTCCTATTATTTAGACCGTTCCATACTCCTCATATTTTTGACACCTTTTAAAGCTCTTCATATTTTTGACACCTTTTGAAGCTCTTCATATTTTTCACACCTTTTCAGGCTCTTCATGTTTTTCAACATCACTTCATGCTCCTCCTATTTTTCAGACCGTTTCATGCTCCTCTCATTTCTGACACCTTTTGAAGCTCTTCATATATTTCACACATTTTCAGGCTCTTCATGTTTTTCAACACCACTTCATGCTCCTCCTATTTTTCAGACCGTTTCATGCTCCTCATGTATTTCACAACTTTTGAAGCTCTTTATATTTTTCACACCTTTTTAGGCTCTTCATATACTTGAACATGGTTTCATGCTCCTCCTATTTTTCAGACTGTTTCATGCTCATCTCATTTTTGAAGCCTTTTGAAGCACTTCATATATTTCACACCTTTTGAATCTCTTCATATTTCTCAAACGTTTTCAGGCTCTTCTTGTTTTTCAACACCCCTTCTTCCTCATCCTATTTTTCAGACCGTTTCATGCTTCTCTCATTTCTGACACCTTTTGAAGCTCTTCATATATTTCACACCTATTGAAGCTCTTCATATTTCTCAAACGTTTTCAGGCTCTTCATGTTTTTCAACACCCCTTCTTGCTCATCCTATTTTTCAGACCGTTTCATGCTCCTCATATTTTTGACACCTTTTGAAGCTCTTCATATACTTCACACCTTTTCAGGCTCTTCATGTTTTTCAACACCTTTTCATGCTCCTCCTATTTTTCAAACCGTTTCATGCTTCTCATATTTTTGACACCTTTTGAATCTCTTCATATTTTTCACATCTTTTCAGGTTCTTCATGTTTTTCAACTTCGCTTCATGCTCCTCGTATTTTTCAGACCGTTTCACCCTCCTCATCTTCTTGACACCTTTTGAAGCTCTTCATATTTTTCACAACTTTTCAGGCTCTCCATGTTTCTCAACACCGCTTCATGCTCCTCCTATTTTTCAGACCGTTTCATGCTCCTCATATTTTTGACAACTTTTGAATCTCTTCATATTTTTCACACATTTTCAGGCTCTCAATGTTTCTCAACACCGCTTCATGCTCCTCCTATTTTTCAGACAGTTTCATGTGCCTCCTCTTTTTGACACCTTTTGAAGGTCTTCATATTTTTCACACATTTTCAGGCTCTTCATGTTTCTCAACACTGTTTCATGCTCCTCCTATTTTAAAGATAGTTTCATGCTCCTCATATATTTGAAAACTTTTGAAGCTATTCATATTTTTCACACCTTTTCAGCCTCTTCATGTTTCTCAACAGCACTTCATGCTCCTCCTGTTTTTCACACCGTTTCATGATCCTCATATTTTTGACACCTTTAGAAGCTCTTCATATTTTTCACACCTTTTCAGGCTCTTCATGTTTTTCAACACCGATTCATGCTCCTCATATATTTGACATCTTTTGAATCTCTTCATATATTTCACACATTTTCAGGTTCTTCATGTTTTTCAACACCACTTCATGCTCCTCCTATTTTTCAGACCGTTTCATACTCATCTCACTTTTGACACATTTTGAAGCTCTTAATATTTTCCACACCTTTTGAAGCTCTTCATATTTTTCAAACGTTTTCAGGCTCTTAATCTTTTTCAACACCGCTCCTGCTCCTCCTATTTTTCAGACCGTTTCATGCTCCTCATATTTTTGACACCTTTTGAAGCTCTTCATATTTTTCACACCTTTTCAGGCTCTTCATGTTTTTGAACACCGTTTCATGTTCCTCCTATTTTTCAGACCGTTTCATGCTCCTCATATTTTTGACACCTTTTGAACCTCTTCATATTTTTCACATCTTTTCAGGCTCTTCATGGTTTTCAAAGCCACTTCATGCTTCTCCTATTTTTCATACCGTTTCATGCTCCTCTCATTTCTGACACCTTTTGAAGCTCTTCATATATTTCACACATTTTCAGGCTCTTCATGTTTTTCAACACCACTTCATGCTCCTCCTATTTTTCTGACCGTTTCATGCTCCTCATGTATTTCACACCGTTTGAAGCTCTTTATATTTTTCACACCTTTTTAGGCTCTTCATGTTTTTGAACACGATTTCAGGCTCCTCCTATTTTTCGGACTGTTTCATGCTCATCTTATTTTTGACACCTTTTGAAGCTCTTCATATTTTTCACACCTTTTGAATCTCTTCATATTTCTCAAACGTTTTCAGGCTCTTCATGTTTTTCAACACCCCTTCTTGCTCATCCTATTTTTCAGATCGTTTCATGCTCCTCATATTTTTGACAAGTTTTGAAGCTCTTCATATTTTTCACACCTTTTCAGGCTCTTCATATCTTTGAACACCGTTTCATGCTGCTCCTATTTTTCAAATAGTTTCATGCTCCTCATATTTTTGACAGATTTTGAAGCTCTTCATTTTTTCACACCTTTTGAAGCTCTTCATATTTTTCACACCTTTTCAGGCTCTTCATGTCTTTGAACACCGTTTCATGCTGCTCCTATTTTACAGATCGTTTCATGCTCCTCATATTTTTGACAGATTTTGAAGCTCTTCATTTTTTTCACACCTTTTGAAGCTCTTCATATTTTTCACACCTTTTAAGGTTCTTCATGATTTTGAACACCACTTTATGCTCCTCCTATTATTCAGACCGTTTCATTCTCCTCATTATTTTTGACACCTTTTGAAGCTCTTCATATTTTTGAACACCTTTTGAAGCTCTTCATATTTTTCACACATTTTCAGGCTCTTCATGTTTTTCCACACCGCTTCATGCTCCTCCTATTTTTCAGACAGTTTCATGTGCCTCCTCTTTTTGACACCTTTTGAAGGTCTTCATATTTTTCACACCTTTTCAGGCTCTTCATGTTATTCAACACCGTTTCATGCTCCTCCTATTTTAAAGATAGTTACATGCTCCTCATATATTTGAAAACTTTTGAAGCTATTCATATTTTTCACACCTTTTCAGCCTCTTCATGTTTCTCAACCCCACTTCATGCTCCTCCTGTTTTTCACACCGTTTCATGATCCTCATATTTTTGACACCTTTAGCAGCTCTTCATATTTTTCACACCTTTTCAGTCTCTTCATGTTTTTCTACACCACTTCATGCTCCTCCTATTTTTCAGACCGTTTCATGATACTCATATATTTGACACCTTTGGAAGCTCTTCATATTTTTCACACCTTTTCAGGCTCTTCATGCTTTTCAACACCGCTTCATGCTCCTCCTATTTATCAGAACGTTTCATGCTCCTCCTATTTTTGACACCTTTTGAAGCTCTTCATATATTTCACACTTTTCTGGCTCTTCATGTTTTTCAACACCGCTTCGTGCTCCTCGTATTTTTCAGACCCTTTCATGCTCCTCATATTTTTGACACCTTTTGAAGCTGTTCATATTTTTCACACCTTTTCATGCTCTACATGTTTTTCAACATCGCTTCATGCTCCTCCTATTTTTCAGACCGTTTCATGCTCCTCATATTTTTGACACCTTTTGAAGCTCTTCATATTTTTCACACCTTTTCAGGCTCTTCATGTTTTTCAACACCGCTTCCTGCTCTTCCTATTTTTCAGACCCTTTCATGCTCCTCATATTTTTGACACCTTTTGAAGCTATTCATATTTTTCACACCTTTTCAGGCTCTTCATGTTTTTCCACCCCGCTTCATGCTGCTCCTATTTTTCAGATCGTTTCATGCTCCTCATATTTTTGACACATTTTGAAGCTCTTCATATTTTTCACACCTTTTAATGCTCTTCATGATTTTGAACACCGCTTGATGCTCCTCCTATTATTTAGACCGTTCCATACTCCTCATATTTTTGACACCTTTTAAAGCTCTTCATATTTTTGACACCTTTTGAAGCTCTTCATATTTTTCACACCTTTTCAGGCTCTTCATGTTTTTCAACATCACTTCATGCTCCTCCTATTTTTCAGACCGTTTCATGCTCCTCTCATTTCTGACACCTTTTGAAGCTCTTCATATATTTCACACATTTTCAGGCTCTTCATGTTTTTCAACACCACTTCATGCTCCTCCTATTTTTCAGACCGTTTCATGCTCCTCATGTATTTCACAACTTTTGAAGCTCTTTATATTTTTCACACCTTTTTAGGCTCTTCATATACTTGAACACGGTTTCATGCTCCTCCTATTTTTCAGACTGTTTCATGCTCATCTCATTTTTGAAGCCTTTTGAAGCTCTTCATATATTTCACACCTTTTGAATCTCTTCATATTTCTCAAACGTTTTCAGGCTCTTCATGTTTTTCAACACCCCTTCTTCCTCATCCTATTTTTCAGACCGTTTCATGCTCCTCTCATTTCTGACACCTTTTGAAGCTCTTCATATATTTCACACCTATTGAAGCTCTTCATATTTCTCAAACGTTTTCAGGCTCTTCATGTTTTTCAACACCCCTTCTTGCTCATCCTATTTTTCAGACCGTTTCATACTCCTCATATTTTTGACACCTTTTGAAGCTCTTCATATACTTCACACCTTTTCAGGCTCTTCATGTTTTTCAACACCTTTTCATGCTCCTCCTATTTTTCAAACCGTTTCATGCTTCTCATATTTTTGACACCTTTTGAATCTCTTCATATTTTTCACATCTTTTCAGGTTCTTCATGTTTTTCAACTTCGCTTCATGCTCCTCGTATTTTTCAGACCGTTTCACCCTCCTCATCTTCTTGACACCTTTTGAAGCTCTTCATATTTTTCACACCTTTTCAGGCTCTCCATGTTTCTCAACACCGCTTCATGCTCCTCCTATTTTTCAGACCGTTTCATGCTCCTCATATTTTTGACAACTTTTGAATCTCTTCATATTTTTCACACATTTTCAGGCTCTCAATGTTTCTCAACACCGCTTCATGCTCCTCCTATTTTTCAGACCGTTTCATGCTCCTCATGTATTTCACACCTTTTGAAGCTCTTCATATTTTTCACACCTTTTCATGCTCTTCATGTTTTTCAACACCGTTTCAGGCTCCTCCTATTTTTGACATCTTGTGAATCTCTTCGTATTTTTCACACCTTTTAAGGCTCTTCATGTTTTTGAACACTGTTTCATGCTGCTCCTATTTTTCAGACCGTTTCATGCTCCTCATATTTTTGACACCTTTGGAAGCTCTTCATATTTTTCACACCTTTTCCGGTTCTTCATGTTTTTCAACACCGCTTCATGCTCCTCCTATTTTTCAGACCGTTTCATCCTCCTCATCTGTTTGACACCTTTTGAAGCTCTTCATATATTTCACACTTTTTCAGGCTCTTCATGTTTTTCAACACCACTTGATGCTCCTCCTATTTTTCAGACCGTTTCATGGTCCCCATATTTTTGACACCTTTTGAAGCTCTTCATATTTTTCACATCATTTAAGTCTCTTCTTGTTTTTCAACACCGCTTCATGCTCCACCAATTTTTCAGAACGTTTCATGCTCCTCATATTTTTCACACTTTTTGAAGCTCTTCATATATTTCACACCTTTTCAGGCTCTTCATATTTTTCACACCTTTTCAGGCACTTCATGTTTTTCAACATCGTTTCATGCTCCTCCTATTTTTAACACCGTTTCATGCTCCTGATATTTTTTACACCTTTTGAAACTCTTCATATTTTTCACAACTTTTCAGGCTCTTCATGTTATTCAACACCTCTTCATGCTCCTCCTATTTTTCAGACCTTTTAATTCTCCTCATATATTTCACACATTTTGAAGCTCTTCATATATTTCACATCTTTTCAGGCTCCTCATGCTTTAGAGCACCGCTTCATGCTCCTCATATTTTCAGACCGTTTCATCCTCCTCATATATTTGACACCTTTCAAAGCTCCTCATATTTTTCTCACCTTTTAAGTCTTTTCATGTTTTTCAACACGGCTTCATGCTCCTCTTATTTTTCAGACCGTTTCATGCTCCTCATATTTTTGACTTTTTGAAGCTCTTCATATTTTTCACACCTTTTCATTCTCTTCATGTTTTTCAGCACCGCTTCCTGCTCTTCCTATTTTTCAGACGGTTTCATGCTCCTCATATATTTGACACTTTTTGAAGCTCTTCATATTTTTTACCTCTTTTCAGGCTCTTCATGTTTTTGAACACGGCTTCATGCTCCTCATATTTTTCACACCTATTGAAGCTCTTCATATTTTTCACATCTTTTACGGCTCTTAATGTTTTTTAACACAGTTTCATGCTCCTCCTATTTTTCACACCGTTCATGCTCCTCATATTTTTGACACCTTTGAATCTCTTCATATTTTTCACACCTTTTGAAACTCTTCTTATTTTTCACACGTTTTCAGTCTCTAAATGTTTTTCAACACCGCTTCATGCTCCTCCTATTTTTCAGACCGTTTCATGCTCCTCATATTTTTGACACGTTTTGAGGATCTTCATATATTTCACACCTTTTCAGGCCCTTCATGTTTTTGAACACCGCTTCATGCTCCTCCTATTTTTCAGACCGTTTCATGCTCCTGATATTTTTGACACCTTTTGAAGCTCCTCATATTTTTCACACCTTTTGAAGCTCTTCATATATTTCACACTTTTTCAGGCTCTTCATGTTTTTCAACACCACTTCATGCTCCTCCTATTTTTCACACCGTTTCATGCTCATCTCATTTTTTACAGCTCTTGAAGCTCTTCATATATTTCACACCTTTTGAAGCTCTTCATATTTTTCACACCTTTTCAGGCTCTTCATGTATTTGAACACCGTTTCATGCTCCTCCTATTTTTCAGACCGTTTCATGCTCCTCATATATTTGACACATTTTGAAGGTCTTCATATTTTTCACACCTTTTCAGGCTCTTCATGTTTTTGAACACCGCTTCAAGCTCCTCCTATTTTTCAAACCGTTTCGTGTTCCTCATGTATTTCACACCTTTTGAAGCTCTTCATATATTTCTCACCTTTTCAAGCTCTTCATGTTTTGAATGCTGTTTCATGCTCCTCCTATTTTTCAGACCGTTTCATGCTCCTCATATTTTGACACCTTTTGAAGCTCCCCATATTTTTCACACCTTTTGAAACTCTTCATATATTTCACAGTTTTTCAAACTCTTCATGTTTTTCAACACCACTCCATGCTCTTCCTATTTTTCAGACCTTTTGATGCTCATGTCATTTTTGACATCTTTTGAAGCTCTTCATAATTTTGACACCTTTTGTAGCTCTTCATATTTTTCACACCTTTTCAGGTTCTTCATGTTTTTCAACACCGCTTCATGCTCCTCCTATTTTTCAGACCGTTTCATCCTCCTCATCTTTTTGACACCTTTTGAAACTCTTCATATATTTCATACTTCTTCAGGCTCTTCATGTTTTTCAACACCGCTTCATGCTTCTCCTATTTTTCAGACAGTTAGAAGCTAGTCATATTTTTGACACCTTTTGAAGCTCTTCATATTTTTCACACCTTTTCAGGCTCTTCATGTTTTTCAACACCACTTCATACTCCTAATATTTTTCAGACCGTTTCATGGTCCCCATATTTTTGACACCTTTTGAAGCTCTTCACATTTTTCACACCATTTCAGTCTCTTCATGTTTTTCAACACCGCTTCATGCTCCTCCATTTTTTCAGACTGTTTCATGCTCCACATATTTTTCACACTTTTTGAAGCTCTTCATATATTTCACACCTTTTCAGGCTCTTCATGTTTTTGAACACTGTTTCATGCTGCTCCTATTTTTCAGACCGTTTCATGCTCCTCATATTTTTGACACCTTTTGAAGCTCCCCATATTTTTCACCCCTTTTGAAGCTCTTCATATATTTCACACTTTTTCAGGCTCTTCATGTTTTTCAACACCACTTCATGCTCTTCCTATTTTTCAGACCTTTTCATGCTCATCTCATTTTTGACACCTTTTGAAGCTCTTCATATTTTTCACACCTTTTGAAGCTCTTCATATTTTTCACAGCTTTTCAGGCTCTTCATGTTTTTGAACACCGCTTCATGCTCCTCTTATTTTTCAGACCGTTTCATGCTCCTAATGTATTTCACACCTTTTGAAGCTCTTTATATTTTTCACACCTTTTCAGGCTCTTCATGTTTTTCAACACCGCTTCATGCTCCTTCTCTTTTTCAGACCATTTCATGCTCCTTTTATTTTTGACACCTTTTGAAGCTCTTCATATTTTTCACACCTTTTCAGGTTCTTCATGTTTTTCAACACCGCTTCATGCTCCTCCTATTTTTCACACCATTTCATGCTGATCTCATTTTTTACAGATTTTGAAGCTCTTCATATTTTTCACACCTTTTGAAGCTCTTCATATTTTTCACACCTTTTCAGGCTCTTCATGTATTTGAACACCGTTTCATGCTCCTCCTATTTTTCAGACCGTTTCATGCTCCTCATATATTTGACACATTTTGAAAGTCTTCATATTTTTCACACCTTTTCAGGCTCTTCATGTTTTTGAACACCGCTTCAAGCTCCTCCTATTTTTCAAACCGTTTCGTGTTCCTCATGTATTTCACACCTTTTGAAGCTCTTCATATATTTCTCACCTTTTCAAGCTCTTCATGTTTTGAATGCTGTTTCATGCTCCTCTTATTTTTCAGACCGTTTCATGCTCCTCATATTTTGACACCTTTTGAAGCTCCCCATATTTTTCACACCTTTTGAAACTCTTCATATATTTCATACTTCTTCAGGCTCTTCATGTTTTTCAACACCGCTTCATGCTTCTCCTATTTTTCAGACAGTTAGAAGCTCCTCATATTTTTGACACCTTTTGAAGCTCTTCATATTTTTCACACCTTTTCAGGCTCTTCATGTTTGTCAACACCACTTCATACTCCTAATATTTTTCAGACCGTTTCATGGTCCCCATATTTTTGACACCTTTTGAAGCTCTTCACATTTTTCACACCATTTCAGTCTCTTCATGTTTTTCAACACCGCTTCATGCTCCTCCATTTTTTCATAACGTTTCATGCTCCTCATATTTTTGACACCTTTTGAAGCTCCCCATATTTTTCACACCTTTTGAAGCTCTTCATATATTTCACACTTATTCAGGCTCTAAATGTTTTTCATCACCACTTCATGCTCTTCCTATTTTTCAGACCTTTTCATGCTCATCTCATTTTTCACACCTTTTGAAGCTCTTCATATTTTTCACACCTTTTGAAGCTCTTCATATTTTTCACACCTTTTGAAGCTCTGCATATTTTTCACAGCTTTTCAGGCTCTTCATGGTTTTGAACACCGCTTCATTCTCCTCCTATTTTTCAGACCGTTTCATGCTCCTCATGTATTTCACACATTTTAAAGCTCTTTATATTTTTCACACTTTTTCAGGCTCTTCATGTTTTTCAACACCGCTTCATGCTCCTCCTATTTTTCAGGCCGTTTCATGCTCCTCATATATTTGACATCTTTTGAAGCTCTTCATATATTTCAGACCTTTTCAGGCTTTACATGTTTTTCACAACCACTTCATGCTCCTCCTATTTTTCAGACCGTTTCATGCTCCTCATATTTTTGACACCTTTTGAAGCGCTTCATATATTTCCTACATTTTCAGGCTCTTCATGTTTTTCAACAAAGCTTCATGCTCCTACTATGTTTCAGACCGTTTCATGCACCTCATGTTTTTCACACCTTTTGAAGCTCTTCATATTTTTCACACCTTTTCAGGCTCTTCATGTTTTTCAACACCGCTTCATGCTTCACCTATTTTTCAGACCGTTTCATGCTCCTCATATTTTTCACATCTTTTGAAGCTCTTCATATTTTTCACACCTTTTCCGGCTCTTCATGTTTTTCAACACCGCTGCATGCTCCTCCTATTTTTCAGATCTTAACATGCTCCTCATATATTTGACACGTTTTGAAGCTCTTCATATTTTTCACACCTTTTCAGGCTTTTCATGTTTTTCAACACCGCTTCATGCTCCTCCTATTTTTCAGACCTTTTCATACTCCTCATATTTTTCACACTTTTGAAGCTCTTCATATATTTCACACCTTTTCAGGCTCTTCATATTTTTCACACCTTTTCAGGCACTTCATGTTTTTCAACAACGTTTCATGCTCCTCCTATTTTTAACACCGTTTCATGCTCCTGATATTTTTGACACCTTTTGAAACTCTTCATATTTTTCACACCTTTTCAGGCTCTTCATGTTATTCAACACCTCTTCATGCTCCTCCTATTTTTCAGACCGTTTCATGCTCCTGATATTTTTGACACCTTTTGAAGCTCCTCATATTTTTCACATCTTTTGAAGCTCTTCATATATTTCACACTTTTTCAGGCTCTTCATGTTTTTCAACACCACTTCATGCTCCTCCTATTTTTCACACCGTTTCATGATCATCTCATTTTTTACAGCTTTTGAAGCTCTTCATATTTTTCACAACTTTTGAAGCTCTTCATATATTTCACGCCTTTTCAGGCTCTTCATGTTTTTGAACACTGTTTCATGCTGCTCCTATTTTTCAGACCGTTTAATGCTTCTCGTAATTTTGACACCTTTTGAAGCTCTTCATATTTTTCACCCCTTTTCAGGCTCTTCATGTTTTTCAACACCGCTTCATGCTCCTCCATTTTTTCAGACCGTTTCATGCTCCTCATATATTTCACAATTTTTGAAGCTCTTCGTATATTTCACACCTTTTCAGGCTCTTCATATTTTTGAACACTGTTTCATGCTGCTCCTATTTTTCAGACCGTTTCATGCTCCTCATATTTTTGACACCTTTTGAAGCTCTTCATATTTTTCCCACCTTTTCAGGCTCTTCATATTTTTCAACACCGCTTCATGCTCCTACATTTTTTCAGACCGTTTCATGCTCCTCATATTTTTCACACTTTTTGAAGCTCTTCGTATATTTCACACCTTTTCAGGCTCTTCATATTTTTGAACACTGTTTCATGCTGCTCCTATTTTTCAGACCGTTTCATGCTCCTCATATTTTTGACACCTTTTGAAGCTCCCCATATTTTTCACCCGTTTTGAACCTCTTCATATATTTCACACTTTTTCAGGCTCTTCATGTTTTTCAACACCACTTCATGCTCTTCCTATTTTCAGACCTTTTCATGCTCATCTCATTTTTCACACCTTTTGAAGCTCTTCATATTTTTCACACCTTTTGAAGCTCTTCATATTTTTCCCACCTTTTGAAGCTCTTCATATTTTTCACAGCTTTTCAGGCTCTTCATGGTTTTGAAGCCCGCTTCATGCTCCTCCTATTTTTCAGACCGTTTCATGCTCCTAATGTATTTCACACATTTTGAAGCTCTTTATATTTTTCACATTTTTTCAGGCTCTTCATGTTTTTCAACACCGCTTCTTGCTCCTCCTATTTTTCAGACCGTTTCATGCTCCACATATATTTGACATCTTTTGAAGCTCTTCATATATTTCACACCTTTTCAGGCTTTACATGTTTTTCACAACCACTTCATGATCCTCATATTTTTCAGACCATTTCAAGCTCCTCATATTTTTGACACCTTTTGAATCTCTTCATATATTTCACACCTTTTCAGGCTCTTCATGTTTTTAAACACCGCTTCATGCTCCTCCTATTTTTCAGACCGTTTCATGCTCCTCATGTATTTCACACCTTTAGAAGCTCTTCATATTTTTCTCACGCGTTCAGTCTCTTCATGTTTTTCAACACCACTTCATGCTCCTCCTATTTTTCAGACAGTTTCATGCTCCTCATATTTTGACACGTTTTGAGACTCTTCATATACTTCACACCTTTTCAGTCCCTTCATGTTTTTGAACACCTTTTTATGTTCCTCCTATTTTTCAGACCGTTTCATGCTCCTCATGTATTTCACAACTTTTGAAGCTCTTCATATTTTTCACATCTTATCAGGCTCTTCATTTTTTTGAACACCGCTTCATGCTCCTTTTATTTTTCAGTCCGTTTCATGCTCCTCATATTTTTCACACCTTTTGAAGCTCTTCATATTTTTCACACCTTTTCAGGCTCTTCATGTTTTTGAACACCGCTTCATGCTCCTCTTCGTTTTCAGACCGTTTCATGCTCCTCATATTTTTCTCACCTTTTGTAGCTCTTCATATTTTTCACACCTTTTCAGGCTCTTCATGTTTTTGAACACCGCTTCATGCTCCTCTTCGTTTTCAGACCGTTTCATGCTCCTCATATTTTTCACACAGTTTCATGCTCCTCGTATTTTTCACACATGTTGAAGCTCCTCGTATTTTTCACACCTTTTGAAGCTGTTCATATATTTCACACTTTTTCAGGCATTTCATGTTTTTCACAACCGCTTCATGCTCCTCCTATTTTTCAGACCGTTTCATGCTCCTCATATTTTTGAAACCTTTTGAAGCTCTTCATGTATTTCACAACTTTTCAGGCTCTTCATGTTTTTCAACACCGCTTCATGCTCCTCCAATTTTCAGACCGTTTCATGCTCCTTATATTTTTGACAACTTTTGAAGCTCTTCATATTTTTCAAACCTTTTCACGCTCATCATGTTTTTCAACACCGCTTCATGCTCCTCCTAATTTTCAGAACGTTTCATGCTCCTCTTATTTTTGCCACCTTTTGAAGCTCTTCATATTTTTCACACCTTTTCAGGCTCTTCATGTTTTTGAACAGGTTTTCATGCTCCTCCTATTTTTCAGACCGTTTCATGCTCCTCATGTATTTCACACCTTCTGAAGCTCTTCATATTTTTCACACCTTTTGAAACTCTTCTTATTTTTCACACGTTTTCAGTCTCTAAATGTTTTTCAACACCGCTTCATGTTCCTCCAATTTTTCAGACCGTTTCATGCTCCTCATATTTTTGACACGTTTTGAGGCTTTTCATATATTTCACACCTTTTCAGGCCATTCATGTTTTTGAACACCATTTTATGTTCATCCTATTTTTCAGACCGTTTCATGCTCCTCATAATTTGACACCTTTTGAAGCTCCTCATATTTTTCACACATTTTCAGTATCTTCATTTTTTTGAAAACCGCTTCATGCTCCTCCTATTTTTCAGACCGTTTCAGGCTCCTCATATTTTTGACACCTTTTGAAGCTCTTCATATTTTTCAATACCTTTTCAGGCTCTTCATGTTTCTCACCACCGCTTCATGCTCCTCCTATTTTTCAGACCGTTTCATGCTCCTCATGTATTTCACACCTTCTGAAGCTCTTCATATTTTTCACACCTTTTGAAACTCTTCTTATTTTTCACACGTTTTCAGTCTCTAAATGTTTTTCAACACCGCTTCATGTTCCTCCAATTTTTCAGACCGTTTCATGCTCCTCATATTTTTGACACGTTTTGAGGCTTTTCATATATTTCACACCTTTTCAGGCCATTCATGTTTTTGAACACCATTTTATGTTCATCCTATTTTTCAGACCGTTTCATGCTCCTCATAATTTGACACCTTTTGAAGCTCCTCATATTTTTCACACATTTTCAGTATCTTCATTTTTTTGAAAACCGCCTCATGCTCCTCCTATTTTTCAGACCGTTTCAGGCTCCTCATATTTTGACACCTTTTGAAGCTCTTCATATTTTTCAATACCTTTTCAGGCTCTTCATGTTTCTCACCACCGCTTCATGCTCCTCCTATTTTTCAGACCGTTTCATGCTCCTCTAATTTCTGACACCTTTTGAAGCTCTTCATATATTTCACACCTTTTCAGGCTCTTCATGTTTTTCAACACCGCTTCATGCTCCTCCTATTTTTCAAACCGTTTCATGCTCATCTTATTTTTGACACCTTCTGAAGCTCTTCATATTTTTCACACCTTTTGAAGCTCTTCATATATTTCACACCTTTTCAGGCTCTTCATGTTTTTCAACACCGTTTCATGCTGCTCCTATTTTTCAGACCGTTTCATGATCCTCTTATTTTTCAGACCGTTTCATGCTCCTCATATTTTTGACACTTTTGAAGCTCTTCATGTCTTTCAACACTTTTTAATGCTGCTCCTATTTTTCAGACAGTTTCATGCTCCTCCTATTTTTCAGACCGTTTCATGTTCCTCATATTTTTCACAACTTTTGAACATCCTCATTTTTTCACAACTTTTGAAGCTCTTCATATATTTCACACCTTTTCAGGCACTTCATGATTTTCACGACCACTTCATGCTCCTCCTATTTTTCAGAACGTTTCATGCTCCTCATATATTAGACACCTTGTGAAGCTCTTCCTATTTTTCACACCTTTTCAGGCTCTTCAAGTTTTTCAACACCGTTTCATGCGCCTCCTATTTTTCAGACCGCTTCAGGCTCCTCATGTATTTCACACCTTTTCAAGCTCTTCATATTTTTCACACCTTTTCAGGCTCTTCATGTTTTCGAACACTGATTCATGTTACTCCTATTTTTCAGACCGTTTCATGCTCCTCATATTTTTGACACCTTTAGAAGGTCTTCATATATTTCACACCTTTGAAGCTCTTCATATATTTCACACCTTTTCAGGCTCTTCATGTTTTTCACCACCACTTCATGCTCCTCCTATTTTTCAGACCGTTTCATGCTCCTCATATTTTTGACACCTTTTGAAGCTCTTCATATATTTCAAACCTTTTCAGTCTCTTCATTTTTTTGAACACCACTTCATGATCCTCCTATTTTTCAGAACATTTCATGCTCATCTCTTTTTGACTGCTATTCAAGCTCTTAATATCATTCTTCCCTTTTGAAGCTCTTCATATTTTTCACAAGTTTTCATGCTCTTCATGATTTTCAGCACAGTTTCATGCTCCTCCTATTTTTCAGACCGTTTCATGCTCCTAATATTTTTGACACGTTTTGAAGCTCATCATATTTTTCACACCTTTTCAGGCTCTTCATGTTTTTGACCACCGAATCATGGTGCTCCTATTTTTCTGTCGTTTCATGCCTCTCATATTTTTCACACCTTTTGAAGCTCTTCGTATATTTCACACTTTTTCAGGCATTTCATGTTTTTCAACACCACTTCATGCTCCTCCTATTTTTCAGACCGCTTCATGCTCATCTCATTTTTGACACCTTTTGAAGCTGTTCATATTTTTCACACCTTTTCAAGCTCTTCATATTTTTCACACCTTTTCAGGCTCTTCATGTTTTTGAACACCGTTTCATGCTCCTCCTATTTTTCAGACCGTTTCATGTTCCTCCTATTTTTCAGATCATTTCATGCTCCTCATATTTTTGACACCTTTTGAAGCTCTTCATATATTTCACACCTTTTGAAGCTCTTCATATTTTTCACATCTTTTGAAACTCTTCATATTTTTCAAACGTTTTCAGGCTCTTCATGTTTTTCAACAACATTTCATGCTCCTCCTATTTTTCAGACCGTTTCATGCTCCTTATATGTTTGTCTCCTTTTGAATCTCTTCATATATTTCACACCTTTTGTAGCTCTTCATATTTTTCACACCTTTTCAGGCTCTTCATGGTTTTCAACAGCGCTTCATGCTCCTCCAGTTTTACAGACCGCTTCATTATCATCTCATTTTTGACACCTTTTGAAGCTCTTCATATATTTCATACCTTTTCAGACTCTTCTTGTTTTTCAACACAGCTTCTTGCTCCTCCTATTTTTCAGACCGTTTCATGCTCCTCATATTTTTGACACCTTTTTAAGCTCTTCATATTTTTCACACCTTTTGAAGCTCTTCATATTTTTCACACTTTTTCATGCTCTTCATGTTTTTCAACACTTCTTCATGCTCCTCCTCTTTTTCAGAGCGTTTCAAGCTCCTCATATATTTCACACCTTTTGAAGCTCTTCCTATTTTTCACACCATTTCAGGCTCTTCATGCTTTTGAACACCGCTCCTTGCTCCTCCTATTTTTCAGACCGTTTCATGTTCCTCGTATTTTTCAGACCGCTTCAGGGTGTCCATGTTTTTGAACACCACTTCATGCTCCTATTTTTCAGACCGTTTCATACACCTCATGAATTTCACACCTTTTGAACCTCTTCATATTTTTCACATTTTTGAAGCTCTTCATATATTTCACACCTTTTCAGTCTCTTCTTGTTTTTCAACACAGCTTTTGCTCCTCCTATTTTTCAGACCGTTTCATGCTCCTCATATTTTTGCCACTTTTTGAAGCTCTTCGTATTTTTTCAAACCTTTTCAGGCTCTTCATGTTTTTGAAAACCGCCTCATCCTCCTCCTATTTTTCACACCTTTTGAAGCTCTTCATATTTTTCAAACATTTTCAGGCTCTTCAAGTTTTTCAACACCGCTTCCTGCTCCTCCTATTTTTCAGACCGTTTCATGCTCCTCATGTATTTCACAACTTTGAAGCTCTTCATATTATTCACACCTTTTCAGGCTCTTCATATTTTTGAACAGCGTTTCATGCTCATCCTATTTTTCAGACCGTTTCATGCTCCTCATATTTTTGACACCTTTTCAAGCTCTTCACATTTTTCACACATTTTCAGGCTCTTCATTTTTTTCAACACCGATTCATGATCCTCCTATTTTTCAGACCGTTTCATTCTCCTCATATTTTTGACAACTTTTGAAGCTCTTCATATTTTTCACACCTTTTCAGGCTCTTCATGTTTTTCAGCACTACTTCATGCTCCTCCTATATTTCAGACCGTATCATGCTCCTCATATTTTTGACACCTTTTGAAGCTCTTCATATTTTTCATACCTTTTGAAGCTCTTCATATTTTTCACACGTTTTCAGGCTCTTCATGTTTTTCAACACCGCTTCATGCTTCTCCTCTTTTTCAGACCGTTTCATGCTCCTCATATTTTTGTCACCTTTTGAAGCTTTTCATATTTTTCACAAATTTTCAGGCTCTTCATGTTTTTGAACTCCACTTCATGCTCCTCCAAATTTTCAGACGGTTTCATGCTAATCTCATTTTTTTCACCTTTGAAGCTCTTTATATTTTTCACACCTTTTGAAGCTCTTCATATTTTTCACACGTTTTCAGGCTCTTCATGTTTTTCAATACCGTTTCATGCTGCTTCTATTTTTCAGACCTTTTCATGCTCCTCATATTTTTCACACCTTTTGAAGCTCTTCATATTTTTCACACCTTTTGAAGCTCTTCATATTTTTCACACGTTTTCAGGCTCTTCATGTTTTTCAAAACCGTTTCATGCTGCTTCTATTTTTCAGACCGTTTCATGCTCCTCATATTTTTCACACCTTTTGAAGCTCTTCATATTTTTCACACCCTTTTAAGATCTTCATGTTTCTGAACACAGCTTCATACTCCTCCTATTTTTCAGACCGTTTCATGCTCCTCATATTTTTGACACCTTTTGAAGCTCTTCATATTTTTCACACCTTTTCAGGCTCTTCATGTTTTTGAACACAGCTTCATGCTCCTCCTATTTTTCAGACCGTTTCATGCTCCTCATATTTTTGACACTTTTTGAAGCTTTTCATATTTTTCACATCTTTTCAGGCTCTTCATGTTTTTCAACACCGTTTCATGATTCTCCTATTTTTCAGACCGTTTCATGCTCATCTCATTTTTGACACCTTTTGAAGCTTTTCATATTTTTCACACATTTTCAGGCTCTTCATATTTTTCCACACCACTTCATGCTTCTCCTATTTTTCAGCCCGTTTCAGGCTCCTCATGTATTTCACACCTTTTGAAGCTCTTCATATTTTTCACAGCTTTTCAGGCTCTTCATGTTTTTCCACAGCACTTCATGCTTCTCTTATTTTTCAGCCCGTTTCATGCTCCTCATGTATTTCACACCTTTTGAAGCTCTTCATATTTTTCACACCTTTTCAGGCTCTTCATGTTTTTGATCACCGTTTCATGCTCCTCCTATTTTTCTGACCGTTTCATGCTCCTCATATTTTTGACACCTTTTGAAGCTCTTCATATTTTTCACACCTTTTCAGGCTCTTCTTGTTTTTGAACACCGCTTCATGATCCTCCTGATTTTCAGACCGTTTCATGCTCTTCATATTTTGGAAACATTTTGAAGCTCTTCATATTTTTCACACCTTTTCAGGCTCTTCATGTTTTTCACCACCACTTCATGCTCCTCCTATTTTTCAGACCGTTTCATGCTCATCTCATTTTTGTCACCTTTGAAGCTCTTTATATTTTCCACACCTTTTGAAGCTCTTCATATTTTTCACACGTTTTCAGGCTCTTCATGTGTTTCAACACCGTTTCATGCTGCTTCTATTTTTCAGACCGTTTCATGCTCCTCATATTTTTCACACCTTTTGAAGCTCTTCATATTTTTCACACCTTTTCAGGCTCTTCATGTTTTTGAACACAGCTTCATGCTCCACCTATTTATCAGACCATTTCATGCTCCTCATATTTTTGACACCTTTTGCAGCTCTTTATATTTTTCACACTATTTCAGGCTCTTCATGATTTTCAACACCGTTTCATGTTATTCCTATTTTTCAGACCGTTTAATGCTCCTCATGTATTTCACACCTTTTGAAGCTCTTCCTATTTTTCACACCTTTCAGGCTCTTCATGTTTTTGAAAACCGTTTCTTGCTCCTCCTATTTTTTTTTTTTTACTTGACAAATTTGTTACTTTTATTAAAACAGGTAAATTTCAAGAAAATAGTTTTCCTTCATTAACATGAAATGTTATAAGGCCAAGGGCTTGAATCTTTCTTTTTATAATGATTATAAAATTCCACCTTTCTGTTCATTTTATTTATTTTTTTTTTAATTTTATTTTTATTATTATTATTATTTTTTTCCAGTGGGTTTTGTCATACATTGATATGAATCAGCCATGGATTTACATGTATTCCCAATCCCGATCCCCCCTCCCTCCTCCCTCTCCACCCGATTCCTCCGGGTCTTCCCAGTGCACCAGGCCGGAGCACTTGTCTCGTGCATCCCTCCTGGGCTGGTGATCTGTTTCACCATAGATAGTATACATGCTGTTCTTTTGAAATATCCCACCCTCACATTCTCCCACAAAGTTCAAAAGTCTGTTCTGTATTTCTGTGTCTCTTTTTCTGTTCTGCATATAGAGTTATCATTATCACCTTTCTAAATTCCATATACATGTGTCAGTATGCTGTAATGTTCTTTATCTTTCTGGCTTACTTCACTCTGTATAATGGGCTCCAGCTTCATCCATCTCATTAGGACTGGTTCAAATGAATTCTTTTTAATGGCTGAGTAATATTCCATGGTGTATATGTACCACAGCTTCCTTATCCATTCATCTGCTGATGGGCATCTAGGTTGCTTCCATGTCCTGGCTATTATAAACAGTGCTGCGATGAACATTGGGGTGCACGTGTCTCTTTCAGATCTGGTTTCCTCAGTGTGTATGCCCAGAAGTGGGATTGCTGGGTCATATGGCAGTTCTATGTCCAGTTTTTTAAGAAATCTCCACACTGTTTTCCATAGCGGCTGTACTAGTTTGCATTCCCACCAACAGTGTAAGAGGGTTCCCTTTTCTCCACACCCTCTCCAGCATTTATTGCTTGTAGACTTTTGGATAGCAGCCATCCTGGCTGGCGTGTAATGGTACCTCATTGTGGTTTTGATTTGCATTTCTCTAATAATGAGTGATGTTGAGCATCTTTTCATGTGTTTGTTAGCCATCTGTATGTCTTCTTTGGAGAAGTGTCTGTTTAGTTCTTTGGCCCATTTTTTGATTGGGTCATTTATTTTTCTGGAATTGAGCTGCAGGATTTGCTTGTATATTTTTGAGATTAATCCTTTGTCTGTTTCTTCATTTGCTATTATTTTCTCCCAATCTGAGGGCTGTCTTTTCACCTTACTTATAGTTTCCTTTGTAGTGCAAAATCTTTTAAGTTTCATTAGGTCCCATTTGTTTAGTTTTGCTTTTATTTCCAATATTCTGGGAGGTGGGTCATAGAGGATCTTGCTTTGATTTATGTCAGAGAGTGTTTTGCCTATGTTCTCCTCTAGGAGTTTTATAGTTTCTGGTCTTACATTTAGATCTTTAATCCATTTTGAGTTTATTTTTGTGTATGGTGTTAGAAAGTGTTCTATTTTCATTCTTTTACAAGTGGTTGACCAGTTTTCCCAGCACCACTTGTTAAAGAGGTTGTCTTTTTTCCATTGTATATCCTTGCCTCCTTTGTCAAAGATAAGGTGTCCATAGGTTCGTGGATTTATCTCTGGGCTTTCTATTCTGTTCCATTGATCTATATTTCTGTCTTTGGCCACAGCAATCAGAGCAGAAAAAGAAGTAAAAGGAATCCAGATAGGAAAAGAAGAAGTAAAACTCTCACTGTTTGCAGATGACATGATCCTCTACATAGAAAACCCTAAAGATTCTACCAGAAAATTACTAGAGCTAATTAATGAATATAGTAAAGTTGCAGGATATAAAATTAACACACAGAAATCCCTTGCATTCCTATATACTAACAATGAAAAAACAGACAGAGAAATTAAGGAAACAATACCATTCACCATTGCAACAAAAAGAATAAAATACTTAGGAGTATATCTACCTAAAGAAACAAAGGACCTATACATAGAAAACTATAAAACACTGATGAAAGAAATCAAAGAGGACACAAACAGATGGAGAAACATACCGTGTTCATGGATTGGAAGAATTAATATTGTCAAAATGGCTATTCTACCCAAAGCAGTCTATAGATTCAATGCAATCCCTATCAAGCTACCAACGGTATTTTTCACAGAACTAGACCAAAGAATTTCACAATTTGTATGGAAATACAAAAAACCTCGAATAGCCAAAGTAATCTTGAGAAAGAAGAATGGAACTGGAGGAATCAACCTGCCTGACTTCAGACTCTACTACAAAGCCAGAGTCATCAAGACAGTATGGTCCTCCTATTTTTCAGACCGTTTCATGCTCCTCATATTTTTCACACCTTTTCAGGCTCCTCATGTTTTTGAACACCGCTTCCTGATCCTCCTATATTTCAGACCGTTTCATGCTCCTCATATTTTTGACACGTTTTGAAGCTCTTCGTATTTTTCACACCTTTTCAGAATCTTCATGTTTTTCAACACCGCTTCATGCTGCTCCTATTTTTCAGACCGTTTCATGCTCATCTCATTTTTGACACCATTTTAAGCTCTTCATATATTTCACACCTTTTGAAGCTCTTCATATTTTTCACACCTTTTCAGGCACTTCATGTTTTTGAACACCGTTTCATGCTCCTCATATTTTTCAGACTGTTTCATGCTCCTCATATTTTTGACATCTTTTGAAGCTCTTCATATTTTTCACACCTTTTCAGGCTCTTCATGTTTTTCAACACCAATTCATGCTCCTCCTATTTTCAGACCGTTTCTTGCTCCTCATAATTTTGACACCTTTGAATGTCTTCATATTTTTCACACCTTTTGAAGCTGTTCATTTTTTCACACCTTTTCAGGCTCTTCATGTTTTTCTACACCACTTCATGCTCCTCTTATTTTTCAGACCGTTTCATGCTCCTCATAGTTTTGACACCTTTTGAAGCTCTTCATATTTTTCACAACTTTTCAGGCTCTTCATGTTTTTGAACACCGCTTCATGCTCCTCCTATTTTTCAGACCATTTCATGCTCCTCATATTTTTGACACCTTTTGAAGCTCTTCATATTTTTCACACCTTTTCAGGATCTTCATGTTTTTCAACACCGATTCATGCTCCTCCTATTTTTCAGACCGTTTAATGCTCCTCATATTTTGACACCTTTTGAAACTCTTCATATTTTTCACACCTTTTCAGGCTCTTCATGTTTTGAACACCGTTCCATGCTCCTCCGATTTTTCAGACAGTTTCATGCTCCTCATATTTTTGACACCTTTTGAAGCTCTTCATATTTTTCACACCCTTTTCAGGCTCTTCATGTTTTGGAACACCGTTTCATGCTCCTCCTATTTTTCAGACCGTTTCATGCTCCTCACATTTTTGACACCTTTTGAAGCTCTTCATATTTTTCAAACCTTTCAGGCTCTTCATTTTTTTCAACACCGCTTCATGATCCTCCTATTTTTCAGACCGTTTCATGCTCCCATATTTTTGACACTTTTGAAGCTCTTCATATTTTTACAGCTTTTCATGCTCTTTATGTTTTTCAACACCGCTTCATGCTCCTCCTATTTTTCAGACCGTTTCATGCTCCTCATGTATTTCAAACGTTTTGTAGCTCTTCATATTTTTCACACCTTTTCAGGCTCTTCATGTTTTTGAACACCATTTCATGTTCCTCCTATTTTTCAGACTGTTTCATGCTCCTCATATTTTTGACACCATTTGAAGCTCTTCATATTTTTCACACCTTTTCTGGTTCGTCAGGCTTTTCAACACCGCTTCATGCTCCTCCTATTTTTCAGACCGTTTCATGCTCCTCATGTATTTCACACCTCTTGAAGCTCTTCATATTATTCACACCTTTTCAGGCTCTTCATGTTTCTCAACACCGTTTCATGCTCCTCCTATTTTAAAGACAGTTTCATGCTCCTCATATATTTGAAAACTTTTGAAGCTATTCATATTTTTCACACCTTTTCATGCTCTACATGTTTCTCAACACCGCTTCATGCTCCTCCTATTTTTCAGACCAGTTCATGCTCCTCATATATTTGACACCTTTTGAAGCTCTTCATATTTTTCACACATTTTTCATCTTCTTCTTGTTTTTCAACACCACTTCATGCTTCTCCTATTTTTCAGACCGTTTCATGCTCCTCATATTTTTGACACCTTTTGAGGCTCTTCATATTTTTCACACATTTTCAGGCTCTTCATGTTTTTCAACACCGATTCTTGCTCCTCATATTTTTGACACCTTTTGAAGCTCTTCATATTTTTCACACCTTTTCAGGCTCTTCATATTTTTGAACACCACTTGTGGTCCTCCTGTTTTTCAGACCGTTTCATGCTCCTCATATTTTTGACTCCTTTTGAAGCTCTTCATATATTTCACACGTTTTCAGGCTCTTCATGTTTTTGAGCACGGTTTCATGCTCCTCCTATTTTTCAAACTGTGTCATGCTCATCTCATTTTTAACAACTTTTGAAACTCTTCATATTTTTCACACCTTTTGAAGCTCTTCATATTTCTCAAACGTTTTCAGGCTCTTCATGTTTTTCAACACCCCTTCTTGTTCATCCTATTTTTCAGACCGTTTCATGCTTCTCTCATTTCTGACATATTTTGAAGCTCTTCATATATTTCACACATTTTCAGGATCTTCATGTTTTTCAACACCACTTCATGCTCCTCCTATTTTTCAGTCCGTTTCATACTCATCTCAATTTTGACACATTTTGAAGCTCTTCATATTTTCCACACTTTTTGAAACTCTTCATATTTTTCACACCTGTTCAGGCTCTTCATATTTTTCAACACCGCTTCATTCTCCTCCTATTTTTCAGACCGTATCATGCTCCTCATATTTTTGGCACCTTTTGAGCTCTTCATATTTTTCACACCTTTTCAGGCTCTTCATGTTTTTAAACACTGTTTCATGCTCCACCTATTTTTCAGACCGTTTCATTCTCCTCATATTTTACACACCTTTTGAAGCTCTTCATGTTTTTCACACCTGTTCAGGCTCTTCATGTTTTTCAACACCGCTTCATGCTCCTCCTATTTTTCAGACCGTTTCATGCTCATCATGTATTTCACATCTTTTGAAGCTCTTCATATTTTTCACCCCTTTTGAAGCTCTTCATATTTTTCACACCTTTTGAAGCTCTTCATATTTTTCACACCTTTTCAGGCTCTTCATGTTTTTGAACACCGTTTCATGCTCCTCCTATATTTCAGACCGTTTCATGCTCCACATATTTTTGACACCTTTTGAAGCTCTTCATATTTTTCACCCCTTTTCAGGCTCTTCATGTTTTTCAACACCGCTTCATGCTCCTCCTATTTTTCAAAACGTTTCATGCTCCTCATATTTTTGACACTTTTTGAATCTCTTCATATTTTTCACCCCTTTTCAGTCTCTTCATGTTTTTCAACACCGCTTCATGCTCCTCCTATTTTTCAAAACGTTTCATGCTCCTCATATGTTGACACATTTTCAAGCTCTTCATATTTTTCACACCTTTACAGGCTCTTCATGTTTTTAAACAACGCTTCATGATCCTCCTATTTTTCAGACCGTTTCAGTCTCCTCATATTGTTGTCACCTTTTGAAGCTCTTCATATTTTTCACAACTTTTGAATCTCTTCATATATTTCACACTTATTCAGGCTCTTCATGTTTTTCAACCCCACTTCATGCTCCTCCTATTTTTCAGACCGATTCATGCTCATCTCATTTTTGACAGCTTTTGAAGCTGTTCATATTTTTCACACCTTTGAAGCTCTTCATATTTTTCAAACCTTTTCAGGCTCTTCATGTTTTTGAACACCGCTTCATGATCCTCAAATTTTTCAGACCGTTTCATGCTCCTCATATTTGTGACATCTTTTGAAGCTTTTCATATTTTTCACACCTTTTAGGCTCGTCATGTTTTTCACACCATTTCAGGCTCTTCATGTTTTTGAACACGGCTTCATGCCCCTCCTATTTTTCAGACCGTTTCATGCTCCTCATATTTTTGACACCTTTTGAAGCTCTTCATATTTTTCACACCTTTTCTGGCTCTTCATGTTTGTGAATACCGCTTGATGCTCCTCCTATTTTTCAGATCGTTTCATGCACCTCATATTTTTGACAACTTTTGAAACTCTTCATATTTTTAACACCTTTTCAGGCTCTTCATGTTTTTGAACACCGTTTCATGCTGCTCCTGTTTTTCAAACCGTTTCATACTCCTCATAGATTTGACACCTTTTGAAGCTCTTCATATTTTTCACACCTTTTCTGGCTCTTCATGTTTTTCAACACCGCTTCATGCTCCTCCAATTTTTCAGACTGTTTCATGCTCCTCATATTTTTGACACGTTTTGAAGCTCTTCATATTTTTCACACCTTTTCAGGTTTTTCTTGTTTTTCAACACCACATCATGCTCCACGTATTTTTCAGACCGTTTCATGCTCCTCATATATTTCTCACCATTTGAAGCTCTTCATATTTTTCACACCTTTTGAAGCTCTTCATATATTTCACACCATTTCAGGCACTTCATGTTTTTCAACACCACTTCATGCTCCTCCTATTTTTCAGACCGTTTCATGCTCCTCATATTTCTGACACGTTTTGAAGCTCTTCATATTTTTCACACCTTTTGAAGCTCTTCATATTTTTCACAACTTTTCAGGCTCTTCATATTTTTCAACACCGCTTCATGATCGTCCTGTTTTTCAGACCGTTTCATGCTCCTCATATTATTGACAGCTTTTGAAGCTCTTCATATTGTTCACACCTTTTCAGTCTCTTCATGTTTATGAACACCGTTTCATGCTCCTCCTATTTTTCAGACCGTTTCATGCTGCTCATATTGTTGACACTTTTTGAAGCTCTTCATATTTTTCACACCTTTTCAGGCTCTTCTTGGTTTTGAACACCGTTTCATTCTCCTCCTATTTTTCAGACCGTTTCATGCTCCTCATTTTTTGACACCTTTTGAATCTCTTCACATATTTCACACCTTTTCACACTCTCCATGTTTTTGAACACAGCTTCAAGCTCTTCCTATTTTTAAGACAGTTTCATGTTCCTCATATATCTCTCACATTTTGAAGCTCTTCATATTTTTCACACCTTTTCAGGCTCTTTATGTTTTTGACCACCGCTTCATGCTCCTCCTATATTTCAGACCGTTTCATGCTCCTCATATTTTTGACACCTTTTGAAGCTCTTCATATTTTTCACAAATTTTCAGGCTATTCATATTTTTGAACACCGCTTCATGCTCCTCCTATTTTTCAGACCGTTTCATTCTCCTCATGTATTTCACACCTTTTGAAGCTCTTCATATTTTCCACAACTTTTCAGGCACTTTATGTTTTTGAACACAGATTCATGCTCCTCCTATTTTTCACACCTTTTGAAACTCTTCATATTTTTCACACCTTTTCAGGCTCTTCATATTTTTCAACACCGCTTCATGCTCCTCCGTTTTTTCAGAACGTTTCATGCTCCTCATATTTTTGACACGTTTTGAAGCTCCTCATATTTTTCACACTTTTTGAAGCTCTTCATATATTTCACACTTTTTCAGTATCTTCATGTTTTCAACACCACTTCATGCTCCTCCTATTTTTCAGACCGTTTCATGCTCCTCATATTTTTGATACCTTATGAATCTCTTCATATATTTCACAACTTTTCAGGCTCTTCATGTTTTTGAACACCACTTCATGGTCCTCCTATTTTTCAGACCGTTTCATGCTCCTCTTGTATTTCACACCTTTTGAAGCTCTTCATATTTTACACAGCTTTTCAGGCTCTTCATGATTTTCAACACCACTTCATGCTCCTCCTATATTTCAGACCGTTTCACATTCCTCCTATTTTTGACACTTTTTGAAGCTCTTCATATTTTTCACAACTTTTCAGGCTCTTCATGTTTTTGAACACCGCTTCATGCTCCTCCTTTTTTTCAGACCGTTTCATGCTCCTCATGTATTTCACACCTTTTGAAGCTCTTCATATTTTTCACACTTTTTCAGGCTCTTCATGATTTTCAACACCGCTTCATGCTCCTCCTTTTTTTAAGACTGTTTCATGCTCCTCATGTATTTCACACCTTTTGAAGCTCTTCATATTTTTCACACTTTTTTGGCTCTTCATGATTTTCAACACCGCTTCATGCTCCTCTTTTTTTTCAGACCGTTTCATGCTCCTCATGTATTTCACACCTTTTGAAGCTCTTCATATTTTACAGAACTTTTCAGCAATTCATCATTTTCAACACCACTTCACGCTCCTCCTAATATTCAGACCGTTTCATGTTCCTCATATTTTTGACACCTTTTGACGCTCTCATATATTTCACACCTTTTCAGGCTCTTCATGTTTTTCAACACGGCTTCATGCTCTTTCTATTTTTCATTCCGTTTCATGCTCCTCATATTTTTCACACCTTTTCAAGCTCTTCATATTTTTCAGACCTTCTCATGCTCTTCAAGTTTTTCAACACCGCTTCATGCTCCTCCTATTTTTCAGACCGTTTCATGCTCATCTCATTTTTGACACCTTTTGTAGCTCTTCATATTTTTCACACGTTTTCAGGCTCTTCATGTTTTTCAACACCGTTTCTTGATCCTCCTATTTTTCAGACCGTTTCATGCTCATCTCATTTTTAACACCTTTTGAAGCTTTTCATATTTTTCACAACTTTTCAGGCTCTTCATGTTTTGAACACCGCTTCATGCTCCTCCTATTTTTCAGAGAGTTTCATGCTCCTCATGTATTTGACACTTTTTGAAGGTCTTCATATTTTTCACACCTTTTCAGGCTCTTCATCTTTTTCCACACCACTTCATGCTTCTCCTATTTTTCAGTCCGTTTCTTGCTCCTCATGTATTTCACACCTTTTGAAGCTCTTCATATTTTTCAAACCTTTTCAGGCTCTTCATGTTTTTCAACACAGCTTCATGCTCCTCCTATTTTTCAGAAGCTTTCATTCTCCTCATATTTTTGACACTGTTAGAAGCTCTTCATATATTTCACACCTTTACAGTCTCTTCTTTTTTTTCAACACCACTTCATGCTCCTTCTATTTTTCACACCGTTTCATGCTCATCTCATTTTTGACACCTTTTGAAGCTCTTCATATATTTCACACCTTTTCAAGCTCTTCATATTTTTCAGACCTTCTCAGGCTCTTCAAGTTTTTCAACACGGCTTCATGCTCCTCCTATTTTTCAGACCGTTTCATGCTCCTCATATTTTTGACACCTTTTGAAGCTCTTCATATTTTTCACAACTTTTCAGGCTCTTCTTGTTTTTCAACAGCGCTTCATGCTCCTCCTATTTTTGGGAACGTTTCATGCTCCTCATATTTTTGACACCTTTTGTAGCTCTTCATATTTTCCACACCTTTTCAGGCTCTTCATGTTTTTCAACACCGCTTCATGCTCCTCCTATTTTTCAGACCGTTTCATGCTCCTCATATTTTTGACACCTTTTGAAGCTCTTCATATTTTTCACACTTTTTCAGGCTCTTCATGTTTTTCACACCTTTTCAGGCTCTTCATGTTTTTGAACACCATTTCATGCTTCTCCTATTTAGCAGACCGTTTCATTCTCCTCATATTTGTGACATCTTTTGAAGCTCTTCATATATTTCACACCTTTTCAGGCTTTTCATTTTTTTCAACATCACTTCATGCTCCTCCTATTTTTCAGACCGTTTCATGCTCATCTCATTTTGACACCTTTTGAAGCTCTTCAAATTTTTCACATCTTTTGAAGCTCTTCATATTTCGCACAACTTTTCAGGCTCTTTATGATTTTCAACACCGCTTCATGCTCCGCCTATTTTTCAGACCGCTACATGCTCCTCATATTTTTGACACCTTTTGAAGCTCTTCATATATTTCACAACTTTTCAGGCTCTTCATGTTTTTGAACACCGCTTCATGTTCCTCCTCTTTTTCAGACCGTTTCATGCTCCTCATATTTTTCACACCTTTTGAAGCTCTTCATATTTTTCAACCTTTTCAGCCTCTTCATGTTTTTGAACACCGCTTCATGCTCCTCTTATTTTTCAGACCATTTCCTGCTCATCTCATTTTTGACACCTTTTGAAGCTCTTCATATTTTTCACACCTTTTCAGGCTCTTTATGTTTTTCAACACCGTTTTATGATCCTCCTATTTTTAAGAACTTTTCATGCTCATCTCATTTTTGACACCTTTTGAAGCTTTTCATATTTTTCACAAATTTTCAGGCTCTTCATGTTTTTGAACCCCGCTTCATGCTCCTCTTATTTTTCAGAGAGTTTCATGCTCCTCATGTATTTCACACCTTTTGAAGCTCTTCATATTTTTCACACCCTTTCAGGCTCTTATTTTTTTGAACACCGCTTCATGCTCCTCCTAATTTTCAGACCATTTCATCCTCCTCATATTTTTCACACCTTTTGAAGCTCCTCATATTTTTCACACTTTTCAGGCTCTTCATGTTTTTGAACACAGCTTCATGCTCCTCCTATTTTTCAGACCGTTTCATGCTCCTCATATTTTTGACACCTTTTGTAGCTCTTCATAATTTTCACACCCTTACAGCCTCTTCATGTTTTTCAACTCCACTTCATGCTCCTCCTATTTTTCAGACCGTTTCATGCTCCTCATATTTTTGACATCTTTAGAAACTCTTCATATCTTTCACACCTTTTCAGACTCTTCATGTTTTTCAACACCGCTTCATGATCCTCCTATTTCTGAGACCGTTTCTTTCTCCTCATATTTTTGACACCTTTTGAAGCTCTTCATATATTTCACACCTTTTCAGGCTCTTCATTTTTTTCAACACCACTTCATGCTCCTCCTATTTTTCAGATGGTTTCAGGCTCCTCATATTTTTGACACCCTTTGAAGCTCTTCATGTTTTTCAACATCCTTTCATGATCATCCTATTTTTTAGACCGTTTCATGGTCCTCATATTTTTCAGACCGTTTCATGCTCCTCATATTTTTGACACCTTTTGCAACTCTTCATATTTCTCACACCTTTTCATGCTCTTCATGTTTTTCAACACCGTTTCAGGCTCCTCCTATTTTTCAGACCGTTTCATGCTCCTCATATATTTGACACCTTTGAAGCTCTTCATATGTTTCCAACGTTTTCAGCTTCTTCATGTTTTTACACCGTCTCATGCTCCTCCTATTTTTAAGACCGTTTCAAGCTCCTCATATTTTGACACCTTTTGAAGCTCTTCATATTTTTCACACATTTTCATGCTTTTCATGTTTTTTACCACCGTTTCATGCTCCTCCTGTTTTTCAGACCGTTTCATGCTCCTCATATTTTTGACACCTTTTGAAGCTCTTCACGTTTTTCAACACCGTTTCATGCTCCTCTTAATTTTCAGATAATTTGATCCTCCTCTTATTTTTTAGACCGTTTCATGCTCCTCATATTTTTGACACCTTTTCAAGCTCTTCATATTTTTCACACCTTTTCAGGCTCTTCATGTTTTTCAACACCATTTCATGCTCCTCATATTTTTGACACCTTTTTAAGCTCTTCATATTTTTCACACCTTCTCAGGCTTTTCATGTTTCTGAACACCGTTTCATGCTAATCCTATTTTTCAGACCGTTTCACGCTCCTCATATTTTTGAAACCTTTTGAAGCTCTTCATATTTTTAACACCTTTTCAGGCTCTTCAATTAATTCAACAACGTTTCATGCTCCTCCTAATTTTCAGAGTGTTTCATGCTCCTCTTTTTTTTTGACACATTTTGAATATTTTCATATTTTTCACTCCTTTTCATGCTGTTCATATTTTTCAACACGTTTTCATTCTCCTCCCGTTTTTCAGACCGTTTCGTGCTCCTCATATTTTTGACACCTTTTGATGCTCTTCATATTTTTCACGCCTTTTCATTCTCTTCATGTTTTTCAACACCGTTTCCTGCTCCTCCTATTTTTCAGACCGTTTCTTGCTCCTCATATTTTTGACAGCTTTTGAACCTCTTTATATTTTTCACACTTTTAATGCTCTTCATGTTTTTCAACACCGTTTCATGCTCCTCATATATTTGACACCTTTTGAAGCTCTTCATATTTTTTGCAGCTTTTCAGGCTTTTCATGTTTTTCAACACCGTTTTACGCTCCTCATATTTTTGACTCCTTTTGAAGCTCTTCATATTTTTCACACCTATTCAGTCTCCTCATATTTTTGAACACAGCTTCATACTCCTCCTAATTTTCAGACAGTTTCATTCTCCTCATATTTTTTACACCTCTTGAAGCTCTTCATATTTTTCACACCTTTTCAGGCTCTTCATGTTTTTCAACACCGCTTCATGCTCCTCCTATTTTTCTGACCTTTTTATGCTCCTCATGTATTTCACACCTTTTGAAGCTCTTCATATTTTTCACACCTTTTCAGGCTCTTCATGTTTCTGAACACCATTTCATGCTCCTCCTATTTTTCAGACCCTTTCATGCTCCTCATATTTTTGACACCTTTTGAAGCTCTTCATATTTTTCACACCTTTTCAGGCTCTTCATGTATTTCAACACCGCTTCATGCCTCTCCTATTTTTCTGACCATTTTATGCTCCTCATGTATTTCACACCTTTTGAAGCTTTTCATAATTTTCACACCTTTGCAGGCTCTTCATGTTTTTGAACACGGTTTCATGCTCCTCCTATTTTTGAGACCCTTTCATGCTCCTGATATTTTTGACACCTTTTGAAGCTCTTCATATTTTTCACACCTTTTCAGGCTCTTCATGTTTTTCAACACCGCTTCTTGATTCTCCTATTTTTCAGACCGTTTCATGCTTCTCATATTTTTGACACCTTTTGAAGCTCTTCATATTTTTCACAACTTTTCAGGCTCTTCATGTTTTTCAACACCACTTCTTGATGCTCCTATTTTTCAGACTGTTTCATGCTCCTCATATTTTTGACACCTTTTGAAGCTCTTTATATTTTTCACACCTTTTGAAGCTCTTCATATTTTTCACGTTTTTGGAGCTCTTCATATTTTTCACACGGTTTCAGGCTCTTCATGTTTTTCAACACCGTTTCATGCTCCTCCTATTTTTCAGACCGTTTCATTCTCCTCATATATTTGACACCTTTGGAAGCTTTTCATATTTTTCACACCTTTTCCGGCTCTTCATATTTTTCAACAACACTTCTTGCTCCTCATTTTTTGCAGATCGTTTCATGCTCATCTCATTTTTGACACCTTTTGAAGCTCTTTATATTTTTCACACCTTTTGAATCTCTTCATATTTTTCACGTTTTTGAAGCTCTTCATATTTTTCACAAGTTTTCAGGCTCTTCATGTTTTTCAACACCGTTTCATGCTCCTCCAGTTTTTCAGACCGTTTCATGCTCCTCATCTTTTTGACACTTTTTGAAGCTTCTCATATTTTTCACACATTTTGAAGCTCTTCATATATTTCACACCTTTTCAGGCTTTTCATGTTTTTCAACACCACTTTATGCTACTCCTATGTTTCAGACCGGTTCATGCTCCTCATAATTTTGACCCCTTTTCAAGCTCTTTATATTTTTCACACCTTTTCAGGCTCTTCATGTTTTTGAACAACGTTTCATGTTCTTCCTTTTTTTCAGACCGTTTCATGCTCCTCATGTATTTCACACCTTTTGAAGCTCTTTATATTTTTCACACCTTTCCAGGCTCTTCATGTTTTTGAACACCGTTTCATGCTCCTCCTATTTTTCAGACCGTTTCATGCTCATGTCATTTTTGACACCTTTTGAAGCTCTTCATATTTTTCATACCTTTTCAGGCTCTTAATGTTTTTCAACACCGCCTCTTGCTCCTCCTATTTTTCAGACCGTTTCATGCTCCTCATATTTTTGACACCTTTTGAAGCTCCTCCTATTTTTCACACCTTTTCAGGCTCTTCATGTTTTTCAACACCATTTCATGCTCCTCCTATATTTCAGACCGTTTCATGCTGCTCTTATTTTTCAGACTGTTTCATGCTCATCTCAATTTTGACACCTTTTGAAGATATTCCTATTTTTCACACCTTTTTAAGCTCTTCATACTTTTTACACCTTTTCTGGCTCTTCATATTTTTTGCAACTTTGCAGGGTCTTCATGTTTTTGAACACCTCTTCTTGCTCCTCCTATTTTTCAGACCGTTTAATGCTCCTCATAATTTTGACACCTTTTGAAGCTCTTCATATTTTTCACCCCTTTTCAGGCTCTTCATGTTTTTCAACACCACTTCATGCTCCTCCTATTTTTCAGACCGTTTCATGCTCATCTCATTTTTGACACATTTTGAAGCTCTTCATATTTTTCACACCTTTTGAAGCTCTTCATATTTTTCACACGTTTTCAGAATCTTCATGTTTTTGAACACCGTTTCATGCTCCTTCTATTTTTCAGACAGTTTCATGCTCCTCATATTTTTGACACATTTTGAAGCTCTTCATATTTTTCACATTTTTTCATTCTCTTTATATTTTTGAACACCGCTTCATGCTCCTCCTATTTTTGAGACCGTTTCTTGCTCCTTATATTTTTGACACCTTCTGAAGCCTCTCATATTTTTCACACCTTTTGAAGCTCTTCACATTTTTCACATCTTTTCAGGCTCTTCATGTTTTTGAACACCGCTTCATGCTCCTCCTATTTTTCAGACCGTTTCATACTCCTCATGAATTTCACACCTTTTGAACCTCTTCATATTTGTCACACCTTTTCAGGCTCTTCATGTTTTTGAACACCGTTTCATACTTCTCGTATTTTTCAGACCGTTTCATGCTCCTCATATTTTTGACACGTTTTGAGGCTCTTCATATTTTTCACACCTTTTCAGGCTCTTCATATTTTTGAACACCGCTTCATGCTCCTCCTATTTTTTAGATCGCTTCATGATACTCATATTTTTGACACCTTTTGAAGCTCTTCATATTTTTCACACTTTTTCAGGCTGTTTACAGTTTTCAACACCGCTGCATGATTCTCCTAATTTTCAGACCGTTTCTTGCTCCTCACATTTTTGACACTTTTTGAAGCTCTTCATATTTTTCACACCTTTTCAGTCTCTTCATGTTTTTCAACACCACTTCATGCTCCTCCTATTTTCCAGACCGATTCATGCTCTTCTCATTTTTGACACCTTTTGAAGTCCTTCATATTTTTCACACCTTTGAAGCTCTTCATATTTTTGACACGTTTTCAGGCCATTCATGTTTTTCAACATCGTTTCATGCTCCTTCTATTTTTCAGGCAGTTTCATGTTCTTCATATTTTTGACACATTTTGAAGCTCTTCATATTTTTCAGATTTTTTCAGGCTCTTTATATTTTTGAACACCGCTTCATGCTCCTTCTATTTTTCCTACCGTTTCATCCTTCTCATGTATTTCACACCGTTTGAATCTCTTCATATTTTTCACATTTTTCAGGCTCTTCATGTTTTTGAACAATGTTTCATGCTCCTCCTATTTTTCAGACCGTTTCATGCTCATCTCATTTTTTACACCTTTTGAAGCTCTTCATATTTTTCACACCTTTTCAGGCTCTTCATGTATTTCAACACCGCTTCATGCTCCTCCATTTTTCACACCGTTTCATGCTTCTCATGTATTTCACACCTTTTGAAACTCTTCATATTTTTCAAATCTTTTCAGGCTCTTCAGGTTTTTCAACAAGGTTTCATGCTCCTCCCGTTTTTCAGACCGTTTCATTCTCCTCATATTTTTGACACGTTTTGAAGCTCTTCATATTTTTCACATTTTTCAGGCTCCTCATGTTTTTGAACATCGTTCATGCTCCTCCTATTTTTCAGACCGTTCATGCTCCTCATATTTTGACACCTTTTGAAGCTCTTCATATTTTTCACACCTTTTCAGGCACTTCATGTTTCTGAACACCGCGTCATGCTCCTCCTATTTTTCAGATCGTTTCATGCTTCTCATATTTTTCACACCTTTTGAAGCTCTTCATATTTTTCACACCTTTTCATGCTCTTCATGTTTTTCAACACCGCTTCATGCTCCTCCTATTTTTCAGACCGTTTCATGCTCATCTCATTTTTCACACCTTTTGAAGCTCTTCATATTTTTCACACCTTTTCAGGCTCTTCATGTTTTTCAACACCACTGCATGATTCTCCTATTTTTCAGACCGTTTCATGCTCCTCATATTTTTGACACCTTTTGAAGCTCTTCATATTTTTCACACCTTTTCATGTTTTTCAACACCACTTCATGCACGTCCTATTTTTCAGATCGTTTCATGCTCCTCATATTTTTGTCACCTTTTCAAGCTCCTCATATATTTCACACCATTTCAGGCTCTTCATGTTTTTCAACACAACTTCATACTCCTCCTATTTATCAGACCGTTTCATGCTCATCTCATTTTTGACACCTGTTGAAGCTCGTCATATTTTTCACACCTTTTCAGGCCTTCATGTTTTTGAACACCGGTTCATGCTCCTCATATATTTCAGACCGTTCAGGCTCCTGATATTTTTGACACATTTTGAAGCTCTTCGTATTTTTCACACCGTTTCAGGCTCTTCAGGTTTTTCAACATCACTTCATGCTCCTCCTATTTTTCAGACCTTTTCATGCTCCTCATATTTTTGACACGTTTTGAGGCTCTTCATATTTTTCACACCTTTTCAGGCTCTTCATAGTTTTGAACACCGCTTCATGCTCCTCCTATTTTCCAGGCCGTTTCATGCTCTTCTCATTTTTGACACCTTTTGAAGTGCTTCATATTTTTCACACTTTTTCAGGCTGTTTATAGTTTTCACCACCGCTGCATGATTTTCCTAATTTTCAGACAGTTTCATGCTCCTCATATTTTTGACACCTTTTGAATCTCTTCATATATTTCACACCTTTTCAGGCTTTTCATCTTTTTCAACGCCACTTAATGCCCCTCCTATTTTTCAGACCGTATCATGCTCATCTCATTTTTTACACCTTTTGAAACTCTTCATATTTTTCACACCTTTTCAGGCTCTTCATGTATTTCAACACCGCTTCATGCTCCTCCATTTTCACACCGTTTCATGCTTCTCATGTATTTCACATCTTTTGAAACTCTTCATATTTTTCAAATCTTTTCAGGCTCTTCAGGTTTTTGAACAAGGTTTCATGCTCCTCCCACTTTTCAGACCGTTTCATGCTCCTCATATTTTTGACACGTTTTGAAGCTCTTCATATTTTTCACACCTTTTCAGGCTCTTCATGTTTTTCAACACCGCTTCATGCTCCTCCTATTTTTCAGACCGTTTCATGCTCACCTCGTTTTTGACACCTTTTGAAGCTCTTCATATTCTTCACACTTTTTGAAGCTCTTCATATTTTTCACACCTTTTGAAGCTCTTCATATTTCTCACACCTTTTCAGACTCTTCATGTTTTTCAACACCGATTCTTGCTCCTCCTATTTTTCAGATCGTTTCATGCTCCTCATATTTTTGACACCTTTTGAAGCTCTTCATATTTTTCACACCTTTTCAGGCTCTTCATGTTTTTCAACACCACTGCATGATTCTCCTATTTTTCAGACCGTTTCATGCTCCTCATATTTTTCACACCTTTTGAAGCTCTTCATATTTTTCACACCTTTTCATGTTTTTCAACACCACTTCATGCACCTCCTATTTTTCAGATCGTTTCATGCTCCTCATATTTTTGTCACCTTTTCAAGCTCCTCATATATTTCATACCATTTCTGGCTCTTCATGTTTTTCAACACAACTTCATACTCCTCCTATTTATCAGACCGTTTCATGCTCATCTCATTTTTGACACCTTTTGAAGCTCGTCATATTTTTCACACCTTTTCAGGCCTTCATGTTTTTGAACACCAGTTAATGCTCCTCATATATTTCAGACCGTTTCAGGCTCCTCATATTTTTGACACATTTTGAAGCTCTTCGTGTTTTTCACACCGTTTCAGGCTCTTCAGGTTTTTCAACATCACTTCATGCTCCTCCTATTTTTCAGACCTTTTCATGCTCCTCATATTTTTGACACGTTTTTAGGCTCTTCATATTTTTCACACCTTTTCAGGCTCTTCATAGTTTTGAACACCGCTTCATGCTCCTCCTATTTTCCAGACCGTTTCATGCTCTTCTCATTTTTGACACCTTTTGAAGTGCTTCATATTTTTCACACTTTTTCAGGCTGTTTATAGTTTTCACCACCGCTGCATGATTTTCCTAATTTTCAGGCCGTTTCTTGTTCCTCATATTTTTGACACTTTTTGAAGCTTTTCATATTTTTCACACCTTTTCAGTCTCTTCATGTTTTTCAACACCACTTCATGCTCCTCCTATTTTCCAGACCGTTTCATGCTCTTCTCATTTTTGACACCTGTTGAAGTGCTTCATATTTTTCACACCTTTGAAGCTCTTCATATTTTTGACAAGTTTTCAGGCTCTTCATGTTTTTCAACAACGCTTCATGCTCCTTCTATTTTTCAGACCGTTTCATGCTCCTCATATTTTTGACACATTTTGAAGCTCTTCATATTTTTCACACATTTTCATTCTCTTCATGTTTTTGAACACCGCTTCATGCTCCTCCTATTTTTCAGATTGTTTCACCTCCTCATATTTTTGACACCTTTTGAAGCTCTTCATATTTTTCACACCTTTTCAGGCTCTTCATGTTTTTGAACACCGCTTCATGCTCCTCCTATTTTTCAAACCTTTTGAAGCTCTTCATGTTTTTCACACCTTTTCAGCCTCTCATGTTTTTGACCACAGCTTCATGCTCCTCCTAATTTTCAGACCGTTTCATGCTCCTCATATATTTCACACCATTTTAAGCACTTCCTAATTTTCACACCTTTTCAGGCTCTTCATGTTTTTGAACACCACTTCATGCTCCTCCTATTTTTCACACCGTTTCATGCTCGTCATATTTTTGACACCTTTTGAAGCTCTTCATATTTTTCACATCTTTTCAGGCTCTTCCTGTTTTTGAACAATGTTTCATGCTCCTCTTTTTTTTCAGACCGTTTCATGCTCATCTCATTTTTTACACCTTTAGAAGCTCTTCATATTTTTCACACCTTTTGAAGCTCTTCAAATTTTTCACATCATTTCAGGCTCTTCATGTTTTTGAACAATGTTTCATGCTCCTCATATTTTTCAGACCGCTTCATGCTCCTCATATTTTTGACACCTTTTGAATCTCTTGATATATTTCACACCTTTTCAGGCTTTTCATCTTTTTCAACACCACTTAATGCCCCTCCTATTTTTCGGACCGTATCATGCTCATCTCATTTTTTACACCTTTTGAAGCTCTTCATATTTTTCACACCTTTTCAGGCTCTTCATGTTTTTCAACACCGCTTCATGCTCCTCCATTTTTCACACCGTTTCATGCTTCTCATGTATTTCACACCTTTTGAAACTCTTCATATTTTTCAAATCTTTTCAGGCTCTTCATGTTTTTGAACAAGGTTTCATGCTCCTCTCATTTTTCAGAACGTTTCATGCTCCTCATATTTTTGACACGTTTTGAAGCTCTTCATATTTTTCACATTTTTCAGGCTCTTCATGTTTTTGAACACCGTTTCATGCTCCTCCTATTTTCAGACCGTTCATGCTCCTCATATTTTGACACCTTTTGAAGCTCTTCATATTTTTCACACCTTTTCAGTCTCTTCATGTTTTTGAACACCGCATCAATCTCATCCTATTTTTCAAACAGTTTCATGCTCCTCATGTATTTCACACCTTTTGAAGCTCTTCATATTTTTCACACCTTTTCAGGCTCTTCATGCCTTTCAACACCTTTGCTTGCTCCTCCTATTTTTCAGACCGCTTCATGCTCCTCATATTTTTGACATGTTTGAAGCTCTTCATATTTTCACAACTTTTGAAGCTCTTCATATTTTTCACTCGTTTTCAGGTTCTTCATGTTTTTCAACACCGGTTCTTGCTCCTCCGTTTTTTCAGACCGTTTCATGCTCCTCATGTATTTCACACCTTTTGAAGCTCTGCATATTTTCCACACCTTTTCAGGCTCTTCAGGTTTTTCAACACCGCTTCTTGCTCCTCCTATTTTTCAGACCGTTTCATGCTCCTCATGTATTTCACACCTTTTGAAGCTCTTCATATTTTTCACACCATTGCAGGCTGTCCATGTTTCTGAACACCACTTCATACTCCTCCTATTTTTCCGACCGTTTCATGCTCCTCCTATTTTTCACACCTTTTGAAGCTCTTCATATTTTTCACACGTTTTCAGGCTCTTCATGTTTTTGAACAACGCTTCATGCTGTTCCTATTTTTGAGACCGTTTCATGCTCCTCATATTTTTTACACGTTTTGAGGCTCTTCATATTTTTCACACCATTCCAGGCTCTTCATGTTTTTGAACACGGCTTCATGTTCCTCCTATTTTTCAGGCCTTTTCATTCTCCTCATATTTTGACACCTTTTGAAGCTCTTCATATATTTCACACCTTTTCAGGCTCTTCATGTTTTCAACACTGCTTCATGCTCCTCCTATTTTTCAGACCGTTTCATGCTCCTCATGTATTTTACACCTTTTGACGCTCTTCATATATGTCACACCTTTTCAGGCTCTTCAACTTTTTCAACACTACTTCATGCTCCTCCTCATTTTCAGACCGTTTCATGCTCCTCATATTTTTGACACCCTTTGATGCTCTCCATATTTTTCACAACTTTTCATGCATTTCATGTTTTTCAACACCGTTTCATGGTCCTCAGTTTTTTCAGACCATTTCGTTCTCGTCATATTTTTGACACATTTTCAAGCTCTTCATATTTTTCAAACATTTTCAGGCTCTTCATGCTTTTCAACAAGACTACATGTTCCTCCTTTTTTTCAAACCGTTTCATGCTCCTCGTATTTTCGACACCTTTTGAAGCTCTTCATACATTTCACACCTTTTCAGGCTCTTCATGTTTTTCATCAAAACTTCATGCTCCTCCTATTTTTCAGACCGTTTCATGCTCCTCATATTTTTGACACCTTTTGAAGCTCTTCATATTTTTCACACATTTTCATGCTCTTCATGTTTTGGAATACCTTTTCAAGCTCCTCATATTTTTGACACGTTTTGAAGCTGTTCATATTTTTCACACCTTTTCATGCTCTTCATGTTTTTCAACACCGTTTCATGCTCCTTCTATTTTCAGACTGTTTCATGCTCCTCATATTTTTGACACCTTTTGAAGCTCTTCATATTTTTCACACCTTTTCAGGTTCTTCTGTTTTTGAACACCGCTTCATGCTCCTCCTATTTTTCAGACCGTTTCATGCTCCTCATATTTTTGACTCCTTTTGAAGCTCTTCATATTTTTCACACCTTTTCAGGCTCTTCATGTTTTTCAACACCGCTTCATGCTCCTCCTATTTTTCAGACCGTTTCAAGCTTCTCATATTTTTGACACCTTTTAAAGCTCTTCATATTTTTCACACCTTTTGAAGCTCTTCATAATTTTCACACGTTTTCAGGCACTTCATGTTTTTCCACACCACTTCATGCTCCTCCTATTTTTCAGACCGTTTCATGCTTATCTCATTTTTGTCACCTTTTGAGGCTCTTCATATTTTTCACACCTTTTGAAGCTCTTCATATTTTTCACACGATTTCAGGCTCTTCATGTTTTTCAACACCACTTCATGCTCCTCCTATTTTTCAGACCGTTTCATGCTTATCTCATTTTTGAAACCTTTTGAAGCTCTTCATATTTTTCACCCCTTTTGAAGCTCTTCATATATTTCACACGTTTTCAGGCTCTTCATGTTTTTCAACACGACTTCATGCTCCTCCTTTTTTTTCAGATCGTTTCATGCTCCGCATATTTTTAAGACCGTTTCATGCTCCTCATATTATTGACACCTTTTGAAGCTCTTTATATTTGTCACACTTTTCATGCTATTCATGTGTTTCAACAGGGCTTCATGCTCCTCCTATTTTTAGACCGTTTCATGCTCCTCCTATTTTTCAGACCGTTTCATGCTCCTCATATTTTTGACAGCTGTTAAGCTCTTCATATTATTCACACCTTTTCAGGCTCTTCATGTTTTTCAACACCGCTTCATGCTCCTCCTATTTTTAAGACCATTTCATGCTCCTCGTATTTTTGACACCTTTTGAAGCTCTTCATATTTTTCACACCTTTTCAGGCTCTTCATGTTTTGAACAACGCTTCATGCTCCTCCTATTTTTGAGACCGTATCATGCTCCTCATATGTTTGACACATTTGAAGCTCTTCATATTTTTCTCCCCTTTTCAGGCTCTTCATGTTTTTGAATACCGCTTCATGCTCCTTCTGTTTCTCAGACCGTTTCATGCTCCTCATATTTTTGATAATTTTTGAAGCTCTTCCTATTTTTCACACCTTTCATGCTCTTCATGTTTTTCTACACCGTTTCATGCTCCTCCTTTTTTTCAGACCGTTTCATGCTCCTCATATTATTGACACGTTTTGAAATCTTTATGTTTGTCACACCTTTTCAGGCTCTTCAAGTTTTTCAATACCCCTTCATGCTCCTCCTATTTTTCAGACCGTTTCATGCTCCTCATATTTTTGACACCCTTTGATGCTCTCCATATTTTTCACAACTTTTCATGCATTTCATGTTTTTCAACACCGTTTCATGCTCCTCAGTTTTTTCAGACCATTTCGTTCTCGTCATATTTTTGACACATTTTCAAGCTCTTCATATTTTTCAAACATTTTCAGACTCTTCATGCTTTTCAACAAGACTACATGTTCCTCCTTTTTTTCAAACCGTTTCATGCTCCTCGTATTTTCGACACCTTTTGAAGCTCTTCATACATTTCACACCTTTTCAGGCTCTTCATGTTTTTCATCAAAACTTCATGCTCCTCCTATTTTTCAGACCGTTTCATGCTCCTCATATTTTTGACACCTTTTGAAGCTCTTCATATTTTTCACACATTTTCATGCTCTTCATGTTTTGGAACACCTTTTCAAGCTCCTCATATTTTTGACACGTTTTGAAGCTGTTCATATTTTTCACACCTTTTCATGCTCTTCATGTTTTTCAACACCGTTTCATGCTCCTTCTATTTTCAGACTGTTTCATGCTCCTCATATTTTTGACACCTTTTGAAGCTCTTCATATATTTCACACCTTTTCAGGTTCTTCATGTTTTTGAACAAAGCTTCATGCTCCTCCTATTTTTCACATCTATTGAAGCTCTTCGTATATTTCACACATTTTCAAGCTCTTCAAGTTTTTGAACAACGCTTCATGCTCCTCCTATTTTTCACACCTTTTGAAGCTCTTCATATATTTCACACCTTTTCAAGCTGTTCATGTTTTTGAACACCTTTTCATGCTCCTCCTATGTTTCAGGCCGTTTCATGCTCCTCATACTTTTGACACCTTTTGAAGCTCTTCATATTTTTCACAACTTTTCAGGCTCTTCATGTTTTTCAAAACCACTTCATGCTGCTCCTATTTTTCAAATCGTTTCATGCACCTCATATTTTGACAACTTTTGAAGCACTTCACATTTTTCACACCTTTTGAAGCTCTTCATATTGTTCCCACCTTTTCAGGCTCTTCATGTTTTTCAACACCGCTTCATGCTCCTCCTATGTTTCAGACCGTTTCATGCTCCTCATATTTTTGACACCTTTTGAAGCTCTTCGTATATTTCACTCATTTCAGGCTCTTCATGTTTTTCAACACCATTTCATGCTCCTCCTATTTTTCAGACCGTTTCATGCTCCTCATATTTTTGACACTTTTTGAAGCTCTTCATATTTTTCACACCCTTTCATGCTCTTCATGTTTTTCAACACTGCTTCATGCTCCTCCTATTTTTCAGACCGTTTCATGCTCCTCATATTTTTGACACCTTTTGAAACTCTTCATATTTTTCAAACCTTTTCAGGCTCTTCATGTTTTTCAACACCTCTTCATTCTCCTCCTATTTTTCAGGCCGTTTCAAGCTCCTCATATTTTTCACACCTTTTGAACCTATTCATATATTTCACACCTTTTCAGGCTCTTCATATTTTTCAACACCGTTTCTTGCTCCTCCTATTTTTCAGACCATTTCATGCTCCTCATATTTTTCACACCTTTTGAAGCTCTTCATATTTTTCACACCTTTTGAAGCTCTTAATAATTTTCACAGGTTTTCAGTCTCTTCATGTTTTTGAACACCATTTCATGCTCCTCCTATTTTTCAGACAGTTTCATGCTCCTCATATTTTTGACACCATTTGAAACTCTTCATATTTTTCACACATTTTCATGCTCTTCATGTTTTTGAACACCTTTTTAAGCTCCTCATATTTTTGACACCTTTTGAAGCTCTTCATATTTTTCACACCTTTTCAGGCTCTTCAAGTTTTTGAACACCGATTCATGCTCCTCCTATTTTTCAGACCGTTTCATGCTCCTCATATTTTTGACACCTTTTGAAGCTCTTCATATTTTTCACACCTTTTCAGGCTCTTCAAGTTTTTGAACACCGATTCGTGCTCCTCCTATTTTTCAGACCGTTTCATGCTCCTCAGATTTTTGACAACTTTTGAAGCTCTCCATGGTTTTCACACCTTTTCAGGATCTTCATGTTTTTGAACTCCGCTTCATGCTCCTCCTGTTTTTCAGACCCTTTCATGCTCCTCTTATTTTTCACACCTTTTAAAGCTCTTCTTATTTTTCACATGATTATTTGCTCTTCATGTTTTCAAACACCGCTTCATTCTACTCCTATTTTTCAGACCGTTTCATGCTCCCCATTTTTTTTGACACGTTTTGAGGCTCTTCATATTTTTCACACCTTTCCAGTCTCTTCATGTTTTTGAACACCGTTTCATGCTCCTCCTATTTTTCAGACCGTTTCATGCTCCTCATATTTTTGACTCCTTTTGAAGCTCTTCATATTTTTCACACCTTTTCAGGCTGTTCATGTTTTTCAACACCGCTTCATGCTCCTCCTATTTTTCAGACCGTTTCAAGCTTCTCATATTTTTGACACCTTTTAAAGCTCTTCATATTTTTCACACCTTTTGAAGCTCTTCATATTTTTCACACGTTTTCAGGCACTTCATGTTTTTCCACACCACTTCATGCTCCTCCTATTTTTCAGACCGTTTCATGCTTATCTCATTTTTGTCACCTTTTGAGGCTCTTCATATTTTTCACACCTTTTGAAGCTCTTCATATTTTTCACACGATTTCAGGCTCTTCATGTTTTTCAACACCACTTCATGCTCCTCCTATTTTTCAGACCGTTTCATGCTTATCTCATTTTTGAAACCTTTTGAAGCTCTTCATATTTTTCACCCCTTTTGAAGCTCTTCATATATTTCACACGTTTTCAGGCTCTTCATGTTTTTCAACACCACTTCATGCTCCTCCTTTTTTTTCAGATCGTTTCATGCTCCGCATATTTTTAAGACCGTTTCATGCTCCTCATATTATTGACACCTTTTGAAGCTCTTTATATTTGTCACACTTTTCATGCTATTCATGTGTTTCAACAGGGCTTCATGCTCCTCCTATTTTTAGACCGTTTCATGCTCCTCCTATTTTTCAGACCGTTTCATGCTCCTCATATTTTTGACAGCTTTGTAAGCTCTTCATATTATTCACACCTTTTCAGGCTCTTCATGTTTTTCAACACCGCTTCATGCTCCTCCTATTTTTAAGACCATTTCATGCTCCTCGTATTTTTGACACCTTTTGAAGCTCTTCATATTTTTCACACCTTTTCAGGCTCTTCAAGTTTTTGAACAACGCTTCATGCTCCTCCTATTTTTGAGACCGTTTCATGCTCCTCATATGTTTGACACATTTGAAGCTCTTCATATTTTTCTCCCCTTTTCAGGCTCTTCATGTTTTTGAATACCGCTTCATGCTCCTTCTGTTTCTCAGACCGTTTCATGCTCCTCATATTTTTGACAATTTTTGAAGCTCTTCCTATTTTTCACACCTTTCATGCTCTTCATGTTTTTCTACACCGTTTCATGCTCCTCCTTTTTTTCAGACCGTTTCATGCTCCTCATATTATTGACACGTTTTGAAATCTTTATGTTTGTCACACCTTTTCAGGCTCTTCAAGTTTTTCAATACCCCTTCATGCTCCTCCTATTTTTCAGACCGTTTCATGCTCCTCATATTTTTGATACCCTTTGATGCTCTCCATATTTTTCACAACTTTTCATGCATTTCATGTTTTTCAACACCGTTTCATGCTCCTCAGTTTTTTCAGACCATTTCGTTCTCGTCATATTTTTGACACATTTTCAAGCTCTTCATATTTTTCAAACATTTTCAGACTCATCATGCTTTTCAACAAGACTACATGATCCTCCTTTTTTTCAAACCGTTTCATGCTCCTCGTATTTTCGACACCTTTTGAAGCTCTTCATATATTTCACACCTTTTCAGGCTCTTCATGTTTTTCATCAAAACTTCATGCTCCTCCTATTTTTCAGACCGTTTCATGCTCCTCATATTTTTGACACCTTTTGAAGCTCTTCATTTTTTTCAAACCTTTTCAGGCTCTTCATGTTTTTCAACACCTCTTCATTCTCCTCCTATTTTTCAGGCCGTTTCAAGCTCCTCATATTTTTCACACCTTTTGAACCTCTTCATATATTTCACACCTTTTCAGGCTCTTCATATTTTTCAACACCGTTTCTTGCTCCTCCTATTTTTCAGACCTTTTCATGCTCCTCATATTTTTCACACCTTTTGAAGCTCTTCATTTTTTTCACACCATTTCATGCTCTTCATGTTTTTGAACACCTTTTTAAGCTCCTCATATTTTTCACACCTTTTGAAGCTCTTCATATTTTTCACACATTTTCATGCTCTTCATGTTTTGGAACACCTTTTCAAGCTCCTCATATTTTTGACACGTTTTGAAGCTGTTCATATTTTTCACACCTTTTCATGCTCTTCATGTTTTTCAACACCGTTTCATGCTCCTTCTATTTTCAGACTGTTTCATGCTCCTCATATTTTTGACACCTTTTGAAGCTCTTCATATATTTCACACCTTTTCAGGTTCTTCATGTTTTTGAACAAAGCTTCATGCTCCTCCTATTTTTCACATCTATTGAAGCTCTTCGTATATTTCACACCTTTTCAAGCTCTTCATGTTTTTGAACAACGCTTCATGCTCCTCCTATTTTTCACACCTTTTGAAGCTCTTCATATATTTCACACCTTTTCAAGCTGTTCATGTTTTTGAACACCTTTTCATGCTCCTCCTATGTTTCAGGCCGTTTCATGCTCCTCATACTTTTGACACCTTTTGAAGCTCTTCATATTTTTCACACTTTTTCAGGCTCTTCATGTTTTTCAAAACCACTTCATGCTGCTCCTATTTTTCAAATCGTTTCATGCACCTCATATTTTGACAACTTTTGAAGCACTTCACATTTTTCACACCTTTTGAAGCTCTTCATATTGTTCCCACCTTTTCAGGCTCTTCATGTTTTTCAACACCGCTTCATGCTCCTCCTATTTTTCAGACCGTTTCATGCTCCTCATATTTTTGACACCTTTTGAAGCTCTTCGTATATTTCACTCATTTCAGTCTCTTCATGTTTTTCAACACCATTTCATGCTCCTCCTATTTTTCAGACCGTTTCATGCTCCTCATATTTTTGACACTTTTTGAAGCTCTTCATATTTTTCACACCTTTTCATGCTCTTCATGTTTTTCAACACTGCTTCATGCTCCTCCTATTTTTCAGACCGTTTCATGCTCCTCATATTTTTGACACCTTTTGAAGCTCTTCATATTTTTCACACCTTTTCATGCTCTTCATGTTTTTCAACACTGCTTCATGCTCCTCCTATTTTTCAGGCCGTTTCAAGCTCCTCATATTTTTCACACCTTTTGAACCTCTTCATATATTTCACACCTTTTCAGGCTCTTCATATTTTTCAACACCGTTTCTTGCTCCTCCTATTTTTCAGACCATTTCATGCTCCTCATATCTTTCACACCTTTTGAAGCTCTTCATATTTTTCACACCTTTTGAAGCTCTTAATAATTTTCACAGGTTTTCAGTCTCTTCATGTTTTTGAACACCATTTCATGCTCCTCCTATTTTTCAGACAGTTTCATGCTCCTCATATTTTTGACACCATTTGAAACTCTTCATATTTTTCACACATTTTCATGCTCTTCATGTTTTTGAACACCTTTTTAAGCTCCTCATATTTTTGACTCCTTTTGAAGCTCTTCATATTTTTCACACCTTTTCAGGCACTTCATGTTTTTCCACACCACTTCATGCTCCTCCTATTTTTCAGACCGTTTCATGCTTATCTCATTTTTGTCACCTTTTGAGGCTCTTCATATTTTTCACACCTTTTGAAGCTCTTCATATTTTTCACACGATTTCAGGCTCTTCATGTTTTTCAACACCACTTCATGCTCCTCCTATTTTTCAGACCGTTTCATGCTTATCTCATTTTTGAAACCTTTTGAAGCTCTTCATATTTTTCACCCCTTTTGAAGCTCTTCATATATTTCACACGTTTTCAGGCTCTTCATGTTTTTCAACACCACTTCATGCTCCTCCTTTTTTTCAGATCATTTCATGCTCCTCATATTTTTAAGACCGTTTCATGCTCCTCATATTATTGACACCTTTTGAAGCTCTTTATATTTGTCACACTTTTCATGCTATTCATGTGTTTCAACAGGGCTTCATGCTCCTCCTATTTTTAGACCGTTTCATGCTCCTCCTATTTTTCAGACCGTTTCATGCCCCTCATATTTTTGACAGCTTTGTAAGCTCTTCATATTATTCACACCTTTTCAGGCTCTTCATGTTTTTCAACACCGCTTCATGCTCCTCCTGTTTTTAAGACCATTTCATGCTCCTCGTATTTTTGACACCTTTTGAAGCTCTTCATATTTTTCACACCTTTTCAGGCTCTTCATGTTTTTGAACAACGCTTCATGCTCCTCCTATTTTTGAGACCGTATCATGCTCCTCATATGTTTGACACATTTGAAGCTCTTCATATTTTTCTCCCCTTTTCAGGCTCTTCATGTTTTTGAATACCACTTCATGCTCCTTCTGTTTCTCAGACCGTTTCATGCTCCTCATATTTTTGACAATTTTTGAAGCTCTTCCTATTTTTCACACCTTTCCTGCTCTTCATGTTTTTCTACACCGTTTCATGCTCCTCCTTTTTTTCAGACCGTTTCATGCTCCTCATATTATTGACACGTTTTGAAATCTTTATGTTTGTCACACCTTTTCAGGCTCTTCAAGTTTTTCAATACCCCTTCATGCTCCTCCTATTTTTCAGACCGTTTCATGCTCCTCCTAATTTTCAGACTGTTTCATGCAACTCTTATTATTGACACATTTTGAAGGTCTTCATATTTTTCACATCTTTTCAGACTCTTCATGTTTTTCAACACCGCTTAATGCTCCTCCTATTTTTGAGACCGTTTCATGCTCCTCATATTTTTGACACCTTTTGAAGCTCTTCATATTTTTCACACGTTTTTAGGCTCTTCTTGTTTTTCAACATCGATCTCACTCCTCCTATTTTTGAGACCGTTTCATGCAACTCTTATTATTGACACTTTTTGAAGCTCTTCATATTTTTCACACCTTTTCAGGCTCTTCATGTGAACACCGCTTCATGCTCCACCTATTTTTCAGACCGTATCATGCTCCTCATATTTTTCCCACCTTTTCAGGCTCTTCATATTTCTGAACACCGCTTCATGCTCGTCCTATTTGTCTGGCCGTTTCATGCTCCTCATATTTTTGACACCTTTTGAAGCTCTTCATGTTTTTCAGACCTTTTCAGGCTGTTCATGTTTTTCAACACCGCTTCATGCTCCTCCTTCTTTTCAGCCCGTATCATTCTCCTCATATTTTTCACATCTTTCGAAGCTCTTCATATATTACACAACTTTGCAGTCTCTTCATGTTTTTCAACCCCGCTTCATGCTCCTCCTATTTTTCAGACCGTTTCATGTTCATCATATTTTTGACACCTTTTGAAGCTCTTCATATATTTCACTCTTTTCAGGATCTTCATGTTTTTCCACACCGTTTCATGCTCCTCCTATTTTTCAGACCGTTTCATGCTCCTCATATTTTTGACACTTTTTAAAGCTCTTCATGTTTTTCACAACTTTTCAGGCTTTTCAAGTTTTTCAACACCGCTTTATGCGCCTCCTATTTTTCAAACCGTTTCAGGCTCCTAATATTGTTAACACCTTTTCAGGCTCTTCAAGTTTTTCAACACCACTTCATGCTCCACCTATTTTTCAAACCGTTTCATGCTCCTAATATTTTTAACACCTTTTCAGGCTCTTCATGTTTTTCAACACCGCTTCATGCTCCTCCTATCTTTCAGACCGTATCATGCTCCTCAAATTTTAACACCTTTTGAAGCTCTTCATATATTTCACACTTTTTCAGTCTCGTCATGTTTTTCAGCACCGCTTCATGCTTCACCTATTTTTCAGACCGTTTCATGCTCTTAATATTTTTAACACCTTTTCAGGCTCTTCAAGTTTTTCAACACCGCTTCATGACCCACCTATTTTTCAGATCGTTTCATGCTCCTCATATTTTTGACACCTTTTGAAGCTCTTCCTATATTTCACTCTTTTCAGGCTCTTCATATTTTTCACACCTTTTCAGGCTCTTCAAGTATTTCAACACCGCTTCATGTTCCCTCTATTTTTCATACCGTTTCATGCTCCTCATATTTTTGACAAATTTTGAAACTCTTCATATGTTTCACACCTTTTCAGGCTCTTCATGTTTTTGAACACCGCTTCATGATCCTCCTATTTTTCAGACCGTTTCATGCTCATCATATTTTTGACACTTTTTGAAGCTCTTCATATTTTTCACACCTTTTCAGACTCTTCATGTTTTTCAACACCGCTTCATGCTCCTCCTATTTTTCAGACCGTATCATGCTCCTCAAATTTTAACACCTTTGAAGCTCTTCATGTATTTCACACTTTTTCAGGCTCTTCATGTTTTTCATCACCCTTCATGCTCCACCTATTTTTCAGACCGTTTCATGCTCCTCATATTTTTGACCCCTTTTGAAGCTCTTCATTTATTTCACTCTTTTCAGGCTCTTCATGTTTTTCAACACCGTTTCATGCTCCTCATATTTTTGACACTTTTTTAAGCTCTTCATATTTTTCACACGTTTTCAGGCTCTTCATGTGAACACCGCTTCATGCTCCACCTATTTTTCAGACGGTATCATGCCCCTATATTTTTCCCACCTTTTCAGGCGCTTCATATTTCTGAACACCGCTTCATGCTCCTCCTATTTTTCTGGCCGTTTCATGCTCCTCATATTTTTGACACCTTTTGAAGCTCTTCATATTTTTCACACCTTTTCAGGTTCTTCATGTTTTTCAACACCGCTTTAGGCTCCTCCTATTTTTCAGACCGTTTCATGCTCCTCATGTATTTCTCACCTTTTGAAGCTCTTCATATTTTTCACAATTTTTGAAGCTCTTCATGTATTTCACACGTTTTAAGTCTCTTCATGTTTTTCAACACCGCTTCATGCTCCTCCTATTTTTCAGACCGTTTCATGCTTCTCTTATTTTTGACACGTTTTGAGGCTCTTCATATATTTCACACCTTTTCAGGCTCTTCAAGTTTTTGAACACCGCTTCATGCTCCTCCTATTTTTCAGACCGTTTCATGCTCCTCATATTTTGACACCTTTTGAAGCTCTTCATATTTTTCACACCTTCTCAGGCTCTTCATTTTTTTGAACACCGTTCATGCTCCTCCTATATTTCAGACCGTTTCATGCTCCACATATTTTTGACACCTTTTGAAGCTCTTCATATTTTTCACCCCTTTTCAGGCTCTTCATGTTTTTCAACACAACTTCATGCCCCTCCTATTTTTCAGACCGTTTCATGCTCATCTCATTTTTAACAGCTTTTGAAGCTCTTCATATTTTTCAAACCTTTTGAGGCTCTTCATATTTTTCACACCTTTTCAGGCTCTTCAGGTTTTTGAACACCGTTTCATGAAGCTTCTATTTTTCAGACCGTATCATGCTTCTCATATTTTTGACACGTTTTGAAGCTCTTCATATTTTTCTCATCTTTTCAGGCTCTTCATGTTTTTCAACACCGCTTCATGATCCTCCAATTTTTCAAACCGTTTCATGCTCCTCATATTTGAGACATCTTTTGAAGCTTTTCATATTTTTCACAACTTTTAGGCTCTTCATGTTTTTCACACCATTTCAGGCTCTTCATGTTTTTGAACACGGTTTCATGCTCTTCCTATTTTTCAGACCGTTTCATGCTCCTCATATATTTGACACCTTTTGAAGCTCTTCATATTTTTCACACCTTTTCTGGCGCGTCATGTTTGTGAACACCGTTTCATGCTGCTCCTATTTTTCAGACAGTTTCATACTCCTCATAGTTTTGACACCTTTTGAAGCTCTTCATATTTTTCACACCTTTTCAGGCTCTTCATGTTTTTCAACACCGCTTCATGTTCCTCCTATTTTTCAGACCGTTTCATGCTCCTCAAGTATTTCACACCTTGAGGCTCTTCATATTTTCACAGCTTTTCAGGCTCTTCATGTTTTTGAGCACCGTTTCATGCTCCTCATATTTTTCAGACTGTTTCATGCTCCTCATATTTTTGACACCTTTTAAATCTCTTCATATTTTTCACACCTTTTCAGGCTCTTGATGTTTTTCAACACCGCTTCATGATCCTCCTATTTTTCAGACCGTTTCATGCTCCTCATATTTTTGACACCTTTTGTAGCTCTTCATATTTTTCACACCTTTTCAGGATCTTCATGTTTTTCAACACCGTTTCATGCTCCTCCTATTTTCAGACAGTTTCTTGCTCCTCATAATTTTGACACCTTTGAATGTCTTCATATTTTTGACACCTTTTGAAGCTCTTCATATTTTTCACACCTTTTCAGCCTCTTCAATTTTTTCAACAATGTTACAATGCTCCTCCTATTTTTCACACCGTTTCATGCTCCTCATATATTTGACACTTTTTGAAGCTCTTCTTATTTTTCACACCTTTTCAGACTCTTCATGTTTTTCAACACCGCTTCATGCTCCTCCTATTTTTCAGACCGTATCATGCTCCTCAAATTTTAACACCTTTGAAGCTCTTCATGTATTTCACACTTTTTCAGGCTCTTCATGTTTTTCATCACCCTTCATTCTCCACCTATTTTTCAGACCGTTTCATGCTCCTCATATTTTTGACACCTTTTGAAGCTCTTCATTTATTTCACTCTTTTCAGGCTCTTCATGTTTTTCAACACCGTTTCATGCTCCTCATATTTTTGACACTTTTTTAAGCTCTTCATATTTTTCACACCTTTTCATGTTCTTCATGTTTTTCAACACCGCTTTAGGCTCCTCCTATTTTTCAGACCGTTTCATGCTCCTCATGTATTTCTCACCTTTTGAAGCTCTTCATATTTCTCACAATTTTTGAAGCTCTTCATATATTTCACACGTTTTAAGTCTCTTCATGTTTTTCAACACCGCTTCATGCTCCTCCTATTTTTCAGACCGTTTCATGCTTCTCTTATTTTTGACACGTTTTGAGGCTCTTCATATATTTCACACCTTTTCAGGCTCTTCAAGTTTTTGAACACCGCTTCATGCTCCTCCTATTTTTCAGACCGTTTCATGCTCCTCATATTTTGACACCTTTTGAAGCTCTTCATATTTTTCACACCTTCTCAGGCTCTTCATTTTTTTGAACACCATTCATGCTCCTCCTATATTTCAGACCGTTTCATGCTCCACATATTTTTGACACCTTTTGAAGCTCTTCATATTTTTCACCCCTTTACAGGCTCTTTATGTTTTTCAACACAACTTCATGCCCCTCCTATTTTTCAGACCGTTTCATGCTCATCTCATTTTTGACAGCTTTTGAAGCTCTTCATATTTTTCAAACCTTTTGAGGCTCTTCATATTTTTCACACCTTTTCAGGCTCTTCAGGTTTTTGAACACCGTTTCATGAAGCTCCTATTTTTCAGACCGTATCATGCTTCTCATATTTTTGACACGTTTTGAAGCTCTTCATATTTTTCTCATCTTTTCAGGCTCTTCATGTTTTTCAACACCGCTTCATGATCCTCCAATTTTTCAGACCGTTTCATGCTCCTCATATTTGAGACATCTTTTGAAGCTTTTCATATTTTTCACAACTTTTAGTCTCTTCATGTTTTTCACACCATTTCAGGCTCTTCATGTTTTTGAACACGGCTTCATGCTCTTCCTATTTTTCAGACCGTTTCATGCTCCTCATATATTTGACACCTTTTGAAGCTCTTCATATTTTTCACACCTTTTCTGGCTCGTCATGTTTGTGAACACCGTTTCATGCTGCTCCTATTTTTCAGACCGTTTCATACTCCTCATAGTTTTGACACCTTTTGAAGCTCTTCATATTTTTCACACCTTTTCAGGCTCTTCATGTTTTTCAACACCGCTTCATGCTCCTCCTATTTTTCAGACCGTTTCATGCTTCTCTTATTTTTGACACGTTTTGAGGCTCTTCATATATTTCACACCTTTTCAGGCTCTTCAAGTTTTTGAACACCGCTTCATGCTCCTCCTATTTTTCAGACCGTTTCATGCTCCTCATATTTTGACACCTTTTGAAGCTCTTCATATTTTTCACACCTTCTCAGGCTCTTCATTTTTTTGAACACCGTTCATGCTCCTCCTATATTTCAGACCGTTTCATGCTCCACATATTTTTGACACCTTTTGAAGCTCTTCATATTTTTCACCCCTTTTCAGGCTCTTCATGTTTTTCAACACAACTTCATGCCCCTCCTATTTTTCAGACCGTTTCATGCTCATCTCATTTTTAACAGCTTTTGAAGCTCTTCATATTTTTCAAACCTTTTGAGGCTCTTCATATTTTTCACACCTTTTCAGGCTCTTCAGGTTTTTGAACACCGTTTCATGAAGCTCCTATTTTTCAGACCATATCATGCTTCTCATATTTTTGACACGTTTTGAAGCTCTTCATATTTTTCTCATCTTTTCAGGCTCTTCATGTTTTTCAACACCGCTTCATGATCCTCCAATTTTTCAAACCGTTTCATGCTCCTCATATTTGAGACATCTTTTGAAGCTTTTCATATTTTTCACAACTTTTAGGCTCTTCATGTTTTTCACACCATTTCAGGCTCTTCATGTTTTTGAACACGGTTTCATGCTCTTCCTATTTTTCAGACCGTTTCATGCTCCTCATATATTTGACACCTTTTGAAGCTCTTCATATTTTTCACACATTTTCTGGCGCGTCATGTTTGTGAACACCGTTTCATGCTGCTCCTATTTTTCAGACTGTTTCATACTCCTCATAGTTTTGACACCTTTTGAAGCTCTTCATATTTTTCACACCTTTTCAGGCTCTTCATGTTTTTCAACACCGCTTCATGCTCCTCCTATTTTTCAGACCGTTTCATGCTCCTCAAGTATTTCACACCTTGAGGCTCTTCATATTTTCACAGCTTTTCAGGCTCTTCATGTTTTTGAGCACCGTTTCATGCTCCTCATATTTTTCAGACTGTTTCATGCTCCTCATATTTTTGACACCTTTTAAATCTCTTCATATTTTTCACACCTTTTCAGGCTCTTTATGTTTTTCAACACCGCTTCATGATCCTCCTATTTTTCAGACCGTTTCATGCTCCTCATATTTTTGACACCTTTTGTAGCTCTTCATATTTTTCACACCTTTTCAGGCTCTTCATGTTTTTCAACACCGTTTCATGCTCCTCCTATTTTCAGACAGTTTCTTGCTCCTCATAATTTTGACACCTTTGAATGTCTTCATATTTTGGACACCTTTTGAAGCTCTTCATATTTTTCACACCTTTTCAGCCTCTTCATGTTTTTCTTCACCGCTTCATGCTCCTCCTATTTTTCAGACCATTTCATGCTCATCTCATTCTTGTCACTTTTTGCAGCTCTTCATATTTTTCACACGTTTTCAGACTCTTCATATTTTTCAACCCCGCTTCATGATCCTCCTATTTTTCAGACCGTTTTATGCTCCTCATGTATTTCACACCTTTTGAAGCTCTTCATATTTTTAGACCTTTTCAGACTCTTCATATTTTTGAACACGGTTTCATGCTCCTACTATTTTTCAGAACGTTTCATGCTCCTCATATTTTTACACCTTTGGAAGCTTTTCACATTTTTCACACCTTTTCAGGCTCTTCATGTTTTTCAACACAGCTTCTTGATCCTCCTATTTTTCAGATCGTTTCATGCTCCTCATATATTTCTCACCATTTGAAGCTCTTCATATTTTTCACACCTTTTGAAGCTCTTCATATATTTCACACCATTTCAGGCACTTCATGTTTTTGATCACCACTTCATGCTCCTCCTATATTTCAGACCGTTTCATGCTCATCTCATTTTTGACACCTCCGGAAGCTCTTCATATTTTTCACACCTTTTGAAGCTCTTCATATTTTTCACAACTTTTCAGGCTCTTCATATTTTTCAACACTGCTTCATGATCGTCCTGTTTTTCAGACCGTTTCATGCTCCTCATATTATTGACAGCTTTTGAAGCTCTTCATATTTTTCACACCTTTTCAGGCTCTTCATGTTTATGAACACCGTTTAAGGCTCCTCCTATTTTTCAGACCGCTTCATCCTGCTCATATTGTTGACACTTTTTGAAGCTCTTTATATTTTTCACAACTTTTCAGGCTCTTCATGTTTTTCAACACCGCTTCATGCTCCTCCTATTTTTCAGAGCGTTTCATGCTTCTCTTATTTTTGACACGTTTTGAGGCTCTTCATATATTTCACACCTTTTCAGGCTCTTCAAGTTTTTGAACACCGCTTCATGCTCCTCCTATTTTTCAGACCGTTTCATGCTCCTCATATTTTGACACCTTTTGAAGCTCTTCATATTTTTCACACCTTCTCAGGCTCTTCATTTTTTTGAACACCGTTCATGCTCCTCCTATATTTCAGACCGTTTCATGCTCCACATATTTTTGACACCTTTTGAAGCTCTTCATATTTTTCACCCCTTTTCAGGCTCTTCATGTTTTTCAACACAACTTCATGCCCCTCCTATTTTTCAGACCGTTTCATGCTCATCTCATTTTTGACAGCTTTTGAAGCTCTTCATATTTTTCAAACCTTTTGAGGCTCTTCATATTTTTCACACCTTTTCAGGCTCTTCAGGTTTTTGAACACCGTTTCATGAAGCTCCTATTTTTCAGACCGTATCATGCTTCTCATATTTTTGACACGTTTTGAAGCTCTTCATATTTTTCTCATCTTTTCAGGCTCTTCATGTTTTTCAACACCGCTTCATGATCCTCCAATTTTTCAGACCGTTTCATGCTCCTCATATTTGAGACATCTTTTGAAGCTTTTCATATTTTTCACAACTTTTAGTCTCTTCATGTTTTTCACACCATTTCAGGCTCTTCATGTTTTTGAACACGGCTTCATGCTCTTCATATTTTTCAGACCGTTTCATGCTCCTCATATATTTGACACCTTTTGAAGCTCTTCATATTTTTCACACCTTTTCTGGCTCGTCATGTTTGTGAACACCGTTTCATGCTGCTCCTATTTTTCAGACCGTTTCATACTCCTCATAGTTTTGACACCTTTTGAAGCTCTTCATATTTTTCACACCTTTTCAGGCTCTTCATGTTTTTCAACACCGCTTCATGCTCCTCCTATTTTTCAGACCGTTTCATGCTCCTCAAGTATTTCACACCTTGAGGCTCTTCATATTTTCACAGCTTTTCAGGCTCTTCATGTTTTTGAGCACCGTTTCATGCTCCTCATATTTTTCAGACTGTTTCATGCTCCTCATATTTTTGACACCTTTTGAAGCTCTTCATATTTTTCACACCTTTTCAGGCTCTTTATGATTTTCAACACCTCTTCATGATCTTCCGATTTTTCAGACCGTTTCATGCTCCTCATATTTTTGACACCTTTTGTAGCTCTTCATATTTTTCACACCTTTTCAGGCTCTTCATGTTTTTCAACACCGTTTCATGCTCCTCCTATTTTCAGACAGTTTCTTGCTCCTCATAATTTTGACACCTTTGAATGTCTTCATATTTTTGACACCTTTTGAAGCTCTTCATATTTTTCACACCTTTTCAGCCTCTTCATGTTTTTCTTCACCGCTTCATGCTCATCCTATTTTTCAGACCATTTCATGCTCATCTCATTCTTGTCACTTTTTGCAGCTCTTCATATTTTTCACACGTTTTCAGACTCTTCATATTTTTCAACCCCGCTTCATGATCCTCCTATTTTTCAGACCGTTGTATGCTCCTCATGTATTTCACACCTTTTGAAGCTCTTCATATTTTTAGACCTTTTCAGACTCTTCATATTTTTGAACACGGTTTCATGCTCCTCCTATTTTTCAGAACGTTTCATGCTCCTCATATTTTTACACCTTTGGAAGCTTTTCACATTTTTCACACCTTTTCAGGCTCTTCATGTTTTTCAACACAGCTTCTTGATCCTCCTATTTTTCAGATCGTTTCATGCTCCTCATATATTTCTCACCATTTGAAGCTCTTCATATTTTTCACACCTTTTGAAGCTCTTCATATATTTCACACCATTTCAGGCACTTCATGTTTTTGATCACCACTTCATGCTCCTCCTATATTTCAGACCGTTTCATGCTCATCTCATTTTTGACACCTCCGGAAGCTCTTCATATTTTTCACACCTTTTGAAGCTCTTCATATTTTTCACAACTTTTCAGGCTCTTCATATTTTTCAACACTGCTTCATGATCGTCCTGTTTTTCAGACCGTTTCATGCTCCTCATATTATTGACAGCTTTTGAAGCTCTTCATATTTTTCACACCTTTTAAGGCTCTTCATGTTTATGAACACCGTTTAATGCTCCTCCTATTTTTCAGACCGCTTCATCCTGCTCATATTGTTGACACTTTTTGAAGCTTTTTATATTTTTCACACCTTTTCAGGCTCTTCATGTTTTTCAACACCGCTTCATGCTCCTCCTATTTTTCAGACCTTTTCATGCTCCTCATATTTTTGACACCTTTTGAAGCTCTTCATATTTTTCACACCTTTTCAGGCTCTTCAATTTTTTCAACAATGTTACAATGCTCCTCCTATTTTTCAGACCGTTTCATGCTCCTCATATTTTTCACACCTTTTGAAGCTCTTCATATTTTTCACACCTTATCAGGCTCTTCATGTTTTTCAACACCGCTTCAAGCTCCTCCTATTTTTCAGACCTTTTCATCCTCCTCACATTTTTGACACCTTTTGAAGCTCTTCATATTTTTCACAGCTTTTCAGGCTCTTCAATTTTTTCAACAATGTTACAATGCTCCTGCTATATTTCAGACCGTTTCATGCTCCTCATATATTTGACACTTTTTGAAGCTCTTCTTATTTTTCACACCTTTTCAGACTCTTCATGTTTTTCAACACCGCTTCATGCTCCTCCTATTTTTCAGACCGTATCATGCTCCTCAAATTTTAACACCTTTGAAGCTCTTCATGTATTTCACACTTTTTCAGGCTCTTCATGTTTTTCATCACCCTTCATGCTCCACCTATTTTTCAGACCGTTTCATGCTCCTCATATTTTTGATACCTTTTGAAGCTCTTCATTTATTTCACTCTTTTCAGGCTCTTCATGTTTTTCAACACCGTTTCATGCTCCTCATATTTTTGACACTTTTTTAAGCTCTTCATATTTTTCACCCCTTTTCAGGCTCTTCATGTTTTTCAACACAACTTCATGCCCCTCCTATTTTTCAGACCGTTTCATGCTCATCTCATTTTTGACAGCTTTTGAAGCTCTTCATATTTTTCAAACCTTTTGAGGCTCTTCACATTTTTCACACCTTTTCAGGCTCTTCAGGTTTTTGAACACCGTTTCATGAAGCTCCTATTTTTCAGACCGTATCATGCTTCTCATATTTTTGACACGTTTTGAAGCTCTTCATATTTTTCTCATCTTTTCAGGCTCTTCATGTTTTTCAACACCGCTTCATGATCCTCCAATTTTTCAGACCGTTTCATGCTCCTCATATTTGAGACATCTTTTGAAGCTTTTCATATTTTTCACAACTTTTAGTCTCTTCATGTTTTTCACACCATTTCAGGCTCTTCATGTTTTTGAACACGGCTTCATGCTCTTCCTATTTTTCAGACCGTTTCATGCTCCTCATATATTTGACACCTTTTGAAGCTCTTCATATTTTTCACACCTTTTCTGGCTCGTCATGTTTGTGAACACCGTTTCATGCTGCTCCTATTTTTCAGACCGTTTCATACTCCTCATAGTTTTGACACCTTTTGAAGCTCTTCATATTTTTCACACCTTTTCAGGCTCTTCATGTTTTTCAACACCGCTTCATGCTCCTCCTATTTTTCAGACCGTTTCATGCTCCTCAAGTATTTCACACCTTGAGGCTCTTCATATTTTCACAGCTTTTCAGGCTCTTCATGTTTTTGAGCACCGTTTCATGCTCCTCATATTTTTCAGACTGTTTCATGCTCCTCATATTTTTGACACCTTTTGAAGCTCTTCATATTTTTCACACCTTTTCAGGCTCTTTATGATTTTCAACACCTCTTCATGATCTTCCTATTTTTCAGACCGTTTCATGCTCCTCATATTTTTGACACCTTTTGTAGCTCTTCATATTTTTCACACCTTTTCAGGCTCTTCATGTTTTTCAACACCGTTTCATGCTCCTCCTATTTTCAGACAGTTTCTTGCTCCTCATAATTTTGACACCTTTGAATGTCTTCATATTTTTGACACCTTTTGAAGCTCTTCATATTTTTCACACCTTTTCAGGCTCTTCATGTTTTTCTTCACCGCTTCATGCTCCTCCTATTTTTCAGACCATTTCATGCTCATCTCATTCTTGTCACTTTTTGCAGCTCTTCATATTTTTCACACGTTTTCAGACTCTTCATATTTTTCAACCCCGCTTCATGATCCTCCTATTTTTCAGACCGTTGTATGCTCCTCATGTATTTCACACCTTTTGAAGCTCTTCATATTTTTAGACCTTTTCAGACTCTTCATATTTTTGAACACGGTTTCATGCTCCTCCTATTTTTCAGAACGTTTCATGCTCCTCATATTTTTACACCTTTGGAAGCTTTTCACATTTTTCACACCTTTTCAGGCTCTTCATGTTTTTCAACACAGCTTCTTGATCCTCCTATTTTTCAGATCGTTTCATGCTCCTCATATATTTCTCACCATTTGAAGCTCTTCATATTTTTCACACCTTTTGAAGCTCTTCATATATTTCACACCATTTCAGGCACTTCATGTTTTTGATCACCACTTCATGCTCCTCCTATATTTCAGACCGTTTCATGCTCATCTCATTTTTGACACCTCCGGAAGCTCTTCATATTTTTCACACCTTTTGAAGCTCTTCATATTTTTCACAACTTTTCAGGCTCTTCATATTTTTCAACACTGCTTCATGATCGTCCTGTTTTTCAGACCGTTTCATGCTCCTCATATTATTGACAGCTTTTGAAGCTCTTCATATTTTTCAAACCTTTTGAGGCTCTTCATATTTTTCACACCCTTTCAGGCTCTTCAGGTTTTTGAACACCGTTTCATGAAGCTCCTATTTTTCAGACCGTATCATGCTTCTCATATTTTTGACACGTTTTGAAGCTCTTCATATTTTTCTCATCTTTTCAGGCTCTTCATGTTTTTCAACACCGCTTCATGATCCTCCAATTTTTCAGACCGTTTCATGCTCCTCATATTTGAGACATCTTTTGAAGCTTTTCATATTTTTCACAATTTTTAGTCTCTTCATGTTTTTCACACCATTTCAGGCTCTTCATGTTTTTGAACACAGCTTCATGCTCTTCCTATTTTTCAGACCGTTTCATGCTCCTCATATATTTGACACCTTTTGAAGCTCTTCATATTTTTCACACCTTTTCTGGCTCGTCATGTTTGTGAACACCGTTTCATGCTGCTCCTATTTTTCAGATCGTTTCATACTCCTCATAGTTTTGACACCTTTTGAAGCTCTTCATATTTTTCACACCTTTTCAGGCTCTTCATGTTTTTCAACACCGCTTCATGCTCCTCCTATTTTTCAGACCGTTTCATGCTCCTCAAGTATTTCACACCTTGAGGCTCTTCATATTTTCACAGCTTTTCAGGCTCTTCATGTTTTTGAACACCGTTTCATGCTCCTCATATTTCAGACTGTTTCATGCTCCTCATATTTTTGACACCTTTTGAAGCTCTTCATATTTTTCACACCTTTTCAGGCTCTTTATGTTTTTCAACACCTCTTCATGATCTTCCTATTTTTCAGACCGTTTCATGCTCCTCATATTTTTGACACCTTTTGTAGCTCTTCATATTTTTCACACCTTTTCAGGCTCTTCATGTTTTTCAACACCGTTTCCTGCTCCTCCTATTTTCAGACAGTTTCTTGCTCCTCATAATTTTGACACCTTTGAATGTCTTCATATTTTTGACACCTTTTGAAGCTCTTCATATTTTTCACACCTTTTCAGGCTCTTCATGTTTTTCTACACCGCTTCATGCTCCTCCTATTTTTCAGACCATTTCATGCTCATCTCATTCTTGTCACTTTGCAGCTCTTCATATTTTTCACACGTTTTCAGGCTCTTCATATTTTTCAACCCCGCTTCATGATCCTCCTAATTTTCAGACCGTTTTATGCTCCTCATGTATTTCACACCTTTTGAAGCTCTTCATATTTTTAGACCTTTTCAGACTCTTCATATTTTTGAACACGGTTTCATGCTCCTCCTATTTTTCAGAACGTTTCATGCTCCTCATATATTTCTCACCATTTGAAGCTCTTCATATTTTTCACACCTTTTGAAGCTCTTCATATATTTCACACCATTTCAGGCACTTCATGTTTTTGATCACCACTTCATGCTCCTCCTATATTTCAGAGCGTTTCATGCTCATCTCATTTTTGACACCTCCGGAAGCTCTTCATATTTTTCACACCTTTTGAAGCTCTTCATATTTTTCACAACTTTTCAGGCTCTTCATGTTTTTGAACACCGTTTCATGCTCCTCCTATTTTTCAGACCTTTTCATGCTCCTCATATTTTTGACTCCTTTTGAAGCTCTTCATATTTTTCACACTTTTTCATGCTCTTCATGTTTTTCAACACTGCTTCAAGATCCTCCTATTTTTCATACCGTTTCATGCTCCTCATATATTTGACACCTTTTGAAGCTCTTCATATTTTTCACACCTTTTCAGGGTCTTCATGTTTTTCAACACCACTTCATGCTCCTCCTATTTTTCAGACCGTTTCATTCTCATCTCATTTTTGACAGCTTTTGAAGCTCTTCATATTTTACACACCTTTTCAGGCTCTTCATGTTTTTCAACACTGCTTCATTATCCTCCTATTTTTAAGACAGTTTCATACTCCTCTCACTTCTGAAACCTTTTGAAGCGCTTCATATATTTCAATCATTTTCAGGCTCTTCATGTTTTTCAACACTACTTCATGCTCCTCATATTTTTCAGACCGTTTCATGCTCCTCATATTTTTGACACCTTTTGAAGCTCTTCATATTTTTCACACCTTTTCATGCTCTTCATGTTTTTGAACAACACTACAATCCTCCTCCTATTCTTCAGACCGTTTCATGCTCCACATATTTTTCACACCTTTTGAGCTCTTCATATTTTTCACACCTTTTCAGGCTCTTCATGTTTTTGAACATCGTTTCATGCTCCTCCTATTTTTCAGACCGTTTCATGCTCCTCATATTTTGGACCCCTTTGAATCTCTTCATATTTTGCACACCTTTTGAAGCTCTTCATATTTTTCACACGTTTTCAGTCTCTTCATGTTTTTCAACACCACTTCATGTTCCTCCTATTTTTCAGTCCGTTTCATTCTCCTCATATTTTTGACAGAATTTGAAGCTCTTCATATTTTTCACACGTTTTCATGCTCTTCATGTTTTTGAACATCGCTACAATCCTCCTCCTAGTCTTCAGACCGTTTCATGCTCCTCATATTTTTCACACCTTTTGAAGCTCTTCATATTTTTCACACCTTTTCAGGCTCTTCAAGTTTTTCCACACCACCTCATGCTTCTCCTATTTTTCAGCTCGTTTCATGCTCATCATGTATTTCACACGTTTTGCAGCTCTTCATATTTTTCACACCTGTTCAGGCTCTTCATGTTTTCTACACCACTTCATGCTTCTCCTATTTTTCAGCCCGTTTCATGCTCCTCATGTATTTCACACCTTTTGAAGCTCTTCATATTTTTCACACCTTTTCAGGCTCTTCATGTTTTTCAACACCACTTCATGCTCCTCCCATTTTTCAGACCGTTTCATGCTCCTCATATTTTTCATACCTTTAGAAGATCTTCATATTTTTCAAACCTTTTCAGGCTCTTCATGTTTTTCAACACAGCTTCATGCTCCTCCTATTTTTGAGATGCTTTCATTCTCCTCATATTTTTGACACTGTTAGAAGCTCTTCATATATTTCACACCTTTTCAGGCTCTTCATGTTTTTCACACCTTTTCAGGCTCTTCATGTTTTTCCACACCACTTCATGCTCCTCCTATTTTTCAGACCGTTTCATGCTCCTCATATTTTTGACACCTTTTGAAGCTCTTCATATTTTTCACACCTTTTCAGGCTCTTCATGTTTTTGAACACCGCTTCATGCTCCTCTTATTTTTCAGACCGTTTCATGCTCATCTCATATTTGACACCTTTTGAAGCTCTTCATATTTTTCACACATTTTCAGGCTCTTCATGTTTTTCAGCACCGTTTTATGATCCTCCTATTTTTAAGAACTTCTCATGCTCATCTCATTTTTGACAGCTTTTGAAGCTTTTCATATTTTTCACAAATTTTCAGGCTCCTCATGTTTTTGAACCCCGCTTCATGATCCTCTTATTTTTCAGAGAGTTTCATGCTCCTCATGTATTTCACTCCTTTTGAAGCTCTTCGTATTTTTCACACCTTTTCAGTCTCTTCATGTTTTTCCACACCACTTCAAGCTTCTCCTATTTTTCAGCCCGTTTCATGCTCCTCATCTATTTCACACCTTTTGAAGCTCTTCATATTTTTCACACCTTTTCAGGCTCTTCATGTTTTTGAACACCGCTTCATGCTCCTCCTATATTTCAGACCGTTTCTTGCTCCTCATATTTTTGACACTTTTTGAAGCTCTTCATATTTTTCACACCTTTTCAGGTTTTCCATGATTTTGAACCCCGCTTCATGATCCTCCTATTTTTCAGACCGTTTCATGCTCCTCGTATTTTTGACACCTTTTGAAGCTCTTCTTATTTTTTACACCTTCAGGCTCTTCATGTTTTTCAACACCACTTCATGCTCTTCCCATTTTTCAGACCGTTTCATGCTCCTCATATTTTTCATACCTTTAGAAGCTCTTCATATTTTTCAAACCTTTTCAGGCTCTTCATGTTTTTCAACACAGATTCATGCTCCTCCTATTTTTGAGACGCTTTCATTCTCCTCATATTTTTGACACTGTTAGTAGCTCTTCATATATTTGACACCTTTTCAGTGTCTTCTTTTTTTTCAACACCACTTCATGCTACTCCTATTTTTCAGACAGTTTCATGCTATTCTCATTTATGACATGTTTTGAGGCTCTTCATATTTTTCACACCTTTTCAGGCTTTTCATGTTTTTGAACACCGCTTCATGCTCCTCCTATTTTTCAGACCGTTTCATGCTGCTCATATTTTTGACACCTTTTGAAGCTGTCATATTCTTCACAAATTTTCAGGCTCTTCCTCTTTTTGAACACCGTTTCATGCTCCTCCTATTTTTCAGACCATTTCATGATCCTCATGTATTTCACACCTTTTGAAGCTCTTCATATTTTTCACACGTTTTCAGGCTCTTCCTGTTTTTCAACACCGATTCATGCTCCTCCTATTTTTCAGACCGTTTCATGTTCCTCATGTATTTCACACCTTTTGAAGCTCTTCATATTTTTCACACGTTTTCAGGATCTTCATGTTTTTGAACACTGCTTCATGCTCCTCCTATTTTTCGGACCATTTCATGCTCCTCATATTTTTGACATCTTTTGAAGCTCTTCATATTTTTCACACCTTTACAGGCTCTTCATGTTTTTCCACACCACTTCATGCTTCTCCTACTTTTCAGACCTTTTCATGATCCTCATGAATTTCACACCTTTTGAAGCTCTTCATATTTTTCACACCTTTTCACGCTCTTCATATTTTTGATCACCGCTTCATGATCCTCCTATTTTTCAGACCGTTTCATGCTCTTCATATTTTTGACACCTCTTGAAGCTCTTCATATTTTTCACACCTTTTCAGGCTCTTCATGTTTTTCCACACCACTTCATTCTTGTCCTATTTTTCAGACCATTTCATGCTCCTCATGAATTTCACACCTTTTGAAGCTCTTCATATTTTCACACCTTTTCAGGCTCTTCATGTTTTTTATCACCGTTTCATGCTCCTATTTTTCAGACCGTTTCATGCTCATCTCATTTTTGACCCCTTTTGAAGCTCTTCATATTTCTCACAACTTTTTAGGCTCTTCATTTTTTTCAACACCGCTTCATGCTCCTCCTAATTTTCAGACCGTTTCATGCTCATCTCATTTTTGACACCTTTTAAAACTCTTCATATTTCTCACAACTTTTTAGGCTCTTCATGTTTTTGACACTGCTTCATGCTCCTCCTATTTTTCAGAGAGTTTCATGCTCCTCATGTATTTCACATCTTTTGAAGCTCTTCATATTTCTCACAACTTTTTAGGCTCTTCATGTTTTTCCACACCACTTCATGCTTCTCCTATTTTTCGGCCTGTTTCATGCTCCTCATGTATTTCACACCTTTTGAAGCTCTTCATATTTTTCACACCTTTTCAGTCTCTTCATGTTTTTCCACACCAACCCATGCTCCTCCTTTTTTTCAGACCGTTTCATGCTCCTCATATTTTTCACAGCTTTTAAATCTCTTCATATTTTTCACACCTTTTCAGGCTCTTCATGTTTTTAACACAGCTTCATGCTCCTCCTATTTTTCAGAGAGTTTCATGCTCCTCATGTATTTCACACCTATTGAAGCTCTTCATATTTTTCACACCTTTTCAGTCTCTTCATGTTTTTCCACACCACTTCATGCTTCTCCTATTTTTCATCCCCTTTCATGCTCCTCATGTATTTCACACCTTTTGAAGGTATTCATATTTTTCACATGTTTTCAGGCTCTTCATGTTTTCCAACACCGCTTCATGCTCTTCCTATTTTTCAGACTGTTACATGCTCATCTCATTTTTGACACCCTTTGAAGCTTTTTATATTTTTCAAAACATTACAGCTCTTCATGTTTTTGATCACTGTTTCATGATCCTCCTATTTTTCTGACGGTATCATGCTCCTCATATTTTTCACACCTTTTGAACCTCTTCATATAATTCACAACTTTTCAGGCTCTTCATGTTTTTGAACACCACTTCATGCACCTCCTATTTTTCAGACAGTTTCATGCTCCTCATATATTTCAGACCTTTTGAAGCTCTTCATACATTTCACACCTTTTCAGGCTCTTCATGTTTTTCAGCACAACTTCATGCCTCTCCTATATTTCAGACCGTTTCATGCTCCTCATATTTTTGACACCTTTTGAAGCTCTTCATATTTTTCACACCTTTTCAGTCTCTTCATGTTTTTGATCACTGTTCCATGCTCCTCCTATTTTTCAGACCGTTTCATGCTCATCATATTTGACACCTTTTGAAGCTCTTCATATTTTTCACAACTTTGAAGCTCTTCATATTTTTCACACGTTTTGAGGCTCTTCATGTTTTTCAACACCGCTTCATGCTGCTTCTATTTTTCAGACCGTTTCATGCTCCTCATATTTTTGACACATTTTGAAGCTCTTCATATTTTTCACACCTTTTCAGGCTTTTCATGTATTTGAACACGCTTCATGCTTCTCCTTGTTTTCATTCCGTTTTTTGCTCCTCATATTTTTGACACCTTCTGAAGCTCTTAATATTTTTCACACGTTTTCAGCTCTTCATGTTTTTCAACACAGCTTCATGCCCCTCCTATTTTTCAGACCGTTTCATGCTCCTCATGTATTTCACACCTTTTGAAGCTCTTCATATTTTTCACATCTTTTGAAGCTCTTCATATTTTTCACACGTTTTCAGGCTCTTCATGTTTTTCAACACAGCTTCATGCCCCTCCTATTTTTTGGACCGTTTCATGCTCCTCATATTTTTGACACCTTTTGAAGCTCTTCATATTTTTCACACCTTTTGAAGCTCTTCATATTTTTCACACGTTTTCAGGCTCTTCATGTTTTTCAACACCGCTTCATGCTCCTCCTATTATTCAGAACGTTTCATTCTCCACATATTTTTGACACCTTTTGAAGGTCTTCATATTTTTCACACCTTTTCAGTCTCTTCTTTTTTTTCAACACCACTTCATGCTCCTCCTATTTTTGAAACCGTTTCATGCTCACCTCATTTTTGACACCTTTTGAAGTTTTTCATATTTTTCACAACTTTTCAGGCTCTTAATGTTTTTGAACACCTTTTCATGCTCCTCCTTTTTTTGAGACCGTTTCATTCTCCTCATATTTTTGACACCTTTTGATGCTCTTCATATTTTTCACACCTTTTGAAGCTCTTCATATTTTTCATACGTTTTCAGGCTCTTCATGTTTTTCAACACCGCTTCATGCTCCTCCTATTATTCAGAACGTTTCATTCTCCTCATATTTTTGACACCTTTTGAAGGTCTTCATATATTTTACTCCTTTTCAGCCTCTTCTTTTTTTTCAACACCACTTCATGCTCCTCTCATTTTTCAGACCGTTTCATGCTCATCTCATTTTTGACACATTTGAAGCTCTTCATATTTTTCACACCTTTTGAAGCTCTTCATAATTTTCACAACTTTTCAGGCTCTTCATGTTTTTCAACAATGCTTCATCCTCCTCCTCTTTTTCAGACCGTTTCATGCTCCTCATATTTTGACACATTTTGAAGCTCTTCATATTTCTCACACCTTTTCAGGCTCTTCATGTTTTTGAACACCGGTTCATGCTCCTCCGATTTTTCAGACCGTTTCATGCTCCGCATATTTTTACCACCTTTTGAAGCTTTTCATATTTTTCACACATTTTCTGGCTGTTCAAGTTTTTCAACACCACTTCATGCTCCTCCTTTTTTGCAGACCGTTTCATGCTCCCCATATTTTTTACACCTTTTGAAGCTCTTCATATTTTTCACACGTTTTCAGGCTCTTCATGTTTTTCAAGACCGCTTCATGCTCCTCCTATTTTTCAGACCGTTTCATGCTCCTCATATTTTTGACAGAATTTGAAGCTCTTCATATTTTTCACACGTTTTCATGCTCTTCATGTTTTTGAACATCGCTACAATCCTCCTCCTAGTCTTCAGACCGTTTCATGCTCCTCATATTTTTCACACCTTTTGAAGCTCTTCATATTTTTCACACCTTTTCAGGCTCTTCAAGTTTTTCCACACCACCTCATGCTTCTCCTATTTTTCAGCTCGTTTCATGCTCATCATGTATTTCACACGTTTTGCAGCTCTTCATATTTTTCACACCTGTTCAGGCTCTTCATGTTTTCTACACCACTTCATGCTTCTCCTATTTTTCAGCCCGTTTCATGCTCCTCATGTATTTCACACCTTTTGAAGCTCTTCATATTTTTCACACCTTTTCAGGCTCTTCATGTTTTTCAACACCACTTCATGCTCCTCCCATTTTTCAGACCGTTTCATGCTCCTCATATTTTTCATACCTTTAGAAGCTCTTCATATTTTTCAAACCTTTTCAGGCTCTTCATGTTTTTCAACACAGCTTCATGCTCCTCCTATTTTTGAGATGCTTTCATTCTCCTCATATTTTTGACACTGTTAGAAGCTCTTCATATATTTCACACCTTTTCAGGCTCTTCATGTTTTTCACACCTTTTCAGGCTCTTCATGTTTTTGAACACCATTTCATGCTTCTCCTATTTTGCAGACCGTTTCATTCTCCTCATATTTTTGACACCTTTTGTAGCTCTTCATATATTTCACACCTTTTCAGGCTTTTCATTTTTTTCCACACCACTTCATGCTCCTCCTATTTTTCAGACCGTTTCATGCTCCTCATATTTTTGACACCTTTTGAAGCTCTTCATATTTTTCACACCTTTTCAGGCTCTTCATGTTTTTGAACACCGCTTCATGCTCCTCTTATTTTTCAGACCGTTTCATGCTCATCTCATATTTGACACCTTTTGAAGCTCTTCATATTTTTCACACATTTTCAGGCTCTTCATGTTTTTCAGCACCGTTTTATGATCCTCCTATTTTTAAGAACTTCTCATGCTCATCTCATTTTTGACAGCTTTTGAAGCTTTTCATATTTTTCACAAATTTTCAGGCTCCTCATGTTTTTGAACCCCGCTTCATGATCCTCTTATTTTTCAGAGAGTTTCATGCTCCTCATGTATTTCACTCCTTTTGAAGCTCTTCGTATTTTTCACACCTTTTCAGTCTCTTCATGTTTTTCCACACCACTTCAAGCTTCTCCTATTTTTCAGCCCGTTTCATGCTCCTCATCTATTTCACACCTTTTGAAGCTCTTCATATTTTTCACACCTTTTCAGGCTCTTCATGTTTTTGAACACCGCTTCATGCTCCTCCTATATTTCAGACCGTTTCTTGCTCCTCATATTTTTGACACTTTTTGAAGCTCTTCATATTTTTCACACCTTTTCAGGTTTTCCATGATTTTGAACCCCGCTTCATGATCCTCCTATTTTTCAGACCGTTTCATGCTCCTCGTATTTTTGACACCTTTTGAAGCTCTTCTTATTTTTTACACCTTCAGGCTCTTCATGTTTTTCAACACCACTTCATGCTCTTCCCATTTTTCAGACCGTTTCATGCTCCTCATATTTTTCATACCTTTAGAAGCTCTTCATATTTTTCAAACCTTTTCAGGCTCTTCATGTTTTTCAACACAGATTCATGCTCCTCCTATTTTTGAGACGCTTTCATTCTCCTCATATTTTTGACACTGTTAGTAGCTCTTCATATATTTGACACCTTTTCAGTGTCTTCTTTTTTTTCAACACCACTTCATGCTACTCCTATTTTTCAGACAGTTTCATGCTATTCTCATTTATGACATGTTTTGAGGCTCTTCATATTTTTCACACCTTTTCAGGCTTTTCATGTTTTTGAACACCGCTTCATGCTCCTCCTATTTTTCAGACCGTTTCATGCTGCTCATATTTTTGACACCTTTTGAAGCTGTCATATTCTTCACAAATTTTCAGGCTCTTCCTCTTTTTGAACACCGTTTCATGCTCCTCCTATTTTTCAGACCATTTCATGATCCTCATGTATTTCACACCTTTTGAAGCTCTTCATATTTTTCACACGTTTTCAGGCTCTTCCTGTTTTTCAACACCGATTCATGCTCCTCCTATTTTTCAGACCGTTTCATGTTCCTCATGTATTTCACACCTTTTGAAGCTCTTCATATTTTTCACACGTTTTCAGGATCTTCATGTTTTTGAACACTGCTTCATGCTCCTCCTATTTTTCGGACCATTTCATGCTCCTCATATTTTTGACATCTTTTGAAGCTCTTCATATTTTTCACACCTTTACAGGCTCTTCATGTTTTTCCACACCACTTCATGCTTCTCCTACTTTTCAGACCTTTTCATGATCCTCATGAATTTCACACCTTTTGAAGCTCTTCATATTTTTCACACCTTTTCACGCTCTTCATATTTTTGATCACCGCTTCATGATCCTCCTATTTTTCAGACCGTTTCATGCTCTTCATATTTTTGACACCTCTTGAAGCTCTTCATATTTTTCACACCTTTTCAGGCTCTTCATGTTTTTCCACACCACTTCATTCTTGTCCTATTTTTCAGACCATTTCATGCTCCTCATGAATTTCACACCTTTTGAAGCTCTTCATATTTTCACACCTTTTCAGGCTCTTCATGTTTTTTATCACCGTTTCATGCTCCTATTTTTCAGACCGTTTCATGCTCATCTCATTTTTGACCCCTTTTGAAGCTCTTCATATTTCTCACAACTTTTTAGGCTCTTCATTTTTTTCAACACCGCTTCATGCTCCTCCTAATTTTCAGACCGTTTCATGCTCATCTCATTTTTGACACCTTTTAAAACTCTTCATATTTCTCACAACTTTTTAGGCTCTTCATGTTTTTGACACTGCTTCATGCTCCTCCTATTTTTCAGAGAGTTTCATGCTCCTCATGTATTTCACATCTTTTGAAGCTCTTCATATTTCTCACAACTTTTTAGGCTCTTCATGTTTTTCCACACCACTTCATGCTTCTCCTATTTTTCGGCCTGTTTCATGCTCCTCATGTATTTCACACCTTTTGAAGCTCTTCATATTTTTCACACCTTTTCAGTCTCTTCATGTTTTTCCACACCAACCCATGCTCCTCCTTTTTTTCAGACCGTTTCATGCTCCTCATATTTTTCACAGCTTTTAAATCTCTTCATATTTTTCACACCTTTTCAGGCTCTTCATGTTTTTAACACAGCTTCATGCTCCTCCTATTTTTCAGAGAGTTTCATGCTCCTCATGTATTTCACACCTATTGAAGCTCTTCATATTTTTCACACCTTTTCAGTCTCTTCATGTTTTTCCACACCACTTCATGCTTCTCCTATTTTTCATCCCCTTTCATGCTCCTCATGTATTTCACACCTTTTGAAGGTATTCATATTTTTCACATGTTTTCAGGCTCTTCATGTTTTCCAACACCGCTTCATGCTCTTCCTATTTTTCAGACTGTTACATGCTCATCTCATTTTTGACACCCTTTGAAGCTTTTTATATTTTTCAAAACATTACAGCTCTTCATGTTTTTGATCACTGTTTCATGATCCTCCTATTTTTCTGACGGTATCATGCTCCTCATATTTTTCACACCTTTTGAACCTCTTCATATAATTCACAACTTTTCAGGCTCTTCATGTTTTTGAACACCACTTCATGCACCTCCTATTTTTCAGACAGTTTCATGCTCCTCATATATTTCAGACCTTTTGAAGCTCTTCATACATTTCACACCTTTTCAGGCTCTTCATGTTTTTCAGCACAACTTCATGCCTCTCCTATATTTCAGACCGTTTCATGCTCCTCATATTTTTGACACCTTTTGAAGCTCTTCATATTTTTCACACCTTTTCAGTCTCTTCATGTTTTTGATCACTGTTCCATGCTCCTCCTATTTTTCAGACCGTTTCATGCTCATCATATTTGACACCTTTTGAAGCTCTTCATATTTTTCACAACTTTGAAGCTCTTCATATTTTTCACACGTTTTGAGGCTCTTCATGTTTTTCAACACCGCTTCATGCTGCTTCTATTTTTCAGACCGTTTCATGCTCCTCATATTTTTGACACATTTTGAAGCTCTTCATATTTTTCACACCTTTTCAGGCTTTTCATGTATTTGAACACGCTTCATGCTTCTCCTTGTTTTCATTCCGTTTTTTGCTCCTCATATTTTTGACACCTTCTGAAGCTCTTAATATTTTTCACACGTTTTCAGCTCTTCATGTTTTTCAACACAGCTTCATGCCCCTCCTATTTTTCAGACCGTTTCATGCTCCTCATGTATTTCACACCTTTTGAAGCTCTTCATATTTTTCACATCTTTTGAAGCTCTTCATATTTTTCACACGTTTTCAGGCTCTTCATGTTTTTCAACACAGCTTCATGCCCCTCCTATTTTTTGGACCGTTTCATGCTCCTCATATTTTTGACACCTTTTGAAGCTCTTCATATTTTTCACACCTTTTGAAGCTCTTCATATTTTTCACACGTTTTCAGGCTCTTCATGTTTTTCAACACCGCTTCATGCTCCTCCTATTATTCAGAACGTTTCATTCTCCACATATTTTTGACACCTTTTGAAGGTCTTCATATTTTTCACACCTTTTCAGTCTCTTCTTTTTTTTCAACACCACTTCATGCTCCTCCTATTTTTGAAACCGTTTCATGCTCACCTCATTTTTGACACCTTTTGAAGTTTTTCATATTTTTCACAACTTTTCAGGCTCTTAATGTTTTTGAACACCTTTTCATGCTCCTCCTTTTTTTGAGACCGTTTCATTCTCCTCATATTTTTGACACCTTTTGATGCTCTTCATATTTTTCACACCTTTTGAAGCTCTTCATATTTTTCATACGTTTTCAGGCTCTTCATGTTTTTCAACACCGCTTCATGCTCCTCCTATTATTCAGAACGTTTCATTCTCCTCATATTTTTGACACCTTTTGAAGGTCTTCATATATTTTACTCCTTTTCAGCCTCTTCTTTTTTTTCAACACCACTTCATGCTCCTCTCATTTTTCAGACCGTTTCATGCTCATCTCATTTTTGACACATTTGAAGCTCTTCATATTTTTCACACCTTTTGAAGCTCTTCATAATTTTCACAACTTTTCAGGCTCTTCATGTTTTTCAACAATGCTTCATCCTCCTCCTCTTTTTCAGACCGTTTCATGCTCCTCATATTTTGACACATTTTGAAGCTCTTCATATTTCTCACACCTTTTCAGGCTCTTCATGTTTTTGAACACCGGTTCATGCTCCTCCGATTTTTCAGACCGTTTCATGCTCCGCATATTTTTACCACCTTTTGAAGCTTTTCATATTTTTCACACATTTTCTGGCTGTTCAAGTTTTTCAACACCACTTCATGCTCCTCCTTTTTTGCAGACCGTTTCATGCTCCCCATATTTTTTACACCTTTTGAAGCTCTTCATATTTTTCACACGTTTTCAGGCTCTTCATGTTTTTCAAGACCGCTTCATGCTCCTCCTATTTTTCAGACCGTTTCATGCTCCTCATATTTTTGACAGAATTTGAAGCTCTTCATATTTTTCACACGTTTTCATGCTCTTCATGTTTTTGAACATCGCTACAATCCTCCTCCTAGTCTTCAGACCGTTTCATGCTCCTCATATTTTTCACACCTTTTGAAGCTCTTCATATTTTTCACACCTTTTCAGGCTCTTCAAGTTTTTCCACACCACCTCATGCTTCTCCTATTTTTCAGCTCGTTTCATGCTCATCATGTATTTCACACGTTTTGCAGCTCTTCATATTTTTCACACCTGTTCAGGCTCTTCATGTTTTCTACACCACTTCATGCTTCTCCTATTTTTCAGCCCGTTTCATGCTCCTCATGTATTTCACACCTTTTGAAGCTCTTCATATTTTTCACACCTTTTCAGGCTCTTCATGTTTTTCAACACCACTTCATGCTCCTCCCATTTTTCAGACCGTTTCATGCTCCTCATATTTTTCATACCTTTAGAAGCTCTTCATATTTTTCAAACCTTTTCAGGCTCTTCATGTTTTTCAACACAGCTTCATGCTCCTCCTATTTTTGAGATGCTTTCATTCTCCTCATATTTTTGACACTGTTAGAAGCTCTTCATATATTTCACACCTTTTCAGGCTCTTCATGTTTTTCACACCTTTTCAGGCTCTTCATGTTTTTGAACACCATTTCATGCTTCTCCTATTTTGCAGACCGTTTCATTCTCCTCATATTTTTGACACCTTTTGTAGCTCTTCATATATTTCACACCTTTTCAGGCTTTTCATTTTTTTCCACACCACTTCATGCTCCTCCTATTTTTCAGACCGTTTCATGCTCCTCATATTTTTGACACCTTTTGAAGCTCTTCATATTTTTCACACCTTTTCAGGCTCTTCATGTTTTTGAACACCGCTTCATGCTCCTCTTATTTTTCAGACCGTTTCATGCTCATCTCATATTTGACACCTTTTGAAGCTCTTCATATTTTTCACACATTTTCAGGCTCTTCATGTTTTTCAGCACCGTTTTATGATCCTCCTATTTTTAAGAACTTCTCATGCTCATCTCATTTTTGACAGCTTTTGAAGCTTTTCATATTTTTCACAAATTTTCAGGCTCCTCATGTTTTTGAACCCCGCTTCATGATCCTCTTATTTTTCAGAGAGTTTCATGCTCCTCATGTATTTCACTCCTTTTGAAGCTCTTCGTATTTTTCACACCTTTTCAGTCTCTTCATGTTTTTCCACACCACTTCAAGCTTCTCCTATTTTTCAGCCCGTTTCATGCTCCTCATCTATTTCACACCTTTTGAAGCTCTTCATATTTTTCACACCTTTTCAGGCTCTTCATGTTTTTGAACACCGCTTCATGCTCCTCCTATATTTCAGACCGTTTCTTGCTCCTCATATTTTTGACACTTTTTGAAGCTCTTCATATTTTTCACACCTTTTCAGGTTTTCCATGATTTTGAACCCCGCTTCATGATCCTCCTATTTTTCAGACCGTTTCATGCTCCTCGTATTTTTGACACCTTTTGAAGCTCTTCTTATTTTTTACACCTTCAGGCTCTTCATGTTTTTCAACACCACTTCATGCTCTTCCCATTTTTCAGACCGTTTCATGCTCCTCATATTTTTCATACCTTTAGAAGCTCTTCATATTTTTTCAAACCTTTTCAGGCTCTTCATGTTTTTCAACACAGATTCATGCTCCTCCTATTTTTGAGACGCTTTCATTCTCCTCATATTTTTGACACTGTTAGTAGCTCTTCATATATTTGACACCTTTTCAGTGTCTTCTTTTTTTTCAACACCACTTCATGCTACTCCTATTTTTCAGACAGTTTCATGCTATTCTCATTTATGACATGTTTTGAGGCTCTTCATATTTTTCACACCTTTTCAGGCTTTTCATGTTTTTGAACACCGCTTCATGCTCCTCCTATTTTTCAGATCGTTTCATGCTGCTCATATTTTTGACACCTTTTGAAGCTGTCATATTCTTCACAAATTTTCAGGCTCTTCCTCTTTTTGAACACCGTTTCATGCTCCTCCTATTTTTCAGACCATTTCATGATCCTCATGTATTTCACACCTTTTGAAGCTCTTCATATTTTTCACACGTTTTCAGGCTCTTCCTGTTTTTCAACACCGATTCATGCTCCTCCTATTTTTCAGACCGTTTCATGTTCCTCATGTATTTCACACCTTTTGAAGCTCTTCATATTTTTCACACGTTTTCAGGATCTTCATGTTTTTGAACACTGCTTCATGCTCCTCCTATTTTTCGGACCATTTCATGCTCCTCATATTTTTGACATCTTTTGAAGCTCTTCATATTTTTCACACCTTTACAGGCTCTTCATGTTTTTCCACACCACTTCATGCTTCTCCTACTTTTCAGACCTTTTCATGATCCTCATGAATTTCACACCTTTTGAAGCTCTTCATATTTTTCACACCTTTTCACGCTCTTCATATTTTTGATCACCGCTTCATGATCCTCCTATTTTTCAGACCGTTTCATGCTCTTCATATTTTTGACACCTCTTGAAGCTCTTCATATTTTTCACACCTTTTCAGGCTCTTCATGTTTTTCCACACCACTTCATTCTTGTCCTATTTTTCAGACCATTTCATGCTCCTCATGAATTTCACACCTTTTGAAGCTCTTCATATTTTCACACCTTTTCAGGCTCTTCATGTTTTTTATCACCGTTTCATGCTCCTATTTTTCAGACCGTTTCATGCTCATCTCATTTTTGACCCCTTTTGAAGCTCTTCATATTTCTCACAACTTTTTAGGCTCTTCATTTTTTTCAACACCGCTTCATGCTCCTCCTAATTTTCAGACCGTTTCATGCTCATCTCATTTTTGACACCTTTTAAAACTCTTCATATTTCTCACAACTTTTTAGGCTCTTCATGTTTTTGACACTGCTTCATGCTCCTCCTATTTTTCAGAGAGTTTCATGCTCCTCATGTATTTCACATCTTTTGAAGCTCTTCATATTTCTCACAACTTTTTAGGCTCTTCATGTTTTTCCACACCACTTCATGCTTCTCCTATTTTTCGGCCTGTTTCATGCTCCTCATGTATTTCACACCTTTTGAAGCTCTTCATATTTTTCACACCTTTTCAGTCTCTTCATGTTTTTCCACACCAACCCATGCTCCTCCTTTTTTTCAGACCGTTTCATGCTCCTCATATTTTTCACAGCTTTTAAAACTCTTCATATTTTTCACACCTTTTCAGGCTCTTCATGTTTTTAACACAGCTTCATGCTCCTCCTATTTTTCAGAGAGTTTCATGCTCCTCATATATTTGACACCTTTTGAAGCTCTTCATATTTTTCACACCTTTTCTGGCTCGTCATGTTTGTGAACACCGTTTCATGCTGCTCCTATTTTTCAGATCGTTTCATACTCCTCATAGTTTTGACACCTTTTGAAGCTCTTCATATTTTTCACACCTTTTCAGGCTCTTCATGTTTTTCAACACCGCTTCATGCTCCTCCTATTTTTCAGACCGTTTCATGCTCCTCAAGTATTTCACACCTTGAGGCTCTTCATATTTTCACAGCTTTTCAGGCTCTTCATGTTTTTGAACACCGTTTCATGCTCCTCATATTTCAGACTGTTTCATGCTCCTCATATTTTTGACACCTTTTGAAGCTCTTCATATTTTTCACACCTTTTCAGGCTCTTCATGTTTTTCAACACCGCTTCATTCTCCTCCTATTTTTCAGACCATTTCATGCTCCTCATATTTTTGACATCTTTTGAAACTCTTCATATTTTTCACACCTTTTAAAGCTGTTCATGTTTTTGAACACCGGTTCATTCTCCTCCTATTTTTCAGACCGTTTCGTGCTCCTCATATATTTCACATCTTTTGAATCTCTTCATATATTTCACACATTTTCAGGCTCTTCATGTTTTTCAACACCACATCATGCTCCTCCTATTTTTTAGACCGTTTCATGCTCCTCATGTATTTCACACTTTTGAAGCTCTTCATATTTTTCACACCTTTCCAGGCTCTTCATGTTTTTGAACATCGTTTCCTGCTCCTCCTATTTTTCAGACCGTTTCATGCTCCTCATATTTTTGTCACATTTTGAAGCTCTTTATATTTTTCACACCTTTTCAGGCTCTTCATGTTTTTGAACACCGTTTCATGCTCCTCCTATTTTTCAGACCTTTTCATGCTCCTCATATTTTTGACTCCTTTTGAAGCTCTTCATATTTTTCACACTTTTTCATGCTCTTCATGTTTTTCAACACTGCTTCAAGATCCTCCTATTTTTCATACCGTTTCATGCTCCTCATATATTTGACACCTTTTGAAGCTCTTCATATTTTTCACACCTTTTCAGGGTCTTCATGTTTTTCAACACCACTTCATGCTCCTCCTATTTTTCAGACCGTTTCATTCTCATCTCATTTTTGACAGCTTTTGAAGCTCTTCATATTTTACACACCTTTTCAGGCTCTTCATGTTTTTCAACACTGCTTCATTATCCTCCTATTTTTAAGACAGTTTCATACTCCTCTCACTTCTGAAACGTTTTGAAGCGCTTCATATATTTCAATCATTTTCAGGCTCTTCATGTTTTTCAACACTACTTCATGCTCCTCATATTTTTCAGACCGTTTCATGCTCCTCATATTTTTGACACCTTTTGAAGCTCTTCATATTTTTCACACCTTTTCATGCTCTTCATGTTTTTGAACAACACTACAATCCTCCTCCTATTCTTCAGACCGTTTCATGCTCCACATATTTTTCACACCTTTTGAGCTCTTCATATTTTTCACACCTTTTCAGGCTCTTCATGTTTTTGAACATCGTTTCATGCTCCTCCTATTTTTCAGACCGTTTCATGCTCCTCATATTTTGGACCCCTTTGAATCTCTTCATATTTTGCACACCTTTTGAAGCTCTTCATATTTTTCACACGTTTTCAGTCTCTTCATGTTTTTCAACACCACTTCATGTTCCTCCTATTTTTCAGTCCGTTTCATTCTCCTCATATTTTTGACAGAATTTGAAGCTCTTCATATTTTTCACACGTTTTCATGCTCTTCATGTTTTTGAACATCGCTACAATCCTCCTCCTAGTCTTCAGACCGTTTCATGCTCCTCATATTTTTCACACCTTTTGAAGCTCTTCATATTTTTCACACCTTTTCAGGCTCTTCAAGTTTTTCCACACCACCTCATGCTTCTCCTATTTTTCAGCTCGTTTCATGCTCATCATGTATTTCACACGTTTTGCAGCTCTTCATATTTTTCACACCTGTTCAGGCTCTTCATGTTTTCTACACCACTTCATGCTTCTCCTATTTTTCAGCCCGTTTCATGCTCCTCATGTATTTCACACCTTTTGAAGCTCTTCATATTTTTCACACCTTTTCAGGCTCTTCATGTTTTTCAACACCACTTCATGCTCCTCCCATTTTTCAGACCGTTTCATGCTCCTCATATTTTTCATACCTTTAGAAGCTCTTCATATTTTTCAAACCTTTTCAGGCTCTTCATGTTTTTCAACACAGCTTCATGCTCTTCCCATTTTTGAGATGCTTTCATTCTCCTCATATTTTTGACACTGTTAGAAGCTCTTCATATATTTCACACCTTTTCAGGCTCTTCATGTTTTTCACACCTTATCAGGCTCTTCATGTTTTTGAACACCATTTCATGCTTCTCCTATTTTGCAGACCGTTTCATTCTCCTCATATTTTTGACACCTTTTGTAGCTCTTCATATATTTCACACCTTTTCAGGCTTTTCATTTTTTTCCACACCACTTCATGCTCCTCCTATTTTTCAGACCGTTTCATGCTCCTCATATTTTTGACACCTTTTGAAGCTCTTCATATTTTTCACACCTTTTCAGGCTCTTCATGTTTTTGAACACCGCTTCATGCTCCTCTTATTTTTCAGACCGTTTCATGCTCATCTCATATTTGACACCTTTTGAAGCTCTTCATATTTTTCACACATTTTCAGGCTCTTCATGTTTTTCAGCACCGTTTTATGATCCTCCTATTTTTAAGAACTTCTCATGCTCATCTCATTTTTGACAGCTTTTGAAGCTTTTCATATTTTTCACAAATTTTCAGGCTCCTCATGTTTTTGAACCCCGCTTCATGATCCTCTTATTTTTCAGAGAGTTTCATGCTCCTCATGTATTTCACTCCTTTTGAAGCTCTTCGTATTTTTCACACCTTTTCAGTCTCTTCATGTTTTTCCACACCACTTCAAGCTTCTCCTATTTTTCAGCCCGTTTCATGCTCCTCATCTATTTCACACCTTTTGAAGCTCTTCATATTTTTCACACCTTTTCAGGCTCTTCATGTTTTTGAACACCGCTTCATGCTCCTCCTATATTTCAGACCGTTTCTTGCTCCTCATATTTTTGACACTTTTTGAAGCTCTTCATATTTTTCACACCTTTTCAGGTTTTCCATGATTTTGAACCCCGCTTCATGATCCTCCTATTTTTCAGACCGTTTCATGCTCCTCGTATTTTTGACACCTTTTGAAGCTCTTCTTATTTTTTACACCTTCAGGCTCTTCATGTTTTTCAACACCACTTCATGCTCTTCCCATTTTTCAGACCGTTTCATGCTCCTCATATTTTTCATACCTTTAGAAGCTCTTCATATTTTTCAAACCTTTTCAGGCTCTTCATGTTTTTCAACACAGATTCATGCTCCTCCTATTTTTGAGACGCTTTCATTCTCCTCATATTTTTGACACTGTTAGTAGCTCTTCATATATTTGACACCTTTTCAGTGTCTTCTTTTTTTTCAACACCACTTCATGCTACTCCTATTTTTCAGACAGTTTCATGCTATTCTCATTTATGACATGTTTTGAGGCTCTTCATATTTTTCACACCTTTTCAGGCTTTTCATGTTTTTGAACACCGCTTCATGCTCCTCCTATTTTTCAGACCGTTTCATGCTGCTCATATTTTTGACACCTTTTGAAGCTGTCATATTCTTCACAAATTTTCAGGCTCTTCCTCTTTTTGAACACCGTTTCATGCTCCTCCTATTTTTCAGACCATTTCATGATCCTCATGTATTTCACACCTTTTGAAGCTCTTCATATTTTTCACACGTTTTCAGGCTCTTCCTGTTTTTCAACACCGATTCATGCTCCTCCTATTTTTCAGACCGTTTCATGTTCCTCATGTATTTCACACCTTTTGAAGCTCTTCATATTTTTCACACGTTTTCAGGATCTTCATGTTTTTGAACACTGCTTCATGCTCCTCCTATTTTTCGGACCATTTCATGCTCCTCATATTTTTGACATCTTTTGAAGCTCTTCATATTTTTCACACCTTTACAGGCTCTTCATGTTTTTCCACACCACTTCATGCTTCTCCTACTTTTCAGACCTTTTCATGATCCTCATGAATTTCACACCTTTTGAAGCTCTTCATATTTTTCACACCTTTTCACGCTCTTCATATTTTTGATCACCGCTTCATGATCCTCCTATTTTTCAGACCGTTTCATGCTCTTCATATTTTTGACACCTCTTGAAGCTCTTCATATTTTTCACACCTTTTCAGGCTCTTCATGTTTTTCCACACCACTTCATTCTTGTCCTATTTTTCAGACCATTTCATGCTCCTCATGAATTTCACACCTTTTGAAGCTCTTCATATTTTCACACCTTTTCAGGCTCTTCATGTTTTTTATCACCGTTTCATGCTCCTATTTTTCAGACCGTTTCATGCTCATCTCATTTTTGACCCCTTTTGAAGCTCTTCATATTTCTCACAACTTTTTAGGCTCTTCATTTTTTTCAACACCGCTTCATGCTCCTCCTAATTTTCAGACCGTTTCATGCTCATCTCATTTTTGACACCTTTTAAAACTCTTCATATTTCTCACAACTTTTTAGGCTCTTCATGTTTTTGACACTGCTTCATGCTCCTCCTATTTTTCAGAGAGTTTCATGCTCCTCATGTATTTCACATCTTTTGAAGCTCTTCATATTTCTCACAACTTTTTAGGCTCTTCATGTTTTTCCACACCACTTCATGCTTCTCCTATTTTTCGGCCTGTTTCATGCTCCTCATGTATTTCACACCTTTTGAAGCTCTTCATATTTTTCACACCTTTTCAGTCTCTTCATGTTTTTCCACACCAACCCATGCTCCTCCTTTTTTTCAGACCGTTTCATGCTCCTCATATTTTTCACAGCTTTTAAATCTCTTCATATTTTTCACACCTTTTCAGGCTCTTCATGTTTTTAACACAGCTTCATGCTCCTCCTATTTTTCAGAGAGTTTCATGCTCCTCATGTATTTCACACCTATTGAAGCTCTTCATATTTTTCACACCTTTTCAGTCTCTTCATGTTTTTCCACACCACTTCATGCTTCTCCTATTTTTCATCCCCTTTCATGCTCCTCATGTATTTCACACCTTTTGAAGGTATTCATATTTTTCACATGTTTTCAGGCTCTTCATGTTTTCCAACACCGCTTCATGCTCTTCCTATTTTTCAGACTGTTACATGCTCATCTCATTTTTGACACCCTTTGAAGCTTTTTATATTTTTCAAAACATTACAGCTCTTCATGTTTTTGATCACTGTTTCATGATCCTCCTATTTTTCTGACGGTATCATGCTCCTCATATTTTTCACACCTTTTGAACCTCTTCATATAATTCACAACTTTTCAGGCTCTTCATGTTTTTGAACACCACTTCATGCACCTCCTATTTTTCAGACAGTTTCATGCTCCTCATATATTTCAGACCTTTTGAAGCTCTTCATACATTTCACACCTTTTCAGGCTCTTCATGTTTTTCAGCACAACTTCATGCCTCTCCTATATTTCAGACCGTTTCATGCTCCTCATATTTTTGACACCTTTTGAAGCTCTTCATATTTTTCACACCTTTTCAGTCTCTTCATGTTTTTGATCACTGTTCCATGCTCCTCCTATTTTTCAGACCGTTTCATGCTCATCATATTTGACACCTTTTGAAGCTCTTCATATTTTTCACAACTTTGAAGCTCTTCATATTTTTCACACGTTTTGAGGCTCTTCATGTTTTTCAACACCGCTTCATGCTGCTTCTATTTTTCAGACCGTTTCATGCTCCTCATATTTTTGACACATTTTGAAGCTCTTCATATTTTTCACACCTTTTCAGGCTTTTCATGTATTTGAACACGCTTCATGCTTCTCCTTGTTTTCATTCCGTTTTTTGCTCCTCATATTTTTGACACCTTCTGAAGCTCTTAATATTTTTCACACGTTTTCAGCTCTTCATGTTTTTCAACACAGCTTCATGCCCCTCCTATTTTTCAGACCGTTTCATGCTCCTCATGTATTTCACACCTTTTGAAGCTCTTCATATTTTTCACATCTTTTGAAGCTCTTCATATTTTTCACACGTTTTCAGGCTCTTCATGTTTTTCAACACAGCTTCATGCCCCTCCTATTTTTTGGACCGTTTCATGCTCCTCATATTTTTGACACCTTTTGAAGCTCTTCATATTTTTCACACCTTTTGAAGCTCTTCATATTTTTCACACGTTTTCAGGCTCTTCATGTTTTTCAACACCGCTTCATGCTCCTCCTATTATTCAGAACGTTTCATTCTCCACATATTTTTGACACCTTTTGAAGGTCTTCATATTTTTCACACCTTTTCAGTCTCTTCTTTTTTTTCAACACCACTTCATGCTCCTCCTATTTTTGAAACCGTTTCATGCTCACCTCATTTTTGACACCTTTTGAAGTTTTTCATATTTTTCACAACTTTTCAGGCTCTTAATGTTTTTGAACACCTTTTCATGCTCCTCCTTTTTTTGAGACCGTTTCATTCTCCTCATATTTTTGACACCTTTTGATGCTCTTCATATTTTTCACACCTTTTGAAGCTCTTCATATTTTTCATACGTTTTCAGGCTCTTCATGTTTTTCAACACCGCTTCATGCTCCTCCTATTATTCAGAACGTTTCATTCTCCTCATATTTTTGACACCTTTTGAAGGTCTTCATATATTTTACTCCTTTTCAGCCTCTTCTTTTTTTTCAACACCACTTCATGCTCCTCTCATTTTTCAGACCGTTTCATGCTCATCTCATTTTTGACACATTTGAAGCTCTTCATATTTTTCACACCTTTTGAAGCTCTTCATAATTTTCACAACTTTTCAGGCTCTTCATGTTTTTCAACAATGCTTCATCCTCCTCCTCTTTTTCAGACCGTTTCATGCTCCTCATATTTTGACACATTTTGAAGCTCTTCATATTTCTCACACCTTTTCAGGCTCTTCATGTTTTTGAACACCGGTTCATGCTCCTCCGATTTTTCAGACCGTTTCATGCTCCGCATATTTTTACCACCTTTTGAAGCTTTTCATATTTTTCACACATTTTCTGGCTGTTCAAGTTTTTCAACACCACTTCATGCTCCTCCTTTTTTGCAGACCGTTTCATGCTCCCCATATTTTTTACACCTTTTGAAGCTCTTCATATTTTTCACACGTTTTCAGGCTCTTCATGTTTTTCAAGACCGCTTCATGCTCCTCCTATTTTTCAGACCGTTTCATGCTCCTCATATTTTTGACAGAATTTGAAGCTCTTCATATTTTTCACACGTTTTCATGCTCTTCATGTTTTTGAACATCGCTACAATCCTCCTCCTAGTCTTCAGACCGTTTCATGCTCCTCATATTTTTCACACCTTTTGAAGCTCTTCATATTTTTCACACCTTTTCAGGCTCTTCAAGTTTTTCCACACCACCTCATGCTTCTCCTATTTTTCAGCTCGTTTCATGCTCATCATGTATTTCACACGTTTTGCAGCTCTTCATATTTTTCACACCTGTTCAGGCTCTTCATGTTTTCTACACCACTTCATGCTTCTCCTATTTTTCAGCCCGTTTCATGCTCCTCATGTATTTCACACCTTTTGAAGCTCTTCATATTTTTCACACCTTTTCAGGCTCTTCATGTTTTTCAACACCACTTCATGCTCCTCCCATTTTTCAGACCGTTTCATGCTCCTCATATTTTTCATACCTTTAGAAGCTCTTCATATTTTTCAAACCTTTTCAGGCTCTTCATGTTTTTCAACACAGCTTCATGCTCCTCCTATTTTTGAGATGCTTTCATTCTCCTCATATTTTTGACACTGTTAGAAGCTCTTCATATATTTCACACCTTTTCAGGCTCTTCATGTTTTTCACACCTTTTCAGGCTCTTCATGTTTTTGAACACCATTTCATGCTTCTCCTATTTTGCAGACCGTTTCATTCTCCTCATATTTTTGACACCTTTTGTAGCTCTTCATATATTTCACACCTTTTCAGGCTTTTCATTTTTTTCCACACCACTTCATGCTCCTCCTATTTTTCAGACCGTTTCATGCTCCTCATATTTTTGACACCTTTTGAAGCTCTTCATATTTTTCACACCTTTTCAGGCTCTTCATGTTTTTGAACACCGCTTCATGCTCCTCTTATTTTTCAGACCGTTTCATGCTCATCTCATATTTGACACCTTTTGAAGCTCTTCATATTTTTCACACATTTTCAGGCTCTTCATGTTTTTCAGCACCGTTTTATGATCCTCCTATTTTTAAGAACTTCTCATGCTCATCTCATTTTTGACAGCTTTTGAAGCTTTTCATATTTTTCACAAATTTTCAGGCTCCTCATGTTTTTGAACCCCGCTTCATGATCCTCTTATTTTTCAGAGAGTTTCATGCTCCTCATGTATTTCACTCCTTTTGAAGCTCTTCGTATTTTTCACACCTTTTCAGTCTCTTCATGTTTTTCCACACCACTTCAAGCTTCTCCTATTTTTCAGCCCGTTTCATGCTCCTCATCTATTTCACACCTTTTGAAGCTCTTCATATTTTTCACACCTTTTCAGGCTCTTCATGTTTTTGAACACCGCTTCATGCTCCTCCTATATTTCAGACCGTTTCTTGCTCCTCATATTTTTGACACTTTTTGAAGCTCTTCATATTTTTCACACCTTTTCAGGTTTTCCATGATTTTGAACCCCGCTTCATGATCCTCCTATTTTTCAGACCGTTTCATGCTCCTCGTATTTTTGACACCTTTTGAAGCTCTTCTTATTTTTTACACCTTCAGGCTCTTCATGTTTTTCAACACCACTTCATGCTCTTCCCATTTTTCAGACCGTTTCATGCTCCTCATATTTTTCATACCTTTAGAAGCTCTTCATATTTTTCAAACCTTTTCAGGCTCTTCATGTTTTTCAACACAGATTCATGCTCCTCCTATTTTTGAGACGCTTTCATTCTCCTCATATTTTTGACACTGTTAGTAGCTCTTCATATATTTGACACCTTTTCAGTGTCTTCTTTTTTTTCAACACCACTTCATGCTACTCCTATTTTTCAGACAGTTTCATGCTATTCTCATTTATGACATGTTTTGAGGCTCTTCATATTTTTCACACCTTTTCAGGCTTTTCATGTTTTTGAACACCGCTTCATGCTCCTCATATTTTTCAGACCGTTTCATGCTGCTCATATTTTTGACACCTTTTGAAGCTGTCATATTCTTCACAAATTTTCAGGCTCTTCCTCTTTTTGAACACCGTTTCATGCTCCTCCTATTTTTCAGACCATTTCATGATCCTCATGTATTTCACACCTTTTGAAGCTCTTCATATTTTTCACACGTTTTCAGGCTCTTCCTGTTTTTCAACACCGATTCATGCTCCTCCTATTTTTCAGACCGTTTCATGTTCCTCATGTATTTCACACCTTTTGAAGCTCTTCATATTTTTCACACGTTTTCAGGATCTTCATGTTTTTGAACACTGCTTCATGCTCCTCCTATTTTTCGGACCATTTCATGCTCCTCATATTTTTGACATCTTTTGAAGCTCTTCATATTTTTCACACCTTTACAGGCTCTTCATGTTTTTCCACACCACTTCATGCTTCTCCTACTTTTCAGACCTTTTCATGATCCTCATGAATTTCACACCTTTTGAAGCTCTTCATATTTTTCACACCTTTTCACGCTCTTCATATTTTTGATCACCGCTTCATGATCCTCCTATTTTTCAGACCGTTTCATGCTCTTCATATTTTTGACACCTCTTGAAGCTCTTCATATTTTTCACACCTTTTCAGGCTCTTCATGTTTTTCCACACCACTTCATTCTTGTCCTATTTTTCAGACCATTTCATGCTCCTCATGAATTTCACACCTTTTGAAGCTCTTCATATTTTCACACCTTTTCAGGCTCTTCATGTTTTTTATCACCGTTTCATGCTCCTATTTTTCAGACCGTTTCATGCTCATCTCATTTTTGACCCCTTTTGAAGCTCTTCATATTTCTCACAACTTTTTAGGCTCTTCATTTTTTTCAACACCGCTTCATGCTCCTCCTAATTTTCAGACCGTTTCATGCTCATCTCATTTTTGACACCTTTTAAAACTCTTCATATTTCTCACAACTTTTTAGGCTCTTCATGTTTTTGACACTGCTTCATGCTCCTCCTATTTTTCAGAGAGTTTCATGCTCCTCATGTATTTCACATCTTTTGAAGCTCTTCATATTTCTCACAACTTTTTAGGCTCTTCATGTTTTTCCACACCACTTCATGCTTCTCCTATTTTTCGGCCTGTTTCATGCTCCTCATGTATTTCACACCTTTTGAAGCTCTTCATATTTTTCACACCTTTTCAGTCTCTTCATGTTTTTCCACACCAACCCATGCTCCTCCTTTTTTTCAGACCGTTTCATGCTCCTCATATTTTTCACAGCTTTTAAAACTCTTCATATTTTTCACACCTTTTCAGGCTCTTCATGTTTTTAACACAGCTTCATGCTCCTCCTATTTTTCAGAGAGTTTCATGCTCCTCATGTATTTCACACCTATTGAAGCTCTTCATATTTTTCACACCTTTTCAGTCTCTTCATGTTTTTCCACACCACTTCATGCTTCTCCTATTTTTCATCCCCTTTCATGCTCCTCATGTATTTCACACCTTTTGAAGGTATTCATATTTTTCACATGTTTTCAGGCTCTTCATGTTTTCCAACACCGCTTCATGCTCTTCCTATTTTTCAGACTGTTACATGCTCATCTCATTTTTGACACCCTTTGAAGCTTTTTATATTTTTCAAAACATTACAGCTCTTCATGTTTTTGATCACTGTTTCATGATCCTCCTATTTTTCTGACGGTATCATGCTCCTCATATTTTTCACACCTTTTGAACCTCTTCATATAATTCACAACTTTTCAGGCTCTTCATGTTTTTGAACACCACTTCATGCACCTCCTATTTTTCAGACAGTTTCATGCTCCTCATATATTTCAGACCTTTTGAAGCTCTTCATACATTTCACACCTTTTCAGGCTTTTCATGTTTTTCAGCACAACTTCATGCCTCTCCTATATTTCAGACCGTTTCATGCTCCTCATATTTTTGACACCTTTTGAAGCTCTTCATATTTTTCACACCTTTTCAGTCTCTTCATGTTTTTGATCACTGTTCCATGCTCCTCCTATTTTTCAGACCGTTTCATGCTCATCATATTTGACACCTTTTGAAGCTCTTCATATTTTTCACAACTTTGAAGCTCTTCATATTTTTCACACGTTTTGAGGCTCTTCATGTTTTTCAACACCGCTTCATGCTGCTTCTATTTTTCAGACCGTTTCATGCTCCTCATATTTTTGACACATTTTGAAGCTCTTCATATTTTTCACACCTTTTCAGGCTTTTCATGTATTTGAACACGCTTCATGCTTCTCCTTGTTTTCATTCCGTTTTTTGCTCCTCATATTTTTGACACCTTCTGAAGCTCTTAATATTTTTCACACGTTTTCAGCTCTTCATGTTTTTCAACACAGCTTCATGCCCCTCCTATTTTTCAGACCGTTTCATGCTCCTCATGTATTTCACACCTTTTGAAGCTCTTCATATTTTTCACATCTTTTGAAGCTCTTCATATTTTTCACACGTTTTCAGGCTCTTCATGTTTTTCAACACAGCTTCATGCCCCTCCTATTTTTTGGACCGTTTCATGCTCCTCATATTTTTGACACCTTTTGAAGCTCTTCATATTTTTCACACCTTTTGAAGCTCTTCATATTTTTCACACGTTTTCAGGCTCTTCATGTTTTTCAACACCGCTTCATGCTCCTCCTATTATTCAGAACGTTTCATTCTCCACATATTTTTGACACCTTTTGAAGGTCTTCATATTTTTCACACCTTTTCAGTCTCTTCTTTTTTTTCAACACCACTTCATGCTCCTCCTATTTTTGAAACCGTTTCATGCTCACCTCATTTTTGACACCTTTTGAAGTTTTTCATATTTTTCACAACTTTTCAGGCTCTTAATGTTTTTGAACACCTTTTCATGCTCCTCCTTTTTTTGAGACCGTTTCATTCTCCTCATATTTTTGACACCTTTTGATGCTCTTCATATTTTTCACACCTTTTGAAGCTCTTCATATTTTTCATACGTTTTCAGGCTCTTCATGTTTTTCAACACCGCTTCATGCTCCTCCTATTATTCAGAACGTTTCATTCTCCTCATATTTTTGACACCTTTTGAAGGTCTTCATATATTTTACTCCTTTTCAGCCTCTTCTTTTTTTTCAACACCACTTCATGCTCCTCTCATTTTTCAGACCGTTTCATGCTCATCTCATTTTTGACACATTTGAAGCTCTTCATATTTTTCACACCTTTTGAAGCTCTTCATAATTTTCACAACTTTTCAGGCTCTTCATGTTTTTCAACAATGCTTCATCCTCCTCCTCTTTTTCAGACCGTTTCATGCTCCTCATATTTTGACACATTTTGAAGCTCTTCATATTTCTCACACCTTTTCAGGCTCTTCATGTTTTTGAACACCGGTTCATGCTCCTCCGATTTTTCAGACCGTTTCATGCTCCGCATATTTTTACCACCTTTTGAAGCTTTTCATATTTTTCACACATTTTCTGGCTGTTCAAGTTTTTCAACACCACTTCATGCTCCTCCTTTTTTGCAGACCGTTTCATGCTCCCCATATTTTTTACACCTTTTGAAGCTCTTCATATTTTTCACACGTTTTCAGGCTCTTCATGTTTTTCAAGACCGCTTCATGCTCCTCCTATTTTTCAGACCGTTTCATGCTCCTCATATTTTTGACACATTTTGAAGCTCTTCATATTTTTCACACCTTTTCAGACTCTTCATTTTTTTGAACACCACTACATGCTCCTCCTATTTGTCAGAGAGATTCATGCTCTTCATGTATTTCACACCTTTTGAAGCTCTTCATATTTTTCACACCTTTACAGGCTCTTCATGTTTTCCACACCACTTCATGCTTCTCCTATTTTTCAGACCGTTTCATGATCCTCATGAATTTCATGCCTTTGAAGCTCTTCATATTTTTCACACCTTTTCAGGCTCTTCATGTTTCTGATCACGGTTTCATGCTCCTCCTATTTTTCAGACCGTTTCATGCTCATCTCATTTTTGACACCTTTTGAAGCTCTTCATATATTGCACACCTTTTGAAGCTCTTCATATTTTTCACACGTTTGCAGGCTCTTCATGTTTTTCAACACCGTTTCATGCTGCTTCTGTTTTTCAGACGGTTTCATGCTCCTCATATTTTTCACAGCTTTTAAAGCTCTTCATATTTTTCACACCTTTTCAGGCTCTTCATGTTTTTAACACAGCTTCATGCTCCTCCTATTTTTCAGAGAGTTTCATGCTCCTCATGTATTTCACACCTTTTGAAGCTCTTCATATTTTTAACACCTTTTCAGTCTCTTCATGTTTTTCCACACCACTTCATGCTCCTCCTTTTTTTCAGACCGTTTCATGCTCCTCATATTTTTGACACTTTTTGAAGCTCTTCATATTTTCACACCGTTTCAGGCTTTTCATGTTTTTGAACACCGCTTCATGATCCTCCTGTTTTTCAGACCGTTTCATGCTCCTCATATTTTTGACACCTTTAGAAGCTCTTCATATTTTTCACATCTTTTCAGGCTCTTCATGATTTTCACCACCACTTCATGCTCCTCTTATTTTTCAGACCGTTTCATGCTCTTCTCATTTTTGAAACCTTTAGAATCTCTCCATATTTTTCACACCTTTTCAGGCTCTTCATGTTTTCCAACACCGCTTCATGCTCCTCCTATTATTCAGACCGTTTCTTTCTCCTCATATTTTTGACACCTTTTGAAGGTCTTCATATATTCACATCTTTTCAGGCTCTTCTTTTTTTTTCAACTCCACTTCATGCTCCTCTTATTTTTCAGACCGTTTCATGCTCATCTCATTTTTGACACATTTGAAGCTCCTCATATTTTTCACACCTTTTGAAGCTCTTCATATTTTTCACAACTTTTCAGGCTCTTCATCTTTTTCAACAACGCTTCATGCTCCTCCTATTTTTCAGACCGTTTCATGCTCCTCATATTTTTGACACTTTTTGAAGCTCTTCATATTTTTCACAACTTTTTAGGGTTTTCATGTTTTTCAACTCCGATTCATGCTCCTCCTCTTTTTCAGACCGTTTCATGCTCCTCATATTTTGACACATTTTGAAGCTCTTCATGTTTGTCACTCCTTTTCAGGCTCTTCATGTTTTTGAGCACCGGTTCATGCTCCTCCGATTTTTCAGACCGTTTCATGCTCCGCACATTTTTACCACCTTTTGAAGCTTTTCATATTTTTCACACATTTTCTGGCTGTTCAAGTTTTTCAACACCACTTCATGCTCCTCCTTTTTTGCAGACCGTTTCATGCTCCCTATATTTTTTACACCTTTTGAAGCTCTTCATATTTTTCACACGTTTTCAGGCTCTTCATGTTTTTCAAGACCGCTTCATGCTCCTCCTATTTTTCAGACCGTTTCATGCTCCTCATATTTTTGACACTTTTTGAAGCTCTTCATATTTTTCACACCTTTTCAGACTCTTCATATTTTTGAAAACCGCTTCATGCTCCTCCTATTTTTCAGACCGTTTAATGCTCCTCATGTATTTCACACCTTTTGAAGCTCTTCATATTTTTCACACCTTTTCAGGCTCTTGATGATTTTCAACACCGCTTCTTTCTCCTCCTGTTTTTCAGACCGTTTCATGCTCATCTCATTTTGACACCATTTTAAGCTCTTCATATTTTTCACACCTTTTGAAGCTCTTCATATTTTTCACACCTTTTGAAGCTCTTCATATTTTTCAAACCTTTTCAGGCTCTTCATGTTTTTGAACACCACTTCATGCTCCTCCTCTTTTCAGACCGTTTCATGCTCCTCCTATTTTTCAGACCGTTTCATGCTCCTCATATTTTTGACAACTTTTGAAGCTCTTCATATTTTTCACACTTTTTCAGGCTCTTCGTGTTTTTCAACAGCACTTCATGCTCCTCCAATTTTTCAGACCGTTTCATGCTCCTCATAATTTTGACACCTTTTGAAGCTTTTCATATTTTTCACACCTTTTCAGGCTGTTCATGTTTTTCCACACCACTTCATGCTTCTCCTATTTTTCAGCCCGTTTCATGCTCCTCATGTATTTCACACCTTTTGAAGCTCTTCATATTTTTTACACCTTTTCAGGCTCTTCATGTTTTTGATCACCGTTTCATGTTCCTCCTATTTTTCAGACCGTTTCATGCTCCTCATATTTTTAACACCTTTTGAAGCTCTTCATATTTTTCACACCTTTCAGGCTCGTCATGTTTTTGAACACCACTTCATGCGCCTCCTATTTTTCAGACCGTTCATGCTCCTCATATTTTTGACAGATTTTGAAGCTTTTCATATTTTTCACACCTTTTCAGGCTCTTCAAGCTTTTCACCACCACTTCATGCTCCTCCTTTTTGCAGACCTTTTCATGCTCCTCATATTTTTCACACCTTTTGATGATCCTCATATTTTTCACACCTTTTCAGTCTCTTCTTTTTTTCAACACCACTTCATGCTCCTCCTATTTTTCAAACCGTTTCATGTTCATCTCATTTTTGACACCTTTTGAAGTTTTTCATATTTTTCACAACTTTTCAGGCTCTTCATGTTTTTGAACACCGCTTCATGCTCCTCCTATTTTCAGACCGTTTCATGCTCATCTCATTTTTGATACATTTTAAGCTCTTCATATTTTTCACACCTTTTCAAGCTCTTCATGTTTTTCAACACCGCTTCCTGCTCTTCCTATTTTTCAGACCCTTTCATGCTCCTCATATTTTTGACACCTTTTGTTTTTTTTTTTTCTTTTTTATAACAACTTTATTGACATAATTCACATACAATTCCTCCATTAAAGTATATCATTGAATGTGTTTTAGTATATTCATAGAGGTGGGCAACATCACCTTGACCAATTTATTTTATTTTATTTTTTTAATTTTTTATTATTATTATTATTTTTTTTTCCAGTGGGTTTTGTCATACTTTGATATGAATCAGCCATGGATTTACATGTATTCCCAATCCCAATCCCCCTCCCACCTCCCTCTCCACCCGATTCCTCCGGGTCTTCCCAGTGCACCAGGCCGGAGCACTTGTCTCGTGCATCCCTCCTGGGCTGGTGATCTGTTTCACCATAGATAGTATACATGCTGTTCTTTTGAAATATCCCACCCTCACATTCTCCCACAAAGTTCAAAAGTCTGTTCTGTATTTCTGTGTCTCTTTTTCTGTTCTGCATATAGGGTTATCTTTATCACCTTTCTAAATTCCATATACATGTGTCAGTATGCTGTAATGTTCTTTATCTTTCTGGCTTACTTCACTCTGTATAATGGGCTCCAGCTTCATCCATCTCATTAGGACTGGTTCAAATGAATTCTTTTTAATGGCTGAGTAATATTCCATGGTGTATATGTACCACAGCTTCCTTATCCATTCATCTGCTGATGGGCATCTAGGTTGCTTCCATGTCCTGGCTATTATAAACAGTGCTGCGATGAACATTGGGGTGCACGTGTCTCTTTCAGATCTGGTTTCCTCAGTGTGTATGCCCAGAAGTGGATTGCTGGGTCATATGGCAGTTCTATGTCCAGTTTTTTAAGGAATCTCCACACTGTTTTCCATAGCGGCTGTACTAGTTTGCATTCCCACCAACAGTGTAAGAGGGTTCCCTTTTCTCCACACCCTCTCCAGCATTTATTGCTTGTAGACTTTTGGATAGCAGCCATCCTGGCTGGCGTGTAATGGTACCTCATTGTGGTTTTGATTTGCATTTCTCTAATAATGAGTGATGTTGAGCATCTTTTCATGTGTTTGTTAGCCATCTGTATGTCTTCTTTGGAGAAGTGTCTGTTTAGTTCTTTGGCCCATTTTTTGATTGGGTCATTTATTTTTCTGGAATTGAGCTGCAGGAGTTGCTTGTATATTTTTGAGATTAATCCTTTGTCTGTTTCTTCATTTGCTATTATTTTCTCCCAATCTGAGGGCTGTCTTTTCACCTTACTTATAGTTTCCTTTGTAGTGCAAAATCTTTTAAGTTTCATTAGGTCCCATTTGTTTAGTTTTGCTTTTATTTCCAATATTCTGGGAGGTGGGTCATAGAGGATCTTGCTTTGATTTATGTCGGAGAGTGTTTTGCCTATGTTCTCCTCTAGGAGTTTTATAGTTTCTGGTCTTACATTTAGATCTTTAATCCATTTTGAGTTTATTTTTGTGTATGGTGTTAGAAAGTGTTCTAGTTTCATTCTTTTACAAGTGGTTGACCAGTTTTCCCAGCACCACTTGTTAAAGAGGTTGTCTTTTTTCCATTGTATATCCTTGCCTCCTTTGTCAAAGATAAGGTGTCCATAGGTTCGTGGATTTATCTCTGGGCTTTCTATTCTGTTCCATTGATCTATATTTCTGTCTTTGGCCACAGCAATCAGAGCAGAAAAAGAAGTAAAAGAAATCCAGATAGGAAAAGAAGAAGTAAAACTCTCACTGTTTGCAGATGACATGATCCTCTACATAGAAAGCCCTAAAGATTCTACCAGAAAATTACTAGAGCTAATCAATGAATATAGTAAAGTTGCAGGATATAAAATTAACACACAGAAATCCCTTGCATTCCTATATACTAACAATGAAAAAACAGACAGAGAAATTAAGGAAACAATACCATTCACCATTGCAACAAAATGAATAAAATACTTAGGAGTATATCTACCTAAAGAAACAAAGGACCTATACATAGAAAACTATAAAACACTGATGAAAGAAATCAAAGAGGACACAAACGGATGGAGAAACATACCGTGTTCATGGATTGGAAGAATTAATATTGTCAAAATGGCTATTCTACCCAAAGCAGTCTATAGATTCAATGCAATCCCTATCAAGCTACCAACGGTATTTTTCACAGAACTAGACCAAAGAATTTCACAATTTGTATGGAAATACAAAAAACCTCGAATAGCCAAAGTAATCTTGAGAAAGAAGAATGGAACTGGAGGAATCAACCTGCCTGACTTCAGACTCTACTACAAAGCCAGAGTCATCAAGATAGTATGGTCCTCCTATTTTTCAGACCGATTCATGCTCCTCATATTTTTCACACCTTTTCAGGCTCCTCATGTTTTTGAACACCGCTTCCTGATCCTCCTATATTTCAGACCGTTTCATGCTCCTCATATTTTTGACACGTTTTGAAGCTCTTCGTATTTTTCACACCTTTTCAGAATCTTCATGTTTTTCAACACCGCTTCATGCTCTTCCTATTTTTCAGACCGTTTGATGCTCATATCATTTTTGACACCTTGTCAAGCTCTTCATATTTTTCACACCTTTTGAAGCTCTTCACATTTTTCACAAGTTTTCAGGCTCTTCATGTTTTTCAACACCGCTTCATGCTCCTCCTATTTTTCAGACCGTTTCATGCTCCTCCTATTTTTGACACCTTTTGAAGCTCTTCATATTTTTCACACCTTTCAGGCTCTTCATATTTTTCAAACCTTTTGAAGCTCTTCATATTTTTCACACTTATTCAGGCTCTTCATGTTTTGAACACCGCTTCATGCTCCTCCTATTTTTCAGACCATTTCATGCTCCTCATATTTTTGAAACCTTTTGAAGCTCTTCATATTTTTCACACCTTTTCAGGCTCTTCATGTTTTTGAACACCGTTTCATGGTGCTCCTATTTTTCAGACTGTTTCATGCTCCTCATATTTTTGACACTTTTTGAAGCTCTTCGTATTTTTTCAAACCTTTTCAGGCTCTTCATGTTTTTGAAAACCGCCTCATCCTCCTCCTTTTTTTCACACCTTTTGAAGCTCTTCATATTTTTCAAACCTTTTCAGGCTCTTCAAGTTTTTCAACACCACTTCCTGCTCCTCCTATTTTTCAGACCGTTTCATGCTCCTCATGTATTTGACACCTTTTGAAGCTCTTCATATTATTCACACCTTTTCAGGCTCTTCATATTTTTGAACAGCGTTTCATGCTCCTCCTATTTTTCAGACCGTTTCATGCTCCTCATATTTTTGACACCTTTTCAAGCTCTTCACATTTTTCACACATTTTCAGGCTCTTCATTTTTTTCAACACCGATTCATGATCCTCCTATTTTTCAGACCGTTTCATTCTCCACATATTTTTGACACCTTTTGAAGGTCTTCATATTTTTCACACCTTTTCAGTCTCTTCTTTTTTTTCAACACCACTTCATGCTCCTCCTATTTTTGAAACCGTTTCATGCTCACCTCATTTTTGACACCTTTTGAAGTTTTTCATATTTTTCACAACTTTTCAGGCTCTTAATGTTTTTGAACACCTTTTCATGCTCCTCCTTTTTTTTGAGACCGTTTCATTCTCCTCATATTTTTGACACCTTTTGATGCTCTTCATATTTTTCACACCTTTTGAAGCTCTTCATATTTTTCATACGTTTTCAGGCTCTTCATGTTTTTCAACACCGCTTCATGCTCCTCCTATTATTCAGAACGTTTCATTCTCCTCATATTTTTGACACCTTTTGAAGGTCTTCATATATTTTACTCCTTTTCAGCCTCTTCTTTTTTTTTCAACACCACTTCATGCTCCTCTCATTTTTCAGACCGTTTCATGCTCATCTCATTTTTGACACATTTGAAGCTCTTCATATTTTTCACACCTTTTGAAGCTCTTCATAATTTTCACAACTTTTCAGGCTCTTCATGTTTTTCAACAATGCTTCATCCTCCTCCTCTTTTTCAGACCGTTTCATGCTCCTCATATTTTGAAACATTTTGAAGCTCTTCATATTTCTCACACCTTTTCAGGCTCTTCATGTTTTTGAACACCGGTTCATGCTCTTCCGATTTTTCAGACCGTTTCATGCTCCGCATATTTTTACCACCTTTTGAAGCTTTTCATATTTTTCACACATTTTCTGGCTGTTCAAGTTTTTCAACACCACTTCATGCTCCTCCTTTTTTGCAGACCGTTTCATGCTCCCCATATTTTTTACACCTTTTGAAGCTCTTCATATTTTTCACACGTTTTCAGGCTCTTCATGTTTTTCAAGACCGCTTCATGCTCCTCCTATTTTTCAGACCGTTTCATGCTCCTCATATTTTTGACACATTTTGAAGCTCTTCATATTTTTCACACCTTTTCAGACTCTTCATTTTTTTGAACACCACTACATGCTCCTCCTATTTGTCAGAGTGTTTCATGCTCTTCATGTATTTCACACCTTTTGAAGCTCTTCATATTTTTCACACCTTTACAGGCTCTTCATGTTTTCCACACCACTTCATGCTTCTCCTATTTTTCAGACCGTTTCATGATCCTCATGAATTTCATGCCTTTGAAGCTCTTCATATTTTTCACACCTTTTCAGGCTCTTCATGTTTCTGATCACGGTTTCATGCTCCTCCTATTTTTCAGACCGTTTCATGCTCATCTCATTTTTGACACCTTTTGAAGCTCTTCATATATTGCACACCTTTTGAAGCTCTTCATATTTTTCACACGTTTGCAGGCTCTTCATGTTTTTCAACACCGTTTCATGCTGCTTCTGTTTTTCAGACGGTTTCATGCTCCTCATATTTTTCACAGCTTTTAAAGCTCTTCATATTTTTCACACCTTTTCAGGCTCTTCATGTTTTTAACACAGCTTCATGCTCCTCCTATTTTTCAGAGAGTTTCATGCTCCTCATGTATTTCACACCTTTTGAAGCTCTTCATATTTTTCACACCCTTTCAGTCTCTTCATGTTTTTCCACACCACTTCATGCTCCTCCTTTTTTTCAGACCGTTTCATGCTCCTCATATTTTTGACACTTTTTGAAGCTCTTCATATTTTCACACCGTTTCAGGCTTTTCATGTTTTTGAACACCGCTTCATGATCCTCCTGTTTTTCAGACCGTTTCATGCTCCTCATATTTTTGACATCTTTAGAAGCTCTTCATATTTTTCACACCTTTTCAGGCTCTTCATGATTTTCACCACCACTTCATGCTCCTCTTATTTTTCAGACCGTTTCATGCTCTTCTCATTTTTGAAACCTTTAGAATCTCTCCATATTTTTCACACCTTTTCAGGCTCTTCATGTTTTCCAACACCGCTTCATGCTCCTCCTATTATTCAGACCGTTTCTTTCTCCTCATATTTTTGACACCTTTTGAAGGTCTTCATATATTCACATCTTTTCAGGCTCTTCTTTTTTTTTCAACTCCACTTCATGCTCCTCTTATTTTTCAGACCGTTTCATGCTCATCTCATTTTTGACACATTTGAAGCTCCTCATATTTTTCACACCTTTTGAAGCTCTTCATATTTTTCACAACTTTTCAGGCTCTTCATCTTTTTCAACAACGCTTCATGCTCCTCCTATTTTTCAGACCGTTTCATGCTCCTCATATTTTTGACACTTTTTGAAGCTCTTCATATTTTTCACAACTTTTTAGGGTTTTCATGTTTTTCAACTCCGATTCATGCTCCTCCTCTTTTTCAGACCGTTTCATGCTCCTCATATTTTGACACATTTTGAAGCTCTTCATGTTTGTCACTCCTTTTCAGGCTCTTCATGTTTTTGAGCACCGGTTCATGCTCCTCCGATTTTTCAGACCGTTTCATGCTCCGCACATTTTTACCACCTTTTGAAGCTTTTCATATTTTTCACACATTTTCTGGCTGTTCAAGTTTTTCAACACCACTTCATGCTCCTCCTTTTTTGCAGACCGTTTCATGCTCCCTATATTTTTTACACCTTTTGAAGCTCTTCATATTTTTCACACGTTTTCAGGCTCTTCATGTTTTTCAAGACCGCTTCATGCTCCTCCTATTTTTCAGACCGTTTCATGCTCCTCATATTTTTGACACTTTTTGAAGCTCTTCATATTTTTCACACCTTTTCAGACTCTTCATGTTTTTGAAAACCGCTTCATGCTCCTCCTATTTTTCAGACCGTTTAATGCTCCTCATGTATTTCACACCTTTTGAAGCTCTTCATATTTTTCACACCTTTTCAGGCTCTTGATGATTTTCAACACCGCTTCTTTCTCCTCCTGTTTTTCAGACCGTTTCATGCTCATCTCATTTTGACACCATTTTAAGCTCTTCATATTTTTCACACCTTTTGAAGCTCTTCATATTTTTCACACCTTTTGAAGCTCTTCATATTTTTCAAACCTTTTCAGGCTCTTCATGTTTTTGAACACCACTTCATGCTCCTCCTCTTTTTCAGACCGTTTCATGCTCCTCCTATTTTTCAGACCGTTTCATGCTCCTCATATTTTTGACAACTTTTGAAGCTCTTCATATTTTTCACACTTTTTCAGGCTCTTCGTGTTTTTCAACAGCACTTCATGCTCCTCCTATTTTTCAGACCGTTTCATGCTCCTCATAATTTTGACACCTTTTGAAGCTTTTCATATTTTTCACACCTTTTCAGGCTGTTCATGTTTTTCCACACCACTTCATGCTTCTCCTATTTTTCAGCCCGTTTCATGCTCCTCATGTATTTCACACCTTTTGAAGCTCTTCATATTTTTCACACCTTTTCAGGCTCTTCATGTTTTTGATCACCGTTTCATGTTCCTCCTATTTTTCAGACCGTTTCATGCTCCTCATATTTTTGACACCTTTTGAAGCTCTTCATATTTTTCACACCTTTTCAGGCTCGTCATGTTTTTGAACACCACTTCATGCGCCTCCTATTTTTCAGACCGTTTCATGCTCCTCATATTTTTGACAGATTTTGAAGCTTTTCATATTTTTCACACCTTTTCAGGCTCTTCAAGCTTTTCACCACCACTTCATGCTCCTCCTTTTTGCAGACCTTTTCATGCTCCTCATATTTTTCACACCTTTTGATGATCCTCATATTTTTCACACCTTTTCAGTCTCTTCTTTTTTTTCAACACCACTTCATGCTCCTCCTATTTTTCAAACCGTTTCATGTTCATCTCATTTTTGACACCTTTTGAAGTTTTTCATATTTTTCACAACTTTTCAGGCTCTTCATGTTTTTGAACACCGCTTCATGCTCCTCCTATTTTTCAGACCGTTTCATGCTCATCTCATTTTTGATACATTTGAAGCTCTTCATATTTTTCACACGTTTTCAAGCTCTTCATGTTTTTCAACACCGCTTCATGCTCCTCCTATTTTTCAGACCGTTTCATGCTCCTCATATTTTTGACACTTTTTGAAGCTGTTCATATTTTTCACACCTTTTCAAGCTCTTCATGTTTTTCAACACCGCTTCCTGCTCTTCCTATTTTTCAGACCCTTTCATGCTCCTCATATTTTTCACACCTTTTGTTTTTTTTTTTCTTTTTTATAACAACTTTATTGACATAATTCACATACAATTCCTCCATTAAAGTATATCATTGAATGTGTTTTAGTATATTCATAGAGGTGGGCAACCATCACCTTGACCAATTTTATTTTATTTTATTTTTTTAATTTTTTATTATTATTATTATTTTTTTTTCCAGTGGGTTTTGTCATACTTTGATATGAATCAGCCATGGATTTACATGTATTCCCAATCCCAATCCCCCCTCCCACCTCCCTCTCCACCCGATTCCTCCGGGTCTTCCCAGTGCACCAGGCCGGAGCACTTGTCTCGTGCATCCCTCCTGGGCTGGTGATCTGTTTCACCATAGATAGTATACATGCTGTTCTTTTGAAATATCCCACCCTCACATTCTCCCACAAAGTTCAAAAGTCTGTTCTGTATTTCTGTGTCTCTTTTTCTGTTCTGCATATAGGGTTATCTTTATCACCTTTCTAAATTCCATATACATGTGTCAGTATGCTGTAATGTTCTTTATCTTTCTGGCTTACTTCACTCTGTATAATGGGCTCCAGCTTCATCCATCTCATTAGGACTGGTTCAAATGAATTCTTTTTAATGGCTGAGTAATATTCCATGGTGTATATGTACCACAGCTTCCTTATCCATTCATCTGCTGATGGGCATCTAGGTTGCTTCCATGTCCTGGCTATTATAAACAGTGCTGCGATGAACATTGGGGTGCACGTGTCTCTTTCAGATCTGGTTTCCTCAGTGTGTATGCCCAGAAGTGGGATTGCTGGGTCATATGGCAGTTCTATGTCCAGTTTTTTAAGGAATCTCCACACTGTTTTCCATAGCGGCTGTACTAGTTTGCATTCCCACCAACAGTGTAAGAGGGTTCCCTTTTCTCCACACCCTCTCCAGCATTTATTGCTTGTAGACTTTTGGATAGCAGCCATCCTGGCTGGCGTGTAATGGTACCTCATTGTGGTTTTGATTTGCATTTCTCTAATAATGAGTGATGTTGAGCATCTTTTCATGTGTTTGTTAGCCATCTGTATGTCTTCTTTGGAGAAGTGTCTGTTTAGTTCTTTGGCCCATTTTTTGATTGGGTCATTTATTTTTCTGGAATTGAGCTGCAGGATTTGCTTGTATATTTTTGAGATTAATCCTTTGTCTGTTTCTTCATTTGCTATTATTTTCTCCCAATCTGAGGGCTGTCTTTTCACCTTACTTATAGTTTCCTTTGTAGTGCAAAATCTTTTAAGTTTCATTAGGTCCCATTTGTTTAGTTTTGCTTTTATTTCCAATATTCTGGGAGGTGGGTCATAGAGGATCTTGCTTTGATTTATGTCGGAGAGTGTTTTGCCTATGTTCTCCTCTAGGAGTTTTATAGTTTCTGGTCTTACATTTAGATCTTTAATCCATTTTGAGTTTATTTTTGTGTATGGTGTTAGAAAGTGTTCTAGTTTCATTCTTTTACAAGTGGTTGACCAGTTTTCCCAGCACCACTTGTTAAAGAGGTTGTCTTTTTTCCATTGTATATCCTTGCCTCCTTTGTCAAAGATAAGGTGTCCATAGGTTCGTGGATTTATCTCTGGGCTTTCTATTCTGTTCCATTGATCTATATTTCTGTCTTTGGCCACAGCAATCAGAGCAGAAAAAGAAGTAAAAGAAATCCAGATAGGAAAAGAAGAAGTAAAACTCTCACTGTTTGCAGATGACATGATCCTCTACATAGAAAGCCCTAAAGATTCTACCAGAAAATTACTAGAGCTAATCAATGAATATAGTAAAGTTGCAGGATATAAAATTAACACACAGAAATCCCTTGCATTCCTATATACTAACAATGAAAAAACAGACAGAGAAATTAAGGAAACAATACCATTCACCATTGCAACAAAATGAATAAAATACTTAGGAGTATATCTACCTAAAGAAACAAAGGACCTATACATAGAAAACTATAAAACACTGATGAAAGAAATCAAAGAGTACACAAACGGATGGAGAAACATACCGTGTTCATGGATTGGAAGAATTAATATTGTCAAAATGGCTATTCTACCCAAAGCAGTCTATAGATTCAATGCAATCCCTATCAAGCTACCAACGGTATTTTTCACAGAACTAGACCAAAGAATTTCACAATTTGTATGGAAATACAAAAAACCTCGAATAGCCAAAGTAATCTTGAGAAAGAAGAATGGAACTGGAGGAATCAACCTGCCTGACTTCAGACTCTACTACAAAGCCAGAGTCATCAAGATAGTATGGTCCTCCTATTTTTCAGACCGATTCATGCTCCTCATATTTTTCACACCTTTTCAGGCTCCTCATGTTTTTGAACACCGCTTCCTGATCCTCCTATATTTCAGACCGTTTCATGCTCCTCATATTTTTGACACGTTTTGAAGCTCTTCGTATTTTTCACAAGTTTTCAGGCTCTTCATGTTTTTCAACACCGCTTCATGCTCCTCCTATTTTTCAGACCGTTTCATGCTCCTCCTATTTTTGACACCTTTTGAAGCTCTTCATATTTTTCACACCTTACAGGCTCTTCATATTTTTCAAACCTTTTGAAGCTCTTCATATTTTTCACACTTATTCAGGCTCTTCATGTTTTGAACACCGCTTCATGCTCCTCCTATTTTTCAGACCGTTTCATGCTCCTCATATTTTTGAAACCTTTTGAAGCTCTTCATATTTTTCACACCTTTTCAGGCTCTTCATGTTTTTGAACACCGTTTCATGGTGCTCCTATTTTTCAGACTGTTTCATGCTCCTCATATTTTTGACACTTTTTGAAGCTCTTCGTATTTTTTCAAACCTTTTCAGGCTCTTCATGTTTTTGAAAACCGCCTCATCCTCCTCCTATTTTTCACACCTTTTGAAGCTCTTCATATTTTTCAAACCTTTTCAGGCTCTTCAAGTTTTTCAACACCACTTCCTGCTCCTCCTATTTTTCAGACCGTTTCATGCTCCTCATGTATTTGACACCTTTTGAAGCTCTTCATATTATTCACACCTTTTCAGGCTCTTCATATTTTTGAACAGCGTTTCATGCTCCTCCTATTTTTCAGACCGTTTCATGCTCCTCATATTTTTGACACCTTTTCAAGCTCTTCACATTTTTCACACATTTTCAGGCTCTTCATTTTTTTCAACACCGATTCATGATCCTCCTATTTTTTCAGACCGTTTCATGCTCCTCATCTGTTTCACAGCTTTTGAAGCTCTTCATATTTTTTAAACCTTTTGAAGCTCTTCATATTTTTCACAGCTTTTCAGGCACTTCATGTTTTTGAACATCACTTCATGCTCCTCCTATTTTTCAGAACGTTTCATGCTCCTCATATTTTTGACACCTTTTGAAGCTCTTCATATATTTCACACCTTTTCTGGCTCTTCATGTTTTTCAACACCACTTCATGCTCCTCCTATTTTTCAGACCGTTTCATGCTCCTCATATTTTTGACACCTTTTGAAACTCTTCATATATTTCCTACATTTTCAGGCTCTTCATGTTTTTCAACAAAGCTTCATGCTCCTCCTATGTTTCAGACCGTTTCATGCACCTCATATTTTTCACACCTTTTGAAGCTCTACATATTTTTCACACCTTTTAAGGCTCTTCATGTTTTTCAACACCGCTGCATGCTCCTCCTATTTTTCAGATCTTAACATGCTCCTCATATATTTGACACGTTTTGAAGCTCTTCATATTTTTCACACCTTTTCAGGCTTTTCATGTTTTTCAACACCGCTTCATGCTCCTCCTATTTTTCAGACCTTTTCATACTCCTCATATTTTTGACACCTTTTGAAGCTCTTCATATTTTTCACACGTTTTCAGACTGTTCATGTTTTTCAACACCGCTTCATGCGTCTCCTATATTTCAGACCGTTTCATGCTCCTCATATTTTTGACACCTTTTGAAGCTCTTCATATTTTTCACACCTTTTCATGCTCTTCATGTTTTTCAACACCGTTTCAGGCTCCTCCTATTTTTGACATCTTGTGAATCTCTTCGTATTTTTCACACCTTTTAAGGCTCTTCATGTTTTTGAACACTGTTTCATGCTCCTCCTATTTTTCAGACCGTTTCATGCTCCGCCTATTTTTCAGGCCGTTTCAACTCATCTCATTTTTGACAGATTTGAAATTTTTCATATTTTTCACAACTTTTGAAGCTTTTCATGTTTTTCAACACCGCTTCTTGCTCATCCTATTTTTCAGACCGTTTCATGCTTCTATCATTTCTGACACCTTTTGAAGCTCTTCATATATTTCACACATTTTGAATCTCTTCATATTTCTCAAACGTTTTCAGGCTCTTCATGTTTTTCAACACCACTTCATGCTCCTCCGATTTTTCAGACCGTTTCATGCTCATTTCACTTTTGACACATTTTGAGCTCTTCATATTTTCCACACCTTTTGAAGCTCTTCATATTTTTCACACCTTTTCAGGCTCTTCATGTCTTTGAACACCGTTTCTTGCTGCTCCTATTTTTCAGATCGTTTCATGCTCCTCATATTTTTGACAGATTTTGAAGCTCTTCATTTTTTTCACACCTTTTGAAGCTCTTCATATTTTTCACACCTTTTAAGGCTCTTCATGATTTTGAACACCACTTTTTGCTCCTCCTATTATTCAGACCGCTTCATTCTCCTCATTATTTTTGACACCTTTAGAAGCTCTTCATATTTTTGAACACCTTTTGAAGCTCTTCATATTTTTCACACTTTTTCATGCTCTTCATGTTTTTCCACACCGCTTCATGCTCCTCCTATTTTTCAGACAGTTTCATGTGCCTCCTCTTTTTGACAGCTTTTGAAGGTCTTGATATTTTTCACACCTTTTCAGGCTCTTCATGTTTCTCAACACCGTTTCATGCTCCTCCTATTTTAAAGATAGTTTCATGCTCCTCATATCTTTGAAAACTTTTGAAGCTATTCATATTTTTCACAACTTTTCAGCTTCTTCATGTTTCTCAACAGCACTTCATGCTCCTCCTGTTTTTCACACCGTTTCATGATCCTCATATTTTTGACACCTTTAGAAGCTCTTCATATTTTTCACACCTTTTCAGTCTCTTCATGTTTTTCTACACCACTTCATGCTCCTCCTATTTTTCAGACCGTTTCATGCTACTCATATTTTTGAAACCTTCTGAAGCTCTTCATATTTTTCACACCTTTTCAGGCTGTTCATGTTTTTCAAAACCGCTTCGTGCTCCTCATATTTTTCAGACCCTTTCATGCTCCTCATATTTTTGACACCTTTTGAAGCTCTTCATATTTTTCACACCTTTTCATGCTCTACATGTTTTTCAACACCGCTTCATGCTTCTCCTATTTTTCAGACCGTTTCATGCTCCTCATATTTTTGACACCTTTTGAGGCTCTTCATATTTTTCACACATTTTCAGGCTCTTCATGTTTTTCAACACCGATTCATGCTCCTCATATATTTGACACCTTCTGAATCTCTTCATATATTTCACACATTTTCAGGTTCTTCATGTTTTTCAATACCACTTCATGCTCCTCCTATTTTTCAGACCGTTTCATACTCATCTCACTTTTGACACATTTTGAAGCTCTTCATATTTTCCACACCTTTTGAAGCTCTTCATATTTTTCAAATGTTTTCAGGCTCTTAATCTTTTTCAACACCGCTTCTTGCTCCTCCTATATTTCAGACCGTTTCATGCTCCTCATATTTTTGACACCTTTTGAAGCTCTTCATACTTTTCAAATGTTTTCAGGCTCTTAATCTTTTTCAACACCGCTTCTTGCTCCTCCTATTTTTCAGACCGTTTCATGCTCCTCATATTTTTGACACCTTTTGAAGCTCTTCATATTTTTCAAATGTTTTCAGGCTCTTAATCTTTTTCAACACCGCTTCTTGCTCCTCCTATTTTTCAGACCGTTTCATGCTCCTCATATTTTTGACACCTTTTGAAGCTCTTCTATTTTTCAAATGTTTTCAGGCTCTTAATCTTTTTCAACACCGCTTCTTGCTTCTCCTATTTTTCAGACCGTTTCATGCTCCTCATATTTTTGACACCTTTTGAACCTCTTCATATTTTTCACATCTTTTCAGGCTCTTCATGTTTTTCAAAGCCACTTCATGCTTCTCCTATTTTTCATACCGTTTCATGCTCCTCTGATTTCTGACACCTTTTGAAGTTCTTCATATATTTCACACATTTTCAGGCTCTTCATGTTTTTCAACACCACTTCATGCTCCTCCTATTTTTGTGACCATTTCATGCTCCTCATGTATTTCACACCGTTTGAAGCTCTTTATATTTTTCACACCTTTTTAGGCTCTTCATGTTTTGAACAAGATTTCAGGCTCCTCCTATTTTTCGGACTGTTTCATGCTCATCTCATTTTTGACACCTTTTGAAGCTCTTCATATTTTTCACACCTTTTGAATCTCTTCATGTTTCTCAAACGTTTTCAGGTTCTTCATGTTTTTCAACACCCCTTCTTGCTCATCCTATTTTTCAGATCGTTTCATGCTCCTCATATTTTTGACACGTTTTGAAGCTCTTCATATTTTTCACACCTTTTCAGGCTTTTCATGTCTTTGAACACCGTTTCATGCTGCTCCTATTTTTTAAATAGTTTCATGCTCCTCATATTTTTGTCAGATTTTTAAGCTCTTCATTTTTTCACACCTTTTGAAGCTCTTCATATTTTTCACACCTTTTCAGGCTCTTCATGTCTTTGAACACCGTTTCATGCTGCTCCTATTTTTCAGATCGTTTCATGCTCCTCATATTTTTGACAGATTTTGAAGCTCTTCATTTTTTTCACACCTTTTGAAGCTCTTCATATTTTTCACACCTTTTAAGGTTCTTCATGATTTTGAACACCACTTTATGCTCCTCCTATTATTCAGACCGTTTCATTCTCCTCATTATTTTTGACACCTTTTGAAGCTCTTCATATTTTTGAACACCTTTTGAAGCTCTTCATATTTTTCACACTTTTTCAGGCTCTTCATGTTTTTCCACACCGCTTCATGCTCCTCCTATTTTTCAGACAGTTTCATGTGCCTCCTCTTTTTGACACCTTTTGAAGGTCTTCATATTTTTCACACCTTTTCAGGCTCTTCATGTTTCTCAACACCGTTTCATGCTCCTCCTATTTTAAAGATAGTTACATGCTCCTCATATATTTGAAAACTTTTGAAGCTATTCATATTTTTCACACCTTTTCAGCCTCTTCATGTTTCTCAACCCCACTTCATGCTCCTCCTGTTTTTCACATCGTTTCATGATCCTCATATTTTTGACACCTTTAGAAGCTCTTCATATTTTTCACACCTTTTCAGTCTCTTCATGTTTTTCTACACCACTTCATGCTCCTCCTATTTTTCAGACCGTTTCATGATACTCATATTTTTGACACCTTTTGAAGCTCTTCATATTTTTCACTCCTTTTCAGGCTCTTCATGCTTTTCAACACCGCTTCATGCTCCTCCTATTTTTCAGACCGTTTCATGCTCCTCCTATTTTTGACACCTTTTGAAGCTCTTCATATATTTCACACTTTTTCTGGCTCTTCATGTTTTTCAACACCGCTTCGTGCTCCTCAAATTTTTCAGACCCTTTCATGCTCCTCATATTTTTGACACCTTTTGAAGCTATTCATATTTTTCACACCTTTTCAGGCTCTTCATGTTTTTCCACACGGCTTTATGCTGCTCCTATTTTTCAGATCCTTTCATGCTCCTCATATTTTTGACACATTTTGAAGCTCTTCATATTTTTCACACCTTTTAATGCTCTTCATGATTTTGAACACCGCTTGATGCTCCTCCTATTATTCAGACTGTTCCATACTCCTCATATTTTTGACACCTTTTAAAGCTCTTCATATTTTTGACACCTTTTGAAGCTCTTCATATTTTTCACACCTTTTCAGGCTCTTCATATTTTTCAACATCACTTCATGCTCCTCCTATTTTTCAGACCGTTTCATGCTCCTCTCAATTCTGACACCTTTTGAAGCTCTTCATATATTTCACACATTTTCAGGCTCTTCATGTTTTTCAACACCACTTCATGCTCCTCCTATTTTTCAGACCGTTTCATGCTCCTCATGTATTTCACAACTTTTGAAGATCTTTATATTTTTCACACATTTTTAGGCTCTTCATATACTTGAACATGGTTTCATGCTCCTCCTATTTTTCAGACTGTTTCATGCTCATCTCATTTTTGACACCTTTTGAAGCTCTTCATATATTTCACACCTTTTGAAGCTCTTCATATTTCTCAAACGTTTTCAGGCTCTTCATGTTTTTCAACACCCCTTCTTGCTCAGCCTATTTTTCAGATCGTTTCATGCTTCTCTCATTTCTGACACCTTTTGAAGCTCTTCATATATTTCACACCTTTTGAAGCTCTTCATATATTTCACACCTTTTGAAGCTCTTCATATTTCTCAAACGTTTTCAGGCTTTTCATGTTTTTCAACACCCCTTCTTGCTCATCCTATTTTTCAGACCGTTTCATGCTTCTCATATTTTTGACACCTTTTGAATCTCTTCATATTTTTCACATCTTTTCAGGTTCTTCATGTTTTTCAACTTCGCTTCATGCTCCTCGTATTTTTCAGACCGTTTCATCCTCCTCATCTTCTTGACACCTTTTGAAGCTCTTCATATTTTTCACACCTTTTCAGGCTTTTCACGTTTTTCAACACCGCTTCATGCTCCTCCTATTTTTCAGTCCAGTTCATGCTCCTCATATTTTTGACACCTTTTGAAGCTCTTCATATTTTTCACACCTTTTCACGCTCTTCATGTTTTTCAACACCGTTTCATGCTCCTCGTATTTTTCAGCCCGTTTCATGCTCCTCATATTTTGACACCTTTTGAAGTTCTTCATATTTTTCACACCTTTTCAGGCTCTCCATGTTTCTCAACACCGCTTCATGCTCCTCCTATTTTTCAGAACGTTTCATGCTCCTCATATTTTTGACAACTTTTGAAGCTCTTCATATTTTTCACACCTTTCCATGTTTCTCAACACCGCTTCATGCTCCTCCTATTTTTCAGACCGTTTCATGCTCCTCCTGTATTTCACACCTTTTGAAGCTCTTCATATTTTTCACACCTTTTTGGGTTTCCATGTTTCTCAACACCGCTTCATGCTCCTCCTATTTTTCAGACCGCTTCATGCTCGTCATATTTTTCACACCTTTTGAAGCTCTTCATATTTTTCACACCTTTTAAGGCTCTTCATGATTTTGAACACCACTTTTTGCTCCTCCTATTATTCAGACCGCTTCATTCTCCTCATTATTTTTGACACCTCTAGAAGTTCTTCATATTTTTGAACACCTTTTGAAGCTCTTCATATTTTTCACACCTTTTTCAGGCTCTTCATATCTTTGAACACCGTTTCTTGCTGCTCCTATTTTTCAGATCGTTTCATGCTCCTCATATTTTTGACAGATTTTGAAGCTCTTCATTTTTTTCACACCTTTTGAAGCTCTTCATATTTTTCACACCTTTTAAGGCACTTCATGATTTTGAACACCACTTTTTGCTCCTCCTATTATTCAGACCACTTCATTCTCCTCATTATTTTTGACACCTTTAGAAGCTCTTCATATTTTTGAACACCTTTTGAAGCTCTTCATATTTTTCACACTTTTTCAGGCTCTTCATGTTTTTCCACACCGCTTCATGCTCCTCCTATTTTTCAGACATTTTCATGTGCCTCCTCTTTTTGACACCTTTTGAAGGTCTTGATATTTTTCACACCTTTTCAGGCTCTTCATGTTTCTCAACATCGTTTCATGCTCCTCCTATTTTAAAGATAGTTTCATGCTCCTCATATATTTGAAAACTTTTGAAGCTATTCATATTTTTCACACCTTTTCAGCTTCTTCTTGTTTCTCAACAGCATTTCATGCTCCTCCTGTTTTTCACACCGTTTCATGATCCTCATATTTTTGACACCTTTAGAAGCTCTTCATATTTTTCACACCTTTTCAGTCTCTTCATGTTTTTCTACACCACTTCATGCTCCTCCTATTTTTCAGACCGTTTCATGATACTCATATTTTTGACACCTTTTGAAGCTCTTCATATTTTTCACACCTTTTCAGGCTCTTCATGCTTTTCAACACCGCTTCATGCTCCTCCTATTTTTCAGACCGTTTCATGCTCCTCCTATTTTTGACACCTTTTGAAGCTCTTCATATATTTCACACTTTTTCTGGCTCTTCATGTTTTTCAACACCGCTTCGTGCTCCTCAAATTTTTCAGACCCTTTCATGCTCCTCATATTTTTGACACCTTTTGAAGCTATTCATAATTTTCACACCTTTTCAGGCTCTTCATGTTTTTCCACACGGCTTTATGCTGCTCCTATTTTTCAGATCCTTTCATGCTCCTCATATTTTTGACACATTTTGAAGCTCTTCATATTTTTCACACCTTTTAATGCTCTTCATGATTTTGAACACTGCTTGATGCTCCTCCTATTATTCAGACCGTTCCATACTCCTCATATTTTTGACACCTTTTAAAGCTCTTCATATTTTTGACACCTTTTGAAGCTCTTCATATTTTTCACACCTTTTCAGGCTCTTCATACTTTTCAACATCACTTCATGCTCCTCCTATTTTTCAGACCGTTTCATGCTCCTCTCATTTCTGACACCTTTTGAAGCTCTTCATATATTTCACACATTTTCAGGCTCTTCATGTTTTTCAACACCACTTCATGCTCCTCCTATTTTTCAGACCGTTTCATGGTCCTCATGTATTTCACAACTTTTGAAGCTCTTTATATTTTTCACACATTTTTAGGCTCTTCATATACTTGAACATGGTTTCATGCTCCTCCTATTTTTCAGACTGTTTCATGCTCATCTCATTTTTGACACCTTTTGAAGCTCTTCATATATTTCACACCTTTAGAAGCTCTTCATATTTTTCATACCTTTTCAGTCTCTTCATGTTTTTCTACACCACTTCATGCTCCTCCTATTTTTCAGACCGTTTCATGCTACTCATATTTTTGACACCTTCTGAAGCTCTTCATATTTTTCACACCTTTTCAGGCTGTTCATGTTTTTCAACACCGCTTCGTGCTCCTCATATTTTTCAGACCCTTTCATGCTCCTCATATTTTTGACACCTTTTGAAGCTCTTCATATTTTTCACACGTTTTCATGCTCTACATGTTTTTCAACACCGCTTCATGCTCCTCCTATTTTTCAGACCGTTTCATGCTCCTCATATTTTTGACACCTTTTGAAGCTCTGCATATTTTTCACACCTTTTCATGTTCTTCATGTTTTTCAACACCGCTTCATGCTTCTCCTATTTTTCAGACCGTTTCATGCTCCTCATATTTTTGACACCTTTTGAGGCTCTTCATATTTTTAACACATTTTCAGGCTCTTCATGTTTTTCAACACCGATTCATGCTCCTCCTATTTTTCAGACCGTTTCATGCTCCTCATATTTTTGACACCTTTTGAGGCTCTTCATATTTTTCACACATTTTCAGGCTCTTCAAGTTTTTCAACACCGCTTCATGCTCTTCCTATTTTTCAGACCGTTTCATGCTCCTCATATTTTTGACACCTTTTGAAGCTCTTCATATATTTCCTACATTTTCAGGCTCTTCATGTTTTTCAACAAAGCTTCATGCTCCTCCTATGTTTCAGACCGTTTCATGCACCTCATATTTTTCACACCTTTTGAAGCTCTTCATATTTTTCACACCTTTTCAGGCTCTTCATGTTTTTCAACACCGCTTCATGCTTCTCCTATTTTTCAGACCGTTTCATGCTCCTCATATTTTTCACATCTTTTGAAGCTCTTCATATTTTTCACACCTTTTCAGGCTCTTCATGTTTTTCAACACCGCTGCATGCTCCTCCTATTTTTCAGATCTTAACATGCTCCTCATATATTTGACACGTTTTGAAGCTCTTCATATTTTTCACACCTTTTCAGGCTTTTCATGTTTTTCAACACTGCTTCATGCTCCTCCTATTTTTCAGACCTTTTCATACTCCTCATATTTTTGACACCTTTTGAAGCTCTTCATATTTTTCACACCTTTTCATGCTCTTCATGTTTTTCAACACCGTTTCAGGCTCCTCCTATTTTTGACATCTTGTGAATCTCTTCGTATTTTTCACACCTTTTAAGGCTCTTCATGTTTTTGAACACTGTTTCATGCTCCTCCTATTTTTCAGACCGTTTCATGCTCCGCCTATTTTTCAGACCGTTTCAACTCATCTCATTTTTGACAGCTTTTGAAATTTTTCATATTTTTCACAACTTTTGAAGCTCTTCATGTTTTTCAACACCGCTTCTTGCTCATCCTATTTTTCAGACCGTTTCATGCTTCTATCATTTCTGACACCTTTTGAAGCTCTTCATATATTTCACACATTTTGAATCTCTTCATATTTCTCAAACGTTTTCAGGCTCTTCATGTTTTTCAACACCACTTCATGCTCCTCCTATTTTTCAGACCGTTTCATGCTCATTTCACTTTTGACACATTTTGAATCTCTTCATATTTTCCACACCTTTTGAAGCTCTTCATATTTTTCAAACGTTTTCAGGCTCTTCATTTTTTTCAACACCGCTTCTTGCTCCTCCTATTTTTCAGATCGTTTCATGCTCCTCATATTTTTGACAGATTTTGAAGCTCTTCATTTTTTTCACACCTTTTGAAGCTCTTCATATTTTTCACACCTTTTAAGGCTCTTCATGATTTTGAACACCACTTTTTGCTCCTCCTATTATTCAGACCGCTTCATTCTCCTCATTATTTTTGACACCTTTTGAAGCTCTTCATATTTTTGAACACCTTTTGAAGCTCTTCATATTTTTCACACTTTTTCAGGCTCTTCATGTTTTTCCACACCGCTTCATGCTCCTCCTATTTTTCAGACAGTTTCATGTGCCTCCTCTTTTTGACACCTTTTGAAGGTCTTCATATTTTTCACACCTTTTCAGGCTCTTCATGTTTCTCAACACCGTTTCATGCTCCTCCTATTTTAAAGATAGTTACATGCTCCTCATATATTTGAAAACTTTTGAAGCTATTCATATTTTTCACACCTTTTCAGCCTCTTCATGTTTCTCAACCCCACTTCATGCTCCTCCTGTTTTTCACATCGTTTCATGATCCTCATATTTTTGACACCTTTAGAAGCTCTTCATATTTTTCACACCTTTTCAGTCTCTTCATGTTTTTCTACACCACTTCATGCTCCTCCTATTTTTCAGACCGTTTCATGATACTCATATTTTTGACACCTTTTGAAGCTCTTCATATTTTTCACTCCTTTTCAGGCTCTTCATGCTTTTCAACACCGCTTCATGCTCCTCCTATTTTTCAGACCGTTTCATGCTCCTCCTATTTTTGACACCTTTTGAAGCTCTTCATATATTTCACACTTTTTCTGGCTCTTCATGTTTTTCAACACCGCTTCGTGCTCCTCAAATTTTTCAGACCCTTTCATGCTCCTCATATTTTTGACACCTTTTGAAGCTATTCATATTTTTCACACCTTTTCAGGCTCTTCATGTTTTTCCACACGGCTTTATGCTGCTCCTATTTTTCAGATCCTTTCATGCTCCTCATATTTTTGACACATTTTGAAGCTCTTCATATTTTTCACACCTTTTAATGCTCTTCATGATTTTGAACACCGCTTGATGCTCCTCCTATTATTCAGACTGTTCCATACTCCTCATATTTTTGACACCTTTTAAAGCTCTTCATATTTTTGACACCTTTTGAAGCTCTTCATATTTTTCACACCTTTTCAGGCTCTTCATATTTTTCAACATCACTTCATGCTCCTCCTATTTTTCAGACCGTTTCATGCTCCTCTCAATTCTGACACCTTTTGAAGCTCTTCATATATTTCACACATTTTCAGGCTCTTCATGTTTTTCAACACCACTTCATGCTCCTCCTATTTTTCAGACCGTTTCATGCTCCTCATGTATTTCACAACTTTTGAAGATCTTTATATTTTTCACACATTTTTAGGCTCTTCATATACTTGAACATGGTTTCATGCTCCTCCTATTTTTCAGACTGTTTCATGCTCATCTCATTTTTGACACCTTTTGAAGCTCTTCATATATTTCACACCTTTTGAAGCTCTTCATATTTCTCAAACGTTTTCAGGCTCTTCATGTTTTTCAACACCCCTTCTTGCTCAGCCTATTTTTCAGATCGTTTCATGCTTCTCTCATTTCTGACACCTTTTGAAGCTCTTCATATATTTCACACCTTTTGAAGCTCTTCATATATTTCACACCTTTTGAAGCTCTTCATATTTCTCAAACGTTTTCAGGCTTTTCATGTTTTTCAACACCCCTTCTTGCTCATCCTATTTTTCAGACCGTTTCATGCTTCTCATATTTTTGACACCTTTTGAATCTCTTCATATTTTTCACATCTTTTCAGGTTCTTCATGTTTTTCAACTTCGCTTCATGCTCCTCGTATTTTTCAGACCGTTTCATCCTCCTCATCTTCTTGACACCTTTTGAAGCTCTTCATATTTTTCACACCTTTTCAGGCTTTTCACGTTTTTCAACACCGCTTCATGCTCCTCCTATTTTTCAGTCCAGTTCATGCTCCTCATATTTTTGACACCTTTTGAAGCTCTTCATATTTTTCACACCTTTTCAGGCTCTTCATGTTTTTCAACACCGTTTCATGCTCCTCGTATTTTTCAGCCCGTTTCATGCTCCTCATATTTTGACACCTTTTGAAGTTCTTCATATTTTTCACACCTTTTCAGGCTCTCCATGTTTCTCAACACCGCTTCATGCTCCTCCTATTTTTCAGAACGTTTCATGCTCCTCATATTTTTGACAACTTTTGAAGCTCTTCATATTTTTCACACCTTTCCATGTTTCTCAACACCGCTTCATGCTCCTCCTATTTTTCAGACCGTTTCATGCTCCTCCTGTATTTCACACCTTTTGAAGCTCTTCATATTTTTCACACCTTTTTGGGTTTCCATGTTTCTCAACACCGCTTCATGCTCCTCCTATTTTTCAGACCGCTTCATGCTCGTCATATTTTTCACACCTTTTGAAGCTCTTCATATTTTTCACACCTTTTAAGGCTCTTCATGATTTTGAACACCACTTTTTGCTCCTCCTATTATTCAGACCGCTTCATTCTCCTCATTATTTTTGACACCTCTAGAAGCTCTTCATATTTTTGAACACCTTTTGAAGCTCTTCATATTTTTCACACCTTTTTCAGGCTCTTCATATCTTTGAACACCGTTTCTTGCTGCTCCTATTTTTCAGATCGTTTCATGCTCCTCATATTTTTGACAGATTTTGAAGCTCTTCATTTTTTTCACACCTTTTGAAGCTCTTCATATTTTTCACACCTTTTAAGGCACTTCATGATTTTGAACACCACTTTTTGCTCCTCCTATTATTCAGACCACTTCATTCTCCTCATTATTTTTGACACCTTTAGAAGCTCTTCATATTTTTGAACACCTTTTGAAGCTCTTCATATTTTTCACACTTTTTCAGGCTCTTCATGTTTTTCCACACCGCTTCATGCTCCTCCTATTTTTCAGACATTTTCATGTGCCTCCTCTTTTTGACACCTTTTGAAGGTCTTGATATTTTTCACACCTTTTCAGGCTCTTCATGTTTCTCAACATCGTTTCATGCTCCTCCTATTTTAAAGATAGTTTCATGCTCCTCATATATTTGAAAACTTTTGAAGCTATTCATATTTTTCACACCTTTTCAGCTTCTTCTTGTTTCTCAACAGCATTTCATGCTCCTCCTGTTTTTCACACCGTTTCATGATCCTCATATTTTTGACACCTTTAGAAGCTCTTCATATTTTTCACACCTTTTCAGTCTCTTCATGTTTTTCTACACCACTTCATGCTCCTCCTATTTTTCAGACCGTTTCATGATACTCATATTTTTGACACCTTTTGAAGCTCTTCATATTTTTCACACCTTTTCAGGCTCTTCATGCTTTTCAACACCGCTTCATGCTCCTCCTATTTTTCAGACCGTTTCATGCTCCTCCTATTTTTGACACCTTTTGAAGCTCTTCATATATTTCACACTTTTTCTGGCTCTTCATGTTTTTCAACACCGCTTCGTGCTCCTCAAATTTTTCAGACCCTTTCATGCTCCTCATATTTTTGACACCTTTTGAAGCTATTCATAATTTTCACACCTTTTCAGGCTCTTCATGTTTTTCCACACGGCTTTATGCTGCTCCTATTTTTCAGATCCTTTCATGCTCCTCATATTTTTGACACATTTTGAAGCTCTTCATATTTTTCACACCTTTTAATGCTCTTCATGATTTTGAACACCGCTTGATGCTCCTCCTATTATTCAGACCGTTCCATACTCCTCATATTTTTGACACCTTTTAAAGCTCTTCATATTTTTGACACCTTTTGAAGCTCTTCATATTTTTCACACCTTTTCAGGCTCTTCATACTTTTCAACATCACTTCATGCTCCTCCTATTTTTCAGACCGTTTCATGCTCCTCTCATTTCTGACACCTTTTGAAGCTCTTCATATATTTCACACATTTTCAGGCTCTTCATGTTTTTCAACACCACTTCATGCTCCTCCTATTTTTCAGACCGTTTCATGGTCCTCATGTATTTCACAACTTTTGAAGCTCTTTATATTTTTCACACATTTTTAGGCTCTTCATATACTTGAACATGGTTTCATGCTCCTCCTATTTTTCAGACTGTTTCATGCTCATCTCATTTTTGACACCTTTTGAAGCTCTTCATATATTTCACACCTTTAGAAGCTCTTCATATTTTTCATACCTTTTCAGTCTCTTCATGTTTTTCTACACCACTTCATGCTCCTCCTATTTTTCAGACCGTTTCATGCTACTCATATTTTTGACACCTTCTGAAGCTCTTCATATTTTTCACACCTTTTCAGGCTGTTCATGTTTTTCAACACCGCTTCGTGCTCCTCATATTTTTCAGACCCTTTCATGCTCCTCATATTTTTGACACCTTTTGAAGCTCTTCATATTTTTCACACGTTTTCATGCTCTACATGTTTTTCAACACCGCTTCATGCTCCTCCTATTTTTCAGACCGTTTCATGCTCCTCATATTTTTGACACCTTTTGAAGCTCTGCATATTTTTCACACCTTTTCATGTTCTTCATGTTTTTCAACACCGCTTCATGCTTCTCCTATTTTTCAGACCGTTTCATGCTCCTCATATTTTTGACACCTTTTGAGGCTCTTCATATTTTTAACACATTTTCAGGCTCTTCATGTTTTTCAACACCGATTCATGCTCCTCCTATTTTTCAGACCGTTTCATGCTCCTCATATTTTTGACACCTTTTGAGGCTCTTCATATTTTTCACACATTTTCAGGCTCTTCAAGTTTTTCAACACCGCTTCATGCTCTTCCTATTTTTCAGACCGTTTCATGCTCCTCATATTTTTGACATCTTTTGAAGCCTTTCATATTTTTCACACCTTTTCATGCTCTTCAAGTTTTTGAACACCGCTTCATGCTCCTCCTATTTTTCAGACCGGTTCATGCTCCTCATATTTTTGACAACTTTTGAAGCTCTTCATATTTTTCACACCTTTTCATGTTCTTCATGTTTTTCAACACCGCTTCATGCTTCTCCTATTTTTCAGACCGTTTCATGCTCCTCATATTTTTGACACCTTTTGAGGCTCTTCATATTTTTCACACATTTTCAGGCTCTTCATGTTTTTCAACACCGATTCATGCTCCTCCTATTTTTCAGACCGTTTCATGCTCCTCATATTTTTGACACCTTTTGAAGCTCTTCATATATTTCCTACATTTTCAGGCTCTTCATGTTTTTCAACAAAGCTTCATGCTCCTCCTATGTTTCAGACCGTTTCATGCACCTCATATTTTTCACACCTTTTGAAGCTCTTCATATTTTTCACACCTTTTCAGGCTCTTCATGTTTTTCAACACCGCTTCATGCTTCTCCTATTTTTCAGACCGTTTCATGCTCCTCATATTTTTCACATCTTTTGAAGCTCTTCATATTTTTCACACCTTTTCAGGCTCTTCATGTTTTTCAACACCGCTGCATGCTCCTCCTATTTTTCAGATCTTAACATGCTCCTCATATATTTGACACGTTTTGAAGCTCTTCATATTTTTCACACCTTTTCAGGCTTTTCATGTTTTTCAACACTGCTTCATGCTCCTCCTATTTTTCAGACCTTTTCATACTCCTCATATTTTTGACACCTTTTGAAGCTCTTCATATTTTTCACACCTTTTCATGCTCTTCATGTTTTTCAACACCGTTTCAGGCTCCTCCTATTTTTGACATCTTGTGAATCTCTTCGTATTTTTCACACCTTTTAAGGCTCTTCATGTTTTTGAACACTGTTTCATGCTCCTCCTATTTTTCAGACCGTTTCATGCTCCGCCTATTTTTCAGACCGTTTCAACTCATCTCATTTTTGACAGCTTTTGAAATTTTTCATATTTTTCACAACTTTTGAAGCTCTTCATGTTTTTCAACACCGCTTCTTGCTCATCCTATTTTTCAGACCGTTTCATGCTTCTATCATTTCTGACACCTTTTGAAGCTCTTCATATATTTCACACATTTTGAATCTCTTCATATTTCTCAAACGTTTTCAGGCTCTTCATGTTTTTCAACACCACTTCATGCTCCTCCTATTTTTCAGACCGTTTCATGCTCATTTCACTTTTGACACATTTTGAATCTCTTCATATTTTCCACACCTTTTGAAGCTCTTCATATTTTTCAAACGTTTTCAGGCTCTTCATTTTTTTCAACACCGCTTCTTGCTCCTCCTATTTTTCAGATCGTTTCATGCTCCTCATATTTTTGACAGATTTTGAAGCTCTTCATTTTTTTCACACCTTTTGAAGCTCTTCATATTTTTCACACCTTTTAAGGCTCTTCATGATTTTGAACACCACTTTCTGCTCCTCCTATTATTCAGACCGCTTCATTCTCCTCATTATTTTTGACACCTTTAGAAGCTCTTCATATTTTTGAACACCTTTGAAGCTCTTCATATTTTTCACACCTTTTTCAGGCTCTTCATAACTTTGAACACCGTTTCTTGCTGCTCCTATTTTTCAGATCGTTTCATGCTCCTCATATTTTTGACAGATTTTGAAGCTCTTCATTTTTTTCACACCTTTTGAAGCTCTTCATATTTTTCACACCTTTTAAGGCTCTTCATGATTTTGAACACCACTTTTTGCTCCTCCTATTATTCAGACCGCTTCATTCTCCTCATTATTTTTGACACCTTTAGAAGCTCTTCATATTTTTGAACACCTTTTGAAGCTCTTCATATTTTTCACACTTTTTCAGGCTCTTCATGTTTTTCCACACCGCTTCATGCTCCTCCTATTTTTCAGACATTTTCATGTGCCTCCTCTTTTTGACACCTTTTGAAGGTCTTGATATTTTTCACACCTTTTCAGGCTCTTCATGTTTCTCAACACCGTTTCATGCTCCTCCTATTTTAAAGATAGTTTCATGCTCCTCATATATTTGAAAACTTTTGAAGCTATTCATATTTTTCACACTTTTTCAGCCTCTTCATGTTTCTCAACAGCACTTCATGCTCCTCCTGTTTTTCACACCGTTTCATGATCCTCATATTTTTGACACCTTTAGAAGCTCTTCATATTTTTCACACCTTTTAAGGCTCTTCATGTTTTTCAACACCGATTCATGCTCCTCATATATTTGACACCTTTTGAATCTCTTCATATATTTCACAAATTTTCAGGTTCTTCATGTTTTTCAACACCACTTCATGCTCCTCCTATTTTTCAGACCGTTTCATGCTTCTCATATTTTTGACACCTTTTGAATCTCTTCATATTTTTCACATCTTTTCAGGTTCTTCATGTTTTTCAACTTCGCTTCATGCTCCTCGTATTTTTCAGACCGTTTCATGCTCCTCATCTATTTCACAGCTTTTGAAGCTCTTCATATTTTTTAAACCTTTTGAAGCTCTTCATATTTTTCACAGCTTTTCAGGCACTTCATGTTTTTGAACATCACTTCATGCTCCTCCTATTTTTCAGAACGTTTCATGCTCCTCATATTTTTGACACCTTTTGAAGCTCTTCATATATTTCACACCTCTTCTGGCTCTTCATGTTTTTCAACACCACTTCATGCTCCTCCTATTTTTCAGACCGTTTCATGCTCCTCATATTTTTGACACCTTTTGAAGCTCTTCATATATTTCCTACATTTTCAGGCTCTTCATGTTTTTCAACATCACTTCATGCTCCTCCTATGTTTCAGACCGTTCCATGCACCTCATATTTTTCACACCTTTTGAAGCTCTTCATATTTTTCACACCTTTTCAGGCTCTTCATGTTTTTCAACAGCGCTTCATGCTTCTCCTATTTTTCAGACCGTTTCATGCTCCTCATGTATTTCACAACTTTTGAAGCTCTTTATATTTTTCACACCTTTTTAGGCTCTTCATATACTTGAGCACGGTTTCATGCTCCTCCTATTTTTCAGACTGTTTCATGCTCATCTCATTTTTGACACCTTTTGAAGCTCTTCATATATTTCACACCTTTTAAGCTCTTCATATTTCTCAAACGTTTTCAGGCTCTTCATGTTTTTCAACACCCCTTCTTGCTCATCCTATTTTTCAGACCGTTTCATGCTTCTCTCATTTCTGATACCTTTTGAAGCTCTTCATATATTTCACACCTTTTGAAGCTCTTCATATTTCTCAAACGTTTTCAGGCTCTTCATGTTTTTCAACACCCCTTCTTGCTCATCCTATTTTTCAGACCGTTTCATGCTCCTCATATTTTTGACACCTTTTGAAGCTCTTCATATATTTCACACCTTTTCAGGTTCTTCATGTTTTTGAACACCTTTTCATGCTCCTCCTATTTTTCAGACCGTTTCATGCTTCTCATATTTTTGACACCTTTTGAATCTCTTCATATTTTTCACATCTTTTCAGGTTCTTAATATTTTTCAACTTCGCTTCATGCTCCTCGTATTTTTCAGACCGTTTCATGCTCCTCATCTATTTCACAGCTTTTGAAGCTCTTCATATTTTTTAAACCTTTTGAAGCTCTTCATATTTTTCACAGCTTTTCAGGCACTTCATGTTTTTGAACATCACTTCATGCTCCTCCTATTTTTCAGAACGTTTCATGCTCCTCATATTTTTGACACCTTTTGAAGCTCTTCATATATTTCACACCTTTTCTGGCTCTTCATGTTTTTCAACACCACTTCATGCTCCTCTTATATTTCAGACCGTTTCATGCTCCTCATATTTTTCACACCTTTTGAAGCTCTTCATATATTTCCTACATTTTCAGGCTCTTCATGTTTTTCAACAAAGCTTCATGCTCCTCCTATGTTTCAGACCGTTTCATGCACCTCATATTTTTCACACCTTTTGAAGCTCTTCATATTTTTCACACCTTTTCCGGCTCTTCATGTTTTTCAACACCGCTTCATGCTTCTCCTATTTTTCAGACCGTTTCATGCTCCTCATATTTTTCACATCTTTTGAAGCTCTTCATATTTTTCACACCTTTTCAGGCTCTTCATGTTTTTCAACACCGCTGCATGCTCCTCCTATTTTTCAGATCTTAACATGCTCCTCATATATTTGACACTTTTTGAAGCTCTTCATATTTTTCACACCTTTTCAGGCATTTCATGTTTTTCAACACCGCTTCATGCTCCTCCTATTTTTCAGAGCTTTTCATACTCCTCATATTTTTGACACCTTTTGAAGCTCTTCATATTTTTCACACGTGTTCAGACTGTTCATGTTTTTCAACACCGCTTCATGCGTCTCCTATATTTCAGACCGTTTCATGCTCCTCATATTTTTGACACCTTTTGAAGCTCTTCATATTTTTCACACCTTTTCATGCTCTTCATGTTTTTCAACACCGTTTCAGGCTCCTCCTATTTTTGACATCTTGTGAATCTCTTCGTATTTTTCACACCTTTTAAGGCTCTTCATGTTTTTGAACACTGTTTCATGCTCCTCCTATTTTTCAGACCGTTTCATGCTCCGCCTATTTTTCAGACCGTTTCAACTCATCTCATTTTTGACAGCTTTTGAAATTTTTCATATTTTTCACAACTTTTGAAGCTCTTCATGTTTTTCAACACCGCTTCTTGCTCATCCTATTTTTCAGACCGTTTCATGCTTCTACCATTTCTGACACCTTTTGAAGCTCTTCATATATTTCACACATTTTGAATCTCTTCATATTTCTCAAACGTTTTCAGGCTCTTCATGTTTTTCAACACCACTTCATGCTCCTCCGATTTTTCAGACCGTTTCATGCTCCTCATGTTTTTGACACTTTTTGTAGCTCTTCATATTTTTCACACCTTTTAAGGCTCTTCACGTTGTTGAACACGGTTTCATGCTCCTTTTTTCAGACCGTTTCATGCACCTCATGTATTTGAGACGTTTTGAAGCTCTTCCTATTTTTTGTACGTTTTGAGGCTCTTCATGTTTTTGAACACAGTTTCATGCTCCTCCTATTTTTCAGACCGTTTCATGCTCCTGATATTTTTGACACCTTTGAAGCTCTTCAAATTTTTTACACCTTTTCAGGCTCTTCATATTTTTCAACACCGTTTCATGCTCCTCCTATTTTTCAGACCGTTTCATCCTCCTCATATATTTGACACCTTTCAAAGCTCCTCATATTTTTCTCACCTTTTAAGTCTTTTCATGTTTTTCAACACGGCTTCATGCTAATCTTATTTTTCAGACCGTTTCATGCTCCTCATATTTTTGACTTTTTGAAGCTCTTCATATTTTTCACACCTTTTCATTCTCTTCATGTTTTTCAGCACCGCTTCCTGCTCTTCCTATTTTTCAGACTGTTTCATGCTCCTCATATATTCGACACCTTTTGAAGCTCTTCATATTTTTTACCTCTTTTCAGGCTCTTCATATTTTTGAACACGGCTTCATGCTCCTCATATTTTTCACACCTATTGATGCTCTTCATATTTTTCACACCTTTTACGGCTCTTCATGTTTTTGAACACCGTTTCATGCTCCTCCTATTTTTCACACCGTTCATGCTCCTCATATTTTTGACACCTTTGAATCTCTTCATATTTTTCACACCTTTTGAAACTCTTCTTATTTTTCACACGTTTTCAATCTCTAAATGTTTTTCAACACCGCTTCATGCTCCTCCTATTTTTCAGACCGTTTCATGCTCCTCGTATTTTTGACACGTTTTGAGGATCTTCATATATTTCACACCTTTTCAGGCCCTTCATGTTTTTGAACACCGCTTCATGCTCCTCCTATTTTTCAGACCGTTTCATGCTCCTGATATTTTTGACACCTTTTGAAGCTCCTCATATTTTTCACACCTTTTGAAGCTCTTCATATATTTCACAGTTTTTCAGGCTCTTCATGTTTTTCAACACCACTTCATGCTCCTCCTATATTTCACACCGTTTCATGCTCATCTCATTTTTTACAGCTCTTGAAGCTCTTCATATTTTTCACATCTTTTGAAGCTCTTCATATTTTTCACGCCTTTTCAGGCTCTTCATGTTTTTGAACAATGTTTCATGCTGCTCCTATTTTTCAGACCGTTTAATGCTCCTCGTAATTTTGACACCTTTTGAAGCTCTTCATATTTTTCACCCCTTTTCAGGCTCTTCATGTTTTTCAACACCGCTTCATGCTCCTCCATTTTATCAGACCGTTTCATGCTCCTCATATTTTTCACAATTTTTGAAGCTCTTCATATATTTCACACCTTTTCAGGCTCTTCATATTTTTGAACACTGTTTCATGCTGCTCCTATTTTTCAGACCTTTTCATGCTCCTCATATTTTTGACACCTTTTGAAGCTCCCCATATTTTTCACCCCTTTTGAAGCTCTTCATATATTTCACAATTTTTCAGGCTCTTCATGTTTTTCAACACCACTTCATGCTCTTCCTATTTTTCAGACCTTTTCATGCTCATCTCATTTTTGACACCTTTTGAAGCTCTTCATATTTTTCACACCTTTTGAAGCTCTTCATATTTTTCACAGCTTTTCAGGGTCTTCATGTTTTTGAACACCGCTTCATGCTCCTCTTATTTTTCAGACCGTTTCATGCTCCTCATGTATTTCACACCTTTTGAAGCTCTTTATATTTTTCACACCTTTTCAGGCTCTTCATGTTTTTCAACACCGCTTCATGCTCCTTCTCTTTTTCAGACCATTTCATGCTCCTTTCATTTTTGACACCTTTTGAAGCTCTTCTTATTTTTCACACCTTTTCAGGTTCTTCATGTTTTTCAACACCGCTTCATGCTCCTCCTATTTTTCACACCATTTCATGCTGATCTCATTTTTTACAGATTTTGAAGCTCTTCATATTTTTCACACCTTTTGAAGCTCTTCATATTTTTCACACCTTTTCAGGCTCTTCATGTATTTGAACACCGTTTCATGCTCCTCCTATTTTTCAGACCGTTTCATGCTCCTCATATATTTGACACATTTTGAAGGTCTTCATATTTTTCACACCTTTTCAGGCTCTTCATGTTTTTGAACACCGCTTCAAGCTCCTCCTATTTTTCAAACCGTTTCGTGTTCCTCATGTATTTCACACCTTTTGAAGCTCTTCATATATTTCTCACCTTTTCAAGCTCTTCATGTTTTGAATGCTGTTTCATGCTCCTCCTATTTTTCAGACCGTTTCATGCTCCTCATGTATTTCACACCTTTAGAAGCTCTTCATATTTTTCACACGTGTTCAGTCCCTTCATGTTTTTCAACACCACTTCATGCTCCTCCTATTTTTCAGACCGTTTCATGCTCCTCATATTTTGACACGTTTTGAGACTCTTCATATATTTCACACCTTTTCAGTCCCTTCATGTTTTTGAACACCTTTTTATGTTCCTCCTATTTTTCAGACCGTTTCATGCTCCTCATGTATTTCACAACTTTTGAAGCTCTTCATATTTTTCACATCTTATCAGGCTCTTCATTTTTTTGAACACCGCTTCATGCTCCTTTTATTTTTCAGTCCGTTTCATGCTCCTCATATTTTTCACACCTTTTGAAGCTCTTCATATTTTTCACACCTTTTCAGGCTCTTCATGTTTTTGAACACCGCTTCATGCTCCTCTTCGTTTTCAGACCATTTCATGCTCCTCATATTTTTCTCACCTGTTGTAGCTCTTCAAATTTTTCACACCTTTTCAGGCTCTTCATGTTTTTGAACACCGCTTCATGCTCCTCTTCGTTTTCAGACCGTTTCATGCTCCTCATATTTTTCACACAGTTTCATGCTCCTTGCATATTTCACACCTGTTGAAGCTCCTCGTATTTTTCACACCTTTTGAAGCTGTTCATATATTTCACACTTTTTCAGGCATTTCATGTTTTTCACAACCGCTTCATGCTCCTCCTATTTTTCAGACCGTTTCATGCTCCTCATATTTTTGAAACCTTTTGAATCTCTTCATATATTTCACACCTTTTCAGGCTCTTCATGTTTTTAAACACCGCTTCATGCTTCTCCTATTTTTCAGACCGTTTCATGCTCCTCATGTATTTCACACCTTTAGAAGCTCTTCATATTTTTCACACGTGTTCAGTCTCTTCATGTTTTTCAACACCACTTCATGCTCCTCCTATTTTTCAGACCGTTTCATGCTCCTCATATTTTGACACGTTTTGAGACTCTTCATATATTTCACACCTTTTCAGTCCCTTCATGTTTTTGAACACCTTTTTATGTTCCTCCTATTTTTCAGACCGTTTCATGCTCCTCATGTATTTCACAACTTTTGAAGCTCTTCATATTTTTCACATCTTTTCAGGCTCTTCATTTTTTTGAACACCGCTTCATGCTCCTTTTATTTTTCAGTCCGTTTCATGCTCCTCATATTTTTCACACCTTTTGAAGCTCTTCATATTTTTCACACCTTTTCAGGCTCTTCATGTTTTTGAACACCGCTTCATGCTCCTCTTCGTTTTCAGACCATTTCATGCTCCTCATATTTTTCTCACCTGTTGTAGCTCTTCATATTTTTCACACCTTTTCAGGCTCTTCATGTTTTTGAACACCGCTTCATGCTCCTCTTCGTTTTCAGACCGTTTCATGCTCCTCATATTTTTCACACAGTTTCATGCTCCTCGCATATTTCACACCTGTTGAAGCTCCTCGTATTTTTCACACCTTTTGAAGCTGTTCATATATTTCCCACTTTTTCAGGCATTTCATGTTTTTCACAACCGCTTCATGCTCCTCCAATTTTTCAGACCGTTTCATGCTCCTCATATTTTTGAAACCTTTTGAAGCTCTTCATGTATTTCACAACTTTTCAGGCTCTTCATGTTTTTCAACACCGCTTCATGCTCCTCCAATTTTCAGACCGTTTCATGCTCCTTATATTTTTGACAACTTTTGAAGCTCTTCATATTTTTCAAACCTTTTCACGCTCATCATGTTTTTCAACACCGCTTCATGCTCCTCCTAATTTTCAGAACGTTTCATGCTCCTCCTATTTTTGCCACCTTTTGAAGCTCTTCATATTTTTCACACCTTTTCAGGCTCTTCATGTTTTTGAACAGGGTTTCATGCTCCTCCTATTTTTCAGACCGTTTCATGCTCCTCATGTATTTCACACCTTCTGAAGCTCTTCATATTTTTCACACCTTTTGAAACTCTTCTTATTTTTCACACGTTTTCAGTCTCTAAATGTTTTTCAACACCGCTTCATGTTCCTCCTATTTTTCAGACCGTTTCATGCTCCTCATATTTTTGACACTTTTTGAAGCTCTTCGTATTTTTTCAAACCTTTTCAGGCTCTTCATGTTTTTGAAAACCGCCTCATCCTCCTCCTATTTTTCACACCTTTTGAAGCTCTTCATATTTTTCAAACCTTTTCAGGCTCTTCAAGTTTTTCAACACCGCTTCCTGCTCCTCCTATTATTCAGACCGTTTCATGCTCCTCATGTATTTCACAACTTTGAAGCTCTTCATATTATTCACACATTTTCAGGCTCTTCATATTTTTGAACAGCGTTTCATGCTCATCCTATTTTTCAGACCGTTTCATGCTCCTCATATTTTTGTCACCTTTTGAAGCTTTTCATATTTTTCACAACTTTTCAGGCTCTTCATGTTTTTGAACCCCACTTCATGCTCCTCCTATTTTTCAGACCGTTTCATGCTCATCTCATTTTTGTCACCTTTGAAGCTCTTTATATTTTTCACACCTTTTGAAGCTCTTCATATTTTTCACACGTTTTCAGGCTCTTCATGTTTTTCAATACCGTTTCATGCTGCTTCTATTTTTCAGACCTTTTCATGCTCCTCATATTTTTCACACCTTTTGAAGCTCTTCATATTTTTCACACTTTTTGAAGCTCTTCATATTTTTCACACGTTTTCAGGCTCTTCATGTTTTTCAAAACCGTTTCATGCTGCTTCTATTTTTCAGACCGTTTCATGCTCCTCATATTTTTCACACCTTTTGAAGCTCTTCATATTTTTCACACTTTTTGAAGCTCTTCATATTTTTCACACGTTTTCAGGCTCTTCATGTTTTTGAAAACCGTTTCTTGCTCCTCCTATTTTTTTTTTTTTTACGTGACAAATTTGTTACTTTTGTTAAAACAGGTAAATTTCAAGAAAATAGTTTTCCTTCATTAACATGAAATGTTATAAAGGCCAAGGGCTTGAATCTTTCTTTTTATAATGATTATAAAATTCCAGCTTTCTGTTCATTTTATTTATTTTTTTTTAAATTTTATTATTATTATTATTATTATTTTTTTCCAGTGGGTTTTGTCATACATTGATATGAATCAGCCATGGATTTACATGTATTCCCAATCCCGATCCCCCCTCCCACCTCCCTCTCCACCCGATTCCTCCGGGTCTTCCCAGTGCACCAGGCCGGAGCACTTGTCTCGTGCATCCCTCCTGGGCTGGTGATCTGTTTCACCATAGATAGTATACATGCTGTTCTTTTGAAATATCCCACCCTCACATTCTCCCACAAAGTTCAAAAGTCTGTTCTGTATTTCTGTGTCTCTTTTTCTGTTCTGCATATAGGGTTATCTTTATCACCTTTCTAAATTCCATATACATGTGTCAGTATGCTGTAATGTTCTTTATCTTTCTGGCTTACTTCACTCTGTATAATGGGCTCCAGCTTCATCCATCTCATTAGGACTGGTTCAAATGAATTCTTTTTAATGGCTGAGTAATATTCCATGGTGTATATGTACCACAGCTTCCTTATCCATTCATCTGCTGATGGGCATCTAGGTTGCTTCCATGTCCTGGCTATTATAAACAGTGCTGCGATGAACATTGGGGTGCACGTGTCTCTTTCAGATCTGGTTTCCTCAGTGTGTATGCCCAGAAGTGGGATTGCTGGGTCATATGGCAGTTCTATGTCCAGTTTTTTAAGAAATCTCCACACTGTTTTCCATAGCGGCTGTACTAGTTTGCATTCCCACCAACAGTGTAAGAGGGTTCCCTTTTCTCCACACCCTCTCCAGCATTTATTGCTTGTAGACTTTTGGATAGCAGCCATCCTGGCTGGCGTGTAATGGTACTTCATTGTGGTTTTGATTTGCATTTCTCTAATAATGAGTGATGTTGAGCATCTTTTCATGTGTTTGTTAGCCATCTGTATGTCTTCTTTGGAGAAGTGTCTGTTTAGTTCTTTGGCCCATTTTTTGATTGGGTCATTTATTTTTCTGGAATTGAGCTGCAGGAGTTGCTTGTATATTTTTGAGATTAATCCTTTGTCTGTTTCTTCATTTGCTATTATTTTCTCCCAATCTGAGGGCTGTCTTTTCACCTTACTTATAGTTTCCTTTGTAGTGCAAAATCTTTTAAGTTTCATTAGGTCCCATTTGTTTAGTTTTGCTTTTATTTCCAATATTCTGGGAGGTGGGTCATAGAGGATCTTGCTTTGATTTATGTCGGAGAGTGTTTTGCCTATGTTCTCCTCTAGGAGTTTTATAGTTTCTGGTCTTACATTTAGATCTTTAATCCATTTTGAGTTTATTTTTGTGTATGGTGTTAGAAAGTGTTCTAGTTTCATTCTTTTACAAGTGGTTGACCAGTTTTCCCAGCACCACTTGTTAAAGAGGTTGTCTTTTTTCCATTGTATATCCTTGCCTCCTTTGTCAAAGATAAGTTGTCCATAGGTTCGTGGATTTATCTCTGGGCTTTCTATTCTGTTCCATTGATCTATATTTCTGTCTTTGGCCACAGCAATCAGAGCAGAAAAAGAAGTAAAAGGAATCCAGATAGGAAAAGAAGAAGTAAAACTCTCACTGTTTGCAGATGACATGATCCTCTACATAGAAAACCCTAAAGATTCTACCAGAAAATTACTAGAGCTAATTAATGAATATAGTAAAGTTGCAGGATATAAAATTAACACACAGAAATCCCTTGCATTCCTATATACTAACAATGAAAAATCAGACAGAGAAATTAAGGAAACAATACCATTCACCATTGCAACAAAAAGAATAAAATACTTAGGAGTATATCTACCTAAAGAAACAAAGGACCTATACATAGAAAACTATAAAACACTGATGAAAGAAATCAAAGAGGACACAAACAGATGGAGAAACATACCGTGTTCATGGATTGGAAGAATTAATATTGTCAAAATGGCTATTCTACCCAAAGCAGTCTATAGATTCAATGCAATCCCTATCAAGCTACCAACGGTATTTTTCACAGAACTAGACCAAAGAATTTCACAATTTGTATGGAAATACAAAAAACCTCGAATAGCCAAAGCAATTTTGAGAAAGAAGAATGGAACTGGAGGAATCAACCTGCCTGACTTCAGACTCTACTACAAAGCCAGAGTCATCAAGACAGTATGGTCCTCCTATTTTTCAGACCGTTTCATGCTCCTCATATTTTTCACACCTTTTCAGGCTCCTCATGTTTTTGAACACCGCTTCCTGATCCTCCTGTATTTCAGACCGTTTCATGCTCCTCATATTTTTGACACGTTTTGAAGCTCTTCGTATTTTTCAAACCTTTTCAGAATCTTCATGTTTTTCAAAACCGCTTCATGCTCTTCCTATTTTTCAGACCGTTTTATGCTCATATCATTTTTGACACCTTGTCAAGCTCTTCATATTTTTCACACCTTTTGAAGCTCTTCACATTTTTCACAAGTTTTCAGGCTCTTCATGTTTTTCAACACCGCTTCATGCTCCTCCTATTTTTCAGACCGTTTCATGCTCCTCATATTTTTGACACCTTTTGAAGCTCTTCATATTTTTCACACCTTTCAGGCTCTTCATATTTTTCAAACCTTTTGAAGCTCTTCATATTTTTCACACTTATTCAGGCTCTTCATGTTTTGAACACCGCTTCATGCTCCTCCTATTTTTCAGACCGTTTCATGCTCCTCATGTATTTGACACCTTTTGAAGCTCTTCATATTATTCACACCTTTTCAGGCTCTTCATATTTTTGAACAGCGTTTCATGCTCCTCCTATTTTTCAGACCGTTTCATGCTCCTCATATTTTTGACACCTTTTCAAGCTCTTCACATTTTTCACACATTTTCAGGCTCTTCATTTTTTTCAACACCGATTCATGATCCTCCTATTTTTCAGACCGTTTCATTCTCCTCATATTTTTGGCAACTTTTGAAGCTCTTCATATTTTTCACACCTTTTCAGACTCTTCATGTTTTTCAGCACTACTTCATGCTCCTCCTATATTTCAGACCGTATCATGCTTCTCATATTTTTGACACCTTTCGAAGCTCTTCATATTTTTCACACCTTTTCAGGCTCTTCATGATTTTCAACACCGCTTCATGCTCCTCCTATTTTTCATACCGTTTCGTGCTCCTCATATTTTTGACACCTTTTGAAGCTCTTCATATTTGTCACACGTTTTCAGGCTCTTCATGTTTTTCAACACCGCTTCATGCTTATCCTCTTTTTCAGACCGTTTCATGCTCCTCATATTTTTGACACCTTTTGAAGCTCTTCATATTTTTCACACCTTTTCAGGCTCTTCATGTTTTTGAACACTTCTTCATACTCCTCCTATTTTTCAGACCGTTTCATGCTCCTCATATTTCTGACACCTTTTGAAGGTCTTCATATTTTTCACACGTTTTCAGGCTCTTCATGTATTTCAACACCACTTCATGCTCCTCCTTTTTTTCAGACCGTTTCAGGCTCCTCATATTTTTCACACATTTTGAAGCCGTTCATATTTCTCACACATTTTCAGGCTCTTCATGTTTTTCAACACCGCTTCATGCTCCTCCTATTTTTCAGACCGTTTCATGCTCATCTCATATTTGACACCATTCGAAGCTTTGCATATTTTTCACAACATTTCAGGGTCTTCATGTTTTTGAACACCGCCTCATGCTCCTCCTATTTTTCAGACCGTATCATGCTCCTCATATATTTCACACATTTTGAAGCTCTTCATATTTTTCACACCTTTTCAGGCTCTTCATATTTATGAACTCGACTTCATTCTCCTCCTATTTTTCAGACCATTTCATGGTCCTCTCATTTTTGACAGCTTTTGAAGCTTTGCATATTTTTCACAACTTTTAAGGCTCTTCATGTTTTTGAACACCGCTTCATGCTCCTCCTATTTTTCAGAGCTTATAATGCTCCTCATATTTTTCACACCTTTGAAGCTCTTCATATTTTTCACATTTTTGAAGCTCTTCATATTTTTGACACAATTTCAGACTCTTCATGTTTTTCAACACCGCTTCATGCTCCTCCTTTTTTTCAGACCGTTTCATGCTCCTCATGTATTTCACACCTTTTGAAGCTCTTCATATTTTTCACATTTTTGAAGCTCTTCATATTTTCCACACGTTTTCAGACTCTTCAAGTTTTTCAACATCGCTTCATGCTCCTCCTATTTTTCAGACCGTTTCATGCTCCTCATATTTTGACACCTTTTGAAGCGTTTCATATATTTCACTACTTTTCAGACTTTTTCTTTTTTTCAACACGACTTCATGCTCCTCCTATTTTTCAGACCGTTTCATGCTCATCACTTTTTGACACCTTTTGAATCTCTTCATGTTTTTCACATCTTTTGCATCTCTTCATATTTTTCACACCTTTTCACACTCTTCATGTTTTTGAACACCGCTTCATGCTCCTCCTATTTTTCAGACCGTTTCCTGCTTTTCATATTTTTGACACCTTTTGAAGCTCTTCATATTTTTCACACCTTTTCAGGCTCTTCATGTTTTTCAACACCGCTTCATGCACCTCTATTTTTCAGACCGTTTCATGCTCATCTCATTTTTGACACCTTTTGAAGCTTTTCATATTTTTCACACCTTTTCAGGCTCTTCATGTTTTTGAACACCGCTTCACGCTCCTCCTATTTTTCAGACCGTATCATGCTCCTCATATTTTTCTCACCTTTTGAAGCTCTTCATATTTTTCACACCTTTTCAGGCTCTTCATATTTTTGAACACGACTTCATGCTCCTCCAATTTTTCAGACCTTTTCATGCTCCTCTCATTTTTGACACCTTTTGAAGCTTTGCTTATTTTTCACAACTTTTCAGGCTCTTCATGTTTTTGAACACGGCTTCATGCTCCTCCTATTTTTCAGACCGTATCATGCTCCTCATATTTTTCACACCTTTTGAAGCTCTTCATATTTTTCACACCTTTTCAGGCTCTTCTTTTTTTTGAACACTACTTGTTGCTCCTCCTATTTTTTAGACCATTTCATGCTCATCTAATTTTTGACACGTTTTGAAGCTCTTCATATTTTTTACTCCTTTTGAAGCTCTTCATATTTTTAACATTTTTGAAGCTCTTCATAATTTTCAAACGATTTCAGACTCTTCATGTTTTTCAACTCCGCTTCATGCTCCTGCTATTTATCATACCGTTTCATACTCCTCATATTTTTGACACCATTTGAGGCTCTTCATATTTTTCACACCTTTTCAGGTTCTTCATGTTTTTGAACTCCGCTTCATGCTCCTCCTATTTTTTCGACCGTATCATGCTCCTCATATTTTTCACACCTTTTGAAGCTCTTCATATTTTTCTCACCTTTTCAGGCTCTTCATGATTTTCAACACCGCTTCATGCTCGTCCTATTTTTCAGACCGTTTCATGCTCATCTCATTTTTGACACCTTTTGAAGCTCTTCATATTTGTCACACCTTTTGAAGCTCTTCATATTTTTCATATTTTTGAAGGTCTTCATATTTTCACACGTTTTCAGAATCGTCATTTTTTGAACACTGCTTCATGCTCCTCCTATTTTTCAGACCCTTTCATGCTCCTCATATTTTTGACACCTTTTGAAGCTCTTCATATTTTTCACACCTATTCAGGCTCTTCATGTTTTTGAACACCACTTCATGCTCCTCCTATTTTTCAGACCGTTTCATGCTTCTCATATATTTGAAACCTTTTGAAGCTCTTCATATTTTTCACACCTTTTCAGGCTCTTCATGTTTTTCAACAGCGCTTCATGCTCCTCATATTTTTCAGACCGTTTCATGCTCCTCATATTTTTGAAACCTTTAGAAACTCTTCATATTTTTTACACCTTTTCAGGCTCTTCATGTTTTTCAACACCACTTCATGCTTCGCCTATTTTTCAGGCCGTTTCATGCTCCTCATATTTTTGACACCTTTAGAAGCTCTTCATATTATTCACACCTTTTCAGGCTCTTCATGTTTTTGAACACCGCTTAATGCTCCTCCTATTTTTCAGACCGTTTCATGCTCATCTCATTTTGACACCTTTTGAAGCTCTTCATATTTTTCATAACTTTTGAAGCTCTTCATATATTTCATACCTTTTCACGTTCTTCATGATTTTCAACACCGCTTCATGCTCCTCCTATTTTTCAGACATTTTAATGCTCATCTCCTTTTTGACACCTTTTGAAGCTCTTCATATTTTTCACACATTTTGAGGCCTTCATATTTTTCACATTTTTGAAGCTCTTCATTCTTTCCACACGTTTTCAGACTCTTCATGTTTTTCAACATCGCTTCATGCTCCTCCTATTTTTGAGACCGTTTCATGCTCCTCATATTTCTGACACCTTTAGAAACTCTTCATATTTTTCACACCTTTTCAGGCTCTTCATGTTTTTTAACACCTCTTCATGCTCCTCCAATTTTTCAGACCGTTTCATTCTCCTCATATTTTTGACACCTTTTCAAGCTCTTCATATATTTCACACCTTTTCAGGCTCTTCATTTTCTTCAACACCACTTCATGCTCCTCCAATTTTTCAGACCGTTTCATGCTCCTCATATTTTTGACACATTTTGAATCTCTTCATATTTTTCACACCTTTTCAGGCTCTTCATGTTTTTCAACAACGCTTAATGCTCCTCCTATTTTTCAGACCGTTTCTTGCACCTCATATATTTCACACCGTTTGAAGCTCTTCATATTTTTCACACATTTTCAGGCTTTTCATGTTTTTCAACACCACTTAATGCTCCTCCTATTTTTCAGACGTTTCATGCTCATCTCATTTTGACACCTTTTGAAGCTCTTCATATTTTTCACACCTTTTCTTTATCTTCGTGATTTTCAACACCGCTTCATGCTCCTCCTATTTTTCAGACCGTTTCATGCTCATCTCATTTTTGACACCTTTTGAAGCTCTTCATATTTTTCACACCTTTTGAAGCTCTTCATATTTGTCACATTTTTGAAGCTCTTCATATTTTTCACACGATTTCCGACTCTTCATGTTTTTCAACACCGCTTCATGCTCCTCCTATTTTTCAGACCGTTTCATGCTCCTCATATTTTTGAAACCTTTTGAAACTCTTCATATTTTTCACACCTTTTCAGGCTCTTCTTGTTTTTGAACACCGCTTCATGCTCCTCCTATTTTTGAGACCGTATCATGCTCCACATATTTTTGACACCTTTTGAAGCTTTCCATATTTCCACACCTTTTCAGGCTCTTCATGTTTTTCAACACCACTTCATGCTCCTCCTATTTTTCAACCGTTTCATGCTCATGTAATTTTTGACACCTTTTGAAGCTCGTCATATTTTTCACACCTTTTGAAGCTTTTCTAATTTTTCACACCTTTTCATGCTCTTCCTTTTTTCAACACCACTTCATGCTCCTCCTATTTTTTCAGACCGTTTCATGCTCCTCATGTATTTCACACCTTTTGAAGCTCTTCATATTTATCACAGTTTTCAGTCTCTCATGTTTTTGAACACAGCTTCATGCTCCTCCTATTTTTCAGACCGTTTCATGCTCTTCATATATTTGACACCTTTTGAAGCTCTTCATATTCTTCTCACCTTTTCAGGCTCTTCATGTTTTAGAACACCGCTTCATGCTCCTCCTATTTTTTAGAAAGTTTCATGCTCCTCATGTATTTCACACCTTTTGAAGCTCTTCATATTTTTCACACCTTTTCAGGCTCTCCATGTTATTCAACACCACTTCATGCTCCTCCTATTTTTCAGACCGTTTCATGCTCCTCATATTTCTGACACCTTTAGAAACTCTTCATATTTTTCACACCTTTTCAGGCTCTGCATTTTTTTCAACACCGCTTCATGCTCCTCCTATTTTTCAGAACGTTTCATGCTCCTCATATTTTTGACAGCTTTTGAAGCTCTTCATATATTTCACACCTTTTCAGGCTCTTCATGTTTTTCAACACCGCTTCATTCTCGTCCTATTTTTCAGAACGTTTCATGCTCCTCATATTTTTGACACCTTTTAAATCTCTTCATATTTTCACACCTTTTCAGGCTCTTCATGTTTTTTAACACCTCTTCATGCTCCTCCAATTTTTGAGACCGTTTCATTCTCCTCATATTTTTAACACCTTTTCAAGCTCTTCATATATTTCACACCTTTTCTGGCTCTTCATTTTTTCAACACCACTTCATGCTCCTCCTATTTTTCAGAGCGTTTCATGCTCCTCATATTTTTGACAGCTTTTGAAGCTCTTCATATATTTCACACCTTTTCAGGCTCTTCATGTTTTTCAACACCGCTTCATTCTCGTCCTATTTTTCAGAACGTTTCATGCTCCTCATATTTTTGACACCTTTTAAATCTCTTCATATTTTCACACCTTTTCAGGCTCTTCATGTTTTTGAACACCGCTTCATGTTCCTCCTATTTTTCAGACCGTTTCATGCTCCTCATATTTTTAACACCTTTTGAAGCTCTTCATATAATTCACACCTTTTCAGGCTCTTCATATTTTTAAACACCGCTTCATGCTCCTCATATTTTTCAGATTGTTACATGCTCCTCATATTTTTGACACCTTTTGAAGCTCTTCATATTTTTCACACCTTTTCAGCTCTTCATGTTTTTGAACACCGCTTCATGCTCCTCCTATTTTTCAGACCGTTTCAGGCTCCTCATATTTTTCACACCTTTTGAAGCTCTTCATATTTCTCACACCTTTTCAGGCTCTTCATGTTTTTCAACACCGCTTCATGCTCCTCGTATGTTTCAGACCATTTCATGCTCCTCATATTTGTGACACCTTTTGAAGCTCTTCATATACTTCACACCTTTTCAGGCTCTTCATGTTTTTAAACACCGCTTCATGCTCCTCCTATTTTTCAGACCGTATCATGCTCCTCATATTTTTCACACCTTTTGAAGCTCTTCATATTTTTCACACCTTTTCAGGCTCTTCTTTTTTTTTCAACACCTCTTGTTGCTCCTCCTATTTTTTAGACCGTTTCATGCTCATCTAATTTTTGACACCTTTTTAAGCTCTTCATATTTTTTACACCTTTTGAAGCTCTTCATATTTTTAACATTTTTGAAGCTCTTCATAATTTTCAAACGATTTCAGACTCTTCATGTTTTTCAACTCCGCTTCATGCTCCTGCTATTTATCATACCATTTCATACTCCTCATATTTTTGACACCTTTTGAGGCTCTTCATATTTTTCACACTTTTTCAGGCTCTTCATATTTTTGAACTCCGCTTCATGATCCTCCTATTTTTTCGACCGTATAATGCACCTCATATTTTTCACACCTTTTGAAGCTCTTTATATTTTTCTCACCTTTTCAGGCTCTTCATGTTTGTGAACAGCACTTCATGCTCCTCCTATTTTTTCAAAAGTTTCATGCTCCTCATGTATTTCACACCTTTTGAAGCTCTTCATATTTTTCACACCTTTTCAGGCTCTTCATGTTTTTCCACTCCACTTCATGCTTCTCCTATTTTTCAGACCGTTTCATGCTCCTCATGTATTTCACACATTTTGAAGCTCTTCATATTTTTCACACCTTTTCAGGTTCTTCATGTTTTTGATCACCGTTTCATGCTGCTCCTATTTTTCAGACCCTTTCATGCTCCTCATATTTTTGACAACTTTTGCTGCTCTTCATATTTTTCATACCTTTTCAGGCTCTTCATGTTTTTCAACACCGCTTCATGCTCCTGCTATTTTTCAGACCGTTTCATGCTCCTCATATTTTTGACACCTTTAGAAGCTCTTCATATTTTTCACACTTTTTCACCCTCTTCATGTTTTTCACCACCACTTTATGCTCCTCTTATTTTTCAGACCGTTTCATGCTCTTCTCATATTTGAAACCTTTAGAATCTCTCCATATTTTTCACACCTTTTCAGGTCTTCATGTTTTTCAACACCGCTTCATGCTCCTCCTATTATTCAGACCCTTTCATGCTCTTCTCATTTTTGAAACCTTTAGAATCTCTCCATATTTTTCACACCTTTTCAGGCTCTTCATGTTTTTCAACACCACTTCATGCTCCTCCAATTTTTCAGACCCTTTCATGCTAATCTAATTTTTGACACCTTTTGAAGCTTTTCATATTTTTCACACCTTTTGATGCTCTTCATATTTTTCACACCTTTTCAGGCTGTGCATGTTTTTGAACATCGCTTGTGCTCGTCCTATTTTTCAGACCGTTTCATGCTCCTCATATTTTTGACACCTTTTGAAGCTCTTCATATTTTTCACACCTTTTGAAGCTCTTCATATTTTTCACAAATTTCAAGCTCTTCATGTTTTTCAACACCGCTTCATGATGCTCATATTTTTCTGACCGTTTCATGCTCCTCATATTTTTGACACCTTTTGAAGCTCTTCATATATTTCACAATTTTTTAGGCTCTTCATGTTTTCAACACCACTTCATGCTCCTCCTATTTTTCAGGCCGTTTCATGCTCTTCATAGTTTTGACACCTTTTGAAACTATTCATATTTTTCACACCTTTTCATGCTCTTAAAGTTTTTCAACACCGCTTCATATTCCTCCTATTTTTCAGACCGTTTCATGCTCCTCCTATTGTTGACACCTTTTGAAGCTCTTCATATATTTCACGCCTTTTCAGGCTCTTCAGGTTTTTCAACACCGCTTCATGCTCCTCATAATTTTCAGACCGTTTTTTGCTCCTCCTATTTTTCAGGCCGTTTCATGCTCCTCATAGTTTTGACAGCTTTTGAAACTCTTCATATTTTTCACACCTTTTCATGCTCTGCATGTTTTTGAACACCGATTCATGCTCCTCCTATTTTTCAGACCGTTTCATTCTCCTCATATTTTTGACACGTTTTGAAGCTCTTCATATTTTTCACACCTTTTCAGGATCTTCATGTTTTTCAACACCGATTCATGCTCCTCCTATTTTTCAGACCGTTTAATGCTCCTCATATTTTGACACCTTTTGAAACTCTTCATATTTTTCACACCTTTTCAGGCTCTTCATGTTTTGAACACCGTTCCATGCTCCTCCGATTTTTCAGACAGTTTCATGCTCCTCATATTTTTGACACCTTTTGAAGCTCTTCATATTTTTCACATCCTTTTCAGGCTCTTCATGTTTTGGAACACCGTTTCATGCTCCTCCTATTTTTCAGACCGTTTCATGCTCCTCACATTTTTGACACCTTTTGAAGCTCTTCATATTTTTCACACCTTTCAGGCTCTTCATTTTTTTCAACACCGCTTCATGATCCTCCTATTTTTCAGACCGTTTCATGCTCCTCGTATTTTGAGACCTTTTGAAGCTCATCATATTTTCACACGTATTCAGGCTCTTCATGTTTTCAACACCACTTCATGCTTCTTCTATTTTTCAGTCCGTTTCATGCTCAGCTCATTTTTGACAGCTTTTGAAGCTCTTCATATTTTTCACACCTTTTCAGGCTCTTCATGTTTTGAACACCGTTCCATGCTCCTCCGATTTTTCAGACAGTTTCATGCTCCTCATATTTTTGACACCTTTTGAAGCTCTTCATATTTTTCACATCCTTTTCAGGCTCTTCATGTTTTGGAACACCGTTTCATGCTCCTCCTATTTTTCAGACCGTTTCATGCTCATCACATTTTTGACACCTTTTGAAGCTCTTCATATTTTTCACACCTTTCAGGCTCTTCATTTTTTTCAACACCGCTTCATGATCCTCCTATTTTTCAGACCGTTTCATGCTCCTCGTATTTTGAGACCTTTTGAAGCTCATCATATTTTCACACGTATTCAGGCTCTTCATGTTTTCAACACCACTTCATGCTTCTTCTATTTTTCAGTCCGTTTCATGCTCAGCTCATTTTTGACAGCTTTTGAAGCTCTTCATATTTTTCACACCTTTTGAAGCTCTTCATATTTTTCACACATTTCAAGCTCTTCATGTTTTTCAACACCGCTTCATGATGCTCATATTTTTCTGACCGTTTCATGCTCCTCATATTTTTGACACCTTTTGAATCTCTTCGTATATTTCACACTTTTTTAGGCTCTTCATGTTTTCAACACCACTTCATGCTCCTCCGAATTTTCAGACCGTTTCATGCTCATCTCATTTTTGACACATTTTGAAGCTCTTCATATATTTCACACCTTTTCAGACTCTTCATATTTTTGAACACCGCTTCATGCTCCTCCTATTTTTCAGACCGTTTCATTCTCATTTCATTTTTGACACCTTTGGAAGCTATTCATATGTTTCACACCTGTTCAGGCTCTTCATGTTTTAGAACACCTATTCATGCTCCTCCTATTTTTCAGACCGTTTCATGCTCATTTCATTTTTGACATATTTTGAAGCTCTTCATATTTTTCACATCTTTTGAAGCTCTTCATATTTTTCACACCTTTTCAGGCTCTTCACGATTTGGAACACCGTTTCATGTTCCTCCGATTTTTTCAGACCGTTTCATGCTCCTAATATTTTTGAAACCTTTTGAAGCTCTTCATATATTTCACATCTTTTCAGGCTTTTCAGGTTTTTGAACATCATTTCATGCTCCTCCTATTTTTCAGAATGTTCCATGCTCCTCATATTTTTCACACCTTTTGTAGCTCTTCATATTTTTCACACGTTTTCAGTCTCTTCATGTTTTTCAAAACCGCTTCATGCTCCTCCTATTTTTCAGAACGTTTCATAGTTCTCATATTTTTGACACCTTTTGAAGCTCTTCATATTTTTCACACCTTTTCAGCGTCTTCATGTTTTCGACCACCCCTTCATGCTCCTCTTCTTTTCAGTCCATTTCATACTCCTCATATTGTTGACACCTTTTGAAGCTCTTCATATATTGCACACCTTTCCAGGGTCTTCATGTTTATCACCACTGCTTCATGCTCCTCCTATTTTTTAGACCGTTTCATGCTCCTCATATATTACACACCTTTTGAAGCTCTTCATATTTTTCACACCTTTCCAGGCTCTTCATGTTTTTGAACACGGCTTCATGCTCCTCGTATTTTTCAGGCCGTTTCTTGCTCCTCATATTTTTGCCACCTTTTGAAGCTCTTCATATTTTTCACACCTTTTCAGGCTTTTCATGTTTTTGAACACCGTTTCATGCTCCTCCTATTTTTCAGAACGTTTCATGCTCCTCATATTTTCACACCTTTTGCAGCTCTTCATATTTTTCACACGATTTCAGTCTCTTCATGTTTTTGAACACCGTTTCATGCTCCTCCTATTTTTCATACGGTTTCATGCTCCTCATATTTTTGACACCTTTTGAAGCTCTTCATATTTTTCACACCTTTTCAGCGTCTTCATGTTTTCGACCACCCCTTCATGCTCCTCTTCTTTTTCAGACCATTTCATACTCCTCATATTGTTGACACCTTTTGAAGCTCTTCATATATTGCACACCTTTCCAGGCTCTTCATGTTTTTCAACACTGCTTCATGCTCCTCCTATTTTTCAGACCGTTTCTTGCTCCTCATATTTTTGACACCTTTTGAAGCTCTTCATATTTTTCACACATTTTCATGCTCTTCATGTTTTTCAACACCGATTCATGCTCCTGCTATTTTTCAGACCGTTTCATGCTCCTCCTATTTTTCAGGCAGTTTAATGCTCCTCATATTTGGACACCTTTTGAAGCTCTTCATATTTTTCACACCTTTTCAGGCTCTTCATGTTTTTCAACACCGCTTCATGCTCCTCCTTTTTTTCAGACCGTTTCATGCTCCTCATATTTTTCACACCTTTTGAAGCTCTTCATATTTTTCACACCTTTTCATGCTCTGCATTTTTTTCAACACCGCTTCATGCTCCTCCTATTTTTCAGACCGTTTCATGCTCTTCATAGATTTGACAACTTTTGAAGCTCTTCATATTTTTCACACCTTTTCAGGCTCTTCATGTTTGTCAACACTGATTCATGCTCCTACTATTTTTCAGACCGTTTCATACGCCTCATATTTTTGACACCTTTTGAAGCTCTTCATATTTTTCACACATTTTCAGGCTCTTCGTGTTTTTCAACACCGCTTCATGCTCCTCCTATTTTTCATACCGTCTCATGCTCCTCCTATTTTTGACACCTTTTGAAGCTCATGATATATTTCACACCTTTTCAGGCTCGTCAGGTTTTTCAACACTGCTTCATGCTCCTCCTATTTTTCAGACCATTTCATGCTCCTCGTATTTTTGACACTTTTTGAATCTCTTCATATATTTCACACCTTTTCAGGCTCTTCATGTTTCTGAACACCACTTCATGCTCCTCCTATTTTTCAGACCGTTTCATGCTCCTCATATTTTTGACTCCATTTGAAGCTCTTCATATTTTTCACACCTTTTCATGCTCTTCATGTTTTCAACACCCATTCATGCTCCTCCGATTTTTTAGATCGTTTCAGGCTCATCATATTTTTGACACCTTTTGTAGCTCTTCATACATTTCACACATTTTCAGGCTATTCATGTTTTTCAACACCGCTTCTTGCTCCTCCTATATTTCAGACCGTTTCATGCTCCTCCTATTTTTGACACCCTTTGAAGCTCTTCATATATTTCACGCATTTTCAGGCTCTTCAGGTTTTTCAACACCGCTTTTTGCTCCTCCTATTTTTCAGACCGTTTCATGCTCCTCCTATTTTTCAGGCCGTTTCATGCTCTTCATAGTTTTGACACCTTTTGAAACTCTTCATATTTTTCACACCTTTTCATGCTCTTCAGGTTTTTCAACACCGCTTCATATTCCTCCTATTTTTCAGACCGTTTCATGCTCCTCCTATTGTTGACAACTTTTGAAGCTCTTCATATATTTCACGCCTTTTCAGGCTCTTCAGGTTTTTCAACACCGCTTCATGCTCCTCCTATTTTTCAGACCGTTTCATGCTCCTCCTATTTTTCAGGCCGTTTCATGCTCCTCATAGTTTTGACACCTTTTGAAACTCTTCATATTTTTCACAACTTTTCATCCTCCTCATGTTTTTGAACACCCCTTCATGCTCCTCCTATTTTTCAGACAGTTTCATGCTCCTCCTATTTTTCAGGCCGTTTCATGCTCCACATAGTTTTGACACCTTTTGAAACTCTTCATATTTTTCACACCTTTTCATGCTCTTCATGTTTTTGAACACCGTTTCATGCTCCTACTATTTTTCAGACCGTTTAATGCTCCTCATATTTTGATACCTTTTGAAACTCTTCATATTTTTCACACCTTTTCAGGCTCTTCATGTTTTGAACACCGTTTCATGCTCCTCCGATTTTTCAGACCATTTCAGGCTCCTCATATTTTTGACACCTTTTGAAGCTCTTCATATTTTTCACACCTTTTCAGGCTCTTCATGTTTTGGAACACCGTTTCATGCTCCTCCTATTTTTCAGACCGTTTCATGCTCCTCATATTTTTGACACCTTTTGAAGCTCTTCATATTTTTCACACCTTTTCAGCGTCTTCATGTTTTCGTCCACCGCTTCAGGCTCCTCTTCTTTTTCAGACCATTTCATACTCCTCATATTGTTGACACCTCTTGAAGCTCTTCATATATTGCACACCTTTCCAGGCTCTTCATGTTTATCAACACTGCTTCATGCTCAACCTATTTTTTAGAACGATTCATGCTCCTCATATATTACACACCTTTTGAAGCTCTTCATATTTTTCACACCTTTCCAGGCTCTTCATGTTTTTGAACATGGCTTCATGCTCCTCCTATTTTTCAGGCCGTTTCTTGCTCCTCATATTTTTCATGCCGTTTAATGCTCCTCATAATTTTGACACCTTTTGAAGCTCTTCATATTATTGACACCTTTTCAGGCTCTTCATGATTTTCAACACCACTTCATGCTCCTCCTATTTTTCAGACCTTTTCATGCTCCTCATATTTTGGACACCTTTTGAAGCACTTCATATTTTTCACACCTTTTCAGGCTCTTCATGTTTCTCAACACCGCTTCATGCTCCTCCTTTTCTTCAGACAGTTTCATGCTCCTCATATTTTTCACACCTTTTGAAAATCTTCAGTTTTTTCACACCTTTTCATTCTCTTCATGTTTTCAACACCGATTCATGCTCCTCCTATTTTTCAGACCGTTTCATGCTGCTCCTATTTTTCAGAATTTCATGCTCCTCATATTTTGACACCTTTTGAAGCTCTTCATATATTTCACACATTTTCAGGCTATTCATGTTTTTCAACACCGCTTCATGCTCCTCCTATTTTTCAGACCGTTTCATGCTCCTCCTATTTTTGACAATTTTTGAAGCTCTTCATATATTTCACACTTTTTCAGGCTTCAGGTCTTTCAACACCGCTTCATGTTCCTCCTATTTTTCAGACCGTTTCATGCTCCTCCTATTTTTGACACCTTTTGAAGCTCTTCATATATATCACGCCTTCTCAGGCTCTTCAGGTTTTTCAACACCGCTTCATGCTCCTCCTATTTTTCAGACCGTTTCATGCTCCTCCTATTTTTCAGGCAGTTTCATGCTCCTCCTATTTTTCAGGCAGTTTCATGCTCTTCATAGTTTTGACACCTTTTGAAACTCTTCATAATTTTCACACCTTTTCATGCTCTTCAGGTTTTTCAACACCGCTTCATATTCCTCCTATTTTTCAGACCGTTTCATGCTCCTCCTATTTTTCAGGCCGTTTCATGCTCTTCATAGTTTTGACACCTTTGGAAACTCTTCGTATTTTTCACACCTTTTTATGTTCTTCAGGTTTTTCAACACCGCTTCATATTCCTCCTATTTTTCAGACCTTTTCATGCTCCTCCTATTGTTGACACCTTTTGAAGCTCTTCATATATTTCACGCCTTTTCAGGCTCTTCAGGTTTTTCAACACCGCTTCATGCTCCTCTTATTTTTCAGACCGTTTCAAGCTCCTCCTATTTTTCAGGCCGTTTCATGCTCCTCATAGTTTTGACACCTTTTGAAACACTTCATATTTTTCACACCTTTTCAGCATCTTGATGTTTTTCAACACCGATTCATGCTCCTCCTATTTTTCAGACCGTTTCATGCTCCTCCTATTTTTCAGACCGTTTAATGCTCCTCATATTTTGACACCTTTTGAAACTCTTCATATTTTTCTCACCTTTTCAGGCTCTTCATGTTTTTGAACACGACTTCATGCTCCTCCTATTTTTCTGACCGTTTCATGCTCCTGATATTTGACACGATATGAAGCTCTTCATATTTTTCACACCTTTTCAGGCACTTCATGATTTTCAACACCGCTTCATGCTCCTCCTATTTTTCAGGCCGTTTCATGCTCCTCATATTTGACACGATTTGAAGCTCTTCATATATTTCACACCTTTTCAGGCTCTTCATGTTTTGATCACCGCTTCATGTCCTCCTATTTTTCAGACCGTTTCTTGCTCCTCATATTTTTCACACATTTTGAAACTCTACATATTTTTCACACCTTTTCAGTCTCTTCATGTTTTTGAACACCGCTTCATGCTCCTCCTATTTTTCAGGCCGTTTCATGCTCCTCATATTTTTGACACCATTTGAATGTCTTCATATTTTTGACAACTTTTCATGCTCTTCATGTTTTTCAACACCACTTCATGCTTCTCCTATTTTTCAAACGGTTTCTTGCTCCTCATTTTTTTGACACCTTTTGAAGCTCTTCATATATTTCAAGCCTTTTCAGGCTCTTCAGGTTTTTCACCACTGCTTCATGCTCCTCCTATTTTTCAGACAGTTTCATGCTCCTCCTATTTTTCAGACCGTTTCATGCTCCTCATATACTTGACAGCCTTTGAAGCTCTTCATATTTTTCAAACCTTTCAGGCTCTTAATGTTTTGGACACCGTTTCATGCTCCTCCTATTTTTCAGATCGTTTCATGCTCCTCTTATTTTTCAGACCGTTTCATTTTCCTCATATTTTTCACACCTTTGAAGCTCTTCATATTTTTCACACCTTTTCAGGCTCTTCATGTTTTTCAACACCGCTTCATGCTCCTACTATTTTTCAGACCGTTTCAGGCTCCTCATATTTTGACAGGTTTTGAAGCTCCTCCTATTTTTCACACCCATTCAGGCTCTTCATGTTTTTCAACACCACTTCATGCTCCTCCTATTTTTCAGACCGTTTCATGCTGATCTCATTTTTTACACCTTTTGAAACTCTTCATATTTTTCACACCTTTTGAAACTCTTCATATTTTTCACACGTTTTCAGGCTCTTCATGTTTATCAACACCGCTTCATGCTCCTCCTATTTTTCAGACCGTTTCATGCTCCTCATATATTTGACACGTTTTGAGGCTCTTCATATTTTTCACACCTTTCCAGGCTCTTCATGTTTTTTAACACCGTTTCAAGCTCCTCCTATTTTTTAGTCCGTATCATGCTCCGCATATTTTTGACAATTTTTGAAGCTCTTCATATTTTTCACACCTTTTCAGGCTCTTCAAGTTTTTGAACACCGCTTCATGCTCCTCCTATTTTTTAGTCCGTTTCATGCTCCTCATATTTTGACACCTTTTAAACTCTTCACATTTTTCAAAACTTTTCTGGCTCTTCATGTTTTTGAACACCGCTTCATGCTCCTCCTATTTTTCCGACCGCTTCATGCTCCATCTATTTTTCAGACCGTTTCATGCTCCTCATATTTTTGACAATTTTGGAAGCTCTTCATATTTTTCACACCTTTTCATGCTCTTCATGTTTTTGAACACCGTTTCATGCCCCTCCTAATTTTCAGACCGTTTCATGCTCCTCATGTTTTTGACAGCTTTTGAAGCTTTTAATATTTTTCACACCTTTTAAGGCTCTTCAAGATTTTGAACACCGCTTCATGCTCCTCCTATTTTTCCGACCGCTTCATGCTCCATCTATTTTTCAGACCGTTTCATGCTCCTCATATTTTTGACAATTTTGGAAGCTCTTCATATTTTTCACACCTTTTCATGCTCTTCATATTTTTGAACACACCTTCATGCTCCTCCTATTTTTCAGACCATTTCATGTTCCTCATGTATTTCACACCTTTTGAAGCTCTTCATATTTTTCACACCTTTTCAGTCTCTTCATTTATTTGAACACGATTTCATGCTCCTCCTATTTTTCAGGCCGTTTCATGCTCCTCACATTTTTGAAAATTTTGGAAGCTCTTCATATATTTCACACCTTTTCAGGCCTTCATTTTTTTGAACACCGCTTCATGCTCCTCTTATTTTGTAGACCGTTTCATGCTCCTCATATTTTGGACACCTTTTGAAGCTCTTCGTATTTTTCATACTTTTTAAGGCTCTTCATTTTTTTCAACACCTCTTCATGCTCCTCCTATTTTACAGACAGTTTCATGCTTCTTGTGTTTTTGACACCTCTTGAAGCTCTTCATATTTTTCACACCTTTGCATGCTCTTCATCTTTTTCAAAACCGTTTCATGCTCGTCCAATTTTTCAGGATGTTTCATGCTCCTCATATTTTTGACGCCTTTGAAGCTCTTCATATTTGTCACACCTTTTCAAGCTCTTCATATTTTACTACACCGCTTCATGCTCCTCCTATTTTTCAGTCGTTTCATGCTTCTCATATTTTTGACACCTGTTGAAGCTCTTCATATTTTTCACATCTTTTCAGTATCTTCAATTTTTCAAACACAGCTTCAGGCTCCTCCAGTTTTTAACACTGTTTCATGCTTCTCATAATTTTGACACCTTTTGAAGCTCTTCATATATTTCAGACCTTTTCAGGCTCTTCATGTATTTAAATTCCAATTCATGATCCTCCTATTTTTCAGACCGTTTCATGCTGTTCACATTTCTGACAACTTTTGAAGCCCTTCATATTTTTCACACCATTTCAGGCTCTTCATGTCTTTCAACACCACTTCATGCTCCTCCTATTTTTAAGATCGTTTCATATTCCTCATATTTTTTCATACCTTTTGGAGGTCTTCATATTTTTCACACCTTTTCAGGCTCTTCATGTTTTTGAGCACCGTTTCATGCTCCTCCTATTTTTCACACGTTTTGAAGCTCTTCATATTTTTCACACATTTTAAGTCTCTTCATGTTTTTCAACAATGCTTCATGCTCCTCCTATTTTTCACACCTTTTGAAGCTCTTCATATTTTACACATCTTTTCAGGCTCTTCATGATTTTGAACAACACTTCATGCTCCTACTATTTTCAGACCGTTTCAAGCTCCTCATGTATTTCACACCGTTTGAAGCTCTTCATATTTTTCACACCTTTTCAGGCTCTTCATGATTTTGAACAGCGTTTCATGCTCCACCTATTTTTCAGACCGTTTCATACTCCTCATATTTTTGACACATTTTGAAGCACTTCATATATTTCACACCTTTTCAGGCTCTTCATATTTTTCAACACCGCTTCTTGATCCACCTATTTTTCAGACCCTTTCATGCTCCTCATATTTTTGACACGTTTTGAAGCTCTTCATATTTTACACACATTTTCAGGCTCTTCATGTTTTTCAACATCGCTTCATGCTCCTCCTATTTTTAACACCTTTTGAAGCTCTTCATATTTTTCACACCTTTTCAGGCTCTTCATGTTTTTGAACACGGTTTAGTGCTCCTCCTTTTTTTCAGACCGTTTCATGCTCCTAATATTTTTGACACCTTTTGAATCTCTTCATATATTTCACACCTTTTCAGGCTCTTCATATATTTGAACACCGCTTCATGCTCCTCCTATTTTTCAGACCGTTTCATGCTTCTCATGTATTTCACACCTTTTGAAGCTCTTCATTTTTCACACCTTTTCAGGCTCTTCATGTTTTTGAACACGGTTTAGTGCTCCTCCTTTTTTTCAGACCGTTTCATGCTCCTCACATTTTTGACACCTTTTGAAGCTCTTCATATTTTTCACAACTTTTCAGCCTCTTCATGTTTTTCAGCACCACTTCATGCTCCTCCTATTTTTTAGACAGTTTCATGCTCCTCATATTGTGGATACCTTTTGAAGCTCTTCATATTTTTCACATCTTTTCAGGCTCTTCATGTTTTTCCACATCACTTCATGCTCGTCCTATTTTCCAAACCGTTACGTGCTCCTCATACTTTGACACCTTTTGAATCTCTTCATATATTTCACACCTTTTCAGGCTCTTCATGTATTGAAACACCGCTTCATGCTCCTCCTATTTTTCAGATCGTTTCATGCTCATCTCATTTTTGACACCTTCTGAAGCTCTTCATATTTGTTACACCCTTTCAGGCTCTTCATGTTTTTCAACACGGCTTCATGCTCCTCCTAGTTTTCGGACGGTAATTCTCCTCATGTACTTCACACCTTTTGAAGCTCTTCATATATTTCACACTTTTTCAGGCTCTTCATGTTTTTCAACACCACTTCATGCTCCTCCTATTTTTCAGACCGTTTCATGCTCATCTCTTTTTTGACACCTGCTGAAGCTATTCATATTTGTTACACCCTTTCAGGCTCTTCATGTTTTTCAACACGGCTTCATGCTCCTCCTATATTTCAGACCGTTTCATGCTCCTCATATTTTTCACACATTTTGATGCTCTTCATATTTTTCACATATTTTCAGGCTCTTCATGTTTTTCAACACCACTTCATGCTCCTCCTATTTTTCACCCGTTTCATGCTCCTCATGTGTTTCACACCTTTTGAAGCTCTTCATATTTTTCACACATTTTGAAGCTCTTCATATATTTCACACGTTTTAAGTCTCTTCATGTTTTTCAACACCGCTTCATGCTCCTCCTATTGTTCAGACCGTTTCATGCTCCTCTTATTTTTTCACGTTTTGAGGCTCTTCATATATTTCACACCTTTTCAGGCTCTTCATTTTTTTGAACACCGCTTCATGCTCCTCCTATTTTTGAGACCGTTTCATGGTCCTCATATATTTGACACCTTTTGAAGCCCTTCATATTTTTCACACCTTTTCAGGTTTTCATGTTTTTCAACACCACTTCATGCTCCTCCTATTTTTCAGACCGTTTCATGCTCCTCATGTATTTCACATCTTTTGAAGCTCTTCATATTTTTCACACCTTTTGAAGCTCTTCATATTTTTCACACCTTTTGAAGCTCTTCATATTTTTGACACCTTTTCAGGCTCTTCATGTTTTTGAACACCGTTTCATGCTCCTCCTATATTTCAGACCATTTCATGCTCCACATATTTTTGACACCTTTTGAAGCTCTTCATAATTTGCACACCTTTTCAGGCTCTTCATGTTTTTCAACACCGCTTCATGCTCCTCCTATTTTTCAAAACGTTTCATGCTCCTCATATTTTTAACACCTTTTGAAGCTCTTCATATTTTTAACCCCTTTTCAGGCTCTTCATGTTTTTCAACACAGCTTCATGCTCCTCCTATTTTTCAGACGCTTTCATTCTCCTCATATTTTTGACACTGTGTAGAAGCTCTTCATATATTTCACACCTTTACAGTCTCTTCTTTTTTTTCAACACCACTTCATGCTACTCCTATTTTTCAGACAGTTTCATGCTCATCTCATTTTTGACACGTTTTGAGGCTCTTCATATTTTTCACACATTTTCAGGTTTTCCATGTTTTTGAACCCCGCTTCATGATCCTCCTATTTTTCAGACCGTTTCATGCTCCTCATATTTTTGACACCTTTTGAAGCTCTTCATATTTTTCACACCTTTTCAGGCTCTTCATGTTTTTCAACACCACTTCATGCTCCTCCCATTTTTCAGACCGTTTCATGCTCCTCATATTTTTCACACCTTTAGAAGCTCTTCATAATTTTCAAACATTTTCAGGATCTTCATGTTTTTGAACACCACTTCATGCTCCTCCTATTTTTCAGACCGTATCATGCTCCTCATATTTTTCACAACTTTTGAAGCTCTTCATATTTTTCACACCTTTTCAGGCTGTTCTTTTTTTTCAACACTACTTGTTGCTCCTACTATTTTTTAGACCTTTTCATGCTCATCTAATTTTTGACACCTTTTGAAGCTCTTCCTGTTTTTTACACCTTTTGAAGCTCTTCATATTTTTAACATTTTTGAAGCTCTTCATAATTTTCAAACGATTTCAGACTCTTCATGTTTTTCAACACCGCTTCATGCTCCTGCTATTTATCATACCGTTTCATACGCCTCATATTTTTGACACATTTTGAGGCTCTTCATATTTTTCACATCTTTTCAGGCTATTCATGTTTTTGAACTCCGCTTCATGCTCCTCCTATTTTTTCGACCGTATCATGCTCCTCATATTTTTCACACCTTTTGAAGCTCTTTATATTTTTCTCACCTTTTCAGGCTCTTCATGTTTTTGAACAGCACTTCATGCTCCTCCTATTTTTTAGAAAGTTTCATGCTCATCATGTATTTCACACCTTTTGAAGCTCTTCATATTTTTCACACCTTTTCATGTTTTTCATGTTTTTCCACACCAATTCATGCTTCTCCTATTATTCAGACCGTTTCATGCTCCTCATGTATTTCACACATTTTGAAGCTCTTCATATTTTTCACACCTTTTCAGGTTCTTCATGTTTTTGATCACCGTTTCATGCTCCTCCTATTTTTCAGACCATTTCATGCTCCTCATATTTTTGACACCTTTTGAAGCTCTTCAGATATGTCACACCTTTCCAGGCTCTTCATTTTTTCAACACCACTTCATGCTCCTCCTGTTTTTCAGATCGTTTCATGCTCATCTCATTTTAACACCTTTTGAAGCTCTTCATATTTTTGACAAATTTTGAAGTTCTTCATATTTTTCACACGTTTTCAGGCTCTTCATTATTTTCAACACCGCTTCATGCTCCTCTTATTTTTCAAACCTTTTCATACTCATCTCTTTTTTGACACCTTTTGAAGCTCTTCATATTTTTCACACCTTTTGAAGCTCTTCATATTTTTCAAATTTATGAAGCTCTTCATATTTTCCACACGTTTTCAGACAATTCATGTTTTTCAACATCGCTTCATGGTCCTCCTATTTTTCAGACCGTTTCATTCTCCTCATATTTTTGACACCTTTTGAAGCTCTTCATATATTTCACACCTTTTCAGAATTTTCCTTTTTTTAAACACGACTTCATGCTCCTCCTATTTTTCAGACCGTTTCATGCTCATCTCATTTTGACACCTTTTGAAGCTCTTCATGTTTTTCACATCTTTTGAAGCTCTTCATATTTTTCACAACTCTTCAGGCTCTTTATGATTTTCAAAAGCGCTTCATGCTCCTCCTATTTTTCAGACCATTTCATGCTCCTCATAATTTTGACACCTTTTGAAGCTTTCATATTTTTCACACTTTTTCAGGCTCTTCATGTTTTTCAACACCACTTCATGCTCCTCCTTTTTTGCAGACCGTTTCATGCTACTCATATTTTTAACACCTTTTGAAGCTCTTCATATTTCTCACACCTTTTCAGGCTCTTCATGTTTTTCAACAACGCATCATGCTCCTCCGATTTTTCAGACGGTTTCATGCTCCTCATATTTTTGACACCTTTTGAAGCTCTTCATATTTTTCACACCTTTTAAGGCTCTTCAAGTTTTTGAACACCGCTTCATGGTAATCCTATTTTTTAGACCGTTTCATGCTCATCTCATTTTTGACACCTTTTGAAGCTTTTCATATTTTTCACAACTTTTCAGGCTCTTCATGTTTTTGAACACCGCTTCATGGTAATCCTATTTTTCAAACCATATCATGCTCCTCATATTTTTCACACCTTTTGAAACTCTTCATATATTTTACACCTTTTCAGGCTCTTCATGTTTTTGAACACCACTTCATGCTCCTTCTCTTTTTCAGAGAGTTTCATGCTCCTCATGTATTTCACACCTTTTGAAGCTCTTCATATTTTTCACACCTTTTCAGGCTCTTCATGTTTTTGAACACCGTTTCATGCTCCTCCTATTTTTCAGACCGTTTCTTGCTCCTCATATTTTTGACACCTTTTGAAGCTTTGCATATTTTTCACACCTTTTCAGGCTTTTCATGTTTTTGAACACCACTTCATGCTCCTTCTCCTTTTCAGAGAGTTTCATGCTCCTCATGTATTTCACACCTTTTGAAGCTCTTCATATATTTCACACCTTTTCAGGCTCTTCATGTTTTTCAACACCGCTTCATGCCCCTCTATTTTTCAGACCGTTTCATGCTCATCTCATTTTTGACACCATTTGAAGCTTTTCATATTTTTCACAACTTTTCAGGCTCTTCATGTTTTTGAACACCGCTTCATGCTCCTCCTATTTTTCAGACCGTATCATGCTGCTCATATTTTTCACACCTTTTGAAGCTCTTCATATTTTTCACACCTTTTCAGGCTCTTCATTTTTTCAACACTACTTGTTGCTCCTCCTATTTTTTAGACCGTTTCATGCTCATCTAATTTTTGACACCTTTTGAAGCTCTTCATATTTTTTACACCTTTTGAAGCTCTTCATATTTTTAACATTTTTTAAGCTCTTCATAATTTTCAAACGATTTCAGACTCTTCATGTTTTTCAACACCGCTTCATGCTCCTGCTATTTTTCAGATTTTTTCATGCTCCTCATATTTTAGACACCTTTTGAAGCTCTTCATATTTCTCACACCTTTTCAGGCTCTTGATGATTTTTAACACCGCTTCATTCTCCTCCTGTTTTTCAGACCGTTTCATGCTCATCTCATTTTGACACCTTTTGAAGCTCTTCATATTTTTTACACCTTTTGAAGCTCTTCATATTTTTCACACCTTTTCAGGCTCTTCATGATTTTCAACAGCGCTTCATGCTGCTCCTATTTTTCATACCGTTTCATGCTCATCTCATTTTTGACACCTTTTGAAGCTCTTCATATTTGTCACTCCTTTTGAAGCTCCTCATATTTTTCATATTTTTGAAGCTCTTCATATTTTTCACACCTTTTCAGGCTCTTCATGTTTGAGAACACCACTTCATGCTCCTCCTCTTTTTCAGACCGTTTCATGCTCCTCCTATTTTTCAGACCTTTTCATGCTCCTCATATTTTTGACACCTTTTGAAGCTCTTCATATTTTTCACACTTTTTCAGGCTCTTCATGTTTTTCAACACCTCTTCATGCTCCTCCTATTTTTCAGACCGTTTCATGCTCCTCATGTATTTCACACCTTTTGAAGCTCTTCATATATTTCACACCTTTTCAGGCTCTTCATGTTTTTGATCACCGTTTCCTGTTCCTCCTATTTTTCAGACCGTTTCATGCTCCTCATAATTTTGACACCTTTTGAAGCTCTTTATATTTTTTAAACATTTTCAGACTCTTCATGTTTTTCAACACCGCTTCATGCTCCTCCTATTTTTCAGACCGTTTCATGCTCCTCCTATATTTCAGACCGTTTCATGCTCCTCATATTTTTGACACCTTTTGAAGCTCTTCATATTTTTCACACCTTTTCAGGCTCTTCATGTTTTTCAACACCAGTTCATGCTCCTCATATTTTTCAGACCATTTTATGCTCCTCATATTTTTGACACCTTTAGAAACTCTTCATATTTATCACACCTTTTCAGGTTCTTCATGTTTTTCAACACCACTTCATGCTCCTCCTCTTTTTCAGACCGTTTCGTTCTCCTCATATTTTTGACACCTTTTGAAGCTCCTCATATATTTCACACCTTTTCAGGCTCTTCATTTTTTTCAACACCACTTCATGCTCCACCTATTTTTCAGACCATTTCATGCTCATCTCATTTTTGTCACCTTTTGAAGCTCTTCATATTTTTCACACCTTTTGAAGCTCTTCATATTTTTCACACGTTTTCAGGCTCTTCATGTTTTTCAACACCGCCTCATGCTCCTCCTATTTTTCAGACCGTTTCATGCTCCTCATATTTTTCACACCTTCTGAAGCTCTTCATATTTTTCACACCTTTTCAGGCTCTTTATGTTTTTGAACACCGCTTCATGCTCCTCCTATTTTTCAGAACGTTTCATGCTCCTCATATTTTTGACACCTTTTGAAGCTCTTCATATTTTTCACACCTTTTCAGGCTCTTCATGTTTTTGAACACCGCTCATGCTCCTCCTATTTTTCAGACCGTTTCGTGCTCCTCATATTTTTGACACCTTTTGTAGCTTTTCATATTTTTCACACGTTTTCAGGCTCTTCATGTTTTTCAACACCGCTTCATGCTCCTCCTAGTTTTCAGACCCTTTCATACTCCTCATATTTTTGACAGCTTTTGAAGCTCTTCATATTTTTCACACCTTTTCAGGCTCTTCATGTTTTTGAACACGGCTTCATGCTCCTCCTATTTTTCAGACCGTTTCATGCTCCTCATATTGACACGTTTTGAAGCTCTTCATACATTTCACTCTTTTCAGGCACTTCATGTTTTTCAACACCGCTTCATGCTCCTCCTAATTTTCAGACCGTTTCATGCTCCTCATATTTGACAAGTTTTGAAGCTCTTCGTATATTTCAAACCTTTTCAGGCTCTTCATGTTTTTCAAAACCGCTTTATGCTCCTCCTATTTTTCAGAACTTTTTATGCTCCTCATATTTTTGATACCTTTTGAAGCTCTTCATATTTTTCACACCATTTCATGCTCTTCATGTTTTCAACACCGATTCTTGCTCCTCCTATTTTTCAGACCGTTTCATGCTCCTCCTATTTTTCAGGCCGTTTCATGCTCCTCATATTTTGACACGTTTTGAAGCTCTTCATATTTTTCACACATTTTCATGCTGTTCATGTTTTTGAACACGGCTTCATGCCCCTCCTATTTTTGAGACCGTTTCATGCTCCTCATATTTTTGACACCTTTTGAAGCTCCTACTATTTTTGACACCTTTTCAAGCTCATCATGTTTTTCAACACCGCTTCATGCTCCTCCTATTTTTCAGACCGTTTCATGCTCATCTCATTTTTGACACATTTTGAGGCTCTTCATATTTTTCAGACCTTTTCAGTATCTTCATGGTTTTGAATACCATTTCATGCTCCTCCTATTTTTCAGACTGTATCATGCTCCTCATATTTCTGACATCTTTTGAAGCTCTTCATATTTTTCACACCTTTTGAGGCTCTTCATTTTTTTCACACGTTTTCAGTCTCTTCATGTTTTTGAACACCGCTTCATGCTCCTCCTATTTTTCAGACCGTATCATGCTCCTCATATTTTTGACACGTTTTGAGGCTCTTCATATTTTTCAGACCTTTTCAGGATCTTCATGGTTTTGAATACCATTTCATGCTCCTCCTATTTTTCAGACTGTTTCATGCTCCTCATATTTTTCACACCTTTTGAAGCTCTGCATATTTATCACACATTTTCACGCTCTTCATGTTTTTCAACATCGCTTCATGTTCCTCCTATTTTTCAGACTGTTTCATGCTCCTTCTATTTTGACACCTTTTCAAGCTCTTCATATTTTTCACACCTTTTCAGGCTTTTCATGTTTTTCAACACCGCTTCAAGCTGCTCCTATTTTTCAGATCGTTTCATTCTCCTCATATATTTGACACCTTTTGAAGCTCTTCATATTTTTCACACCTTTTAATGGTCTTCAAGTTTTTGAACACCGATTCATGCTCCTCCTATTTTTCAGACCGTTTCATGCTCCTCATATTTTTCGCATCTTTTGAAGCTCTTCATATTTTTTCACACCTTTTCAGGCTCTTCATGATTTTGAAGACCTTTTCATGCTCCTCCTATTTTTTAGACCGTTTCATGCTCCTCATGTATTTCACTCCTTTTGAAGCTCTTCATATTTTTCACACCTTTCCAGGCTCTTCATGTTTTTAAACAGCGTTTCATACTACTCCTATTTTTCAGACCGTTTCATGCTCCTCATATTTTTGAAAACTTTGAAGCTTTTCATATATTTCACACCTTTTCAGGCTCTTCATGTTTTTGAACACAGCTTCATCCTCCTCCTATTTTTCAGGTCGTTCTTGCATCTCATGTATTTCACACCTTTTGAAGCTCTTCATATATTTCACACCTTTTCAGGCTCTTCATGTTTTTCAACACCACTTCATGCTCCTCCTATTTTTCAGACCGTTTCATGTTCCTCATATTTTTCACACCTTTTGAAGCTCTTCATATTTTACAAAACTTTTCAGGTTCTTCATGTTTTTGACGACTGCTTCATGCTCCTCCTATTTTTCAGACCGTTTCATGCTCCTCATCTATTTGACACCTTGTGAAGCTCTTCCTATTTTTCACACCTTTTCAGGCTCTTCACGTTTTTCAACACCGTTTCATGCTCCTCCTATTTTTCAGACCGTTTCATGCTCCTCATATTTTTGACACCTTTTGAAGCTGTTCATATTTTTCACACGTTTCCAGGCTCTTCATGTTTTTGAACACCATTTCATGCTCCTCCTTTTTTTTGACACATTTTGAAGGTCTTCATAATTTTCACACCTTTTCAGGCTCTTCATGTTTTTGCACACCGCTTCATGCTCCTCCTATTTTTCAGACCGTTTCATGCTCCTCTCATTATTGACACATTTGGAAGCTATTCATATTTTTCACACCTTTGAAAGCTCTTCATATTTTTCACACATTTTCAGGCTTTTCATGTTTTCAACACCGCTTCATTCTCCTCCTTTTTTTCAGACCGTTTCATGCTCATCTAAATTTTTACACCTTTTGTAGCTCTTCATGTTTTTCACACCTTTTGAAGCTCTTCATATTTTTCACTCCTTTTCAGGCTCTTCATGTTTTTGAACACCGCTTCATGCTCCTCCTATTTTTCAGACCGTTTCATGCTCCTCATATTTTTGACACCTTTTGAAGCTCTTCATATTTTTCACACCTTTTCAGGCTCTTCATGTTTTCGAACACCGCTTCATGCTCCTGCTAATTTCCAGACTGTTTCATACTCCTCATATTTTTGATACGTTTTGAGGCTCTTCATATTTTTCACACCTTTTCAGGCTCTTCAGGTTTTTGAACACCGTTTCATGCTCCTCCTGTTTTTCAGACCGTTTCATGCTCCTGATATTTTTCACAACTTTTGAAGCTCTTTATATTTTTCACACCTTTTGAAGCTCTTCATATATTTCACACCTTCTCAGGCTCTTCATGTTTTTCAACATCACTTCATGCTCCTCCTATTTTTCAGACCCTTTCATGCTAATCTAATTTTTGACACCTTTGAAGCTCTTCATATTTTTCTCACCTTTTGAAGCTCGTCTTATTTTTCACAGCTTTTCAGGCTGTTCATGTTTTGAACACCGTTTCATGCTCCTCCTATTTTTCAGACCGTTTCATGCTCCTCATATTTTTGACACCTTTTGAAACTCTTCATATTTTTCACACTTTTTCTGGCGCTTCATGTTTTTCAACACCGCTTCATGCTCCTCCTATTTTACAGACCGTTTAATGCTCCTCATGTATTTCACACCTTTTGAATCTCTTCATATTTTTCACACCTTTTCATGCTCTTCATCTTTTTCAAAACTGTTTCATGATCATCCTATTTTTCAGAAAGTTTCATCCTCCACATATTTTTGACTCCTTTGGAAGCTCTTCATTTTTTTTCACACCTTTTCAGGCTCTTCATGTTTTTCAACACCTCTTCATGCTCCTCCTATTTTTCAGACCGTTTCATGCTCCTCATAATTTTGACACCTTTTGAAGGTCTTCATATTTTTCACACCTTTTCAGGCTCTTCATGTTTTTCGACACTGCTTCATGCTCCTCCTCTTTTTCAGACCGCTTCCTGCTCCTCATAGTTTTGACACCTTTTGAAGCTCTTCATATTTTTCACACCTTTTCAGTCTCTTCATGTTTTTGAAAACCGCTTCATGCTCTTCCTATTTTTCATACCGTTTCCTGCTCCTCATATTTTTTACACCTTTTGAAGCTCTTCATATTTTTCACACCTTTTCATGCTCTTCATCTTTTTCAAAACAGTTTCATGATCATCCTATTTTTCAGAAAGTTTCATCCTCCACATATTTTTGACTCCTTTAGAAGCTCTTCATATTTTTCACACCTTTTCAGGCTCTTCATGTTTTTGATCACCGCTTCATTCTCCTCCTCTTTTTCAGACCGTTTCATTCTCCTCATATCTTTGACACCTTTTGAAGCTCTTCAGATATTTCACACCTTTTCATGCTCTTCATTTTTTTCAACACTAATTCATGCTCCTCCTATTTTTCAAATCGTTTCTTGCTCATCTCATTTTGACACCTTTTGAAGCTCTTCATATATTTCACACCTTATGAAGCTTTTCATATTTTTCATACCTTTTCAGGCTCTTCATGATTTTCAACACCGCTTCATGCTCCTCGTATTTTTCAGACCTTTTCATGCTCATCTCTTTTTTGACACCTTTTGAAGCTCTTCATATTTTTCACACCTGTTGAAGCTCTTCATATTTTTCACATTTTTGAAGCTCTTCATAATTTTCACACGTTTTCAGACTCTTCATGTTTTTCAACACCGCTTCATGCTCCTGCTATTTTTCCGACCGTTTCATACTCCTCATATTTTTGACACGTATTGAGTCTCTTCATATTTTTCACACCTTTTCAGGCTCTTCATGTTTTTGAACACCACTTCATCCTCCTCCTATTTTTAAGACCGTTTCATGCTCCTCATATTTTTGACACCTTTTGAAGCTCTTCATATTTTTCACATTTTTGAAGCTCCTCATATTTTTCACACTTTTTCAGGCTCTTCATGTTTTTGAACACCACTTCATGCTCCTCCTAATTTTCAGACCTTTTCATGTTCCTCATGTATTTCACACATTTTGAAACTCTTCATATTTTTCACACCTTTTCAGGCTCTTCATGTTTTTCAACACTGATTCATGCTCCTCTTATTTTTCAGACGGTTTCATGCTCCTCATGTATTTAACACCTTTTGAAGCTACACATATTTTCCACACGTTTTCAGGCTCTTCATGTTTTTCAACACCGCTTCATGCTCCTCCTATTTTTCAGACCGTTTCATGCTCCTCATATTTTTGACGCCTTTTGAAGCTCTTCATATTTTTCACAACTTTTCAGGCTCTTCATGTTTTTAAACACCGCTTCATGCTACGCCAATTTTTCAGACCGTTTCATTCTCCTCATATATTTGACACATTTTGAAGCTCTTCAGATATTTCACACCTTTTCAGGCTCTTCATTTTTTTCAACACCAATTCATGATCCTCCTTCTTTTCAAATCGTTTCTTGCTATTCTCATTTTGACACCTTTTGAAGCTCTTCATATATTTCACACTTTTCAGTCTCTTGATGATTTTCAACACCGCTTCATGCTCCGCCTATTTTTCAGGCCGTTTCATGCTCCTGATATTTTTGACACCTTTAGAAGCTCGTCATATTATTCACACCTTTTCAGGCTCTTCATGTTTTTGATCACCGCTTCATGCTCCGCCTATTTTTCAGACCGTTTCATTCTCCTCATATATTTGACATATTTTGAAGCTCTTCAGATATTTCACACCTTTTCAGGCTCTTCATTTTTTTCAACACCAATTCATGATCCTCCTTCTTTTCAAATCGTTTCATGCTATTCTCATTTTGACACCTTTTGAAGCTCTTCATATATTTCACACCTTATGAAGCTCTTCATATTTTTCATACCTTTTCAGGCTCTTCATGATTTTCAACACCGCTTCATGCTCCTCGTATTTTTCAGACCTTTTCATGCTCAACTCTTTTTTGACACCTTTTGAAACTCTTCATATTTTTCAACCTTTTGAAGCTCTTCATATTTTTCACATTTTTGAAGCTCTTCATACTTTTCACACGTTTTCAGACTCTTCATGTTTTTCAACACCGCTTCATGCTCCTGGTATTTTTCTGACCGTTTCATACTCCTCATGTATTTCACACATTTTGAAGCTCTTCATATTTTTCACACCTTTTAAGGCTCTTCATGTTTTTCAACACCGCTTCATGCTCCTCCTATGTTTCAGACCGTTTAATCCTCCTCATGTATTCCACACCTTTTGAATCTCTTCATATTTTTCACACCTTTTCAGGCTCTTCATGTTTTTGAACACCATTTCATGCTCCTCCTATTTTGCAGACCGTTTCATGCTCATCTCAGTTTTGACACCTTTTGAAGCTTTGCATATTTTTCACAGCTTTTCAGGCTCTTCATGTTTTTGAACACCTCTTCATGCTCCTCCTATTTTTCAGACCGTTTCAGACTCCTCATAATTTTCACACCTTTTGAATCTCTTCATATTTCTCACACCTTTTCAGGCTCTTCATGTTTTTGAACACCGTTTCATAATCCTCCTATTTTTCAGACCGTTTCATGCTCCTCATATTTTGACACCTTTTAAAGCTCTTCATATTTTTCACACCTTTTCATCCACTTCATGTTTTTGAACACCGCTTCATCCTCCTCCTATTTTTAAGACCGTTTCATGCTCCTCATATTGTTGACACCTTTTGAAGCTCTTCATATGTCTCAAACCTTTTCAGTCTCTTCATATTTTTCAACATCACTTCATTCTCTTCCTAATTTTCAGACCGTTTCATGCTCTTCTCATTTTTGACACCTTTTGAAGCTTTTCATATTATTCACACCTTTTCAGGCTCTTCATGTTTTTGAACTCTGCTTCATGCTCCTCCTATTTTTTCGGCTGCATCATGCTCCTCATATTTTTCACCCCTTTTGAAGCTCTTCATATTTTTCTCACCTTTTCAGGCTCTTCATGTTTTTGTACAGCACTTCATGCTCCTCCTATTTTTCAGAGAGTTTCATGCTCGTCATGTATTTCACACCTTTTGAAGCTCTTCATATTTTTCACAACTTTTCAGGCTCTTCATGTTTCTGATCACCGTTTCATGCTCCTCCTATCTTTCAGACCGTTTCATGCTTCTCATATTTTTGACACCATTTGAAGCTCTTCATATTTATCACGCCTTTTCAGGCTCCTCATGTTTTTGATCACCGTTTCATGCTCCTCCTATCTTTCAGACAGTTTAATGCTCCTCATATTTTTGATATTTTTTGAAGATCTTCATATTTTTCACACCTTTTCAGGCTCTTCATGTTTTTGAACACTGCTTCATGCTCCTCCTATTTTTCAGACCGTTTCATGCTCCTCATGTATTTCACACGTTTTGAAGCTCTTCATATTTTTCACACCTTTTCAGCCTCTTCATGATTTTGAACACCACTTCATGATCCTCCTATTTTTCAGAATGTTTCATGCTCCTCATATTTTTGACAAATTTTGAAGCTTTTCATATTTTTCACAACTTTTCAGGCTCTTCATGTTTTTGAACAGAGCTTCATGCTCCTCTTATTTTTCAGACCGTATCATACTCGTCATATTTTTCACACCTTTTGAACCTCTTCATATTTTTCACACCTTTTCAGTCTCTTCATGTTTTTCAACACAACGTCATGCTCATCCTATTACCCAGACCGTTTCATGTTCCTCATGTATTTTACACCTTTTGAAGCTCTTCATATTTTTCACACCTTTTCAGGCTCTTCATGCATTTGAACACCTTTTCATGCTCCTCCTATTTTTCAGACCGTTTCATGCTCCTCATAGTTTTGACACCTTTTGAAGCTCTTCATATTTTTCACACCTTTTCAGGTTCTTCATGATTTCCAACACCGCTTCATGCTCCTCCTATTTTTCAGACCGTTTCATGCTCCTCATATTTTTGACACCTTTTGAAGCTCTTAATATATTTCACACCGCTTCATGCTCCTCATATTTTTCAGACCGTTTCATGCTCATCTCATTTTTATCACCTTTTGAAGCTCTTCATATTTTTCACAGCTTTTGAAGCTCTTCATATTTTTCACACGTTTTAAGCCTCTTCATGTTTTTCAACACCACTTCCTGCTTCTCCTATTTTTCAGACCGTTTCATGATCCTCATATTTTTGACACATTTTGAAGCTCTTCATATTTTTCACACCTTTTCAGGCTCTTCATGTTTTTCAACACCGCTTCATGCTCCTCCTCTTTTTCAGACCGTTTCATGCTCCTCATATTTTTGACACCTTTTGATGCTCTTCATATTTTTCACACCTTTTCAGACTCTTCATGATTTTCAAAACGGCTTCATGCTCCTCATATTTTCACACCATTTCATGCTCATCTCATTTTTGACACCTTTTGAAGCTCCTCTACTTTTGACCCCTTTAGAAGCTCTTCATATTTTTGACAACTTTTCAGGCTCTTCATGTGTTTCAACACCGCTTCATGCTCCCCCTAATTTTCAGACCGTTTCATGACAATCATATTTTTGACATCTTTTGAAGCTCCTCGTATATTTCATACCTTTTCAGACTCTTCATGATTTCCAACACCGCTTCATGCTCCTCGTTTTTTTCACACCGTTTAATGCTCATCTCATTTTTGACACCTTTTGAAGCTCTTCATATTTTTGACACCTTTAGAAGCTCTTCATATTTTTTACACCTTTTCAGGCTCTTCATATTTTTCAACACCGCTTATTGCTACTCCTATTTTTCAGACCGTTTCATGCTCATCTCATTTTTTACACCTTTTGAAGCTCTTCATATTTTTCACATATTTTGAAGCTCTTCATATTTTACACACCTTTTCAGGCTCTTCATGTTTTTCAACACCGCTTCATGCTCCTCCTATTTTTCAGACCGTTTCATGCTCCTCATATTTTTGACACCTTTGAAGCTCTTCATATTTTTCACACCTTTTCAGACTCTTCATGTTTTTCAACACCGCTTCATGCTCCTCCTATTTTTCAGACCGTTTCATGCTTCTCATATTTTGACACCTTTTGAAGCTCTTCATATTTTTCACACCTTTTCAGGCTCTTCATGTTTTTCAACACCTCTTCATGCTCCTCCACTTTGTCAGACCGTTTCATGCTCCTCATATTTTAGGCACCTTTTGAAGCTCTTCATATTTTTCACACGTTTTCAGGTCTTCATGTCTTTGAACTCCATTTCATGCTCCTCCTATTTTTCAGACCGTTTCATGCTCTTCATATTTTTGGCACCTTTTGAAGCTCTTCATATTTTTCACACCTTTTCAGGCTCTTCATGTTTTTCAACACCGCTTCATGCTCCTCCTATGTTTCAGACCGTTTTATGCTCCTCATATATTTGACACCTTTTGAAGTTCTTCATAATTTCCACACCTTTTCAGGCTCTTCATGTTTTTGAACACCATTTCATGCTCTTCTTATTTTTTTTTATTGTTATTTTTTTTTTAATTTTTTTTTTTATTATTTTTTTTTTCCCAGTCGGTTTGGTCATACATTGATATGAATCAGCCATGGATTTACATGTATTCCCAATCCCAATCCCCCCTCCCACCTCCCTCTCCACCCGATTCCTCTCGGTCTTCCCAGTGCACCAAGCCGGAGCACTTGTCTCGTGCATCCTACCTGGGCTGGTGATCTGTTTCACCATAGATAGCATACATGCTGTTCTTTTGAAATATCCCAACCTCGCATTCTCCCACAAAGTTCAAAAGTCTGTTCTGTATTTCTGTGTCTCTTTTTCTGTTCTGCATATAGGGTTATCGTTATCACCTTTCTAAATTCCATATACATGTGTCAGCATGCTCTAATGTTCTTTATCTTTCTGGCTTACTTCACTCTGTATAATGGGCTCCAGCTTCATCCATCTCATTAGGACTGATTCAAATGAATTCTTTTTAATGGCTGAGTAATATTCCATGGTGTATATGTACCACAGCTTTCTTATCCATTCATCTGCTGACGGGCATCTAGGTTGCTTCCATGTCCTGGCTATTATAAACAGTGCTGCGATGAACATTGGGGTGCACGTGTCTCTTTCAGACGAACCTATGGACACCTTATCTTTGACAAAGGAGGCAAGGATATACAATGGAAAAAAGACCACCTCTTTAACAAGTGGTGCTGGGAAAACTGGTCAACCACTTGTAAAAGAATGAAAATAGAACACTTTCTAACACCATACACAAAAATAAACTCAAAATGGATTAAAGATCTAAATGTAAGACCAGAAACTATAAAACTCCTAGAGGAGAAGATAGGCAAAACACTCTCCGACATAAATCAAAGCAAGATCCTCTATGATCCACCTCCCAGAATATTGGAAATAAAAGCAAAACTAAACAAATGGGACCTAATGAAACTTAAAAGCTTTTGCACTACAAAGGAAACTATAAGTAAGGTGAAAAGACAGCCCTCAGATTGGGAGAAAATAATAGCAAATGAAGAAACAGACAAAGGATTAATCTCAAAAATATACAAGCAAATCCTGCAGCTCAATTCCAGAAAAATAAATGACCCAATAAAAAATGAGACAAAGAACTAAACAGACATTTCTCCAAAGAAGACATACAGATGGATAACAAACACATGAAAAGATGCTCAACATCACTCATTATTAGAGAAATGCAAATCAAAACCACAATGAGGTACCATTACATGCCAGTCAGGATGGCTGCTATCCAAAAGTCTACAAGCAATAAATGCTGGAGATGGTGTGGAGAAAAGGGAACCCTCTTACACTGTTGGTGGGAATGCACACTAGTACAGCCCCTATGGAAAACAGTGTGGAGATTTCTTAAAAAACTGGAAATAGAACTGCCATATGACCCAGCAATCCCACTTCTGGGCATACACACTGAGGAAACCAGATCCTCTTATTTTTCAGACCGTTTCAAGCTCCTCATATTTTTGACAGCTTTTGAAGCTTTTCATATTTTTCACACCTTTTCAGGCTCTTCATGTTTTTCAACACCGCTTTATTCTTCTCCTATTTTTCAGACCGTTTCATGCTCCTCATATTTTTGACACCTTTTGAAGCTCTTCATATTTTTCACACTTTTTCAGGCTCTTCATGTTTTTTCAACACCGTTTCATGCTCCTCCTATTTTTTAGACCATTTCATGCTCCTCACATTTTGACACCTCTTGATGCTCTTCATATTTTTCACAGCTTTTCAGGCTCTTCATGTTTTTGAACACCGATTCATGCTCCTCATATTTTTCAGACCGTTTCATGCTCCTCATATTTGTGACATCTTTTGAAGCTCTTCATATTTTTCACACCTTTTCAGGCTCTTCATGTTTTTGAACACCAGCTCATGCTCCTCCTAATATTCAGACCGTTACATGCTCCTCATATATTTGATATCTTTTGAAGCTCTTCATATTTTTCACACATTTTTATGCACTTCATGTTTTCAACACCACATCATGCTCCTTCTATTTTTCAAACCGTTTCATGCTCCTCATATTTTGGATATCTTTTGAAGCTCGTCATATTTCTCACACCTTTTCAGGCTCTTCATGTTTCAACACAGTTTCATGGTCCTCCTATTTTTCAGACCGTTTCATGCTCCTCATATTTTGACTCCTTTTGAAGCTCTTCATATTTTTCACACCTTTTCATGTTCTTCATGTTTTTCAACACCGCTTTTTGCTCATCCTCTTTTTCAGACCGTTTCATGCCCCTCATATATTTGACACCTTTTCAAGCTCTTCACATTTTTCAAACCTTTTCAGACTCTTCATGTTTTTGAACAACGTTTCATGCTCCTCCTATTTTTCAGACAGTTTCATGCCCCTCATTTTTTTGACACGTTTTCAAGCTCTTCACATTTTTCAAACCTTTTCAGGCTCTTCATGTTTTTGAACACCGTTTCTTGCACCTCCTATTTTTCAGAACGTTTCATGCTCCTCATATATTTGACACCTTTTGAAGCTCTTCATTATTTCACAACTTTTCAGGTTCTTCATGTTTTCAACACCACTTCATGCTCCTCCTATTTTTCTGACTGTGTCATGCTCCTCATATTTTAGACACCTTTTGAAGATCTTCATATTTTTCACACCTTTTCATGCTCTTCATGTTTTTCTACACCTCTTCATGCTCCTCCTATTTTTGACACCTTTTGAAGCTCTTCATATATTTCACACCTTTTCAGGCTCTTCATGTTTTCCTACACCTCTTCATGCTCCTCCTATTTTTAACACCTTTTGAAGCTCTTCATATATTTCACACCTTTTCAGGCTTTTCATGTTTTTGAACACCGTTTCATGCGCCTCATATTTTTGACAGCTTTTGAAGTTCTTCATATTTTTCACACCTTTTCAGTCTCTTCAAGTTTTTCTACACCACTTCATGCTCCTCCTATTTTTCAGACAGTTTCATGTGCCTCCTCTTTTTGACACCTTTTGAAGCTCTTCATATTTTTCACACCTTTTCAGGCTCTTCATGTTTCTCAACACCGTTTCATGCTCCTCCTATTTTAAAGACAGTTTCATGCTCCTCATATATTTGAAAACTTTTGAAGCTATTCATATTTTTCACACCTTTTCATGCTCTACATGTTTCTCAACACCGCTTCATGCTCCTCCTATTTTTCAGACCGTTTCATGCTCCTCATATTTTTGACATCTTTTGAAGCTCTTCATATTTTTCACACATTTTCAGTCTCTTCATTTTTTTGAACACCGCTTCATGCTCCTCCTATTTTTCAGACCGTTTCAGGCTCCTCATATTTTTGACACCTTTTGAAGCTCTTCATATTTTTCACACCTTTTCAGCCTCTTCATACTTTTCAACAAGGTTTCATGCTCCTCCTATATTTCAGACCGTTTAATGCTCCCCATAATTTTGACACCTTTTGAAGCGCTTCATCATTATCACACCTTTTCAGGCTCTTCATGTTTTTCCAATCTGCTTCTGCTCCTCATATTTTTCAGACTGTTTCATGCTCCTCGTATTTTTCACACCTTTTGAAGCTTTTCATATTTTTCACACCTTTTCAGGCTCTTCATGTTTTTCAACACCACTTTATTCTTCTCCTATTTTTCAGACCGTTTCATGCTCCTCATATTTTTGACACCTTTTGAAGCTCTTCATATTTTTCACACTTTTTCAGGCTCTTCATGTTTTTCAACACCGTTTCATGCTCCTCCTATTTTTTAGACCATTTCATGCTCCTCACATTTTGATACCTCTTGATGCTCTTCATATTTTTCACAGCTTTTCAGGCTCTTCATGTTTTTGAACACCGATTCATGCTCCTCATATTTTTCAGACCGTTTCATGCTCCTCATATTTGTGACATCTTTTGAAGCTCTTCATATTTTTCACACCTTTTCAGGCTCTTCATGTTTTTGAACACCAGCTCATGCTCCTCCTAATATTCAGACCGTTACATGCTCCTCATATATTTGATATCTTTTGAAGCTCTTCATATTTTTCACACATTTTTATGCACTTCATGTTTTCAACACCACATCATGCTCCTTCTATTTTTCAAACCGTTTCATGCTCCTCATATTTTGGATATCTTTTGAAGCTCGTCATATTTCTCACACCTTTTCAGGCTCTTCATGTTTTCAACACAGGTTCATGGTCCTCCTATTTTTCAGACCGTTTCATGCTCCTCATATTTTGACTCCTTTTGAAGCTCTTCATATTTTTCACACCTTTTCATGTTCTTCATGTTTTTCAACACCGCTTTTTGCTCATCCTCTTTTTCAGACCGTTTCATGCCCCTCATATATTTGACACCTTTTCAAGCTCTTCACATTTTTCAAAACTTTTCAGGCTCTTCATGTTTTTGAACAACGTTTCATGCTCCTCCTATTTTTCAGACAGTTTCATGCCCCTCATTTTTTTGACACGTTTTCAAGCTCTTCACATTTTTCAAACCTTTTCAGGCTCTTCATGTTTTTGAACACCGCTTCATGCTCCTCCTATTTTTCAGACCGTTTCAGGCTCCTCATATTTTTGACACCTTTTGAAGCTCTTCATATTTTTCACACCTTTTCAGCCTCTTCATACTTTTCAACAAGGTTTCATGCTCCTCCTATATTTCAGACCATTTAATGCTCCCCATAATTTTGACACCTTTTGAAGCGCTTCATAATTATCACACCTTTTCAGGCTCTTCATGTTTTTCCAATCTGCTTCTGCTCCTCCTATTTTTCAGACTGTTTGATGCTCCTCATATTTTTCACACCTTTTGAAGCTATTCATATTTTCCACACCTTTTCAGTCTCTTCATGTTTCTCAACACCACTTCATGCTCCTCCTGTTTTTCATACCGTTTCATGATCCTCATATTTTTGACACCTTTAGAGGCTCTTCATATTTTTCACACCTTCAGGCTCTTCATGTTTTTCTACACCACTTCATGCTCCTCCTATTTTTCAGACAGTTTCATGTGCCTCCTCTTTTTGACACCTTTTGAAGCTCTTCATATTTTTCACACCTTTTCAGGCTCTTCATGTTTCTCAACACCGTTTCATGCTCCTCCTATTTTAAAGACAGTTTCATGCTCCTCATATATTTGAAAACTTTTGAAGCTATTCATATTTTTCACACCTTTTCATGCTCTACATGTTTCTCAACACCGCTTCATGCTCCTCCTATTTTTCAGACCATTTCATGCTCCTCATATTTTTGACACCTTTTGAAGCTCTTCATATTTTTCAAACCTTTTCAGGCTCTTCATGTTTTTCAACACCGCTTCATGCTCTTCCTATTTTTCAGACCGTTTCATGCTCCTCATATTTTTGACACCTTTTGAAGCTCTTCACATTTTTCACACCTTTTCATGCTCTTCATGTTTTTGAACACCGCTTCATGCTCCTCTTATTTTTCAGACCGGTTCATGCTCCTCATATATTTGACACCTTTTGAAGCTCTTCATATTTTTCACACCTTTTCATCTTCTTCATGTTTTTCAAGACCGCTTCATGCTTCTCCTATTTTTCAGACCGTTTCATGCTCCTCATATTTTTGACACCTTTTGAGGCTCTTCATATTTTTCACACATTTTCAGGCTCTTCATGTTTTTCAACACCGATTCATGCTCCTCATATTTTTGACACCTTTTGAATCTCTTCATATTTTTCACACCTTTTCAGGCTCTTCATGTTTTTGAACACCACTTGTGGTCCTCCTATTTTTCAGACCTTTTCATGCTCCTCATATTTTTGACACCTTTTGAAGCTCTTCATATATTTCACACGTTTTCAGGCTTTTCATGTTTCTCAACACAAGTTCATGCTTCTCCTATTTTTTAGACCGTTTTATGCTCCTCGTATTTTTCACACCTTTTGAAGCTCTTCATATTTTTCAACATTTTTAGGCTCTTCATGTTTTTGAACACGGTTTCATGCTCCTCCTATTTTTCAAACTGTGTCATGCTCATCTCATTTTTAACAACTTTTGAAGCTCTTCATATTTTTCACACCTTTTGAAGCTCTTCATATTTCTCAAACGTTTTCAGGCTCTTCATGTTTTTCAACACCCCTTCTTGCTCATCCTATTTTTCAGACCGTTTCATGCTTCTCTCATTTCTGACACATTTTGAAGCTCTTCATATATTTCACACATTTTCAGGATCTTCATGTTTTTCAACACCACTTCATGCTCCTCCTATTTTTAAGACCGTTTCATACTCATCTCAATTTTAACACATTTTGAAGCTCTTCATATTTTCCACACCTTTTGAAGCTCTTCATATTTTTCAAACGTTTTCAGGCTCTTAATCTTTTTCAACACCGCTTCTTGCTCCTCTTCGTTTTCAGACCGTTTCATGCTCCTCATATTTTTCACACCTTTTGTAGCTCTTCATATTTTTCACACCTTTTCAGGCTCTTCATGTTTTTCAACACCGTTTCATTCTGTTCCTATTTTTCAGACAATTTCATGCTCCTCATATTGTTGACACCTTTTGAAGCTCCTCATATTTTTCACACCTTTTGAAGCTCTTCATATATTTCACACTTTTTCAGGCTCTTCATGTTTTTCAACACCACTTCATGCTCCTCCTATTTTTCAGTCCGTTTCATGCTCATCTAATTTTTGACAGCATTTAAAGCTCATCATATTTTTCACACCTTTTGAAGTTCTTCATATATTTCACACCTTTTGAAGCTCTTCATGTTTTTGAACATTGCTTCATGCTCCTCCTATTTTTCAGACCGTTTCATGCTCCTCATAATTTGACACCTTTTGAAGCTCCTCATATTTTTCACACATTTTCAGTCTCTTCATTTTTTTTGAACACCGCTTCATGCTCCTCCTATTTTTCAGACCGTTTCAGGCTCCTCATATTTTTGACACCTTTTGAAGCTCTTCATATTTTTCACACCTTTTCAGCCTCTTCATACTTTTTAACAAGGTTTCATGCTCCTCCTATATTTCAGACCATTTAATGCTCCCCATAATTTTGACACCTTTTGAAGCGCTTCATAATTATCACACCTTTTCAGGCTCTTCATGTTTTTCCAATCTGCTTCTGCTCCTCCTATTTTTCAGACTGTTTCATGCTCCTCGTATTTTTCACACCTTTTGAAGCTTTTCATATTTTTCACACCTTTTCAGGCTCTTCATGTTTTTCAACACCGCTTTATTCTTCTCCTATTTTTCAGACCGTTTCATGCTCCTCATATTTTTGACACCTTTTGAAGCTCTTCATATTTTTCACACTTTTTCAGGCTCTTCAGGTTTTTCAACACCGTTTCATGCTCCTCCTATTTTTTAGACCATTTCATGCTCCTCACATTTTGACACCTGTTGATGCTCTTCATATTTTTCACAGCTTTTCCTGCTCTTCATGTTTTTGAACACTGATTCATCCTCCTCATATTTTTCAGACCGTTTCATGCTCCTCATATTTGTGACATCTTTTGAAGCTCTTCATATTTTTCACACCTTTTCAGGCTCTTCATGTTTTTGAACACCAGCTCATGCTCCTCCTAATATTCAGACCGTTACATGCTCCTCATATATTTGATATCTTTTGAAGCTCTTCATATTTTTCACACATTTTTATGCACTTCATGTTTTCAACACCACATCATGCTCCTTCTATTTTTCAAACCGTTTTATGCTCCTCATATTTTGGATATCTTTTGAAGCTCGTCATATTTCTCACACCTTTTCAGGCTCTTCATGTTTTCAACACAGGTTCATGGTCCTCCTATTTTTCAGACCGTTTCATGCTCCTCATATTTTGACTCCTTTTGAAGCTCTTCATATTTTTCACACCTTTTCATGTTCTTCATGTTTTTCAACACCGCTTTTTGCTCATCCTCTTTTTCAGACCGTTTCATGCCCCTCATATTTTTGACACCTTTTCAAGCTCTTCACATTTTTCAAAATTTTTCAGGCTCTTCATGTTTTTGAACAACGTTTCATGCTCCTCCTATTTTTCAGACAGTTTCATGCCCCTCATTTTTTTGACACGTTTTCAAGCTCTTCACATTTTTCAAACCTTTTCAGGCTCTTCATGTTTTTGAACACCGTTTCTTGCACCTCCTATTTTTCAGAACGTTTCATGCTCCTCATATATTTGACACCTTTTGAAGCTCTTCATTATTTCACAACTTTTCAGGTTCTTCATGTTTTCAACACCACTTCATGCTCCTCCTATTTTTCTGACTGTGTCATGCTCCTCATATTTTAGACACCTTTTGAAGATCTTCATATTTTTCACACCTTTTCAGGCTCTTCATGTTTTTCTACACCTCTTCATGCTCCTCCTATTTTTGACACCTTTTGAAGCTCTTCATATATTTCACACCTTTTCAGGCTCTTCATGTTTTTGAACACCGTTTCATGCGCCTCATATTTTTGACAGCTTTTGAAGTTCTTCATATTATTCACACCTTTTCAGGCTCTTCACGATTTGAAAACCGTTTCATGCTCCTCCTATTTTTCAGACCGTTTCATGCTTCTCATATTTCTGAAACCTTTTGAAATGCTTCAGATTTTTCACATGTTTTCAGGCTCTTCATGTTTTTCCACACCGCTTCATGCTCCTACTATTTTTCAGACCGTTTCATGCGACTCATATTTTTGACACCTTTTGAAGCTATTCATATTTTTCACACCTTTTCAGTCTCTTCATGTTTCTCAACACCACTTCATGCTCCTCCTGTTTTTCATACCGTTTCATGATCCTCATATTTTTGACACCTTTAGAAGCTCTTCATATTTCTCACACCTTTTCAGTCTCTTCATGTTTTTCTACACCACTACATGCTCCTCCTATTTTTCAGACAGTTTCATGTGCCTCCTCTTTTTGACACCTTTTGAAGCTCTTCATATTTTTCACACCTTTTCAGGCTCTTCATGTTTGTCAACACCGTCTCATGCTCCTCCTATTTTAAAGACAGTTTCATGCTCCTCATATATTTGAAAACTTTTGAAGCTATTCATATTTTTCACACCTTTTCATGCTCTACATGTTTCTCAACACCGCTTCATGCTCCTCCTATTTTTCAGACCGTTTCATGCTCCTCATATTTTTGACACCTTTTGAAGCTCTTCATATTTTTCACACCTTTTCATGCTCTTCATGTTTTTGAACACCGCTTCATGCTCTTCCTATTTGTCAGACCGTTTCATGCTCCTCATATTTTTGACACCTTTTGAAGCTCTTCACATTTTTCACGCCATTTCATGCTCTTCATGTTTTTGAACACCGCTTCATGCTCCTCCTATTTTTCAGACCAGATCATGCTCCTCATATATTTGACACCTTTTGAAGCTCTTCATATTTTTCACACCTTTTCATCTTCTTCATGTTTTTCAACAAGGTTTCATGCTCCTCCTATATTTCAGACCATTTAATGCTCCCCATAATTTTGACACCTTTTGAAGCGCTTCATAATTATCACACCTTTTCAGGCTCTTCATGTTTTTCCAATCTGCTTCTGCTCCTCCTATTTTTCAGACTGTTTCATGCTCCTCGTATTTTTCACACCTTTTGAAGTTCTTCATATATTTCACACTTTTTGAAGCTCTTCATGTTTTTGAACATTGCTTCATGCTCCTCCTATTTTTCAGACCGTTTCATGCTCCTCATAATTTGACACCTTTTGAAGCTCCTCATACTTTTCACACATTTTCAGTCTCTTCATTTTTTTGAACACCGCTTCATGCTCCTCCTATTTTTCAGACCGTTTCAGGCTCCTCATATTTTTGACACCTTTTGAAGCTCTTCATATTTTTCACACCTTTTCAGGCTCTTCATTTTTTTGAACACCGCTTCATTCTCCTCCTATTTTTCACCCCGTTTCATGCTCCTCATATTTTTCACACCTTTTGAAGCTCTTCATATTTTTCACACCTTTTCAGGCTCTTCATGTTTTTGAACACCGTTTCATGCTCCTCCTATTTTTCAGACTGTTTCATGCTCCTCGTATTTTTCACACCTGTTGAAGCTCCTCGTGTTTTTCACACCTTTTGAAGCTGTTCATATATTTCACACTTTTTCAGACATTTCATGTTTTTCACAACCGCTTCATGCTCCTCCTATTTTTCAGACCGTTTCATGCTCCTCATATTTTTGAAACCTTTTGAAGCTCTTCATGTATTTCACAACTTTTCAGGCTCTTCATGTTTTTCAACACCGCTTCATGCTCCTCCAATTTTCAGACCGTTTCATGCTCCTTATATTTTTGACAACCTTTGAAGCTCTTCATATTTTTCACACCTTTTCACGCTCATCATGTTTTTCAACACCGCCTCATGCTCCTCCTAATTTTCAGAACGTTTCATGCTCCTCCTATTTTTGCCACCTTTTGAAGCTCTTCATATTTTTCACACCTTTTCAGGCTCTTCATGTTTTTGAACAGGGTTTCATGCTCCTCCTATTTTTCAGACCGTTTCATGCTCCTCATGTATTTCACACCTTCTGAAGCTCTTCATATTTTTCACACGTTTTGAAGCTCTTCATATTCTTACACGTTTTCAGGCTCTTCATGTTTTTCAACACCGCTTCATTCTCCTCCTATTTTTCAAACCGTTTCATGCTCGTCATATTTTTGACACCTTTTGAGGCTCTTCATATTTTTCACACCTTTTCAGGCTCTTCATGTTTTTGAACACCGATTCATGCTCCTCCTATTTTTCTGACCGTTTCATGTTCCTCCTAATTTTGACACCTATTGAAGCTCTTCATATTTTTCACACCTTTTCAGGCTCTTCATGTTTTTAAACACCGCTTCATGATCCTGCAATTTTTTCAGACCGTTTCATTCTCCTCATTTTTTTGAAACCTTTTTAAGCTCTTCATATTTCTTACACCTTATCAGTCTCTTCATGTTTTTCAACACAGCTTCATTCTCCTTCTATTTTTCAGACCGTTTCATGCTTCTCATGTATTTCACACCTTTTGACGCTCTCATATATTCCACACCTTTTCAGGCTCTTCATGTTTTTGAACACCGTTTCATGCTCCTCCTATTTTTCAGACCGTTTCATGCTCATTTAATTTTTGAGAGCTTTTGAAGCTCGTCATATTTTTCACATCTTTTGAAACTCTTCATATTTTTCTCACCTTTTCAGGCTCTTCATGTTTTTGAACCCCGTCATGCTCCTCCTATTTTTCAGACCGTCACATGCTCCTCATATTTTTGACACCCTTTGAAGCTCTTCATATTTATCACACTTTTTAAGGATGTTTATAGTTTTCAACACCGCTGCATGATTCTCCTATTTTTCAGACCGTTTCATGCTCCTCATATTTTTGACACCCTTTGAAGCTCTTCATAATTATCACACTTTTTAAGGATGTTTATAGTTTTCAACACCGCTGCATGATTCTCCTATTTTTCAGACCGTTTCATGCTCCTCATATTTTTGACACCCTTTGAAGCTCTTCATATTTATCACACTTTTTAAGGATGTTTATAGTTTTCAACACCGCTGCATGATTCTCCTATTTTTCAGACCGTTTCATGCTCCTCATATTTTTGACATTTTTTCAAGCTCTTCATATTTTTCACACCTTTTCAGACTCTTCATGTTTTTGAACACCATTTCATGCTCCTCCTATTTTCCAGACAGTTTCATGCTCATCTCATTTTTGACACCTTTTGAAGCTCTTCATATTTTTCACACGTTTTCAGGCTCTTCATGTTTTTCAACACCACTTCATGCTCCTCCTATTTTTCAGAACTTTTCATGCTCCTCATATTTTTGACACCTTTAGAAGATCTTCATATTTTTCACACCTTTTCAGGCTCTTCATTTTTTTCACAACCTCTTCATGCTCCTCGTATTTTTCAACACCGCTTCATGCTCCTCCTATTTTTCAGAACGTTTCATGCTCCTCATAATTTTGACACTTTTTGAAGCTCCTCATATTTTTCACACGTTTTGAAGGTCTTCATATATTTCATACCATTTCAGGCTCTTCATGTTTGTCACCACCACTTCATGCTCCTCCTATTTTTCAGACCGTTTCATGCTCATTGAATCTTTGACAACTTTTGAAGCTCTTATATTTTTCACATTTTTGAAGCTCTTCATATTTCTCACACCTTTTCAGGCTCTTCATCTTTTTCAACACCGATTCCTGCTCCTCCTATTTTTCAGAACGTTTCATGCTCATCTCTTTTTTGACACCTTTTGAAGCTCTTCATACTTTTCACACCTTTTCAGGATCTTCATGTTTTTGAACACCGCTTCATGCTCCTCCTATTTTTGAGACCGTTTTATGCTCCACATGTATTTCACACCTTTTGAAGCTCTTCATATTTTTCACACCTTTTCAGGTATTCATGTTTTTGATCACCGTTTCATGCTCCTCCTATTTTTCAGACCGTCTCATGCTCCTCATATTTTTGACGCATTTAGAAGCTTTTCATATTTTTCACACATTTTCAGACTCTTCATGGTTTTCAACACCGCTTCATGCTCCTCCTATTTTTCAGACCTTTTCATGCTCCTCATATTTTTGTCACCTTTTGAAGCTCTTCATATATTTCACACCTTTTCAGGCTCTTCTTTTTCTTCAACACCACTTCCTGCTCCTCCTAATTTTCAGACCATTTCATGCTCATCTCATTTTTGACACCTTTTGAAGCTCTTCATATTTTTCACACCTTTTGAAGCTCTTCATATTTTTCACGTGTTTTCATGCTCTTCATGTTTTTTAACACCGCTTCATGCTCCTCCTATTTTTCAGACCGTTTCATGCTCCTCATATTTTTCACACCTTTTGATGCTCTTCATATATTTCAGACCTTTTCAGGCTCTTTATGTTTTTGAACACCACTTCATGCTCCTCGTATGTTTCAGACCGTTTCATGCACCTCATATTTATGACACGTTTTGGGGCTCTCATATTTTTCACACCATTCCAGGCTCTTCATATTTTTGAACACCGTTTCATGCTCCTCCTATTTTTCAGACCGTTTCATGCTCCTCATATTTTTGAACACCGTTTAATGCTCCTCCTATTTTTCAGACCGTGTCTTGCTCCTCATATTTTTGAACACCGTTTAATGCTCCTCCTATTTTTCAGACCGTTTCTTGCTCCTCATATGTTTGACACCTTTTCAAGATCTTCATATTTTTCACACCTTTCCTTGCTCTTCATGTTTTTGAACACCATTTCATGCTCCTCCTATTTTGCAGACCGTTTCATTCTCCTAATATTTTTGACACCTTCTGAAGCTCTTCATATTTTTCACACCTTTTGAAGCTCTTCTTATTTTTCATATTTTTGAAGCTCTTCATACTTTCACACGTTTTCAGACTCTTCATGTTTTTCAACACCGCTTCATGCTTCTGCTATTTTTCAGACCGTTTCATGCTCCTCATATTTTTGACAGGTTTTGAAGCTTTTTATATTTTTCCTACCTTTTCAGGTTCTTCATGTTTTTCAACACCACTTCATGCTCCTCCTATTTTTCAGACCGTTTCATGCTCATCTCATTTTTGACACCTTTTGAAGCTCTTCATAATTTTCACATCTTTTGAAGCTCTTCATATTTTTCACAAGATTTCAGGCTCTTCATGTTTTTCAATACCGCTTCATGCTCCTCATATTTTTCAGACCGTTTCATGCTCATCATATTTTTGACACCTTTTGAAGGTCTTCATATTTTTCACACCTTTTCAGGCTCTTCATGTTTTTCAACACCACTTCATGCTCCTCCTATTTTTCAGGCCGTTTCATGCTCCTCATATTTTTCACACCTTTTGAATCTCTTCATATTTTTCACACATTTTCAGGCTCTTCATGTTTTTGAACACAGCTTCATGCTCTTCCTATTTTTCAGACCGATTCATGCTCCTCGTATTTTTGACACCTTTTGAAGCTCTTCATATTTTTCACACATTTTCAGGCTCTTCATGTTTTGAACAACGTTTCATGCTCCTCCTATTTTTCAGAAAATTTCATGCTCCTCATATATTTGAGACCTTTTAAAGCTCTTCATACTTTTCACAGCTTTTCAGGCTCTTCATGTTTTGAACAACGTTTCATGATCCTCTTATTTTTCAGACCATTTCATGCTCCTCATATTTTTGACACTTTTGAAGCTCTTCATGTCTTTCAACACTGTTTCATGCTGCTCCTATTTTTCAGACCGTTTCATGTTCCTCATATTTTTCACACCTTTTGAAGCTCTTCATATTTTACAAAACTTTTCAGGTTCTTCATGTTTTTACGACTGCTTCAGGCTCCTCCTATTTTTCAGACCGTTTCATGCTCCTCATATATTTGACACCTTGTGAAGCTCTTCCTATTTTTCACACCTTTTCAGGCTCTTCATGTTTTTCAACACCGTTTCATGCTCCTCCTATTTTTCAGACCGTTTCATGCTCCTCATATTTTTGACACCTTTTGAAGCTGTTCATATTTTTCACACCTTTTCAGGCTCTTCATGTTTTTGAACACCATTTCATGCTCCTCCTTTTTTTTTGACACATTTTGAAGGTCTTCATATTTTTCACACCTTTTCAGGCTCTTCATGTTTTTCAACACCGTTTCATCCTCCTCCTATTTTTCAGATCATTTCATGCTCCTCATATATTTCACATCTTTTGTAGCTCTTCATATTTTTCACACCTTTTCAGTCTCTTCAGGTTTCTCAACATCCCTTCATGCTTCTCCTATTTTTCACACCGTTTCATGCTCCTCATATTTTTGACACCTTTTCAAACTCTTTATATATTTCTCACCTTTTCAGGCTCTTAATGTTTTCAACACCGCTTCATGCTCATCCTATTTTTCGGACCGCTTCATGCTCCTCATATTTTTGACATCTTTTGAAGCTCTTCATATTTTTCACACCTTTTCAGGCTCTTCATGTTTTCAACACCGTTTCATGCTCCTCCTATTTTTCAGACCGTTTCATGCTCCTCATATTTTTAACACCTTTTGAAGCTCTTCATATTTTTCACACTTTTTCAGGCTCTTCATGTTTTTTAAACACCTCTTCATGCTCCTCCTATTTTTCAGGCCGTTTCATGCTCATCTAATTTTTGACACCTTTTGAAGATCTTCATATTTTTCACACGTTTTGAAGCTCTTCATATTTTCCACACCTTTTCAGGCTCTTCATGTTTTTGAACACAGCTTTATTCTCCTCGTATTTTTCAGACCGTTTCATGCTCCTCATGAATTTAACACCTTTTGAAACTCTTCATATTTTTCACAACTTTTCATGCTCTTCATCTTTTCAAAAAAGTTTCATGCTCATCCTATGTTTCATACTGTTTCATGCTCCTAATATTTTTGACACCTTTTGAAGCTCTTTATTTTTTCACACCTTTTCAGGCTCTTCATGTTTTTCAACACCGCTTCATGCTCCTCCTATTTTTCAGAGAGTTTCATGCTCCTCATATTTTTGACACCTTTTGAAGCTCTTCATATTTTTCACACCTTTTCAGCTCTTCATGTTTTGAACACCGTTTCATGCTCCTCCTATTTTTCAGACCGTTTCATTCTCCTATATTTTTGACACCTTTTGAAGCTCTTCATATTTTCACAGCTTTTCAAGCTCTTCATTTTTTTCATCACCGCTTCATGCTCCTCCTATTTTTCAGCCCGTTTCATGCCTCTCATATTTTTTCCACCTTTTGAAGCTCTTCATATATTCACACCTTTACAGGCTATTCACCTTTTTCAACACCATTTCATGCTCCTCCTATTTTTCAGAGAGTTTCATGCTCGTCATGTATTTCACACCTTTTGAAGCTTTTCATATTTTTCACACCTTTTGAAGCTCTTCATCTATTTCACACCTTTCCAGGCTATTCATGTTTTCAATACCACTTCATGCTACTCCTATTTTTCAGACCGTTTCATGCTCCTCATATTTTTCACACCTTTTGAAGCTCTTCATATTTTTCACACCTTTTCAGGCTTTTCATGTTTTTGAACACCGCTTCATGCTCCTCCTATTTTTCAGACCGTTTCATGCTCCTCATATTTTTGACACCTTTTGAAGCTCTTCATATTTTTCTCACCTTTTCAGGCTCTTCATGTTTTTGAACACCGCTTCATCCTCCTGCTATATTTCAGACCGTTTCATGCTCCTCATATTTTTGACATCTTTTGAAGCTTTTCATATTTTTCACACCTTTTCAGTCTCTTCATGTTTTTCAAAAACGCTTCTTGCTCCTCCTATTTTTCAGACCGTTTCATGCTCATCTCATTTTTGACACGTTTTGAAGCTCTTCATATTTTTCACAGCTTTTGAAGCTCTTCATATTTTTCACACGTTTTCAGGCTCTTCATGTTTTCCAACACCGCTTCTTGCGACTCCTATTTTTCAGACCGTTTCATGCTCCTCATATTTTTGACACCTTTTGAAGCTCTTCATATTTTTCACACCTTTTCAGGCTTTTCATGTTTTTCAACACCGCTTCATGCTCCTCCTATTTTTCAGACCGTTTCATGCTCATCTCATTTTTGACACGTTTTGAAGCTCTTCATATTTTTCACAGCTTTTGAAGCTCTTCATATTTTTCACACGTTTTCAGGCTCTTCATGTTTTCCAACACCGCTTCTTGCGACTCCTATTTTTCAGACCGTTTCATGCTCCTCATATTTTTGACACCTTTTGAAGCTCTTCATATTTTTCACACCTTTTCAGGCTTTTCATGTTTTTCAGCACCGCTTCATGCTCCTCCTATTTTTCAGACCGTTTCATGCTCCTCATATTTTTCACACCTTTTGAAGCTCTTCATATTTTTCACACCTTTTCAGGCTCTTTATGTTTTTCAACACCGCTTCATGCTCCTTCTATTTTTCAGACCGTTTCATGCTCCTCATTTATTTCACACCTTTTGAAGCTCTTCATATTTTTCACACCTTTTCAAGCTCTTCATATTTTTCCACTCCGCTTCATGCTGATCCTGTTTTTCAGACCGTTTCATGCTCCTCATATTTTTCACACCTTTTGAAGCTCTTCATATTTTTCACATCTTTTGAAGCTCTTCATATATTTCACACCTTTTCCGGCTCTTCATGTTTTTTAAACACCTCTTTATGCTCCTCCTATTTTTCAGGCCGTTTCATGCTCATCTAATTTTTGACACCTTTTGAAGATCTTCATATTTTTCACACGTTTTGAAGCTCTTCATATTTTCCACACCTTTTCAGGCTCTTCATGTTTTTGAACACAGCTTTATTCTCCTCGTATTTTTCAGACCGTTTCATGCTCCTCATGAATTTAACACCTTTTGAAGCTCTTCATATTTTTACACAACTTTTCATGCTCTTCATCTTTTCAAAAAAGTTTCATGCTCATCCTATGTTTCATACTGTTTCATGCTCCTAATATTTTTGACACCTTTTGAAGCTCTTTATTTTTTCACACCTTTTCAGGCTCTTCATCTTTTTGACCACCGCATCATGCTCCTCCTATTTTTCAGTCGTTTCATGCCTCTCATATTTTTTACACCTTTTGAAGCTCTTCATGTTTTTCACACCTTTTCAGGCTCTTCATGTTTTTCAACACAGCTTCATGCTCCTCCTATTTTTCACACCGTTTCATGCTCCTCTCATTTTTGACACCTTTTGAAGCTCTTCATATTTTTCACACCTTTTGAAGCTCTTCATATTTTTCACAACTTTTAAGGCTCTTCATGTTTTTCAACACCGCTTCATGCTCCTCCTATTTTTCAGACCGTTTCATGCTCCTCATATTTTTGACACCTTTTGAAGCTCTTCATATTTTTCACACCTTTTCAGCTCTTCATGTTTTGAACACCGTTTCATGCTCCTCCTATTTTTCAGACCGTTTCATTCTCCTATATGTTTGACACCTTTTGAAGCTCTTCATATTTTTCACAACTTTTAAGGCTCTTCATGTTTTTCAACACCGCTTCATGCTTCTCCTATTTTTCAGCCCGTTTCATGCTCCTCATAGTTTTGACACCTTTTGAAGCTCTTCATATATTCACACCTTTACAGGCTATTCACCTTTTTCAACACCACTTCATGCTCCTCCTATTTTTCAGTCGTTTCATGCCTCTCATATTTTTTACACCTTTTGAAACTCTTCATATATTCACACCTTTACAAGCTATTCACCTTTTTCAACACCACTTCATGCTCCTCCTATTTTTCAGAGAGTTTCATGCTCGTCAAGTATTTCACACCTTTTGAAGCTTTTCATATTTTTCACACCTTTTGAAACTCTTCATATATTTCACACCTTTCCAGGCTATTCATGATTTCAATACCACTTCATGCTACTCCTATTTTTCAGACCGTTTCATGCTCCTCATATTTTTCACACCTTTTGAAGCTCTTCATATTTTTCACACCTTTTCAGGCTTTTCATGTTTTTGAACACCGCTTCATGCTCCTCCTATTTTTCAGACCTTTTCATGCTCCTCATATTTTTGACACCTTTTGAAGCTCTTCATATTTTTCTCACCTTTTCAGGCTCTTCATGTTTTTGAACACCGCTTCATGCTCCTGCTATATTTCAGACCGTTTCATGCTCCTCATATTTTTGACATCTTTTGAAGATTTTCATATTTTTCACACCTTTTCAGTCTCTTCATGTTTTTCAAAAACGCTTCTTGCTCCTCCTATTTTTCAGACCGTTTCATGCTCATCTCATTTTTGACAGGTTTTGAAGCTCTTCATATTTTTCACACCTTTGAAAGCTCTTCATATTTTTCACACATTTTCAGGCTTTTCATGTTTTCAACACTGTTTCATGCTTCTCCTATTTTTCAAACTGTTTCATGCTCCTCATATTTTTCACAGCTTTTGAAGCTGTTCATATTTTTCACATCTTTTCAGGCTCTTCATGTTTTGGAACACCGTTTCAAGCCCCTCCTATTTTTCAGACCGTTTCATGCTCCTCATATTTTTAACACCTTTTGAACCTCCTCATTTTTTCACAACTTTTGAAGCTCTTCATGTTTTTCCACACCATTCCATGCTGCCTCTATTTTTCAGACCGTTTCCTGCTTCTCTTATTTTTCAAACCGTTTCATTCTCCTCATATTTTTGACACCTTTTGAAGCTCTTCATGTCTTTCAACACCGTTTCATGCTGCTCCTATTTTTCAGACCGTTTCATGATCCTCTTATTTTTCAGACCGTTTCATGCTCCGCATATTTTTGACACTTTTGAAGCTCTTCATGTCTTTCAACACTGTTTCATGCTGCTCCTATTTTTCAGACCGTTTCATGTTCCTCATATTTTTCACACCTTTTGAAGCTCTTCATATTTTACAAAACTTTTCAGGTTCTTCATTTTTTTGACGACTGCTTCATGCTCCTCCTATTTTTCAGACCGTTTCATGCTCACATCATTTTTGACACCTTTTGAAGCTCTTCTTATTTTTCACATCTTTTGAAACTCTTCATATTTTTCACACGTTTTCAGGCTCTTCATGTTTTTCAACACCGTTTCATGCTCCTCCTATTTTTCAGACCGTTTCATGCTCCTTATATGTTTGTCTCCTTTTTAAGCTCCTCATATTTTTCACACCTTTTGAAGCTCTTCATATTTTTCACACCTTTTCAGGCTCTTCATGGTTTTCAACAGCGCTTCATGTTCCTCCAATTTTTCAGACCGCTTCATTATCATCTCATATTTGACACCTTTTGAAGCTTTTCATATTTTTCACACCTTTTGAAGCTCTTCATATTTTTCACACTTTTTCATGCTCTTCATGTTTTTCAACACCGCTCCATGCTCCTCCTATTTTTCAGACCGTTTCATGCTCCTCCTATTTTTCAGACCGTTTCAGGGTGTCCATGTTTTTGAACACCACTTCATGCTCCTCCTATATTTCAGACAGATTCATGCTCCTGATATTTTTGACATGTTTTGAACCTCTTCATATTTTTCACAACTTTTCAGGCTCTTCATGTTTTTGAACAAAGTTTCAATCTCCTCCTGTTTTTCAGACTTTTCATGCTCCTCATGTTTTTGATACCGTTGAAGCTCTTCATATTTTTCACACCTTTTCAGGCTTCTCATGTTTTTGAACACCGCTTCATGATCCTCATATTTTTCAGATCATTTCATGCTCCTCATATTTTTGACACCTTTTGACGCTCTTCATATTTTTCACACCTTTTCAGGCTCTTCATGTTTTTGAACACTTCTTCATGCTTCTAATATTTTCAGACCGTTTAATGCTCCTCATGTATTTCACACCTTTTGACGCTCTTCATATTTTTCACACCTTTTCAGGCTCTTCATGTTTTTCAACACCGTTTCATGCTCCTCCTATATTTCAGAAAGTTTCATGCCCCTCATATTTTTGACACCTTCTGAAGATCTTCATATTTTTCACACCTTTTCAGGCTCCTCATGTTTTTGATCACCGTTTCATGCTCCTCCTAATTTTCAGACCCTTTCATGCTCCTCATATTTTTGACACCTTTTGAAGCTCTTCACATTTTTCACACCTTTTCAGGCTCTTCATGTTTTTCAACACCGCTTCCTGATCCTCCTATATTTCAGACCGTTTCATGCAACTCATAGTTTTGACACGTTTTGAAGCTCTTCGTATTTTTCACACCTTTTCAGACTCTTCATGTTTTTCAACACCGCTTCATGCTCCTCCTATTTTTCAGACCGGTTCATGCTCCTCCTAATTTTCACACCTTTTGAAGCTCTTCATATTTTTCACACCTTTTCAGGCTCTTCAGGTTTTTAACAACCACTTCATGCCCCTCCTATTTTTCAGACCGTTTCATGCATATCGCATTTTTGACACCTTTTGAAGCTCTTCATATTTTTCACACTTTTTCAGGCTCTTCATGTATTTGACCACCGCTTCATGGTCCTCCTATTTTTCAGATCGTTTCATGCTCCTCATGTATTTCACACGTTTTGAAACTCTTCATATATTTCACACGTTTTCATGCTCTTCATGTTTTTGAACACCGCTTCATGCTCCTCCTATTTTTCAGACCGTTTCATGCTCCTCATATTTTTGACACCTTTTGAAGCTCTTCATATTTTTCACACCTTTTCAGGCTCTTCATGATTTTCAACACCGCTTAATGCTCCTCATATTTTTAAGACCGTTTCATGCTCCTCATATTTTTGACACCTTTTGAAGCTCTTCATATTTTTCACATCTTTTGAAGCTCTTCGTATTTTTCACATCTTTTAAAGCTCTTCATATTTTTCACACCTTTGCAGGCTCTTCATGTTTTTGAACACCGCTTCATGCTCCTCCTATTTTTCAGACCGTCATGCTCCTCATATTTTTGACACCTTTTGAAGCTCTTCATATTTTTCACACCTTTTCAGGCTCTTCATGTTTTTGAACAACGCTTCATGGTCCTCCTATTTTTCAGACCGTTTCATGCTCCTCATGTATTTCACACCTTTTGAAGCTCTTCATATTTTTCACACCTTTTCAGGCTCTTCATGTTTTTGAACACCGTTTCATGCTACTCCTGTTTTTCAGACTGTTTCATGCTCCTCATATTTTTCACAACTTTTGAAGCTCTTCATATTTTTCACACCTTTTGAAGCTCTTCATATATTTCACACCTTCTCAGGCTCTTCATGTTTTTCAACATCACTTCATGCTCCTCCTATTTTTCAGACCCTTTCATGCTAATCTAATTTTTGACACCTTTGAAGCTCTTCATATTTTTCTCACCTTTTGAAGCTCTTCATATTTTCACACCTTTTCAAGCTCTTCATTTTTTTCAACACCGCTTCATGCTCCTCCTATTTTTCAGCCCGTTTCATGCTCCTCATAGTTTTGACACCTTTTGAAGCTCTTCATATATTCACACCTTTACAGGCTATTCACCTTTTTCAACACCACTTCATGCTCCTCCTATTTTTCAGTCGTTTCATGCCTCTCATAATTTTTACACCTTTTGAAACTCTTCATATATTCACACCTTTACAAGCTATTCACCTTTTTCAACACCACTTCATGCTCCTCCTATTTTTCAGAGAGTTTCATGCTCGTCAAGTATTTCACACCTTTTGAAGCTTTTCATATTTTTCACACCTTTTGAAACTCTTCATATATTTCACACCTTTCCAGGCTATTCATGATTTCAATACCACTTCATGCTACTCCTATTTTTCAGACCGTTTCATGCTCCTCATATTTTTCACACCTTTTGAAGCTCTTCATATTTTTCACACCTTTTCAGGCTTTTCATGTTTTTGAACACCGCTTCATGCTCCTCCTATTTTTCAGACCGTTTCATGCTCCTCATATTTTTGACACCTTTTGAAGCTCTTCATATTTTTCTCACCTTTTCAGGCTCTTCATGTTTTTGAACACCGCTTCATGCTTCTGCTATATTTCAGACCGTTTCATGCTCCTCATATTTTTGACATCTTTTGAAGCTTTTCATATTTTTCACACCTATTCAGTCTCTTCATGTTTTTCAAAAACGCTTCTTGCTCCTCCTATTTTTCAGACCGTTTCATGCTCATCTCATTTTTGACAGGTTTTGAAGCTCTTCATAGTTTTCACAGCTTTTGAAGCTCTTCATATTTTTCACACGTTTTCAGGCTCTTCATGTTTTCCAACACCGCTTCTTGCGACTCCTATTTTTCAGACCGTTTCATGCTCCTCATATTTTTGACACCTTTTGAAGCTCTTCATATTTTTCACACCTTTTCAGGCTTTTCATGTTTTTCAACACCGCTTCATGCTCCTCCTATTTTTCAGACCGTTTCATGCTCCTCTCATCATTGACACATTTCGAAGCTATTCATATTTTTCACACCTTTGAAAGCTCTTCATATTTTTCACACATTTTCAGGCTTTTCATGTTTTCAACACTGTTTCATGCTTCTCCTATTTTTCAAACTGTTTCATGCTCCTCATATTTTTCACAGCTTTTGAAGCTGTTCATATTTTTCACATCTTTTCAGGCTCTTCATGTTTTGGAACACCGTTTCAAGCCCCTCCTATTTTTCAGACCGTTTCATGCTCCTCATATTTTTAACACCTTTTGAACCTCCTCATTTTTTCACAACTTTTGAAGCTCTTCATGTTTTTCCACACCATTCCATGCTGCCTCTATTTTTCAGACCGTTTCCTGCTTCTCTTATTTTTCAAACCGTTTCATTCTCCTCATATTTTTGACACCTTTTGAAGCTCTTCATGTCTTTCAACACCGTTTCATGCTGCTCCTATTTTTCAGACCGTTTCATGATCCTCCTATTTTTCAGACCGTTTCATGCTCCTCATATTTTTGACACTTTTGAAGCTCTTCATGTCTTTCAACACTGTTTCATGCTGCTCCTATTTTTCAGACCGTTTCATGTTCCTCATATTTTTCACACCTTTTGAAGCTCTTCATATTTTACAAAACTTTTCAGGTTCTTCATTTTTTTGACGACTGCTTCATGCTCCTCCTATTTTTCAGACCGTTTCATGCTCCTCATATATTTGACACCTTGTGAAACTCTTCCTATATTTCACACCTTTTCAGGCTCTTCATGTTTTTCAACACCACTTCATGCTCCTCCTATTTTTCAGACCATTTCATGCTCCTTATATGTTTGTCTCCTTTTGAAGCTCCTCATATTTTTCACACCTTTTGAAGCTCTTCATATATTTCACACTTTTTCAGGCTTTTCATGTTTTTCAACACGACTTCATGCTCCTCCTATTTTTCAGACCGTTTCATGCTCACATCATTTTTGACACCTTTTGAAGCTCTTCTTATTTTTCACATCTTTTGAAACTCTTCAGATTTTTCACACGTTTTCAGGCTCTTCATGTTTTTCAACACCGTTTCATGCTCCTCCTATTTTTCAGACCGTTTCATGCTCCTTATATGTTTGTCTCCTTTTTAAGCTCCTCATATTTTTCACACCTTTTGAAGCTCTTCATATTTTTCACACCTTTTCAGGTTCTTCAGTTTTTTAACAACCACTTCATGCCCCTCCTATTTTTCAGACCGTTTCATGCATATCACATTTTTGACACCTTTTGAAGCTCTTCATATTTTTCACACCTTTTCAGGTTCTTCAGGTTTTTAACAACCACTTCATGCCCCTCCTATTTTTCAGACCCTTTCATGCTAATCTAATTTTTGACACCTTTGAAGCTCTTCATATTTTTCTCACCTTTTGAAGCTCTTCATATTTTTCACACCTTTTCAGGCTCTTCATGTTTTTGAACACCGCTTCATGCTCCTCCTATTTTTCAGACTTTTTCAGGCTCCTCCTATTTTTCACACCTTTTGAAGCTCTTCATATTTTTCACACCTTTTCAGGCTCCTCATGATTTTCAACAACGCTTAATGCTCCTCGTATTTTTTAGACCGTTTCAGGCTCCTCATATTTTTGACACCTTTTGAAGCTCTTCATATTTTTCACATTTTTTAAAGCTCTTCATATTTTTCACACCTTTTCAGGCTCTTCATGTTTTTGAACACCGCTTCATGCTCCTCCAATTTTTAAGACCGTCATGCTCCTCATATTTTTGACACCTTTTGAAGCTCTTCATATTTTTCTCACCTTTTCAGGCTCTTCATGTTTTTGAACAATGCTTCATGGTCCTCCTATTTTTCAGACCGTTTCATGCTCCTCATGTATTTCACACCTTTTGAAGCTCTTCATATTTTTCACACATTTTCAGGCTCTTCATGTTTTTGAACACCGTTTCATGTTCCTCCTGTTTTTCAGACCGTTTCATGCTCCTGATATTTTTCACAACTTTTGAAGCTCTTCATATTTTTCACACCTTTTGAAGCTCTTCATATATTTCACACCTTCTCATGCTCTTCATGTTTTTCAACACCGCTTCATGCTCCTCCTATTTTTCAAACCGTTTCATGCTCCTCATATTTTTGACACGTTTTGAGGCTCTTCATATTTTTCACACCTTTTCAGGCTCTTCATGTTTTTGAACACCGATTCATGCTCCTCCTATTTTTCAGACCGTTTCATGTTCATCTCATTTTTGACAGCTTTTGAAGCTCATCATATTTTTCACACCTTTTGAAGCTCTTCATATATTTCACACCTTTTCAAGCTCTTCATGTTTTCCACACCGCTTCATGCTCCTCCTATTTTTCAGACCGTCTCATGCTCGTCATGTATTTCACACCTTTTCAAGCTCTTCATATTTACACACCTTTTGAGGCTCTTCATGAATTTCAATACCACTTCATGCTCCTCCTATTGTTGAGACCGTTTCATGTTCCTCATATATTTGACACCTTTTGAAGCTCTTCATATTATTTACCTCTTTTCAGGCTCTTCATGTTTTTGATCACGGCTTCATGCTCCTCTTATTTTTCAGACCGTTTCAAGCTCCTCATATTTTGACACCTTTTAAAGCTCTTCATATTTTTCCCACCTTTTCAGGCTCTTCATGTTTTTGAACACCGTTTCATGCTCCTCTTATTTTTCAGACCGTTTCAAGCTCCTCATCTTTTTCACACCTTTTGAAGCTCTTCATATTTTTCACACCTTTTCAGGCTCTTCATGTTTTTCAACACCACTTCATGCTTCTCCTTTTTTGCAGACCCTTTCATGCTCCTAATAATTTTGACACCTGTTGAAGCTCTTCATATTTCTCACACCTTTTCAGACTCTTCATGTTTTTCAACACCGCTTCATGCTCCTGCTATTTTTCAGACCGTTTCATGCTCCTCATATATTTGACACATTTTGAAGCTGTTCATATATTTCACACATTTTCAGGCTCTTCATGTTTTTCAACACCACTTCATGCTCCTCTGATTTTTCAGCCCGTTTCATGCACTTCTCATTTTGTACATCTTTTGAAGCTGTTCATATTTTTCACACCTTTTCAGGCTCTTCATGATTTTCAACACCGCTTCATGCACCTCCTATTTTTCAGACCGTTTCATGCTCATTTAATTTTTGACACCTTTTGAATCTCTTCATATTTTTAAAACCTTTTGAAGCTCTTCATATTTTTCACATTTTTGAAGCTCTTCATATTTTTCACACGGTTTCAGGCTATTCAAGTTTTTCAACACCGCTTCAAGCTCCTCCTATTTTTGAGACCATTTCATACTCCTTATATTTTTGATATTTTTTGAGGCTCTTCATATTTTTCACACCTTTTCAGGCTCTTCATGTTTTTGAACACCGTTTCTTGATCCTCCTATTTTTCAGAACGTTTCATGCTCCTCATATTTTGACACCTTTTAAAGCTCTTTATATTTTTCACACCTTTTCAGGCTCTTCATGATTTTGAACACTACTTCATCCTCCTCGTATTTTTCAGACCGTTTCATGCTCCTCATATTATTGACACCTTTTGAAACTCTTCATATTTCTCACACCTTTTCAGGCACTTCATGTTTTTCAACACAACTTAACGCTTCTCTTATTTTTCAGACCGTTTCATGCTCCTCATGTATTTCAAACTTTTTGAAGCTCTTCATATTTTTCACACCTTCTCAGGCTCTTCATTTTTTACAACACCACTTCATGCTCCTCCTATTTTTCAGACCGTTTCATGCTCATCTCATTTTTTACACCTTTTGAAGCTCTTCATATTTTTGACACCTTTTGAAGCTCTTCATATTTTTCACAAATTTTCAGTCTCTGGATGTTTTTGAACACCACTTCATGCCCTTCCTATTTTTCATACGGTTTCATCTCCTCATGAATTTCACACCTTTTGAAGCTCTTCATATTTTGCACACCTTTTCAGGCTCTTCATGTTTTTCCCAACGACTTCATGCTCCTCCTACTTTTCAGACCGTTTCATGCTCCTCATATTTTTGACACCTTTTGAAGCTCTTCATATTTTTCACACCTTATCAGGCTCTTCATGTTTTCAACACCGCTTCATGCTCCTCCTATTTTTCAAACCGTTTCATGCTCGTCATATATTTGACACATTTTGAAGCTCTTCATATATTTCACACATTTTCATGCTCTTCATGTTTTTTCACACCACTTCATGCTCCTCCGATTTTTCAGTCCGTTTCATGCACATCTCATTTTTTACATCTTTTGAAACTCTTCATATTTTTCACACCTTTTGAAGCTCTTCATATTTTTCACACCTTTTCAGGCTCTTCATGGTTTTCAACACCGCTTCATGCTCCTCCTATTTTTCAGACCGTTTCATGCTCCTCTTGTATTTCACACCTTTTGAAGCTCTTCATATTTTTCACACCTTTTCAGGCTCTTCATGGTTTTCAACACCGCTTCATGCTCCTCCTATTTTTCAGACCGTTTCATGCTCCTCATGTATTTCACACCTTTTGAAGCTCTTCATATTTTTCACACCTTTTCAGGCTCTTCATGTTTTTCAGCACGGCTTCATGCTCCTCCTATTTTTCAGACCGTTTCATGCTCCTCTTGTATTTCACACCTTTTGAAGCTCTTCATATTTTTCACACCTTTTCAGGCTCTTCATGTTTTTGAACACCGTTTCATGATCCTCCTATTGTTCAGAACGTTTCATGCTCCTCATATTTTGACACCTTTTAAAGCTCTTCATATTTTTCACACCTTTTGTGCCTCTTCATGTATTTCAACACCGCTTCATGCTCCTCCTATTTTTGAGATCATTTCATACTCCTTATAATTTTGACATTTTTTGAGGCTCTTCATATGTTTCACACCTTTTCAGGCTCTTCATGTTTTTGAACACCGGTTCATGCTCCTAGTATTTTTCAGACACTTTCATGCTCATCTCATTTTGACACCTTTGAAGCTCTTCAAATTTTTCACACCTTTTGAAGCTCTTCATATTTTTCACATTTTTGAAGCTCTTCATATTTTTCACACGGTTTCAGGCTCTTCATGTTTTTCAACACCGCTTCATGATCCTCTTTTTTTTAAGAACGTTTCATGTTCCTCATTTTTGACACCTTTTAAAGCTCTTCATAATTCTCACACCTTATCAGGCTCTTCATGGTTTAGAACACCGCTTCATCCTCCTCCTATTTTTCAGAACGTTTCATGCTCCTCATATTATTGACACCTTTTGAAGCTCTTCATATTTCTCACACCTTTTCAGCCTCTTCATGGTTTTGAACACCGGTTCATGCTCCTAGTATTTTTCAGACCGTTTCATGCTCATCTCATTTTAGACACCTTTTGAAGCTTTTCATATATTTCACATCTTTTGAAACTCTTCATATTTTTCACACCTTTTCAGGCTCTTCATGTTTTTGAACACCGCTTCATGCTCGTCCTATTTTTCAGACCGTATCATGCTCCTCATATTTTTCACACCTTTTGAAGCTCTTCATATTTTTCACACATTTTCAGGCTCTTCAGGTTTTTGAACATCGCTTCATGGTCTTCCTATTTATCAGACCGTTTCATGCTCCTCATATTTTGGACACGTTTTGAAGCTCTTCATATTTTTCACACATTTTCAGGCTCTTCATGGTTCTGAACACCACTTCATGCTCCTTCTTATTTTCAGACCGTTTCATGCTCATCTTATTTTTGACACCTTTTGAAACTCTTCATATTATTCACATCTTTTGAAACTCTTCATATTTTTCACACCGTTTCAGGCTCTTCATGTTTTTCAACACCGCTTCATGCTCCTCCTCTTTTTTAGACCGTTTCATGCTCCTCATATTTTTGACACCTTTTGAAGCTCTTCATATTTTTCACACCTTTTCAGGCTCTTCATGTTTTTGAACACCGCTTCAGGCTCCTCCTATTGTTCAGAACGTTTCATGCTCCTCATATTTTGACACCTTTTAAAGCTCTTCATATTTTTCACACCTTTTGTGGCTCTTCATGTATTTCAACACCGCTTCATGCTCCTCCTATTTTTGAGATCATTTCATACTCCTTATATTTTTGACATTTTTTGAGGCTCTTCATATGTTTCACACCTTTTCAGGCTCTTCATGTTTTTGAACACCGGTTCATGCTCCTAGTATTTTTCAGACCGTTTCATGCTCATCTCATTTTGACACCTTTGAAGCTCTTCAAATTTTTCACACCTTTTGAAGCTCTTCATATTTTTCACATTTTTGAAGCTCTTCATATTTTTCACACGGTTTCAGGCTCTTCATGTTTTTCAACACCGCTTCATGATCCTCTTTTTTTTAAGAACGTTTCATGTTCCTCATTTTTGACACCTTTTAAAGCTCTTCATAATTCTCACACCTTATCAGGCTCTTCATGGTTTAGAACACCGCTTCATCCTCCTCCTATTTTTCAGACCGTTTCATGCTCCTCATATTATTGACACCTTTTGAAGCTCTTCATATTTCTCACACCTTTTCAGCCTCTTCATGGTTTTGAACACCGGTTCATGCTCCTAGTATTTTTCAGACCGTTTCATGCTCATCTCATTTTAGACACCTTTTGAAGCTTTTCATATATTTCACATCTTTTGAAACTCTTCATATTTTTCACACCTTTTCAGGCTCTTCATGTTTTTGAACACCGCTTCATGCTCGTCCTATTTTTCAGACCGTATCATGCTCCTCATATTTGTCACACCTTTTGAAGCTCTTCATATTTTTCACACCTTTTCAGGCTCTTCAGGTTTTTGAACATCGCTTCATGGTCTTCCTATTTATCAGACCGTTTCATGCTCCTCATATTTTGGACACGTTTTGAAGCTCTTCATATTTTTCACACATTTTCAGGCTCTTCATGGTTCTGAACACCACTTCATGCTCCTTCTCATTTTCAGACCGTTTCATGCTCATCTTATTTTTGACACCTTTTGAAGCTCTTCATATTATTCACATCTTTTGAAACTCTTCATATTTTTCACACCGTTTCAGGCTCTTCATGTTTTTCAACACGGCTTCTTGATCTTCCTATTTTTCAGACCTTTTCAAGCTCCTCATATATTTCTCACCATTTGAAGCTCTTCATAATTTTCACACCATTTCAGGCACTTCATGTTTTGCAACACCATTTCATGCTCCTCCTATTTTTCAGACCGTTTCATGCTCCTCATTTTTTTGACACATTTTGAAGCTCTTCATATTTTTCACACCCTTTGAAGCTCTTCATATTTTTCACACCTTTTCAGGCTCTTCATGTTTTTCAACACCGCTTCATGCTCCTCCTATTTTTCAGACCGTTTACTGCTCCTCTCATTTCTGAAATCTTTTGAAGCTCTTCATATATTTCACACATTTTCAGGCTCTTAATGTTTTTCAACACCACTTCATGCTCCTCCTATTTTTCAGACCGTTTCATGCTCATCTCATTTTTGACACCTTCTGAAGCGCTTCATAGTTTTCACAAATTTTCAGGCTCTTCATATTTTTGTACACGGCTTCATGCTCCTCCTATTTTTCAGACGGTTTCATGCTCCTCATGTATTTCACACATTTTGCGGCTCTTCATATTTTACACACCTTTTCAGGTTCTTCATGATTTTCAACACCACTTCATGCTCCTCCTATTTTTCAGAACTTTTCATGTTCCTTATATTTTTGACACCTTTTGAAACTCTTCATATTTTACACACCTTTTCAGGCTCTTCATGTTTTTCAACACCGCTTCATGCTCCTCCTTTTTTTCAGACCGTTACGTGCTCCTCATGTATTTCAATCCTTTTGAAGCTCTTCATATTTTTCACACCTTTTCAGGCTCTTCATGTTATTGAACACGGCTTCATGCTCCTCCTATTTTTCAGACCGTTTCATGCTCTTCATATATTTCACACCTTTTGAAGCTCTTCATATTTTTCACACCTTTTCAGGCTCTTCATGTTTTTCAACAGCACTTCATTCTCCTCCTATTTTTGAGATCATTTCATACTCCTTATATTTTTGACATTTTTTGAGGCTCTTCATATTTTTCACACCTTTTCAGGCTCTTCATGTTTTTCAACACCGCTTCATGCTCCTCCTCTTTTTTAGACCGTTTCATGCTCCTCATATTTTTGACACCTTTTGAAGCTCTTCATATTTTTCACACCTTTTCAGGCTCTTCATGTTTTTGAACACCGCTTCAGGCTCCTCCTATTGTTCAGAACGTTTCATGCTCCTCATATTTTGACACCTTTTAAAGCTCTTCATATTTTTCACACCTTTTGTGGCTCTTCATGTATTTCAACACCGCTTCATGCTCCTCCTATTTTTGAGATCATTTCATACTCCTTATATTTTTGACATTTTTTGAGGCTCTTCATATGTTTCACACCTTTTCAGGCTCTTCATGTTTTTGAACACCGGTTCATGCTCCTAGTATTTTTCAGACCGTTTCATGCTCATCTCATTTTGACACCTTTGAAGCTCTTCAAATTTTTCACACCTTTTGAAGCTCTTCATATTTTTCACATTTTTGAAGCTCTTCATATTTTTCACACGGTTTCAGGCTCTTCATGTTTTTCAACACCGCTTCATGATCCTCTTTTTTTTAAGAACGTTTCATGTTCCTCATTTTTGACACCTTTTAAAGCTCTTCATAATTCTCACACCTTATCAGGCTCTTCATGGTTTAGAACACCGCTTCATCCTCCTCCTATTTTTCAGACCGTTTCATGCTCCTCATATTATTGACACCTTTTGAAGCTCTTCATATTTCTCACACCTTTTCAGCCTCTTCATGGTTTTGAACACCGGTTCATGCTCCTAGTATTTTTCAGACCGTTTCATGCTCATCTCATTTTAGACACCTTTTGAAGCTTTTCATATATTTCACATCTTTTGAAACTCTTCATATTTTTCACACCTTTTCAGGCTCTTCATGTTTTTGAACACCGCTTCATGCTCGTCCTATTTTTCAGACCGTATCATGCTCCTCATATTTGTCACACCTTTTGAAGCTCTTCATATTTTTCACACCTTTTCAGGCTCTTCAGGTTTTTGAACATCGCTTCATGGTCTTCCTATTTATCAGACCGTTTCATGCTCCTCATATTTTGGACACGTTTTGAAGCTCTTCATATTTTTCACACATTTTCAGGCTCTTCATGGTTCTGAACACCACTTCATGCTCCTTCTCATTTTCAGACCGTTTCATGCTCATCTTATTTTTGACACCTTTTGAAGCTCTTCATATTATTCACATCTTTTGAAACTCTTCATATTTTTCACACCGTTTCAGGCTCTTCATGTTTTTCAACACGGCTTCTTGATCTTCCTATTTTTCAGACCTTTTCAAGCTCCTCATATATTTCTCACCATTTGAAGCTCTTCATAATTTTCACACCATTTCAGGCACTTCATGTTTTGCAACACCATTTCATGCTCCTCCTATTTTTCAGACCGTTTCATGCTCCTCATTTTTTTGACACATTTTGAAGCTCTTCATATTTTTCACACCCTTTGAAGCTCTTCATATTTTTCACACCTTTTCAGGCTCTTCATGTTTTTCAACACCGCTTCATGCTCCTCCTATTTTTCAGACCGTTTACTGCTCCTCTCATTTCTGAAATCTTTTGAAGCTCTTCATATATTTCACACATTTTCAGGCTCTTAATGTTTTTCAACACCACTTCATGCTCCTCCTATTTTTCAGACCGTTTCATGCTCATCTCATTTTTGACACCTTCTGAAGCGCTTCATAGTTTTCACAAATTTTCAGGCTCTTCATATTTTTGTACACGGCTTCATGCTCCTCCTATTTTTCAGACGGTTTCATGCTCCTCATGTATTTCACACATTTTGCGGCTCTTCATATTTTACACACCTTTTCAGGTTCTTCATGATTTTCAACACCACTTCATGCTCCTCCTATTTTTCAGAACTTTTCATGTTCCTTATATTTTTGACACCTTTTGAAACTCTTCATATTTTACACACCTTTTCAGGCTCTTCATGTTTTTCAACAGCACTTCATTCTCCTCCTATTTTTCAGACCGTTTCATGCTCCTCATATTTTTGACACCTTTAGAATATCTTCATTTTTTTCACACCTTTTCTGGCTCTTCATGTTTTTCAACAGCATTTAATGCTCCTCCTATTTTTCAGACCATTTGGTGCTCCTCATGTTTTTCAAACTTTTAGAAGCTCTTCATATTTTTCACACCTTTTCATGCTCTTCTTGTTTTTCAACACCGCTTCATGCTCATCCTATTTTTCAGATCGTTTCATGCTCCGCATATATTTCACACCTTTTGAAGCTCTTCATATTTTTCACACCTTTTCAGTCTGTTCATGTTTTGAACACCGCTTCATGATCCTCCTATTTTTCAGACCGTTTCATGCTCCGCATATATTTCACACCTTTTTAAGCTCCTCATATTTTTCACACCTTTTCTGGTTCTCATGTTTGTGAACACAGCTTCATACTCCTACTATTTTTCAGACCGTTTCAAGCTCCTCATATTTTTGACACCTTTTGAAGCTCTTCATATTTTTCACACCTTTTAATGCTCTTCATGTTTTTCAACAGCGCTTCATGCTCCTCTTATTTTTCAGACCGTTTCATGCTCCTCATATTTTTGACACGTTTTGAAGCTCTTCATATTTATCACACCTTTTCATGCTCTTCATGTTTTTCAACACCGCTTCCTGCTACTCCTATTTTTCAGATCGTTCCATGCTCCTCATATTTTTGACACATTTTGAAGTTCTTCATATATTTCACACCTTTTCAGGCTCTTCATGTTTTTGAAAACGGCTTCATGCTCCTCCTATTTTTCAGACCGTTTCAAGCTCCTCATATTTTTGACACCTTTTGAAGCTCTTCAATATTTTTCACAACTTTACATACTCTTCATGTTTTCAACACCGATTCATGCTCCTCCTATTTTTCAGAACTTTTCATGCTCCACCTGTTTTTCAGACCGTTTCATGCTCCTCATATTTTGACACTTTTTGAAGCTCTTCATATATGTCATACCTTTTCAGGAACTTTATGTTTCTCAACACAGCTTCATGCTCCTCCTATTTTTCAGACCGTTTCATGCTCCTCACATTTTTGACACCTTTTGCAGCTCTTCATATTTTTCACACCTTTTCATGATCTTCATGTTTTTCAATACCACTTCATGCTCCTCCTAGATTTCAGACCGTTTCATACTCCTCCTATTTTTGACACCTTTTGAAGCTCTTCATATATTTCACCCCTTTTCAAGCTCTTCATGTTTTTCAATACCGATTCATGCTCCTCCTATTTTTCAGACTTTTTCATGCTCCTCACATTTTTTACACCTTTTGAAGCTCTTCATATTTTTCACACCTTTTCAGGCTCTTCGTGTTTTTCAATACCACTTCATGCTCCTCCGAGATTTCAGAACGTTTCATACTCCTCTTATTGTTGACACCTTTTGAAGCTCTTCATATTTTTCACACCTTTTCATGCTCTTCATGTTTTTGCACATGGCTTCATGCTCCTATTATTTTTCAGACCGTTTCATACTCCTCATATTTTTGACACCTTTTGAACCTCTTCATGTATTTCACACCTTTTAATGCTCTTCATGTTTTTGAACACCGCTTCATGCTCCTCCTTTTTTTCGGACCGTTTCATGCTCCTCACATTTTTGACACCTTTTGAACCTCTTCATGTATTTCACACTTTTTCATGCTCTTCATGTTTTTCAACACCGCTTCATGCTCCTCCTATTTTTCAGACCGTTTCATGCTCCTCCTATTTTTCAGACCGTTTCATGCTCCTCATATTTTGACACCTTTTGAAGCTCTTCATATTTTTTACACATTTTCAGGCTCTTCGTGTTTTTCAACACCGCTTCAATCTCCTCCTATTTTTCAGACCGTTTCATGCTCCTCTTATTTTTGACACTTTTTGAAGCTCTTCATATTTTTCACACCTTTTCAGGCTCTTCATGTTTTTGAACACCACTTCATGCTCCTCCTATTTTTCACACCGTTTCATGCTCATCTCATTTTTGACACGTTTTGAAGCTCTTCATATTTTCACACCTTTTCAGGCTCTTCATATTTTTCACAACGCTTCATGCTCCTCCTATTTTTCAGACTGTTTCATGCTCCTCATATGTTTCACTCCTTTTTCAGGCTCTTCATGATTTTCAACAACACTTCATGCTCCTCCTATTTTTCAGACCGTTTCATGCTCCTCATATTTTGACACTTTTTGAAGCTCTTCATATTTTTCACACCTTTTCAGGCTCTTCATGTTTTTGAACAGCACTTCATGCTCCTCCTATATTTCAGACCGTTTCATGCTCCTTATATTTTTGACACCTTTTGAAGCTCTTCATATTTTCACACCTTTTCAGGCTCTTCATATTTTTCACAACGCTTCATGCTCCTCCTATTTTTCAGACTGTTTCATGCTCCTCATATGTTTCACTCCTTTTTCAGGCTCTTCATGATTTTCAACAACACTTCATGCTCCTCCTATTTTTCAGACCGTTTCATGCTCCTCCTATTTTTCAGACCGTTTCATGCACCTCATATTTTGACACCTTTTGAAGCTCTTCATATTTTTTACCTTTTCAGGCTCTTCATATTTTTCAACACTGCTACATTCTTCTCCTATATTTCCGACCATTTCATGCTCCTCATATTTTTGATACCTTTGAAGCTCTTCATATTTTTCACACCTTTTCAGGCTCTTCATGTTTTTCAACACCGCTTCATGCTCCTCCTATTTTCCAGACCGTTTCATGCTCCTCATATTTTTGAAACCTTTGAAGCTCTTCATATATTTCAAACCTTTTCAGGCTCTTCAAGTTTTTCAACATAGCTTCATGCTCCTTATATTTTTCAGACCGTTTCATTCTCCTCATATTTTTGATACCTTTTGAAGCTCTTCATATTTTTCACACCTTTTCATGCTCTTCATGTTTTTCAACACCGCTTCATGCTCCTCCTATTTTTCAGACCGTTTCATGCTCCTCATATTTTTGACACCTTTTACAGCACTTCATATTTTTCACATCTTTTCAGGCTCGTCAAGTTTTCCAACACCGCTTCATGCTCCTCCTAATTTTCAGACCGTTTCATTCTCCTCATATTTTTGACACCTTTTGAAACTCTTGATATTTTTCACACCTTTTCAGGCTCTTCATGTTTTTCAACACCGCTTCATGCTCCTCCTATTTTCCAGACCGTTTCATGCTCCTCATATTTTTGATACCTTTTGAAGCTCTTCATATTTTTCACACCTTTTCAGGCTCTTCATGTTTTTCAACACCACTTCATGCTCCTCCTATTTTTCAGACCGTTTCATGCTCCTCATATATTGACACCTTTTGAAGCTCTTCATATTTTTCACACCTTTTCAGGCTCTTCATGTTTTTCAACACCACTTCATGCTCCTCCTATTTTTCAGACCGTTTCATGCTCATCTCATTTTTGACACCTTTTGAAGCTCTTCATATTTTTCACAAGTTCTCAGCCTCTTCATGTTTTTCAACACCGCTTTATGCTCCTCATATTTTTCACACCGTTTCATGCTTCTCATATTTTTGACACCTTTTGAAGCTCTTCATTTTTTTCACACCTTTTCAGGCTCTTCATGTTTTTCAACACCGCTTCATGCTCCTCCTATTTTTCAGACTGTTTCATGCTTCTCATATTTTTGACACCTTTTGAAGCTCTTCGTATTTTTCACACCTTTTCAGGCTCTTCATGTTTTTGATCAGCATTTCATGCTCCTCGTCTTTTTCAGACCGTTTCATGCTCTTAATATTTTTGACACCTTTTGAAGCTCTTCATATTTTTCACACCTTTTCAGGTTCTTCATGTTTTTGAACACCACTTCATGCTCCTTCTATTTTTCAGAGTGTTTCATGCTCTTCATGTATTTCACACCTTTTGATGCTCTTCATATTTTTCACACCTTTTCAGGCTCTTCATGTTTTTCCACACCACTTCATGCTTCTCCTATTTTTCAGCCCGTTTCATGCTCCTCATGTATTTCACACCTTTTGAAGCTCTTCATATTTTTCACACCTTTTCAGGCTCTTCATGTTTTTGATCACCGTTTCTTGCTCCTCCTATTTTTCAGACCGTTTCATGCTCCTCATATTTTTGACACCTTTTGAAGCTCTTCATAATTTTCACACCCTTTCTGGCTCTTCATGATTTTCAACGCCACTTCATGCTGCTCCTATTTTTCAGACCGTTTCATGCTCCTCATATTTTTGACATCTTTTGAAGCTCTTCATATATTTACACCTTTTCAGGCTTTTCATTTTTTTCAACACGACTTCATGCTCCTCCTATTTTTCAGACCGTTTCATGCTCATCTCATTTTGACACCTTTTGAAGCTCTTCAAATTTTTCACATCTTTTGAAGCTCTTCATATTTTGCACTACTTTTCAAGCTCTTTATGATTTTCAACACCGCTTCATGCTCCTCCTATTTTTCAGACCGTTTCATGCTCATCTCATTTTGACACCTTTTGAAGCTCTTCAAATTTTTCACACCTTTTGAAGCTCTTCATATTTTTCCTATTTTTGAAGCTCTTCATATTTTCACACGTTTTCAGGCTCTTCATTTTTTTCAACACCGCTTCATGCTATTTCTATTTTTCAGAGAGTTTCATGCTCCTCATGTATTTCACACCTTTTGAAGCTCTTCATATTTTTCAAACCTATTCAGGCTCTTCATGTTTTTCCACACCCCTTCATGCTTCTCCTATTTTTCAGCCCGTTTCATGCTCCTCATATATTTCACACCTTTTGAATCTCTTCATATATTTCACACTTTTTCAGGCTCTTCATATTTTTCACACCTTTTCAGGCTCTTCATGTTTTTGAACACCATTTCATGCTTCTCCTATTTTGCAGACCGTTTCATTCTCCTCATATTTTTGACATCTTTTGAAGTTCTTCATATTTTTCACAACTTTTCAGGCTCTTTATGATTTTCAAAACCGCTTCATGCTCCTCCTATTTTTCAGACCGTTTCATGCTCATCTCATTTTGACACGTTTTGAAGCTCTTCAAATTTTTCACACCTTTTGAAGCTCTTCATATTTTTCCTATTTTTGAAGCTCTTCATATTTTCACACGTTTTCAGGCTCTTCATGTTTTTCAACACCGCTTCATGCTATTTCTATTTTTTAGAGAGTTTCATGCTCCTCATGTATTTCACACCTTTTGAAGCTCTTCATATTTTTCAAACCTTTTCAGGCTCTTCATGTTTTTAATCACCGTTTCATGCTCCTCCTATTTTTCAGACCGTTTCATGCTCATCTCATTTTTGACACCTTTTGAAGCTCTTCATATATTTCACACCTTTTGAAGCTCTTCATATTTTGCACACCTTTTCAGGCTCTTCATTTTTTTCAACACTACTTCTTGCCTCTCCAATTTTTCAGACCGTTTCATGCTCATCTAATTTTTGACACCTGTTGAAGCTCTTCATATTTTTCACACCTTCTGAAGCTCTTCATATATTTCACACTTTTTCAGGCTCTTCACGTTTTTCAACACCGTTTCATGATCCTCTTAATTTTCAGACCATTTGATCCTCCTCTTATTTTTCAGACCGTTTCATGCTCCTCATATTTTTGACACCTTTTGAAGCTCTTCATATTTTTCGCAGCTTTTCAGGCTTTTCATGTTTTTCAACACCGTTTCAAGCTCCTCATATTTTTGACTCCTTTTGAAGCTCTTAATATTTTTCACACCTTTTCAGACTCTTCATGTTTTTAACACCGTTTCATGCTCCTCCTATTTTTCAGACCGTTTCATGCTCCTGATATTTTTGACACCTTTTGAAGCTCTTCATATTTTTCACACCTTTTCAGACTCTTCATGTTTTTCAACACCATTTCATGCTCCTCATATTTTTGACACTTTTTTAAGCTCTTCATATTTTTCACACCTTCTCAGGCTTTTCATGTTTCTGAACACCGTTTCATGCTAATCCTATTTTTCAGACCCTTTCACGCTCCTCATATTTTTGAAACCTTTTGAAGCTCTTCATATTTTTAACACCTTTTCAGGCTCTTCAAGTAATTCAACAACGTTTCATGCTCCTCCTATTTTTCAGACCGTATCATGCTCCTCATATTTTTGACACATTTTGAAGCTCTTCATATTTCTCACACCTTTTCAGGCTCTTCATCTTTTTCCACACCACTTCATGCTCCTCCTATTTTTCAGATCATTTCATGCTCCTCATATATTTGACACCTTTTGAAGCTCTTCATATATTTCACACCTTTTCAGGCTCTTCATTTTTTGAACACCGCTTCATGGTCCTCCTTTTTTCAGACCGTTTCATGCTCCTCATATTTTTGACACCTTTTGAAGCTCTTCATATATTTCCTACATTTTCAGGCTCTTCATGTTTTTCAACAAAGCTTCATGCTCCTCCTATATTTCAGACCGTTTCATGCTCCTCATATATTTGACACCTTTTGAAGCTCTTCATATATTTCACACCTTTTCAGGCTCTTCATTTTTTGAATACCGCTTCATGGTCCTCCTTTTTTTCAGACCGTTTCATACTCCTCATATTTTTGACACCTTTTGAAGCTCTTCATATTTTTCACACTTTTCAGGCTCTTCATGTTTTTCAACGCCACTTCATGCTCCTCCTATATTTCAGACCGTTTCATGCTCCTCATATTTTTGACCCCTTTAGAAGCTCTTCATATTTTTCACACCTTTTCAGGCTCTTCATTTTTTTCAACACCACTTCATTCTCCTCCTATTTTTCAGACCGTTTCATGCTCCTGATATTTTTGACACATTTCGAAGCTCCCCATATTTTTCACAACTTTTGAGCTCTTCATATTTTTCACACGTTCCCAGGCTCTTCATGTTTTTCAACAGCGCTTCATGCTCCTCCTATTTTTCAGACCATTTGATGCTACTCATATTTTTGACACCTTTTGATGCTCTTCATATTTTTCACACCTTTTCAGGCACTTCATATTTTTTAACACAGCTTCATGCTCCTCCTAATTTTCAGTCCGTTTCATGCTCCTGATATTTTTTGACACCTTTTGAAGCTCTTCATATCTTTCACACCTTTTCAGGCTCTTCATTTTTTTCAACACTACTTCATGCTCCTCCTATTTTTCAGACCGTTTCATGCTCATCTCATTTTGACACGTTTTGAAGCTCTTCATATTTTTCACACCTTTTAAAGCACTTCATGTTTTTCACACCTTTTCAGGCTCTTCATTTTTTTTCAACACTACTTCATTCTCCTCCTATTTTTCAGACCGTTTCATGCTCCTGATATTTTTGACACATTTCGAAGCTCCCCATATTTTTGACCCCTTTAGAAGCTCTTCATATTTTTCACACCTTTTCAGGCTCTTCATTTTTTTCAACACCACTTCATTCTCCTCCTATTTTTCAGACCGTTTCATGCTCCTCATATTTTTCAGACCTTTTGAAGCGCTTCATATATTTCACACTTTTTCAGGCTCTTCATGTTTTTCAACAACACTTCATGTTCCTCCTATTTTTCAGACCGTTTCATGCTTCTCATAATTTTGACACCTTTTGAAGCTCTCCATATTTTCCCATCTTTTCATGCTCTTCATCTTTTTAAAAACCGTTTCATGCTCATCCTATTTTTCAGACAGTTTCATGCTCCTCATATATTTGACACCTTTTGAAGCTCTTCATAATTTTCACATCTTTTCAGGCTCTTCATGTTTTTGAACACCACTTCATGCACCTCCTATTTTTCAGACAGTTTCATGCTCCTCATATATTTCAGACCTTTTGAAGCTCTTCATATATTTCACACCTTTTCAGTCTCTTCATATTTTTCAACACAACTTCATGCCTCTCCTGTATTTCAGACCGTTTCATGCTCCTCATATTTTTGACACCTTTTGAAGCTCTTCATATATTTCACACCTTTTCAATCTCTTCATATTTTTGAACACCGCTTCATGCTCCTCCCATTTTTCAGATTGTTTCATGCTCCTCATACTTTAGACACATTTTGAAGCTCTTCATATTTTTCACACCTTTTCAGGCTCTTGATGATTTTCAACACCGCTTCATTCTCCTCCTGTTTTTCAGACCGTTTCATGCTCATCTCATTTTGACACCTTTTGAAGCTCTTCATATTTTTCACACCTTTTGAAGCTCTTCATATTTTTCACACCTTTTGAAGCTCTTCATATATTTCACACTTTTTCAGGCTTTTCATTTTTTCATCCCCACTTCATGCTCCTCCTATTTTTCAGACCCTTTCATGCTCACCTCATTTTTGATAACTTTTGAAGCTCTTCATACTTGTCACACCTTTTGAAGCTCTTCATATTTTTCATATTTTTGAATCTCTTCATATTTTCACACCTTTTCAGGCTCTTCATGTTTTTCAACACCGCTTCATGCTCCTCCTATTTTTCAGACCGTTTCATGCTCATCTCATTTTGACACCTTTTGAAGCTCTTCATATTTTTCACACCTTTTGAAGCTCTTTATATTTTTCACACCTTTTCAGGCTCTTCATGATTTTCAACATCGCTTCATGCTCCTCCTATTTTTCAGACCTTTTCATGCTCATCTCATTTTTGATACCTTTTGAAGCTCTTCATATTTGTCACACCTTTTGAAGCTCTTCATATTTTTCATATTTTTGAAGCTCTTCATATTTTCACACCTTTTCAGGCTCTGCATGTTTTTCAACACCGCTTCATGCTCCTCCTATTTTTCAGACCGTTTAATGCTCCTCATGTATTTCACAACTTTTGAAGCTCCTCATATTTTTCACACCTTTTCAGGCTCATCATGTTTTTGCACACCGCTTCATGATCCTCATGTTTTTCACACCGTTTCTTGCTCCTCATATTTTTCACACCTTTTGATGCTCTTCATATATTTCACACCTTTTCAGGCTCTTTATGTTTTTGAATACCACTTCATGCTCCTCCTATATTTCAGACCGTTTCATGCTCCTCATATTTTTGACCCCTTTAGAAGCTCTTCATATTTTTCACACCTTTTCAGGCTCTTCATTTTTTTCAACACCACTTCATTCTCCTCCTATTTTTCAGAGCGTTTCATGCTCCTGATATTTTTGACACATTTCGAAGCTCCCCATATTTTTCACAACTTTTGAGCTCTTCATATTTTTCACACGTTCCCAGGCTCTTCATGTTTTTCAACACCGCTTCATGCTCCTCCTATTTTTCAGACCATTTGATGCTCCTCATATTTTTGACACCTTTTGATGCTCTTCATATTTTTCACACCTTTTCAGGCACTTCATATTTTTTAACACAGCTTCATGCTCCTCCTAATTTTCAGTCCGTTTCATGCTCCTGATATTTTTTGACACCTTTTGAAGCTCTTCATATCTTTCACACCTTTTCAGGCTCTTCATTTTTTTCAACACTACTTCATGCTCCTCCTATTTTTCAGACCGTTATGCTCATCTCATTTTGACACCTTTTGAAGCTCTTCATATTTTTCACACCTTTTAAAGCACTTCATGTTTTTCACACCTTTTCAGGCTCTTCATTTTTTTCAACACTACTTCATTCTCCTCCTATTTTTCAGACCGTTTCATGCTCCTGATATTTTTGACACATTTCGAAGCTCCCCATATTTTTGACCCCTTTAGAAGCTCTTCATATTTTTCACACCTTTTCAGGCTCTTCATTTTTTTCAACACCACTTCATTCTCCTCCTATTTTTCAGACCGTTTCATGCTCCTCATATTTTTCAGACCTTTTGAAGCTCTTCATATATTTCACACTTTTTCAGGCTCTTCATGTTTTTCAACAACACTTCATGTTCCTCCTGTTTTTCAGACCGTTTCATGCTTCTCATAATTTTGACACCTTTTGAAGCTCTCCATATTTTCCCATCTTTTCATGCTCTTCATCTTTTTAAAAACCGTTTCATGCTCATCCTATTTTTCAGACAGTTTCATGCTCCTCATATATTTGACACCTTTTGAAGCTCTTCATAATTTTCACATCTTTTCAGGCTCTTCATGTTTTTGAACACCACTTCATGCACCTCCTATTTTTCAGACAGTTTCATGCTCCTCATATATTTCAGACCTTTTGAAGCTCTTCATATATTTCACACCTTTTCAGGCTCTTCATATTTTTCAACACAACTTCATGCCTCTCCTGTATTTCAGACCGTTTCATGCTCCTCATATTTTTGACACCTTTTGAAGCTCTTCATATATTTCACACCTTTTCAATCTCTTCATATTTTTGAACACCGCTTCATGCTCCTCCTATTTTTCAGATTGTTTCATGCTCCTCATACTTTACACACATTTTGAAGCTCTTCATATTTTTCACACCTTTTCAGGCTCTTGATGATTTTCAACACCGCTTCATTCTCCTCCTGTTTTTCAGACCGTTTCATGCTCATCTCATTTTGACACCTTTTGAAGCTCTTCATATTTTTCACACCTTTTGAAGCTCTTCATATTTTTCACACCTTTTGAAGCTCTTCATATATTTCACACTTTTTCAGGCTTTTCATTTTTTCATCCCCACTTCATGCTCCTCCTATTTTTCAGACCCTTTCATGCTCACCTCATTTTTGATACCTTTTGAAGCTCTTCATATTTGTCACACCTTTTGAAGCTCTTCATATTTTTCATATTTTTGAATCTCTTCATATTTTCACACCTTTTCAGGCTCTTCATGTTTTTCAACACCGCTTCATGCTCCTCCTATTTTTCAGACCGTTTCATGCTCATCTCATTTTGACACCTTTTGAAGCTCTTCATATTTTTCACACCTTTTGAAGCTCTTTATATTTTTCACACCTTTTCAGGCTCTTCATGATTTTCAACATCGCTTCATGCTCCTCCTATTTTTCAGACCTTTTCATGCTCATCTCATTTTTGATACCTTTTGAAGCTCTTCATATTTGTCACACCTTTTGAAGCTCTTCATATTTTTCATATTTTTGAAGCTCTTCATATTTTCACACCTTTTCAGGCTCTGCATGTTTTTCAACACCGCTTCATGCTCCTCCTATTTTTCAGACCGTTTAATGCTCCTCATGTATTTCACAACTTTTGAAGCTCCTCATATTTTTCACACCTTTTCAGGCTCATCATGTTTTTGCACACCGCTTCATGATCCTCATGTTTTTCACACCGTTTCTTGCTCCTCATATTTTTCACACCTTTTGAAGCTTGACATAATTTCACAGCTTTTCAGGCTCTTCATGTTTTTGAATACCACTTCATGCTCTTCCTATTTTTCAGACCGTTTCCTGCTCCTCATATTTTTCACACCTTTTGAAGCTTGACATAATTTCACAGCTTTTCAGGCTCTTCATGTTTTTGAATACCACTTCATGCTCTTCCTATTTTTCAGACCGTTTCATGCTCCTCATATATATGACACATTTTGAAGCTCTTCATATTTTTCACACCTTTTCAGGCTCTTCATGTTTTTGAACTCCTTTTCTTGCTCCTCCGATATTTCAGACCGTTTCATTCTCCTCATATTTTTGACACCTTTTGAAGCTCTTCATATTTTTCACACCTTTTCAGGTTCTTCATGTTTTTCAACACCGCTTCATGTTCCTCCTATTTTTCATACCGTTTCATGCTCCTCATATTTTTGACACCTTTTGAAGCTCTTCATATGTTTCACACCTTTTGAAGCTCTTCATGTTTTTTAACACGGTTTCATGCTCTTCCTATTTTTCTGATCGTTTCCCGCTCCTCATATGTTTCACACGTTTTGAAGCTCTTCATGTTTTTTAACACCATTTCATGCTCCTCCTATTTTTCAGACCGTTTCATGCCCCTCATATTTTTGACACCTTTTGAAGCTCTTCATATATTTCACACCTTTTCAGGCTCTTCATGTTCTTTAACACCCCTTCATGCTCCTACTATTTTTCAGACCGTTTCCTGCTCCTTATATTTTTCACATCTTTTGAAGCTTGACATTATTTCACAGCTTTTCAGGCTCTTCATGTTTTTGAATACCGCTTCATGCTCCTCCTATTTTTCAGACTGTTTCATGCTCCTTATATTTTTGACACCTTTTGAAGCTCTTCATATTTTTGACACCTTTTCTGGCTCTTCATGTTTTTGAACACCGCTTCATGCTCCTCCTATTTTTCAGACCATTCATGCTACTCATATTTTTGACAACCTTTGAAGCTCTTCATATTTTTCACACCTTTTCTGGCTCTTCATGTTTTTGAACTCCGTTTCTTGCTCCTCCAATATTTCAGACCGTTTCATTCTCCTCATATTTTTGACACCTTTTGAAGCTCTTCATATTTTTCACACTTTTTCAGGCTCTTCATGTTTTTCAACACCGCTTCATGCTCCTGCTATTTCTCAGACCGTTTCATGCTCCTCATATTTTTGACACCTTTTGAAGCTCTTCATATTTTTCACACATTTTCTGGCTGTTTATGTTTTTGAACACCATTTCTTGCTCCTCCTATTTTTCAGACCGTTTCATGCTCCTCATATTTTTGACACCTTTTGAAGATCTTCATATTTTTCACACCTTTTCAGGCTCTTCATGTTTTCAACACCGCTTCATGCTCCTCCTATTTTTCAGACAGTTCCTGCTCCTCAGATTTTTGACAACTTTTGTAGCTCTTCATATTTTTCACACCTTTTCTGGCTCTTCATGTTTTTGAACTCCGTTTCTTGCTCCTCCAATTTTTCAGACCGTTTCATGCTCATGTCATTTTTGACACATTTTGAATCTCTTCACATTTTTCACACCTATTGAAGCTCTTCATATTTTTCATAATTTTGAAGCTCTTCATATTTTTCACACGTTTTCAGGATCTTCATCTTTTTCAACACCGCTTCATGCTCCTGCTATTTTTCAGACCGTTTCATGCTCCTCATATTTTTCACACCTTTTGAAGCTCTTCATATTTTTCACACCTTTTCAGGCTCTTCATATTTTTCACACGTTTTCAGGCTCCTCATGTTTTTCATCAATTCTTCATGCTCCTTCTCTTTTTCAGACCGTTTCATGCTCCTCATATTTTTCACACCTTTTGAAGCTCTTCATATTTTTCACACCTTTTCAGGCTCTTCATGTTTTTGAACACCTCTCATGCTCCTCCTATTTTATACACCGTTTCATGCTCCTCATGTATTTCACACCTTTTGTAGTTCTTCATATTTTTTACACCTTTTCAAGCTCTTCATGTTTTTGTACAGCGCTTCATGCTCCTCCTATTTTTCAGACAGTTTCATGCTCCTCATGTATTTCACATCTTCTGAAGCTCTTCGTATTTTTCACACCTTTTCAGGATCTTCATGTTTTTGAACACCGCTTCATGCTCCTCCTATTTTTCAAACCGTTACATGCTCCACATATTTTTGACACCTTTTGAAGATCTTTATTTTTCACACCTTTTCAGGCTCTTCATGTTTTTCAACACCGCTTCATGCTCCTCCTATTTTTCAAACCGTTACATGCTCCTCATATTTTTGACACCTTTTGAAGCTCTTCATATATTACACACTTTTTCAGGCTCTTCATGTTTTTCAACACGGCTTCATGCTCCTCTTATTTTTCAGACCATTTCGTGCTCCTCATATTTTTCACAGCTTTTGAAGCTCTTCATATTTCTCACACCTTTTCAGGCTCGTCATGTTTTTCAACACCACGTCATGCTCCTCCGATATTTCAGACCCTTTCATGCTCCTCATATTTTTGACACCTTTTGAAGCTCTTCATATTTTTCACACCGTTTCAGGCTCCTCCTGTTTTTGAACACCGTTTCATGCTCCTCCTATTTTTCAGACCGTTTCATGCTCCTCATATTTTTGACACCTTTTGAAGCTCTTCATATTTTTCACACCTTTTCAGGCTCTTCAAGTTTTTGAACAATGCTACAATGCTCCTCCTATTTTTCAGACCGTTTCATGCTCCTCATATTTTTGACACCTTTTGAAGCTCTTCATATTTTTCACACCTTTTGAAGCTCTTCATATATTTCACAATTTTTCAGGCTCTTCATGTTTTTGAACACCATTTCATGCTTCTCCTATTTCTCAGACCGTTTCATGCTCATCTCATTTTTGACAGCATTTGAAGCTGTTCATATTTTTCACAACTTTTGAAGCTCTTCATATTTTTCACACCTTTTCAGGCTCCTCATGTTTTTCAACACCGCTTCATGCTCCTCCTATTTTTCAGACCGTTTCATGCTCATGTCAATTTTCACACCTTTTCAGGCTCTTCTTATTTTTCAAACCAGTGAACCTCTTCATATATTTCACACTTTTTCAGGCTCTTAATGTTTTTCAACACCACTTCATGCTCCTCCTATTTTTCAGACCGTTTCATGCTCATCTAATTTTTGACACCTTCTGAAGCTCTTCCTAGTTTTCACAAATTTTCAGGCTCTTCATATTTTTGAACACCGCTTCATGCTCCTCCTATTTTTCAGATCGTTTCATGCTCCTTATGTATTTCACACATTTTGAAGCTCTTCATATTTTAGGCACCTTTTCAGGCCCTCATGATTTTCAACACCACTTCATGCTTCTCCTATTTTCAGACCGTTTTTGCTCCTCATATATTTGACACGTTTTGAAGCTCTTCATATATTTCACACCATTTCAGGCTCTTCAAATTTTTGAACACCACTTCATGCTCCTCCTATTTTTCAGACCGTTTCATGCTCATCTAATTTTTGACACCTTTTGAAGATACTCATATATTTCACACCTTTTGAAGCTCTTCATATTTTTCACATTTTTGAAGCTCTTCAAATTTTTCACACGTTTTCAGGCTCTTCATGTTTTTGAACACCGCTTCATGCTCGTCATATATTTCAGACCGTTTCATGCTCCTCATATTTGTGACACCTTTTGAAGCTCTTCGTATTTTTCACACATTTTCAGGCTCTTCATGTTTTTCAACATGACTTCATGCTCCTCCTATTTTTCAGACCGTTTCATGCTCCTCATATTTTTGACACCTTTTGAAATCTTCATATACTTCACACCTTTTCAGGTTCTTCATTTTTTTGAAAAGAACTTCATGCTCCTTCTATTTCTCAGACCGTTTCATGGTCATCTCATTTTTGACAACTTTTGAAGCTCTTCATATTTTTCAACACCGCATCATGCTCCTCCTATTTTTCAGACAGTTTCATGCTCCTCATATTTTTGACACGTTTTGAAGCTCTTCATATTTTTCACACCTTTTCAGGCTCTTCATGTTTTTCTACACTGTTTCATGATCCTCCTATTTTTCAGACCGTTTCATGCTCCTCATAGTTTTGACACCTTTTGAAGCTCTTCTTATATTTCACACCTTTTCAGACTATTCATGTTTTCGAAAACCACTTCAAGTTCCTCCTATTTTTGCGACCGTTTCATGCTCTTCATATTTTTGACACCTTTTGAAGCTCTTCATATTTTTCACACCTTTTGAAGCTCTTCATATATTTCACACATTTTCAGGCTCTTCATGTTTTTCAACACCACTTCATGCTCCTCCTATTTTTCAGACCGTTTCATGCTCTTCATATTTTTGACACCTTTTGAAGCTCTTCATATTTTTCACACCTTTTGAAGCTCTTCATATATTTCACACCTTTTGAAGCTCTTCATATTTTTCACATTTTTGAAGCTCTTCAAGTTTTTCACACGATTTCAGGCTCTTCATGTTTTTCAACAACACTTAATGCTCCACCATTTTTCAGAACGCTTCATGCTCATCTCATTTTTGACACTTTTTGAAAGTGTTCATATTTTTCACACCTTTTGAAGCTCTTCATATTTTTCACACGTTTTCAGGCTCTTCATGTTTTTCAACACTGCTTCATGCTCCTCCAATTTTTCACACCTTTTGAAGCTCTTCATATTTTTCACACCTTTTCAGGCTCTTCATGTTTTTGAACACTGCTTCATGCTCCTCCTATTTTTAACACCTTTTGAAGTTCTTCATATATTTTACACTTTTTCAGGCTCTTCATGTTTTTCAACACCACTTCATGCTCCTCCTATTTTTCAGACGGTTTCATGCTCATGTCAATTTTCACACCTTTTCAGGCTCTTCTTATTTTTCAAACCAGTGAAGCTCTTCATATTTTTCACAACTTTTCAGGCTCTTCATATATTTGAGCACAGCTTCATGCAGCTCCTATTTTTCAGACCGTTTCATGCTCCTCATATTTTTCACACCTTTTGAAGCTCTTCATATTTTTCACACCTTTTCAGGCTCTTCATGTTTTTGAGCACAGCTTCATGCTCCTCCTATTGTTCAGACCGTTTCTTGCTCCTCATATATTTGACACCTTTTGAAGCTGTTCATATTTTTCACATCTTTTCAGGTTTTCATGTTTTTCAACACCGCTTCATGCTCCTCCTATTTTTCAGACCATTTCATGCTCCTCATGTATTTCACATTATTTGAAGCTCTTCATATTTTTCACACCTTTTCAGGCTCTTCATGTATTTGAGCACAGCTTCATGCAGCTCCTTTTTTTCAGACCGTTACATGGTCCTCATACATTTCAATCCTTTTGAAGTTCTTCATATTTTTCATAACTTTTAAGACTCTTCATGTTTTTGAACACCGCTTCATGCTCCTCCTATTTTTCAGACCGTTTCATGCTCATCTCAATTTTGACACCTTTTGAAGCTCTTCTTATATTTCAACCTGTTCAGGCTCTTCATGTTTTTCAACACCACTTCATGCTCCTCCTATTTTTCACACCGTTTCATGCTCCTCATATTTTTGAAAACTTTGAAGCTTTTCATATATTTCTCACCTTTTCAGGCTCTTCATGTTTTTGAACACTGCTTCATGCTCCTCCTATTTTTCTGACCGTTTCATGCTCCTCATAATTTTCACACATTTTGAAGGTCTTCATATTTTTCACAACTTTTCAGGCTCTTCATGTTTTTGAACACCGCTTCATGCTTCTCCTATTTTTCAGATCTTTTCATGCACCTCATGTATTTCACACCTTTTGAAGCTCTTCATATTTTTCACACATTTTCAGGCTCTCATGTTTTTGAACACAGCTTCATTCTCCTCCTATTTTTCAGACCGTTTCATGCATCTTATGTATTTCACACCTTTTGAAGCTCTTCATATTTTTCACACGTTTTCAGGCTCTTCATGTTTTTCAACACCGCTTCATTCTCCTCCTATTTTTCAGACCGTTTCATGCTCCTCGTATTTTTGACACGTTTTGAGGCTCTTCATATATTTCAGACCTTTTCAGGATCTTTATGGTTTTGAATACCATTTCATGCTCCTCCTATTTTTCAGACCGTTTCATGCTCCTCATATTTTTGACACCTTTTGAAGCTCTTCATATTTTTCACACCTTTTCAGTCTCTTCATGTTTTTGAACACCGCTTCATGCTCCTCCTATTTTTCAGACTGTTTCGTGCTCCTCATATTTTTGACATCTTTTGAAGCTCTTCATATTGTTCACACCTTTTCAGGCTCTTCATGTTTTTCAACACTGCTTCATGCTCCTCCTATTTTCCAGACCTTTTCATGCTCGTCATATTTTTGACACATTTTGAAGCTCTTCATATTTTTCACACTTTTTCAGGCTCTTCATGTTTTTGAACAATGCTTCATGCTCCTCCTAATTTTCACACCATTTGAAGCTCTGCATATTTATCACACGTTTTCACGCTCTTCATGTTTTTCAACATCTCTTCATGCTCCTCCTATTTTTCAGACTGTTTAATGCTCCTCATATTTTTGACATCTTTTGAAGCTCTTCATATTTTTCTCACCTTTTCAGGTTCTTCATGTTTTTGAACACCGCTTCATGCTCCTCCTATTTTTAACACCTTTTGAAGCTCTTCATATTTTTCACACGTTTTCAGGCTCTTCATGTTTTTCAACACCGCTTCTTGATCCACCTATATTTCAGACCGTTTCATGCTCCTCATATTTTTGACACGTTTTGAAGCTCTTCATATTTTACACACATTTTCAGGCTCTTCATGTTTTTGAACACCGCTTCATGCTCCTCCTATTTTTAACACCTTTTGAAGCTCTTCATATATTTTACACTTTTTCAGGCTCTTCATGTTTTTCAACACCACTTCATGCTCCTCCTATTTTTCAGACGGTTTCATGCTCATGTCAATTTTCACACCTTTTCAGGCTCTTCTTATTTTTCAAACCAGTGAAGCTCTTCATATTTTTCACACTTTTTCAGGCTTTTCATGTTTAGAACACCGCTTCATGCTCCTCCTATTTTTCAGAGCGTTTCATGCTCATCTCATTTTTGACACCTTTTCAGGCTCTTCATATTTTTCAAACCTTTTGAAGCTCTTCATATATTTCACACTTTTTCAGGCTCTTCATGTTTTGAACACCGCTTCATGCTCCTCCTATTTTTCAGACCGTTTCATGCTCCTCATATTTTTGACACCTGTTGAAGCACTTCATATATTTCACACCTTTTGAAGCTCTTCATATTTTTCACTCATTTTCAGGCTCTTCATGTTTTTCAACACCGCTTCATGCTACTCCTTTTTTTCAGACCGATTAATGCTCCTCATGTATTTCACACCTTTTGAAGCTCTTCATGTTTTTCACACGTTTTCAGGCTCTTCATGTTTTTCAACACCGCTTCGTGCTTCTCCTATTTTCGGACCGTTTCATGCTCCTCAAGTCTTTAACTCCTTTTGAAGCTCTTCATAATTTTCACAACTTTTCAGGCTCTTCATGTTTTTCAACAACGCTTCATGCTCCTCCTATTTTTCAGACCGTTTCATGCTCCTCATGTATTTCACACATTTTGAAGCTCTTCATATTTTTCACACCTTTTCAGGCTTCTCATCTTTTTGAACACCGTTTCATGCTCCTACTATTTTTCAGACCGTTTCATGTTCCTTATATTTTTGAAACCTTTTGAAGCTCTTCATATTTTTCACACCTTTTCAGGCTCTTCATGTTTTTCAACACCGCTTCATGCTCCTCCTATTTTTCAGACCTTTTCATGCTCCTCATATTTTTGACACCTTTTGAAGCTCTTCATATTTTTCACACCTTTTCATGCTCTTCAATATTTTCAACAATGTTACAATGCTCCTCCTATTTTACAGACCGTTTCATGCTCCTCGTATTTTTGACACCTTTTGAAGCTCTTCATATTTTTCACACCTTTTGAAGCTCTTCATATATTTCACACTTTTTCAAGCTCTTCATGTTTTTCAACACCACTTCATGCTTGTCCTATTTCTCAGACCGTTTCATGCTCATCTCATTTTTGACAGCTTTTGAAGTTCTTCATATTTTTCACATCATTTGAAACTATACATATTTTTCACACCTTTTCAGGCTCTTCATGTTTTTCAACACCGCTTTATGCTCCTCCTATTTTTCAGACCGTTTCATGCTCCTCTCATTTCTGAAATCTTTTGAAGCTCTTCATATATTTCACACATTTTCAGGCTCTTAATGTTTTTCAACACCACTTCATGCTCCTCATATTTTTCAGACCGTTTCATGCTCATCTCATTTTTGACACCTTCTGAAGCGCTTCATAGTTTTCACAAATTTTCAGGCTCTTCATATTTTTGAACACCGTTTCATGCTCCTCCTATTTTTCATACCGTTTCATGCTCCTCATATTTTTGACACCTTTTGAAGCTCTTCATATTTTTCACACCTTTTCAGGCTCTTCATGTTTTTCAACACCGCTTCATGCTCCTCCTATTTTTCAGACCGTTTCATGCTCCTCATGTATTTCACACCTATTGAAGCTCTTCATATTTTTCCCACCTTTTCAGGCTCTTCATATTTTTGAACACCGCTTCATGCTCCTCGTATTTTTCAGACCGTTTCATGCTCCTCATATATTTGTCACATTTTTAATCTCTTCATATATTTCACACATTTTCAGGCTATTCATGTTTTTCAACATCACTTCATGCTCCTACTATTTTTCAGACCGTTACATTGCTCCTCATATTTTTGACACCTTTAGAAGCTCTTCATATTTTTCACTACTTTTCAGGCTCTTCATGTTTTTCAACACCGCTTCATGCTCCTCCTCTTTTTCAGAGCGTTTCATGCTCCTCATAGTTTTGACACCTTTTGAAGCTCTTCATATATTCACACCTTTACAGGCTATTCACCTTTTTCAACACCACTTCATGCTCCTCCTATTTTTCAGAGAGTTTCATGCTCGTCATGTATTTCACACCTTTTGAAGCTTTTCATATTTTTCACACCTTTTGAAGCTCTTCATATATTTCACACCTTTCCAGGCTATTCAGGTTTTCAATACCACTTCATGCTACTCCTCTTTTTCAAACCGTATCATGCTCCTCCTATTTTTGACACCTTGTGAAGCTTTTCATATCCTTCACACCTTTCAGGTTCTTCATGTTTTTCAAGACCACATCATGCTGCTCGTATTTTTCAGACCGTTTCATGCTCCTCATATTTTTGACACCTTTTGAAACTCTTCATATTTATCACTCCTTTTCAGGCACTTCATTTTTTGAACACCACTTCATGCTCCTCCTATTTTTCAGACCGTTTCATGCTCGTCACATTTTTGACACCTTTTGAAGCTTTTCACATTTTTCACACCTTTTCAGGCTCTTCATGTTTTTCAACACCACTTCAAGCTCCTCCAGGTTTGCAGACCGTTTCATGGTCCTCATATTTTTCACACCTTTTGAAGCTCTTCATATTTTTCACACCTTTTCAGGCTTTTCATGTTTTTGAACACCGCTTCTTGCTCCTCCTATTTTTCAGACCGTTTCAGGCTCCTCATATTTTTGACACCTTTTGAAGCTCTTCATATTTTTTCACATTTTCAGGCTCTTCATGTTTTTGAACACCGCTTCATGCTCCTGCTATATTTCAGACCGTTTCATGCTCCTCATATTTTTCACACCTTTTGAAGCTCTTTATATATGTCACACCTTTTCAGGCTCCTCATGTTTTTCAACACCGCTTCATGCTCCTCCAATTTTTCAGACCGTTTCATGCTCCTCCTATTTTTCAGACTGTTTCATGCACCTCTTATTATTGACACCTTTTGAAGCTCTTCATATTTTTCACACCTTTTCAGGCTCTTCATGTTTTTCAACACCGCTTCATGCTCCTCCTATTTTTGAGACCGTTTCATGCTCCTCATATTTTTGACAACTTTTGGAGCTCTTCATATTTTTCACACCTTTTCAGGCTCTTCATATTATTGAACGCCGCTTCATGCTCCTATTTTTCAGACCTTTTCATGCTCCTCATATTTTTGACAACTTTGGAAGCTCGTCATATTCTTCACACGTTTTCAGGCACTTCATGTTTTTGATCACCGTTTCATGCTCCTCCTATTTTTCATACCGTTTCATGCTCCTCGTATTTTTGACACCTTTTGATGCTCTTCATATTTCTCACACATTTTCAGGCTCTTAATGTTTTTCAAAAACGCTTCATGCTCCTGCTATTTTTCAGTCCGTTTCATGCTCCTCATATTTTTCACACCTTTTGAAGCTCTTCATATTTTGCACATTTTTGAAGCTCTTCATATTTTTCACATGTTTTCAGGCTTTTCATGTTTTTCAACACCACTTCATTCTCCTCATGTTTTCAGACCGTTTCATTCTCCTCATATTTTTGACACGTTTTTAGGCTCTTCATATTTTTCACACCTTTTCAGGCTCTTCATGTTTTTGAACACCGTTTAATGCTCCTCCAATTTTTCAGACCGTGTCATTCTCCTCATATATTTGACAACTTTTGAAGCTCTTCATATTTTTCACATCTTTTCAGGCTCTTCATGTTTTTCAACACCGCTTCATGCTCCTCCTATTTTTCAGAGAGTTTCATGCTCCTCATATTTTTGACACCTTTTGAAGCTCTTCATATTTTTCACAACTTTTCAGCTCTTCATGTTTTGAACACCGTTTCATGCTCCTCCTATTTTTCAGACCGTTTCATTCTCCTATATTTTTGACACCTTTTGAAGCTCTTCAAATATTCACACCTTTACAGGCTATACACTTTTTTCAACACCACTTCATGCTCCTCCTATTTTTCAGCCCTTTTCATGCTCCTCATAGTTTTGACACCTTTTGAAGCTCTTCATATATTCACACCTTTACAGGCTCTTCATTTTTTTCAACACCATGTTATGCTGCTCTTATTTTTCAGACCGTTACATGCTCATCTCATTTTTGACACCTTTTGAAATTCTTCATATATTTCACACCTTTTGAAGCTCTTCATATATTTCACACCTTTCCAGGCTATTCAGGTTTTCAATACCACTTCATGCTACTCCTCTTTTTCAAACCGTATCATGCTCCTCCTATTTTTGACACCTTGTGAAGCTTTTCATATTCTTCACACCTTTCAGGTTCTTCATGTTTTTCAAGACCACATCATGCTGCTCGTATTTTTCAGACCGTTTCATGCTCCTCATATTTTTGACACCTTTTGAAACTCTTCATATATATCACTCCTTTTCAGGCTCTTCATTTTTTGAACACCACTTCATGCTCCTCCTATTTTTCAGACCGTTTCATGCTCGTCACATTTTTGACACCTTTTGAAGCTTTTCAGATTTTTCACACCTTTTCAGGCTCTTCATGTTTTTCAACACCACTTCAAGCTCCTCCAGGTTTGCAGACCGTTACATGCTCCTCATATTTTTCACACCTTTTGAAGCTCTTCATATTTTTCACACCTTTTCAGGCTTTTCATGTTTTTGAACACCGCTTCATGCTCCTCCTATTTTTCAGACCGTTTCAGGCTCCTCATATTTTTGACACCTTTTGAAGCTCTTCATATTTTTCTCACCTTTTCAGGCTCTTCATGTTTTTGAACACCGCTTCATGCTCCTGCTATATTTCAGACCGTTTCATGCTCCTCATTTTTTTGACATCTTTTGAAGCTTTTCATATTTTTCACACCTTTTCAGTCTCTTCATGTTTTGCAAAAACGCTTCTTGCTCCTCCTATTTTTCAGACCCTTTCATGCTCATCTCATTTTTGACACGTTTTGAATCTCTTCATATTTTTCACAGCTTTTGAAGCTCTTCATATTTTTCACACGTTTTCAGGCTCTTCATGTTTTTGAACACCGCTTCATGCTCCTCCTGTTTTTCCGACCGTTTCATGCTCCTCATATTTTTGACACGTTTTGAAGCTCTTCATATTTTTCACACCTTTTCAGGCTCTTCATGTTTTTGAACACAGTTTCATGCTTCTCCTATTTTTCAGACCGTTTCATGCTCATCTCAGTTTTGACACCTTTTGAAGCTTTGCATATTTTTCACACCTTTCCAGGCTCTTGATGTTTTTGATCACCGCTTCATGCTCCGCCTATTTTTCAGACCGTTTCATTCTCCTCATATATTTGACACATTTTGAAGCTCTTCAGATATTTCACACCTTTTCAGGCTCTTCATTTTTTTCAACACCAATTCATGATCCTCCTTTTTTTCAAATCGTTTCATGCTCACCTCATTTTGACACCTTTTGAAGCTCTTCATATATTTCACACCTTATGAAGCTCTTCATATTTTTCATACCTTTTCAGGCTCTTCATGATTTTCAACACCGCTTCATGCTCCTCGTATTTTTCAGACCTTTTCATGCTCAACTCTTTTTTGACACCTTTTGAAGCTCTTCATATTTTTCACAACTTTTGAAGCTCTTCATGTTTTTCACATTTTTGAAGCTCTTCATACTTTTCACACGTTTTCAGACTCTTCATGTTTTTCAACACCGCTTCATGCTCCTGCTATTTTTCTGACCGTTTCATACTCCTCATGTATTTCACACATTTTGAAGCTCTTCATATTTTTCACACCTTTTAAGGCTCTTCATGTTTTTCAACACCGCTTCATGCTCCTCCTATGTTTCAGACCGTTTAATCCTCCTCATGTATTCCACACCTTTTGAATCTCTTCATATTTTTCACACCTTTTCAGGCTCTTCATGTTTTTGAACACCATTTCATGCTCCTCCTATTTTGCAGACCGTTTCATGCTCATCTCAGTTTTGACACCTTTTGAAGCTCTTCATATTTTTCACACGTATTCAAGCTCTTCATCTTTTTCAACAGCTCTTCATGCTCCTCCCATTTTTCAGACCGTTTCATACTCCTCATATATTTGACACCTTTTGAAGCTCTTCATATTTTTCACAACTTTTCAGGTTCTTCATGTTTTCAACACCACTTCATGCTCCTCCTATATTTCTGACCGTGTCATGCTCCTCATATTTTAGACATCTTTTGAAGCTCTTCATATTTTTCACGCCTTTTCAAACTCTTCATGTTTTTCTACACCGCTTCATGCTCCTCCTATATTTGACATCTTTTGAAGCTCTTCATATATATCACAACTTTTCACGGTTTTCTTGTTTTTGAACACCGTTTCATGCTCCTCATATTTTTGACACCTTTTGAAGCTCTTCATATTTTTCACACCTTTTCAGGCTCTTCATGTTTTCAACACCGTTTCATGCTCCTCCTATTTTTCAGACCGTTTCATGCTCCTCATATTTTGACACCTTTTGAAGCTCTTCATATTTTTCATACCTTTTCAGGCTCTTCATATTTTTCAACAAGGTTTCATGCTCTTCCTAATTTTCAGACAGTTTCATGCCCCTTATATTTTTGACACCTTTTCAAGCTCTTCACATTTTTCAAACCTTTTCAGGCTCTTCATGTTTTTGAACACCGTTTCTTGCACCTCCTATTTTTCAGACCGTTTCATGCTCCTCATATTTTGACTCCTTTTGAAGCTCTTCATATTTTTCACACCTTTTCAGGCTCTTCCTGTTTTTCAACACCGCTTCTTGCTCATCCTCTTTTTCAGACCGTTTCATGGCCCTCATATTTTTGACACCTTTTCAAGCTCTTCACATTTTTCAAACCTTTTCAGGCTCTTCATGTTTTTGAACAACGTTTCATGCTCCTCCTATTTTTCAGACAGTTTCATGCCCCTCATATTTTTGACACCTTTTCAAGCTCTTCACATTTTTCAAACCTTTTCAGCCTCTTCATGTTTTGAACACCGTTTCATCCTCCTCCTAATTTTCAGACCGTTTCATGCTCCTCATATTTTGACACCTTTTGAAGCTCTTCATATTTTTCACACCTTTTCAGGCTCTTCATATTTTTCAACAAGGTTTCATGCTCCTCCTATATTTCAGACCGTTTAATGCTCCCCATAATTTTGACACCTTTTGAAGCGCTTCATAATTATCACACCTTTTCAGGCTCTTCATGTTTTTCAAATCTGCTTCTGCTCCTCCTATTTTTCAGACTGTTTCATGATCCTCATATTTTTGACACCTTTTGAAGCTTTTCATATTTTTCACACCTTTTCAGGCTCTTCATGTTTTTCAACACCGCTTTATTCTCCTCCTATTTTTCAGAGCGTTTCATGCTCCTCATATTTTTGACACTTTTTGAAGCTCTTCATATTTTTCACACTTTTTCAGGCTCTTCATATTTTTCAACACCGTTTCATGCTCCTCCTATTTTTTAGACCATTTCATGCTCCTCATATTTTGACACCTCTTGAGGCTCTTCATATTTTTCACAGCTTTTCAGGCTCTTCATGTTTTTGAACACCGATTCATGCTCCTCATATTTTTCAGACCGTTTCTTGCTCCTCATATTTGTGACTTCTTTTGAAGCTCTTCATATTTTTCACACCTTTTCAGGCTCTTCATGTTTTTGAACACCAGCTCATGCTCCTCCTAATATTCAGACCGTTACATGCTCCTCATATATTTGATATCTTTTGAAGCTCTTCATAATTTTCACACATTTTTATGCACTTCATGTTTTCAACACCACATCATGCTCCTCCTATATTTCTGACTGTGTCATGCGCCTCATATTTTAGACACCTTTTGAAGATCTTCATATTTTTCACACCTTTTCAGGCTCTTCATGTTTTTCTACACCTCTTCATGCTCCTCCTCTTTTTGACACCTTTTGAAGCTCCTCATATATTTCACACCTTTTCAGGCTTTTCATGATTTTGAACACCGTTTCATGCGCCTCATATTTTTGACAGCTTTTGAAGTTCTTCATATTATTCACACCTTTTCAGGCTCTTCAAGATTTGAAAACCATTTCATGCTCCTCCTATTTTTCAGACCGTTTCATGCTCCTAATATTTCTGAAACGTTTTGAAATGCTTCATATTTTTCACATGTTTTCAGGCTCTTCATGTTTTTCCACACCGCTTCATGCTCCTCCTATTTTTCAGACCGTTTCATGCTCCTCATATTTTTGACACCTTTTGAAGCTATTCATATTTTTCACACCTTTTCAGTCTCTTCATGTTTCTCAACACCACTTCATGCTCCTCCTGTTTTTCATACCGTTTCATGATCCTCATATTTTTGACACCTTTAGAAGCTCTTCATATTTTTCACACCTTTTCAGTCTCTTCATGTTTTTCTACACCACATCATGCTTCTCCTATTTTTCAGACAGTTTCATGTGCCTCCTCTTTTTGACACCTTTTGATGCTCTTCATATTTTTCACACCTTTTCAGGCTCTTCATGTTTCTCAACACCGTTTCATGCTCCTCCTATTTTAAAGACAGTTTCATGCTCCTCATATATTTGAAAACTTTTGAAGCTCTTCATATTTTTCACACCTTTTCAGGCTCTTCATGTTTTTCAACACCGCTTCATGCTCTTCCTATTTTTCAGACCGTTTCATGCTCCTCATATTTTTGACACCTTTTGAAGCTCTTCATATTTTTCACAACTTTTGAATCTCTTCATGTTTTTCACATTTTTGAAGCTCTTCATACTTTTCACACGTTTTCAGACTCTTCATGTTTTTCAACACCGCTTCATGCTCCTGCTTTTTTTCTGACCGTTTCATACTCCTCATGTATTTCACACATTTTGAAGCTCTTCATATTTTTCACACCTTTTAAGGCTCTTCATGTTTTTCAACACCGCTTCATGCTCCTCCTATGTTTCAGACCGTTTAATCCTCCTCATGTATTCCACACCTTTTGAATCTCTTCATATTTTTCACACCTTTTCAGGCTCTTCATGTTTTTGAACACCATTTCATGCTCCTCCTATTTTGCAGACCGTTTCATGCTCATCTCAGTTTTGACACCTTTTGAAGCTCTTCATATTTTTCACACGTATTCAAGCTCTTCATCTTTTTCAACAGCTCTTCATGCTCCTCCCATTTTTCAGACCGTTTCATACTCCTCATATATTTGACACCTTTTGAAGCTCTTCATATTTTTCACAACTTTTCAGGTTCTTCATGTTTTCAACACCACTTCATGCTCCTCCTATATTTCTGACCGTGTCATGCTCCTCATATTTTAGACATCTTTTGAAGCTCTTCATAATTTTCACACATTTTTATGCACTTCATGTTTTCAACACCACATCATGCTCCTCCTATATTTCTGACTGTGTCATGCGCCTCATAATTTAGACACCTTTTGAAGATCTTCATATTTTTCACACCTTTTCAGGCTCTTCATGTTTTTCTACACCTCTTCATGCTCCTCCTATTTTTGACACCTTTTGAAGATCTTCATATTTTTCACACCTTTTCAGGCTCTTCATGTTTTTCAACACAACTTCATGCTTCTCCTATTTTTCAGACCGTTTTATACTCCTCGTATTTTTCACACCTTTTGAAGCTCTTCATATTTTTTAACATTTTTAGGCTCTTCATGTTTTTGAACACGGTTTCATGCTCCTCCTATTTTTCAAACTGTGTCATGCTCATCTCATTTTTAACAACTTTTGAAGCTCTTCATATTTTTCACAACTTTTGAAGCTCTTCATATTTCTCAAACGTTTTCAGGCTCTTCATGTTTTTCAACACCCCTTCTTGCTCATCCTATTTTTCAGACCGTTTCATGCTTCTCTCATTTCTGACACATTTTGAAGCTCTTCATATATTTCACACATTTTCAGGATCTTCATGTTTTTCAACAACACTTCATGCTCCTCCTATTTTTCAGACCGTTACATACTCATCTCAATTTTGACACATTTTGAAGCTCTTCATATTTTCCACACCTTTTCAGGCTCTTCATGTTTTTGAACACCGTTTCATTCTGCTCCTATTTTTCAGACAATTTCATGCTCCTCATATTTTTGACACCTTTTGAAGCTCCTCATATTTTTCACACCTTTTGAAGCTCTTCTCATATTTCACATTTTTCAGGCTCTTCATGGTTTTCAACACCACTTTATGCTCCTCCTATTTTTCAGTCCGTTTCATGCTCATCTAATTTTTGACAGCTTTTGAAGCTCATCATATTTTTCACACCTTTTGAAGCTCTTCATATATTTCACACCTTTTGAAGCTCTTCATGTTTTTGAACATTGCTTCATGCTCCTCCTATTTTTCAGACCGTTTCATGCCCCTCATATTTTTGACACCTTTTGAAGCTCTTCATATTTTTCACACCTTTTCAGGCTCTTCATGTTTTCCACCCGCTTCATGCTCCTCCTATTTTTCAGACCGTCTCATGCTCCTCATATTTTCGACAACTTTTGAAGCTCTTCATATTTTTCACACCTTTTCAGGCTCTTCATGTTTTTGAACACCGTTTCATGCTCCTCCTATTTTTCAGACCGTTTAATGCTCCTCATATTTTTGACACCTTTGAATCTCTTCATATTTTTCACACCTTTTGAAGCTCTTCATATATTTCACACGTTTTCAGGCCCTACATGTTTTTGAACACCGTTTTATGTTCCTCCTATTTTTCAGACATTTTCATGCTCCTCATAATTTGACACCTTTTGAAGCTCCTCATATTTTTCACACATTTTCAGTCTCTTCATTTTTTTGAACACCGCTTCATGCTCCTCCTATTTTTCAGACCGTTTCAGGCTCCTCATATTTTTGACAGCTTTTGAAGCTCTTCATATTTTTCACACCTTTTCAGGCTCTTCATTTTTTTGAACACCGCTTCATGCTCCTCCTATTTTTCACACCATTTCATGCTCCTAAAATTTTTACACCTTTTGAAGCTCTTCATATTTTTCACACCTTTTCAGGCTCTTCATGTTTTTGAACACCGTTTCATGCTCCTCCTATTTTTCAGACCGTTTCATGCTCCTCATATTTTTCACACCTGTTGAAGCTCCTCGTATTTTTCACACCTTTTGAAGCTGTTCATATATTTCATACTTTTTCAGGCATTTCATGTTTTTCACAACTGCTTCATGCTCCTCCTATTTTTCAGACCGTTTCATGCTCCTCATATTTTTGACACGTTTTGAGGCTCTTCATATTTTTCACACCTTTTCAGGCTCTTCATATTTTGAACAGGGTTTCATGCTCCTCCTATTTTTCAGACCATTTCATGCTCCTCATGTATTTCACACCTTCTGAAGCTCTTCATATTTTTCACACGTTTTGAAGCTCTTCATATTTTTCACACCTTTTGAAGCTCTTCATATTTTTCACACCTTTTCAGGCTCTTCATGTTTTTAAACACCGCTTCATGATCCTCCTATTTTTCAGACCGTTTCATTCTCCTCATTTTTTTGAAACCTTTTGAAGCTCTTCATATTTTTTACACCTTTTCAGTCTCTTCATGTTTTTCAACACAGCTTAATTCTCCTCCTATTTTTCAGACCGTTTCATGCTCATTTAATTTTTGAGAGCTTTTGAAGCTCTTCATATTTTTCACATCTTTTGAAACTCTTCATATTTTTCTCACCTTTTCAGGCTCTTCATGTTTTTGAACCCCGTCATGCTCCTCCTATTTTTCAGACCGTCTAATGCTCCTCATATTTTTGACACCTTTTGAAGCTCTTCATGTTTTTCACACCTTTTAAGGCTCTTCATGTTTTTCAACACCTCTTCATGCTCCTCTTCTTTTTCAGACCGTTTCATGCTCCTCATATTTTTCACACCTTTTGAATCTCTTCATAATTTTCACACCATTTCTGGCCCTTCATGTTTTGAACACCGTTTCATGCTCCTCCTATTTTTCTGACCATTTCATGCTCCTCATATTTTTGACACCTTTTGCAGCTCCTCATATTTTTAACACCTTTAGAAGCTCTTCATATATTTGACACTTTTTCAGGCCCTTTATGTTTGTCAAAACCACTTCATGCTCCTCCTATTTTTCAGACCGTTTCATGTTCATCTCATTTTTGACAGCTTTTGAAGCTCATCATATTTTTCACACCTTTTGAAGCTCTTCATGTATTTCACACCTTTTCAGGCTCTTCATGTTTTTGAACACCGCTTCATGCTCCTCCTATTTTTCAGTCATTTCATGCTTCTCATATTTTTGACACCTTTTGAAGCACTTCATATTTTTCACACCTTTTCAGGCTCTTCATGTTTTTCAACACCGCTTCATGCCCCTCCTATTTTTCAGACCGTTTCATGCTCCACATATTTTTGACACTTTTTGTAGCTCTTCATATTTTTCACACCTTTTAAGGCTCTTCACGTTGTTGAACACGGTTTCATGCTCCTTTTTTCAGACCGTTTCATGCACCTCATGTATTTGAGACGTTTTGAAGCTCTTCCTATTTTTTGTACGTTTTGAGGCTCTTCATGTTTTTGAACACCGTTTCATGCTCCTCCTATTTTTCAGACCGTTTCATGCTCCTGATATTTTTGACACCTTTGAAGCTCTTCATATTTTTTACACCTTTTCAGGCTCTTCATATTTTTCAACACCGTTTCATGCTCCTCCTATTTTTCAGATCGTTTCATGCTCCACATATTTTTGACAACTTTTGAAACTAATCATATTTTTCACACCTTTTCAGGCTTTACATGTTTTTGAACCCAGTTTCATGCTCCTCATATTTTTGATACCTTTTGAAGCTCTTCATATTTTTCACAACTTTTCAGGCTCTTCATATTTTTGAACACAGTTTCATGCTCTTCATATTTCACACCTTTTCATGCTTTTCATATTTTTCACATCTTTTCATGCTCTTCATGTTTCCCAACACCGTTTCTTGCTCTGACTATTTTTCAGACCGTTTCATGCTCCTCATATTTTTGACACATTTTGAAGCTCTTCATATATTTCACATCTTTTCAGGCTCTTCAGGTTTTTCAACACCACTTCATGCTCCTCCTATTTTTCAGAACGTTTCATGCTCCTCATATATTTGACACGTTTTGAAGCTCTTCATATTTTTCACACCTTTTCAGGCTCTTCTGTTTTTTGAACACCTCTTCATGCTCCTTCTATTTTCAGACCGTTTCATGCTCCTCATGTTTTTGAAACATTTTGACGCTCTTCATATTTTTCACACCTTTTGTGGATCTTCATGTTTTTGAACACAGTTTATGCTCCTCATATTTTTCACACATTTTCATTCTCTTCATATTTTTCACACCTTTTCAGGCTCTTCAGGTTTTTGAACACCGTTTCATGCTCCTCTTATTTTTCAGACCGTTTCCTGCTCCTCATATATTTGAGATCTTTTGAAGCTCTTCTTATTTTTCACACGTTTTCATGCTTTTCATGTTTTTCAACACCGTTTCCTCCTCCTTCTAATTTCAGACCGTTTCATGCTCCTAATATATTTGACACCTTTTAAAGCTCTTCATATATTTCAAACCTTTTCAGGCTCTTCATGTTTTTGAACACCGTTTCATGCTCCTCCTATTTTTCAGACCGTTTCGTGCTCCTCATATATTTGACACCTTTTGAAGGTCTTCTTATTTTTCACACCTTTTCATGGTTTTCATGTTTTTCAACTCCGTTTCATGCTCCTCCTATTTTTCAGACCGTTTTGTGCTCCTCATATATTTGACACCTTTTGAAGCTCTTCATATTCTTCACACCTTTTCAGGCTCTTCATGATTTTGAACACCGCTTCATGCTCCTCCTATTTTTCAAAACGATTCATGCTCCACCTATTTTTCAGAATGTTTCATGCTCCTCATATATTTGACACCTTTTGAAGCTCTTCATATTTTTCACACCTTTTCAGGCTCTTCATGATTTTGAACACCGTTTCATGTTCCTCTTATGTTTGACACCTTTTGAAGCTCTTCATATTATTCACACCTTTTCAGGCTCTTCATGTTTTTGAACACCGCTTCAGGCTCCTTCTATTTTCACACTGTTTCATGCTCCTCATGTTTTTGAGACGTTTTGAAGCTCTTCATATTTTTCACACCTTTTCAGGATTTTCATGTTTTTGAACACAGTTTCATTCTCCTCATATTTTTCACACATTTTCATGCTCTTCATATTTTTCACACCTTTTCAGGATTTTCATGTTTTTGAACACCGTTTCATACTCCTCCTATTTTTGAGACCGTTTCATGCTCCTCATGTTATTGAGACGTTTTGAAGCTCTGCTTATTTTTCATACCTTTCAGGCCCTTGATGTTTTTGAACACCGTTACATGCTCCTCCTATTTTTCATACCATTTAATGCTCGTCATATTTTTGACACCTTTTGAAGCTCTTCATATTTTTCACACCATATCAGGCTCTTCAAGTTGTTGAACACGGCTTCATGCTCCTCCTAATTTTCAGACCGTTTCTTGCTCCTCATATTTTTGACAACTTTTGAAGCTCTTCATATTATTCACACCTTTTCAGGTTCTTCATGTTTTTGAACACCGCTTCAGGCTCCTTCTATTTTCAGACTGTTTCATGCTCCTCATGTTTTTGACACCTTTTGAAGCTTTTCATATTTTTCACAACTTTTCAGGATTTTCATGTTTTTGAACACTGTTTCATTCTCCTCATATTTTTCACACATTTTCATGCTCTTCATATTTTTCACACCTTTTCAGGCTCTTCATGTTTTTGAACACCGTTTCATGCTCCTCCTATTTTTCAGACCGTTTCATGCTCCTCATATTTTTGACACCTTTTGAAGCTCTTCATATTTTTCACACCTTTTCAGGCTCTTTATGTTTTTCAACGCCGTATCATGCTCCTCCTATTTTTCAGACCGTTTCATGCTCCTCATATCTTTGACACCTTTTGAAGCTCTTCATATTTTTCACACCATTTCAGGCTCTTCAAGTTTTTGAAAACGGCTTCATGCTCCTCCTAATTTTCAGACCGTTTCTTGCTCCTCATATTTCTGACACCTTTTGAAGCTCTTCATATTTTTCACACCTTTTCAGGCTCTTCATGTTTTTGAACACCGTTTCATGTTCCTCATATTTTTGACACCTTCTGAAGCTCATCATATTTTTCACATGTTTTCATGCTCTTCATCTTTTTCAAAACCGTTTCATTCTCATACTATTTTTCAGATAGTTTCATGCTTCTATATATTTGACACCTTTTGAAACTCTTCATATTTTTCACACTTTTTCAGGCTCATCATGGTTTTCAACACCGCTGCATGCTCCTCCTATTTTTCAGACCGTTTCATGCTCTTAATATTTTTGACATCTTTTGAAGCTCTTCATATATTTCACAGCTTTTCAGGCTCTTCATGTTTTTCAACACTGATTCATGCTCCTCCTATTTTTCAGACCGTTTCATGCTTCTCTTATTTTTGACACCTTTTGCAGCGCTTCATATTTTTCACACCTTTTCGGGGTCTTCTTGTTTTGCATCACCACTTCATGCTCCTCTTATTTTTTAGACCGTTTCATGCTCCTCATATTTTTGACACCTTTTGAAGCTCTTCATATTTTTCACACCTTTCCTGGTTCTTCATGTTTTTGAACACTGTTTCATGCTCCTCCTGTTTTTCAGACCGTTTCATGCTGCTCATATTTTGACACCTTTTGAAGCTCTTCATATTTTACATACCTTTTCAGGCTCTTCATATTTTTCAACACAAATCCATGCTCCTCCTATTTTTCACACCGTTTCATGCTCCTCATATTTTTGACAACTTTTGAAGCTCTTCCTATTTTTCACAACTTTTCAGGCTCTTCATGTTTTTGAAAACCACTTCATTCTCCTCCTATTTTTCAGATCGTTTCATGCTCCTCATATTTTTGACACCTTTTGAAGCTCTTCATATATTTCACACCTTTTCAGGCTCTTCATGTTCTTTAACACCGATTCATGCTCCTCCTACTTTTCAGACCGTTTCATGCTCCTCATGTTTTTGACACCTTTTGAAGCTCTTCATGTCTTTCACACCTTTTCTGCCTCTTCCTGTTTTTCAACACCGTTTCATGCTCCTCCTATTTTTTAGAGCGTTTCATGCTCGTCGTATTTTTGACACCTTTTGAAGCTCTTCATATTTTTCACAACTTTTCAGGATCTTCATGTTTTCAACACCGTTTCATGCTCCTCCTATTTTTAGACCGTATCATGCTCCTCATATTTTGACACCTTTTGAAGCTCTTCATATTATTCACACCTTTTCAGGTTCTTCATGTTTCTGAATACTGCTTCATGCTCCTTCTATTTTCAGACTGTTTCATGCTCCTCATTTTTTTGTGACGTTTTGAAGCTCTTCATATTTTTCACACCTTTTCAGGATTTTCATGTTTTTGAACACAGTTTCATTCTTCTCATATATTTCACACATTTTCATGCTCTTCATATTTTTCACACCTTTTCAGGCTCTTCATGTTTTTCAACACCGCTTCATGCTCCTCCTATTTTTCACAGTGTTTCATACTCCTCATATTTTTGACACGATTTGAAGCTCTTCATATTTTTCACACCTTTTCAGGCTCTTCATGTTTTTCAAGACTACTTCATGCTCCTCCTATTTTTCAGATCGTTTCATGCTCCTCGTATTTTTGACAACTTTTGAAGCTCTTCATATTTTTCACACCTTTTCAGGCTCTTCATGTTTTTCTCCACCGTTTCTTGGTCCTCCTATTTTTCAGACCGTTTTATTCTCCTCATATTTTTGACACCTTTTGAAGCTCTTCATATTTTTCACACCTTTCCTGGTTCTTCATGTTTTTGAACACCGCTTCATGCTCCTCCTATTTTTCAGACCGTTTAATGCTCCTCATGTATTTCACATCTTTTGAAGCTCTTCATATTTTACACACCTTTTCAGGCTCTTGATGTTTTTGAACACCGTTTCACGCTCCTCCTATTTTTTAGCCCGATTAATGCTCCTCATATTTTTCACACCTTTGGAAGGTCTTCATATTTTTCACACCTTTATAGGCTCTTCACTTTTTTCAACACCACTTCATGCTCTTCCTATTTTCAGACCTTTTCATGCTCCTCATATTTTTGACACCTTTTGAAGCTCTTCATATTTTTCACACACTTTCAGTCTTTTCATGTTTTTCAAAACCGCTTCATGCTCCTCCTATTTTTCAGACAGTTTCATTCTCCTCATATTTTTGACACCTTTTGAAGCTCTTCATATTTTTCACACGTTTTCATGCTCTTCATATTTTTCAACACCGCTTCATGCTCCTCTTATTTTTCAGACCATTTCATGCTCCTCATATTTTTGACACATTTTGAAGCTTTTCATATATTTCACACCTTATCAGGCTCTTCATATTTTTAAACACTGCTTCATGCTCCTCCTATTTTTCAGACCATTTCATGCTCCTCATATTTTTGACCCCTTTTGAAGTTCTTCATAGTTTCACACGTTGTCAGGCTCTTCATGTTTTTCTACAACGCTTCATGCTCCTCCTATTTTTCAGACCTTTTCATGCTCCTCATGTTTTTGACACCTTTTGAAGCTCTTCATATTTTTCACACCTTTTCAGTCTTTCATGTTTTTCTACACCACTTAATGCTCCTCCTATTTTTCAGACCGTTTTATTCTACTCGTATGTTTCACACCTTTTTCAAACTCTTCATGTTTTTCAACACCACTTCATGCTCCTCCTATTTTTCAGACCGCTTCATGCTCCTCATATTTTTGACACCTTTTGAAGCTCTTCATATTTTCACACCTTTTGAAGCTCATCGTATATTTCACACCTTTTCAGTCTCTTCATCTTTTTCAACACCACTTCATGCTCCTCCTAATTTTCAGACCGTTTCATGCCCATCTCATTTTTGACACCTTTTAAAGCTTTTCATATTTTTCACAGCTTTTGAAGCTCTTCATATTTTTCACACGTTTTCATGCTCTTCATATTTTTCAACACCGCTTCATGCTCCTCTTATTTTTCAGACCGTTTCATGCTCCTCATATTTTTGATACATTTTGAAGCTCTTCATATTTTTCACACCTTTTCAGGCTCTTCATGTTTTTGAACACCGTTTCATGTTCCTCATATTTTTGACATCTTCTGAAGCTCATCATATTTTTCACAGGTTTTCATGCTCTTCATCTTTTTCAAAACCGTTTCATTCTCATACTATTTTTCAGACAGTTTCATGCTCCTATATATTTGACACCTTTTGAAACTCTTCATATTTTTCACACGTTTTCAGGCTCATCATGGTTTTCAACACCGCTGCATGCTCCTCCTATTTTTCAGACCGTTTCATGCTCTTAATATTTTTGACATCTTTTGAAGCTCTTCATATATTTCACAGCTTTTCAGGCTCTTCATGTTTTTCAACACTGATTCATGCTCCTTCTATTTTTCAGACCGTTTCATGCTTCTCTTATTTTTGACACCTTTTGAAGCGCTTCATATTTTTCACACCTTTTCGGGGTCTTCTTGTTTTGCATCACCACTTCATGCTCCTCTTATTTTTTAGACCGTTTCATGCTCCTCATATTTTTGACACCTTTTGAAGCTCTTCATATTTTTCACACCTTTCCTGGTTCTTCATGTTTTTGAACACTGTTTCATGCTCCTCCTGTTTTTCAGACCGTTTCATGCTGCTCATATTTTGACACCTTTTGAAGCTCTTCATATTTTACATACCTTTTCAGGCTCTTCATATTTTTCAACACAAATCCATGCTCCTCCTATTTTTCACACCGTTTCATGCTCCTCATATTTTTGACAACTTTTGAAGCTCTTCCTATTTTTCACAACTTTTCAGGCTCTTCATGTTTTTGAAAACCTCTTCATTCTCCTCCTATTTTTCAGATCGTTTCATGCTCCTCATATTTTTGACACCTTTTGAAGCTCTTCATATATTTCACACCTTTTCAGGCTCTTCATGTTCTTTAACACCGATTCATGCTCCTCCTACTTTTCAGACCGTTTCATGCTCCTCATGTTTTTGACACCTTTTGAAGCTCTTCATGTCTTTCACACCTTTTCTGCCTCTTCCTGTTTTTCAACACCGTTTCATGCTCCTCCTATTTTTTAGAGCGTTTCATGCTCGTCGTATTTTTGACACCTTTTGAAGCTCTTCATATTTTTCACAACTTTTCAGGATCTTCATGTTTTCAACACCTTTTCATGCTCCTCCTATTTTTAGACCATATCATGCTCCTCATATTTTGACACCTTTTGAAGCTCTTCATATTATTCACACCTTTTTAGCTTCTTCATGTTTTTGAATACTGCTTCATGCTCCTTCTATTTTCAGACTGTTTCATGCTCCTCATTTTTTTGTGACGTCTTGAAGCTCTTCATATTTTTCACACCTTTTCAGGATTTTCATGTTTTTGAACACAGTTTCATTCTCCTCATATATTTCACACATTTTCATGCTCTTCATATTTTTCACACCTTTTCAGGCTCTTCATGTTTTTGAACACCGTTTCATGCTCCTCCTATTTTTCAGACCGTCTCATGCTCCTCATATTTTTGACACCTTTTGAAACTCTTCATATTTTTCACAATTTGTCATGTTCCTCCTGTTTTTGAACACCGTTTCATGCTCCTCCTATTTTTCAGACCGTTTCCTTCTCCTCATATTTAGACACCTTTTGAAGCTCTTCATATTTTTCACACCTTTTCATGCTCTTCATATTTTTCAACAAGGTTTCAAGCTCCTCCTATTTTTCATACCGTTTAATGCTCCCCATAATTTTGACACCTTTTGAAGTGCTTCATAATTATCACACCATTTCAGGCTCTTCATGTTTTTCAAATCCGCTTCTCCTCCTCCTATTTTTCAGACTGTTTCATGCTCCTCATATTTTTGACAACTTTTGAAGCTCTTCATATTTTTCACCCCTTTTCGGGCTCTTCATGTTTTTCAACACCGCTTTATTCTCCTCCTATTTTTCACACCGTTTCATGCTCCTCATATTTTTGACACCTTTTGAAGCTCTTCATATTTTTCACACTTTTTCAGGATCTTCATGTTTTTCAACACCGTTTCATGCTCCTCCTATTTTTCAGACCATTTCATGCTCCTCATATTTTGACAATCTTGATGCTCTTCATATTTTTCACACCTTTTCAGGCTCTTCATGTTTTTGAACACCGATTCATGCTCCTCATATTTTTCAGACCGTTTCATGCTCCTCATATTATTGACACCTTCTGAATCTCTTCATATTTTTCCCACCTTTTCAGTCTCTTCTTTTTTTTGAACACCACCTCATGCTCCTCCTAATTTTCAGTCCGTTACATGCTCCTCATATTATTGACACCTTTTGAATCTCTTCATATTTTTCACAGCTTTTCAGGCTCTTCATGATTTTGAACACCACCTCATTCTCCTTCTATTTTCAGACCGTTTCATTCTCCTCATGTTTTTGAGACATATTGACGCTCTTCATATTTTTCACACATTTCCTGGATCTTCATGTTTTTGAACACAGTTTATGCTCCTCATATTTGTCACACATTTTCATGCTCTTCATATTTTTGACACCTTTTCACGCTCTTCATGTTTTTCAACACCGCTTCATGCTCCTCCTATTTTTCACAGTGTTTCATACTCCTCATATTTTTGACACGATTTGAAGCTCTTCATATTTTTCACACCTTTTTAGGCTCTTCATGTTTTTCAAGACTACTTCATGCTCCTCCTATTTTTCAGATCGTTTCATGCTCCTCGTATTTTTGACAACTTTTGAAGCTCTTCATATTTTTCACACCTTTTCAGGCTCTTCATGTTTTTCTCCACCGTTTCTTGGTCCTCCTATTTTTCAGACCGTTTTATTCTCCTCATATTTTTGACACCTTTTGAAGCTCTTCATATTTTTCACACCTTTCCATGTCTTCATGTTTTTGAACACCACTCATGCTCCTCCTATGTGTCAGACCGTTTCATGCTCCTCATATGTTTGACACATTTTGAAGCTCTTCATATTTTTCACACCTTTCCTGGTTCTTCATGTTTTTGAACACCGCTTCATGCTCCTCCTATTTTTCAGACCGTTTAATGCTCCTCATGTATTTCACATCTTTTGAAGCTCTTCATATTTTACACACCTTTTCAGGCTCTTGATGTTTTTGAACACCGTTTCACGCTCCTCCTATTTTTTAGCCCGATTAATGCTCCTCATATTTTTCACACCTTTGGAAGGTCTTCATATTTTTCACACCTTTATAGGCTCTTCACTTTTTTCAACACCACTTCATGCTCTTCCTATTTTCAGACCGTTTCATGCTCCTCATATTTTTGACACCTTTTGAAGCTCTTCATATTTTTCACACACTTTCAGTCTTTTCATGTTTTTCAAAACCGCTTCATGCTCCTCCTATTTTTCAGACAGTTTCATTCTCCTCATATTTTTGACACCTTTTGAAGCTCTTCATATTTTTCACACGTTTTCATGCTCTTCATATTTTTCAACACCGCTTCATGCTCCTCTTATTTTTCAGACCGTTTCATGCTCCTCATATTTTTGACACATTTTGAAGCTTTTCATATATTTCACACCTTATCAGGCTCTTCATATTTTTAAACACTGCTTCATGCTCCTCCTATTTTTCAGACCATTTCATGCTCCTCATATTTTTGACCCCTTTTGAAGTTCTTCATAGTTTCACACGTTGTCAGGCTCTTCATGTTTTTCTACAACGCTTCATGCTCCTCCTATTTTTCAGACCTTTTCATGCTCCTCATGTTTTTGACACCTTTTGAAGCTCTTCATATTTTTCACACCTTTTCAGTCTTTCATGTTTTTCTACACCACTTAATGCTCCTCCTATTTTTCAGATCGTTTTATTCTACTCGTATGTTTCACACCTTTTTCAAACTCTTCATGTTTTTCAACACCACTTCATGCTCCTCCTATTTTTCAGACCGCTTCATGCTCCTCATATTTTTGACACCTTTTGAAGCTCTTCATATTTTCACACCTTTTGAAGCTCATCGTATATTTCACACCTTTTCAGTCTCTTCATGTTTTTCAACACCACTTCATGCTCCTCCTAATTTTCAGACCGTTTCATGCCCATCTCATTTTTGACACCTTTAGAAGCTTTTCATATTTTTCACACCTTTTGAAGCTCTTCATATTTTTCACACGTTTTCATGCTCTTCATATTTTTCAACACCGCTTCATTCTCCTCTTATTTTTCAGACCGTTTCATGCTCCTCATATTTTTGATACATTTTGAAGCTCTTCATATTTTTCACACCTTTTCAGGCTCTTCATGTTTTTCAACACGGCTTCATGCTCCTCCTGTTTTTCAAACCGTTTCATGCTCCTCATATTTTTGATACGTTTTGAAGCTCTTCATATTTTTCACACCTTTTCAGGCTCTTCTTCTTTATGAACACCATTTCAAGGTCCTCCTATTGTTCAGACCGTTTCATGCTCCTCATATTTTGGACACCTTTGGAAGCTCTTCATATTTTTCACACCTGTTAAAGCCCTTCATATTTTTCACACGTTTTCAGGCTCTTCATGTTTGTCAACACCTCTTCATGCTCCTCCTACTTTTCAGACCGTTTCATGCTCATCTCATTTTTGACACCTTTTGACGCTCTTCATATTTTTCACACTTTTTGAAGCTCTTCATATTTTTCTCACGTTTTCAAGCTCTTCATTTTTTTTCAACATCGTTTCATGTTCCTCCTATTTTTGAAACCATTTCATGCTCCACATCTTTTTGACACGTTTTGAAACTCTTCATATTTATCACACCTTTTCAAGCTCTTCATGTTTTTCAACACCATTTCATGCTCCTCCTTTTTTTCAGACCGTTTCATGCTCCTCATATATTTGACACCTTTTGAAGCTCTTCATAATTTCCACACCTTTTCAGGCTCTTCATGTTTTTCTACACCGCTTCATGCTCCCCCTATATTTCAGACCATTCATGCCTCTCATATTTTTGAAACCTTTTGAAGCTCTTCATATTTTTCACACCTTTTCAGGCTCTTCATGTTTTTCAACACCATTTCATGCTCCTCCTTTTTTTCAGACCGTTTTATGCTCCTCATATATTTGACACCTTTTGAAGCTCTTCATAATTTCCACACCTTTTCAGGCTCTTCATGTTTTTGAACACTGTTTCATGCTCCCCTTATTTTTTTTTTTATTGTTATGTTTTTTTTAATTTTTTTTATTATTTTTATTTTTTTTTCCAGTGGGTTTTGTCATACTTTGATTTGAATCAGCCATGGATTTACATGTATTCCCAGTCCCGATTCCCCCTCCCACCTCCCTCTCCACCCGATTCCTCTGGGTCTTCCCAGTGCACCAAGCCGGAGCACTTGTCTCGTGCATCCTACCTGGGCTGGTGATCTGTTTCACCATAGATAGCATACATGCTGTTCTTTTGAAATATCCCACCCTCACATTCTCCCACAAAGTTTAAAAGTCTGTTCTGTATTTCTGTGTCTCTTTTTCTGTTCTGCATATAGGGTTATCGTTGTCACCTTTCTAAATTCCATATACATGTGTCAGTATGCTGTAATGTTCTTTATCTTTCTGGCTTACTTCACTCTGTATAATGGGCTCCAGCTTCATCCATCTCATTAGGACTGATTCAAATGAATTCTTTTTAATGGCTGAGTAATATTCCATGGTGTATATGTACCACAGCTTTCTTATCCATTCATCTGCTGACGGGCATCTAGGTTGCTTCCATGTCCTGGCTATTATAAACAGTGCTGCGATGAACATTGGGGTGCACGTGTCTCTTTCAGACGAACCTATGGACACCTTAGCTTTGACAAAGGAGGCAAGGATATACAATGGAAAAAAGACAACCTCTTTAACAAGTGGTGCTGGGAAAACTGGTCAACCACTTGTAAAAGAATGAAAATAGAACACTTTCTAACACCATACACAAAAATAAACTCAAAATGGATGAAAGATCTAAATGTAAGACCAGAAACTATAAAACTCCTAGAGGAGAAGATAGGCAAAACACTCTCCGACATAAATCAAAGCAAGATCCTCTATGACCCACCTCCCAGAATATTGGAAATAAAAGCAAAACTAAACAAATGGGACCTAATGAAACTTAAAAGCTTTTGCACTACAAAGGAAACTATAAGTAAGGTGAAAAGACAGCTCTCAGATTGGGAGAAAATAATAGCAAATGAAGAAACAGACAAAGGATTAATCTCAAAAATATACAAGCAACTCCTGCAGCTCAATTCCAGAAAAATAAATGACCCAATAAAAAATGAGCCAAAGAACTAAACAGACATTTCTCCAAAGAAGACATACAGATGGATAACAGACACATGAAAAGATGCTCAACATCACTCATTATTAGAGAAATGCAAATCAAAACCACAATGAGGTACCATTACATGCCAGTCAGGATGGCTGCTATCCAAAAGTCTACAAGCAATAAATGCTGGAGAGGGAGTGGAGAAAAGGGAACCCTCTTATACTGTTGGTGGGAATGCACACTAGTACAGCCGCTATGGAAAACGGTGTAGAGATTTCTTAAAAAACAGGAAAATAGAACTGCCATATGACCCAGCAATTCCACTTCTGGGCATACACACTGAGGAAACCAGATCCTCTTATTTTTCAGACCGTTTCAAACTCCTCATATTTTTTACACCTTTTGAAGCTCTTCATATATTTCACACCTTTTCAGGCTCTTTATGTTTTTCAACACCGCTTCATGCTCCTCCTATTTTTCAGACCGTTTCATGGTCCTCATATTTTTGACACCTTTTGAAGCTCTTCATATTTTTCACACCTTTCCGTGCTCTTCATGTTTTTCAACACGCTTTCATGCTCCTCCGATTATTCAGATCGTTTCATGCTCCTCATATTTTTGACACATTTTGAAGCTCTTCATATTTTCGACACCTTTCAGGTTCTTCATGTTTTTCAACACCGTTTCATGCTCCTCCTATTTTTCAAACCGTTTCATGCTCCTCCTATTTTAAAGACCGTTTCGTGCTCCTCACATATTTGACACCTTTTGAAACTCTTCATATTCTTCACACCTTTTCAGGCTCTTCATGATTTTGAACACCGCTTCATTCTCCTCCTATTTTTCAGAACGTTTCATGCTCCTCCTATTTTTCAGACTGTGTCATGCTCCTCATATTTTTGACACCTTTTGAAGCCTTTCATATTTTTCACACCTTTTCAGGCTCTTCTTGTTTTTCCACACCACTTCATGCTCCTCTTATTTTTCAGACCGTTTCATGCTCCTCATATTTTTGACACCTTTTGAAGCTCTTCATATTTTTCACAACTTTTCAGGCTCTTCATGTTTTTGAACACCGCTTCTTGCTCCTCCTATTTCAGACCGTTTCATGCTCCTCATATTTTTGACACCTTTTGAAGCTCTTCATATTTTTCACACCTTTTCTGGCTCTTCATGTTTTTGAACACCATTTCATGTTCCTCCTATTTTTCAGACAGTTTCATGCTCCTCATATTTTTGACACCATTTGAAGCTCTTCATATTTTTCACACCTTTTCTGGTTCGTCAGGCTTTTCAACACCGCTTCATGGTCCTCCTATTTTTCAGACCGTTTCATGCTCCTCTTGTATTTCACACCTTTTGAAGCTCTTCATATTTTTCACACCTTGTTAGGCTCTTCATGTTTTTGAACACAGTTTCATGCGCCTCCTATTTTTCAGACCATCTCATGCTCCTCATATTTTTGACACCTTTTGAAGCTCATCATATTTTTCACACTTTTTGAAGCTCTTCATATATTTCACACTTTTTCAGTCTCTTCATGTTTTCCACACCACTTCATGCTCCTCCTATTTTTCAGACCGTTTCATGCTCCTCATATTTTTGACTCCATTTGAAGCTCTTCATATTTTTCACACCTTTTCATCCTCTTCATGTTTTCAACACCCATTCATGCTCCTCGTATTTTTTAGACCGTTTCAGGCTCATCATATTTTTGACACCTTTTGTAGCTCTTCATACATTTCACACTTTGTCAGGCTATTCATGTTTTTCAACACCGCTTCATGCTCCTCCTATTTTTCAGACCGTTTCATGCTCCTCCTATTTTTGACACCTTTTGAAGCTCTTCATATATTTCATTCCTTTTCAGGCTCTTCAGGTTTTTCAACACCGCTTCATGCTCCTCCTATTTTTCAGACCGTTTCATGCTTCTCCTATTTTTCAGGCCGTTTCATGCTCCTCCTATTTTTCAGGCCGTTTCATGCTCTTCATAGTTTTGACACCTTTTGAAACTCTTCATATTTTTCACACCTTTTCATGCTCTTCAGCTTTTTCAACACCGCTTCATATTCCTCGTATTTTTCACAGCGTTTCATGCTCCTCCTATTGTTGACACCTTTTGAAGCTCTTCATATATTTCACCCCTTTTCACGCTCTTCAGGTTTTTCAACACCGCATCATGCTCCTCCTACTTTTCAGACCGTTTCATGCTCCTCCTATTTTCAGACCGTTTCATGCTCCTCATAGTTTTGACACCTTTTGAAGCTCTTCATATTTTTCACACCTTTTCAGGATCTTCATGTTTTTCAACACCGATTCATGCTCCTCCTATTTTTCAGACCGTTTCATGCTCCTCATATTTTTCACACCTTTTGAAGCTCTTCATATATTTCACACTTTTTCATTTCTTCATGTTTTTGAACAACGCTTCATGCTCCTCCTTTTTTTCAGACCTTTTCATGCTCTTCCTATTTTTCAGACCGTTTCATACTCCTCATATTTTTGACACCTTTTGAAGCTCTTCATATATTTCACACTTTCAGGCTCTTCATGTTTTTGAACACGGCTTCATGCTCCTCCTATTTTTCTGACCGTTTCATGCTCCTGATATTTGACACGATATGAAGCTCTTCATATATTTCACACCTTTTCAGGCACTTCATGATTTTCAACACCGCTTCATGCTCCTCCTATTTTTCAGAACGTTTCATGGTCCTCATATTTGACACAATTTGAAGCTCTTCATATATTTCACACCTTTTCAGGCTCTTCATGTTTTGATCACCGATTCATGCTCTTCCTATTTTTCAGACCGTTTCTTGCTCCTCATATTTTTCACACATTTTGAAACTCTACATATTTTTCACACCTTTTCAGCGTCTTCATGTTTTCGACCACCCCTTCATGCTCCTCTTCTTTTTCAGACCATTTCATACTCCTCATATTGTTGACACCTTTTGAAGCTCTTCATATATTGCACACCTTTCCAGGCTCTTCATGTTTATCAACACTGCTCCATGCTCCTCCTATTTTTTAGACCGTTTCATGCTCCTCATATATTACACACCTTTTGAAGCTCTTCATATTTTTCCCACCTTTCCAGGCTCTTCATGTTTTTGAACACGGCTTCATGCCCCTCCTAGTTTTCAGGCCGTTTCTTGCTCCTCATATTTTGACACCTTTTGAAGCTCTTCATATTTTTCACACATTTTCATGCTCTTCATATTTTTCAACACCGATTCATGCTCCTGCTATTTTTCAGACCGTTTCATGCTCCTCCTATTTTTCAGGCCGTTTAATGCTCCTCATATTTTGACACCTTTTGAAGCTCTTCATATTTTTCACACCTTTTCAGGCTCTTCATATTTTTCAACACCACTTCATGCTCCTCCTTTTTTTCAGACAGTTTCATGCTCCTCATATTTTTCACACCTTTTGAAGCTCTTCATATTTTTCACACATTTTCAGGCTCTTCATGTTTTTGAACACCGCTTCATGCTCCTTCTATTTTTCAGACCATTTCATGCTCCTCATATTTTTCACACCTTTTGAAGCTCTACGTATTTTTCACACCTTTTCAGGCTCTTCATGTTTTTCAACATCACTTCTGCTCCTCCTATTTTTCAGACAATTTCATGCTCCTCATATTTTTGACACCTTTTGAAAATCTTCAGTTTTTTCACACCTTTTCATGCTCTTCATGTTTTCAACACCGATTCATGCTCCTCCTATTTTTCAGACCGTTTCATGCTCCTCCTATTTTTCAGAATTTCATGCTCCTCATATTTTGACACCTTTTGAAGCTCTTCATATTTTTCACACCTTTTCAGGCTCTTCAATTTTTTCAACAATGTTACAATGCTCCTCCTATTTTTCAGACCGTTTCATGCTCATCTCATTTTTGACAGCTTTTGAAGTTCTTCATATTTTTCACATCTTTTGAAACTATTCATTTTTTCACACCTTTTCAGGCTCTTCATGTTTTTCAACACCGCTTCATGCTCCTCCTATTTTTCAGACCGTTTCATGCTCCTCTCATTTCTGAAATCTTTTGAAGCTCTTCATATATTTCACACATTTTCAGGCTCTTAATGCTTTTCAACACCACTTCAGGCTCCTCCTATTTTTCAGACCGTTTCATGCTCATCTCATTTTTGACACCTTCTGAAGCGGTTCATAATTTTCACAAATTTTCAGGCTCTTCATATTTTTGAACACTGCTTCATGCTCCTCCTATTTTTCAGACCGTTTCATGCTCCTCATGTATTTCACACATTTTGCGACTCTTCATATTTTACACACCTTTTCAGGTTCTTCATGATTTTCAACACCACTTCATGCTCCTCCTATTTTTCAGACCGTTTCATGTTCCTTATATTTTTGACACCTTTTGAAGCTCTTCATATTTTTTACACCCTTCCAGGCTCTTCATGTTTTTCAACACCGCTTCATGATCCTCCAATTTTTCAGACCGTTTCATGCTCCCCATATTTATGACATCTTTTGAAGCTTTTCATATTTTTCACACCTTTTAGGCTCTTCATGTTTTACAGCACCACTTCATGCTCCTCCTATTTCTCAGACAGTTTCATGCTCCTCATATGGTGGACACCTTTTGAAGCTCTTCGTATTTTTCACATCTTTTCAGGCTCCTCATGTTTTTCAACACCACTTCATGCTCGTCCTATTTTCCAAACCGTTACGTACTCCTCATATTTTTGACACCTTTTGAATCTCTTCATATATTTCACACCTTTTCAGGCTCTTCATGTTTTTCAATACCACTTCTTGCTCCTCCTTCTTTCCAGACCATTTCATGCTCATCTCATTTTTGACACTTTTTGAAGCTCTTCATATTTTTCACACCTTTTGAGGCTCTTCATGTTTTTCAACACCGCTTCATGCTCCTCCTATTTTTCAGGCCGATTCATGCTCCTCAAGTATTTCAAACCTTTTGAGGCTCTTCATGTTTTTCAACACCACTTCATGCTCCACCTATTTTTCAGACCGTTTCATGCTCATCTCATTTTTCACACTTTTTGAAGCTCTTCATATTTTTGACACCTTTTGAAGATCTTCATATTTTTCGCAACTTTTCAGGCTCTTCATGTTTTTCAACACCGCTTCATGCTCCTCCTATTGTTCAGACCGTTTCATGGTCCTCATGTATTTCCCACCTTTTGAAGCTCTTCATATTTTTCACAACTTTTGAAGCTCTTCATATATTTCACACTTATTCAGGCTCTTCATGTTTTTCAACACCGCTTCATGCTCCTCATATTTTTCAGACCGTTTCATGCTCCTCATATATTTGTCACATTTTTAATCTCTTCATATATTTCACACATTTTCAGGCTATTCATGTTTTTCAACATCACTTCATGCTCCTCATATTTTTCAGACCGTTTCATGCTCCTCATATATTTGTCACATTTTTAATCTCTTCATATATTTCACACATTTTCAGGCTATTCATGTTTTTCAACATCACTTCATGCTCCTCGTATTTTTAAGACCATTACATGCTCCTCATATTTTTGACACCTTTAGAAGCTCTTCATATTTTTGACTACTTTTCAGGCTCTTCATGTATTTCAACACCGCTTCATGCTCCTCCTCTTTTTCAGTGCGTTTCATGCTCGTCATATTTTTGACACCTGTTGAAGCTCTTCATATTTCTCACAACTTTTCAGGTTCTTCATGTTTTTCAACACCGATTCATGCTGCTCCTATTTTTCATACCGTTTCTTTCTCATCTCATTGTTGACACCTTTTGAAGCTCTTCATATTTTTCACATCTTTTGAAGCTCTTTATATTTTTTACACATTTTCAGGCTCTTCATGTTTTTCAACACTCCTTCTTGCTCCACTTGTTTTTCACACCGTTTCATGCTCCTCATATTTCTGACACCTTTTGAAGCTCTTCATATTTTTCACACCTTTTCAAGCGCTTCATGTTTTTCAACAGCGCTTCATGCTCCTCCTATTTTTCAGACTGTTTCATGCTCCTCGTATTTTTGACACCTTTTGAAGCTCTTCATATTTTTCACACCTTTTCTGGCTCTTCATGTTTTTCAACACCACTTCAACTCCTTCTACTTTTCAGAGAATATCATTCTCCTCATGTATTTCACACCTTTTGAAGCTCTTCATATTTTTCACACCTTTTCAGGCTCTTCTTGTTTTTCCACACCACTTCATGCTTCTCCTATTTTTCAGCCCGTTTCATGCTCCTCATGTATTTCACATCTTTTGAAGCTCTTCATATTTTTCACAACTTTTCAGGCTCTTCATGTTTTTGATCACCGCTTCATACTCCTCCTATTTTTCAGACCGTTTCATGCTCCTCATATTTTTGACACCTTTTGAAGCTCTTCATATTTTTCACACCTTTTCATGCTCTTCATGTTTTTGAACACCGCTTCATGCTCCTCCTATTTTTTCAGACCGTTTCATGCTCCTCATATTTCTGACTACTTTTTAAGCTCTTCATATTTTTCACACCTTTTCAGGCTCTTCATGTTTCTCAACAGCACTTCATGCTCCTCCTATTTTTCAGACCGTTTCATGCTCCTCATATTTTTGACACCTATAGAAACTCTTCATATTTTTCACACTTTTTCAGGCTCTTCATGTTTTTCAACACCGATTCATGCTCCTCATATTTTTCAGACCGTTTCATGCTCATCTAATATTTGACACCTTTTGAAGCTCTTCATATTTTTCACACCTTTTCAAGCTCTTCATATTTTTCACACGTTTTCAGGCTCTTCATGTTTTTCAACACCGCTTCATGCTCCTCCTATTTTTCAAACCGTATCATGCTCCTCATATTTTTGACACATTTTGAAGCTCTTCATATTTTTCACACCTTTTCAGGCGCTTCATATTTTTCAACACCGCTTCATGCTCCTCCTAATTTTCAGCCCTTTTCATGCTCCATATATATTTGACACCTTTTGAAGCTTTTCATATTTTTCACACCTTTTCATGCTCTTCATGTTTTTGAACACCATTTCATGTTCCTCCTATTTTGCAGACAGTTTCATTCTCCTCATATTTTTAACACCTTTTGAAGCTCTTCATATTTTTCACACCTTTTCAGGCTCTTCATATTTTTGAACACCGCTTCATGCTCCTCCTATTTTTCAGACCGTTTCATGCTCGTCTCATTTTTGACACCTTTTGAAGCTGTTCATATTTTTCACACCTTTTGAAACTCTTCATATTTTTCACACATTTTTAGGCTCTTCATGTATTTCCACAATGTTTCAGCCTCTCCTAATTTTCAGACCGTTTCATGCTCCTCATATTTTTCACACCTTTTGAAGCTGTTCATATTTTTCACACCTTTTCATGCTCTTAATGTTTTTGAACACCGCTACAATCCTCCTCCTATTCTTCAGACCCTTTCATGCTCCTCATATTTTTCACACCTTTTGAAGCTCTTCATATTTTTAACACCTTTTCAGGCTCTTCATGTTTTTCAACAATGCTTCATGCTCCTCCTACTTTTCAGACCGTTTCATGCTCCTATTGTATTTCACACCTTTTGAATCTCTTCAAATTTTTCACACCTTTTGAAGCTCTTCATATTTTTCACACCTTTTCAGGCTCTTCATGTTTTTGAACACCGTTTCATGCTCCTCCTATTTGTCAGACCGTTTCATGCTCCTCATATTTTTGACACCTTTTGTAGATCTTCATATTTTTCACACATTTTCATGCTCTTCATGTTTTTCGACAACACTTTATGCTCCTCCTATTTTTCAGACCGCTTCATGCTCATCTCATTTTTCACACCTTTTGAAGCTGTTCATATTTTTCACACCTTTTGAAGCTCTTCATATTTTTCACATGTTTTCAGGTTCTTCATGTTTTTCAACACCGCTTCATGCTCCTCCTATTTTTCAGACTGTTTCATGCTCCATATATTTTTGACACCTTTTGAAGCTCTTCATATTGTTCACACATTTTCAGGCTCTTCCTGTTTTTCAACATCGTTTCATGCTCCTCCTATTTTTCAGACCTCTTCAGGCTCCTCATGTATTTCACACATTTTCAAGCTCTTCATATTTATCACACCTTTTCAGGCTCTTCATGTTTTTCAGCACAGTTTGATGCTCCTCCTATTTTTCAGACCGTTTCATGCTCCTCATATTTTTGACACCTTTTGAACCTCCTCATTTTTTCACAACTTTTGAAGCTCTTCATATATTTCACACCTTTTCAGGCACTTCATGATTTTCACGACCACTTCATGCTCCTCCTATTTTTCAGACCGTTTCATGCTCATCTCATTTTTGACACCTTTGGAAGCTCTTCATATTTTTCACACCTTTTGAAGCTCTTCATATTGTTCACACATTTTCAGGCTCTTCCTGTTTTTCAACATCGTTTCATGCTCCTCCTATTTTTCAGACTGCTTAATGCTCCTCATTTTTTCACACCTTTTGAAGCTCTTCGTATTTTTCACACCTTTTCAGTCTCTTCATGTTTTTCAACACCACTTCATGCTCCTCCTAATTTTCAGACCTGTTCATGCTCCTCATATTTTTGACACGTTTTGTAGCTCTTCATATATTTCACACCTTTTAAGACTCTTCATGTTTCTCAACAACACTTCATGCTCCTCGGATTTTTCAGACCGGTTCATGCTCCTCATATTTTTGACACATTATGAAGCTCTTCATATTTTTCACACCTTTTCAGGCTCTTCATGCATTTTAACAACACTTCATGCTCCTCCTATTTTTCAGACCGTTTCATGCTCCTCATATTTTTGACACATTTTGAAGCTCTTCATATTTTTCAAAACTTTTCAGGCTCTTCATGTTTTTGAACACCGCTTCATGTTCCTCCTATTTTTCAAACTGTTTCATGCTCCTCATGTATTTCACACCTTTTGAAGCTCTTCATATATTTCACACTTTTTCAATCTCTCATGCTTTTGAACACAACTTCATGCTCCTCCTATTTTTCACGCCGTTTCATGTTCCTCATATATTTCACATCCTTTGAAGCTCTTCCTCTTTTTCACACCTTTTCAGGCTTTTCATTTTTTGAACACCGTTTCTTGCTCCTCCTAATTTTCAGACCGTTTCATGCTCCTCATATTTTTGACACCTTTTGAAGCTCTTCATAATTTTCACACCTTGTCAGACTCTTCATATTTTTGAACACCGTTTCATGCTCCTCCTATTTTTCAGACCATTTCATGCTCCTCATATTTTTGAAACCTTTTGAAACTCTTCATATATTTCACACCTTTTCAGGCTCTTCATATTTTTCACCACCACTTCATAGTCCTCCTATTTTTCAGACCGTTTCATGCTCATCTCATTTTTGACACCTTTGGAAGCTCTTCATGTTTTCACACGTTTTGAAGCTCTTCATATTTTTCACACGTTTTCAGGCTCTTCACGTTTTTCAACACCGCTTCATACTCCTCCTATTTTTCAGACCGTTTCATGCTCCTCATATATTTGACACTTTTTAAGGCTCTTCATATTTTGCACACCTTTTCAAGCTGTACATGTTTTTGAACACCACTTCATGTTCCACCTATTTTTCAGACCGTTTCATGCTCCTCATATTTTTGACACCTTTTGAAGCTCTTCATATTTTTCAGACCTTTTCAGGCTCTTCATGTTTTTGAACACTGATTCATGTTACTCCTATTTTTCAGACCGTTTAATGCTCCTCATATTTTTGACACCTTTTGAATCTCTTCATATATTTCACACCTTTGAAGCTCTTCATATATTTCACACCTTTGAAGCTCTTCATATATTTAACACCTTTTCAGGCTCTTCATGTTTTTCACCACCACGTCATGCTCCTCCTATTTTTCAGACCGTTTCATGCTCCTCATATTTTTGACACCTTTTGAAGCTCTTCATATATTTCAAACCTTTTCAGTGTCTTCATTTTTTGACCACCACTTCATGCTCCTCCTATTTTTCAGAACGTTTCATGCTCATCTCTTTTTGACTCCTATTCAAGCTCTTAATATCATTCTTCCCTTTTGAAGCTCTTCATATTTTTCACACGTTTTCATGCTCTTCATGATTTTCTGCACAGTTTCATGCTCCTCCCATTTTTCAGAACGCTTTATGCTACTCATATTTTTGACACGTTTTGAAGCTCATCATATTTTTCACACCTTTTCAGGCTCTTCATGTTTTTCAGCACAGTTTGATGCTCCTCCTATTTTTCAGACCGTGTCATGCTCCTCATATTTTTGACATCTTTTGAAACTCTTCATATAGTTCACACCTTTTCAGGCTCTTCATGTTTTAGAACACCGCTTCATGCTCCTCCTATTTTTCAGACCGTTTAATGCTCCTCATATATTTCACACCTTTTGAAGCTCTTCATATTTTTCACACCTTTTCAGGCTCTTCATGTTTCTCAACACCGTTTCATGCTCCTCCTATATTTCACACCATTTCATTCTCCTCATATTTTTGACATCTTTTGAAACTCTTCATATAGTTCACACCTTTTCAGGCTCTTCATGTTTTTGAACACCGCTTCATGTTCCTCCTATTTTTCAAACTGTTTCATGCTCCTCATGTATTTCACACCTTTTGAAGCTCTTCATATATTTCACACTTTTTCAATCTCTCATGCTTTTGAACACAACTTCATGCTCCTCCTATTTTTCACGCCGTTTCATGTTCCTCATATATTTCACATCCTTTGAAGCTCTTCCTCTTTTTCACACCTTTTCAGGCTTTTCATTTTTTGAACACCGTTTCTTGCTCCTCCTAATTTTCAGACCGTTTCATGCTCCTCATATTTTTGACACCTTTTGAAGCTCTTCATAATTTTCACACCTTGTCAGACTCTTCATATTTTTGAACACCGTTTCATGCTCCTCCTATTTTTCAGACCATTTCATGCTCCTCATATTTTTGAAACCTTTTGAAACTCTTCATATATTTCACACCTTTTCAGGCTCTTCATATTTTTCACCACCACTTCATAGTCCTCCTATTTTTCAGACCGTTTCATGCTCATCTCATTTTTGACACCTTTGGAAGCTCTTCATGTTTTCACACGTTTTGAAGCTCTTCATATTTTTCACACGTTTTCAGGCTCTTCACGTTTTTCAACACCGCTTCATACTCCTCCTATTTTTCAGACCGTTTCATGCTCCTCATATATTTGACACTTTTTAAGGCTCTTCATATTTTGCACACCTTTTCAAGCTGTACATGTTTTTGAACACCACTTCATGTTCCACCTATTTTTCAGACCGTTTCATGCTCCTCATATTTTTGACACCTTTTGAAGCTCTTCATATTTTTCAGACCTTTTCAGGCTCTTCATGTTTTTGAACACTGATTCATGTTACTCCTATTTTTCAGACCGTTTAATGCTCCTCATATTTTTGACACCTTTTGAATCTCTTCATATATTTCACACCTTTGAAGCTCTTCATATATTTCACACCTTTGAAGCTCTTCATATATTTAACACCTTTTCAGGCTCTTCATGTTTTTCACCACCACGTCATGCTCCTCCTATTTTTCAGACCGTTTCATGCTCCTCATATTTTTGACACCTTTTGAAGCTCTTCATATATTTCAAACCTTTTCAGTGTCTTCATTTTTTGACCACCACTTCATGCTCCTCCTATTTTTCAGAACGTTTCATGCTCATCTCTTTTTGACTCCTATTCAAGCTCTTAATATCATTCTTCCCTTTTGAAGCTCTTCATATTTTTCACACGTTTTCATGCTCTTCATGATTTTCTGCACAGTTTCATGCTCCTCCCATTTTTCAGAACGTTTCATGCTACTCATATTTTTGACACGTTTTGAAGCTCATCATATTTTTCACACCTTTTCAGGCTCTTCATGTTTTTCAGCACAGTTTGATGCTCCTCCTATTTTTCAGACCGTGTCATGCTCCTCATATTTTTGACATCTTTTGAAACTCTTCATATAGTTCACACCTTTTCAGGCTCTTCATGTTTTAGAACACCGCTTCATGCTCCTCCTATTTTTCAGACCGTTTAATGCTCCTCATATATTTCACACCTTTTGAAGCTCTTCATATTTTTCACACCTTTTCAGGCTCTTCATGTTTCTCAACACCGTTTCATGCTCCTCCTATATTTCACACCATTTCATTCTCCTCATATTTTTGACACCTTTTGAAGCTCTTCATATTTTTCACAACTTTTCAGGGTCTTCATTTTTTTGAACACTGCATCATACTCCTCCTATTTTTCAGACTGTTTCATGCTCCTCATATTTTTCACACCTTTTGAAGCTCTTCATATTTTTCACACCTTTTCAGGCTCTTCATGTTTTTGAACACAGCTTCATGCTCCTCCTATTTTTCAGACCGTTTCATGCACCTCATGTATTTCACACCTTTTGAAGCTCTTCATATTTTTCACACATTTTCAGTGTTTTCATATTTTTCAACACTACTTCATGCTCCTCCTATTTTTCAGATCGTTTCATGCTCCTCATATTTTTGACCCCTTTTGAAGCTCTTCATATTTTTCACACCTTTTAAGGCTCTTCATGCTTTTCAATACCGCTTCATGCTACTGCTATATTTCCGACCGTTTCATGCTCCTCATATTTTTGACACTTTTTGCAGCTCTTCACATTTTTCACACCTTTTCAGACGCTTCATGTTTTTGAACACTGCTTCATGTTCCTCCTCTTTTTCCGACCGTTTCATGCTCATCTCATTTTTGACACCTTTTGAAGCTCTTCATATTTTTCACACCTTTTGAAACTATTCATATTTTTCACACGTTTTCAGGCTCTTCATGATTTTCAACGCCGCTTCTAGCTCCTCCTGTTTTTCAGACCGTTTCATGCTCCACATGTATTTCACATCTTTTCAAGCTCTTCATATTTTTCACACCTTTTCAGGCTCTTCATGTTTTGGAACACCGTATCATGCTGCTCCTATTTTTCAGACAGTTTCAGGCTCCTCATATTTTTGACACCTTTTGAAGCTCCTCATATTTTTCACACCTTTTGAAGCTCTTCATATATTTCACAACTTTTCAGGCACTTCATGTTTTTCAACACCACTTCATGCTCCTCGTATTTTTCAGACCGGTTCATTCTCCTCATATTTTTGACACCTTTTGAAGCTCTTCATATTTTTCACACCTTTTAAGGCTCTTCATGTTTCTCAACAACACTTCATGCTCCTCCTTTTTTTCAGACCTTTTCATGCTCCTCATGTGTTTCAATCCTTTTGTAGCTCTTCATATTTTTCACACCTTTTCAGGCTCTTCATGTTTTTGAACACGGCTTCATGCTCCTCCTATTTTTCAGACCGTTTTATGCTCCTACTATGTTTGACACTTTTTGAACCTCTTCATATTTTTCACAACTTTTCAGGCTCTTCATGGTTTTCAACACCGCTTCATGCTCCTCCTTTATTTCAGACAGTTTCATTCTCCTCCTATTTTTGACACCTTTTGAAGCTCTTCATATATTTCACACCTTTTCAAGCTCTTCATGTTTTTGAACACCGATTCATGCTCCTCCTATTTTTCAGGCCGTTTCATGCTCCTCATATTTTGACACCTTTTGAAGCTCTTCTTATTTTTCACACATTTTCAGGCTCTTCATGTTTTTAAACACCACTGCATCTACTGTTATTTTTCAGACCGTTTCATGCTCCTCATGTATTTCAACCCTTTTGAAGCTCTTCATATTTTTCACACCTTTTCAGCTCTTCATGTTTTTGAACACCATTTCATGCCACTTTTATTTTTCAGACCATTTCATGCTCCTCATATTTTTCACACCTTTTGAAGCTCTTCATATTTTTCACATGTTCTCTGGCTCTTCATGTTTTTCAAGACCGTTTCATGCTCCTCCTCTTTTTCAGACCGTTTCATGCTCCTCATAATTTTGACAATTTTGAGGCTTTTCATATTTTTCACACCTATTCAGGCTCTTCATGGTTTTCAACACCGTTTCATGCTCCTCCTATTTTTCAGACGGTTTCATGCTCCTCATATTTTTGACATCTTTTGAAGCTCTTCATATTTTTCACACCTTTTCAGCCTCTTCATGTTTTTCAACACCAGTTAATGCTCCTTCTATTTTTCAGACCGTTTCATGCTCCTCATATTTTTGACACCTTTTGAAGCTCTTCATATCTTTCACACCTTTTCAGGCTCTTCATGTTTTTCAACACAGCTTCATGCTCCTCCTATTTTTCAGATCGTTTCATGCTCATCTCATTTTTGACACCTTTTGAAGCTCTTCATATTTTTCACAAGTTCTCTGGCTCCTCTTGTTTTTCAACACCGCTTCATGCTCCTCCTATTTTTCAGACCGTTTCATGCTTCTCATATTTTTGACACCTTTTGAAGCTCTTCATATTTTTCACACCTTTTCAAGCTCTTCATGTTTTTCAACACCGCTTCATGCTCCTGCTATTTTTCAGACCGTTTCATGCTCCTCATATTTTGACACCTTTTGAAGCTTTTCATATTTTTCACACCTTTTCAGGCTCTTCATTTTTTTTGAACACTACTTCTTGCTCCTCCAAATTTTCAGACCGTTTCATGTTTCTCATATATTTGACACAGTTTGAAGCTCTTCATATTTTTCACACCTGTTGAGGCTCTTCATGTTTTTGAAAACAGTTTCTTGCTCCTCATGTTTTTCAGACCCTTTCACCCTCCTCATATTTTTGACACCTTTTTGAAGCTCTTCATATTTTTCACACCTTTCCAGGCTCTTCAAGTGTTTGAACACCGTTTCATGATCCTCCTATTTTTCAGACCGTTTCATGGTCCTCATATATTTGACACCTTTTGAAGTTCTTCATATTTTTCACACCTTTTTAGGCTCTTCATGTATTTCAACACCACTTCATGCTCCTCCTATTTTTCAGAACGTTTCATGCTCCTTATTTTTTTGACACCTTTTGAAGTTCTTCATATTTTTCACACCTTTTCAGGCTCTTCATGTTTTTCAACACCACTTCATGCTCTTCCTACTTTTCATACCGTTTCATGCTCCTCATATGTTTCACACCTTTTGAGGCTCTTCATGTTTTTTAACACCTTTTCATGCTCCTCCTATATTTCACACCGTTTCATGCTCCTTATATTTTTGACACCTTTTGAAGCTCTTCATATATTTCAAACATTTTCAGGCTCTTCATGTTTCCGCACACCCCTTCATGCTTCTCCTATTTTTCAGCCCGTTTCATGCTCCTCATGTATTTCACACCTTTTGAATCTCTTCATATTTTTCACAACTTTTCAGGCTCTTCATGTTTTTGATCACCGTTTCATGCTCCTCCTATTTTTCAGACCGTTTTATGCTCATCTCATTTTTGACACCTTTTGAAGCTCTTCATATATTTCACACCTTTTGAAGCTCTTCATATTTTTCAAACCTGTTCAGGCTCTTCATGTTTTTGAACACCGCTTCATGCTCCTTCTATTTTTCAGAGAGTTTCATGCTCCTCATGTATTTCACACCTTTTGAAGCTCTTCATATTTTTCACACCTTTTCAGGCTCTTCATGTTTTTCAACACCGCTTCATGCTCCTCCTATTTTTCAGACTGTTTCATGCTCCTCATATTTTTGACACCTTTTGAAGCTGTCCATATTTTTCACACCTTTTCAGGCTCTTCATGTTTTTCAACCGTGCCTCATGTTACTCCTATTTTTCAGATCGTTTCATGCTCCTCATATTTTTGACACCTTTTGAAGATCTTAATATTTTTCACACCTTTTCAGGCTCTTCATGTTTTTGAACACCGTTTCATGCTCCTCATATTTTTCAGACAGTTTCATGCTCCTTATATGTTTGTCTCCTTTTGAAGCTCTTCATATTTTTCACACCTTTTGAAGCTCTTCATATTTTTCACACCTTTTCAGGCTCTTCATGGTTTTGAACAGCGTTTCATGCTCCTCCAATTTTTCAGACCGCTTCATTATCATCTCATTTTTGACACCTTTTGAAGCTCTTCATATATTTCACACGTTTTCAGACTCTTCTTGTTTTTCAACACAGTTTCTTGCTCCTCCTATTTTTCACACCGTTTCATTCTCCTCATATTTTTGACACCTTTTGAAGCTCTTCATATTTTTCACACCTTTTGAAGCTCTTCTAATTTTTCACACTTTTTCATGCTCTTCATGTTTTTCAAAACCGCTTCATGCTCCTCCTGTTTTTCAGAGCGTTTCAAGCTCCTCATATATTTCACACCTTTTGAAGCTCTTCCTATTTTTCACACCTTTTCAGGCTCTTCATGCTTTTGAACACCGCTCCGTGCACCTCCTATTTTTCAGACCGTTTCATGCTCCTCGTATTTTTCAGACCGTTTCAGGGTGTCCATGTTTTTGAACACCACTTCATGCTCCTCCTATATGTCAGACAGTTTCATGCTCCTCATATTTTTGACACCTTTTGAAGCTCTTCCTATTTTTCACACCTATTCAGACTCTTCATATATTTGAAAACCTTTTCATGCTCCTCCTATTTTTCAGACCGTTTCATGCTCCACATATTTCTGACAGCTTTGAAGATTTTCATATTTTTCTCATATTTTGAGGCTCGTCATGTTTTTGAACACCGCTTCATTCTCCTCATATTTTTCAGATCATTTCATCCTCCTCATATTTTTGACACCTTTTGACGCTCTTCATATTTTTCACACATTTTCAGCTTTCTCAGGTTTCTGAACACCGCTTCATGCTCCTCATATTTTTCAGATCATTTCATCCTACTCATATTTTTGACACCTTTTGACGCTCTTCATATTTTTCACACCTTTTCAGCTTTCTCATGTTTTTGAACACCGCTTCATGCTCCTCATATTTTTCAGATCGTTTCATGCTCCTCATATTTTTGACACCTTTAGAAGCTCTTCATATTTTTCACACCTTTTCAGGCTCTTCATGTTTTTTAACACCTCTTCATGCTCCTCCTATTTTTCAGACCGTTTCATGCTCCTCATATTTTTAACACCTTTTGAAGCTCTTCATATTTTTCAAATTTTTAGGCTCTTCATATTTTTGAACATCTCTTCATGCTCCGCTAATATTTCAGACCGTTTCATGCTCCTCATATTTTTCACACCTTTTGAAGCTGTTCATATTTTTCACACCTTTTCAGGCTTTTCATGTTTTTGAACACCGCTTCATGCTCCTCCTATTTTTCAGACCGTTTCATGCTCCTCATGTATTTCACACGTTTTGAAGCTCTTCATATTTTTCACACCTTTTTAGCCTCTTCTTGTTTTTGAACACCGCTTCATGCTCCTCCTATTTTTCAGACCGTTTCATGCTCCTCATAATTTTCACACCTTTTGAAGCTCTTGATATTTTTCACACCTTTTCAGGCTCTTCATGTTTTTCAACACCGTTTCATGCTCCTCCTATTTTTCAGACCTTTTCTTGCTCATCTAATTTTTGACACCTTTTGAAGCTCTTCATATTTTTCACAACTTTTCAGGCTCTTCATGTTTTTGAACACCGTTTCATGCTCCTCCTATTTTTCAGACTGTTTCATGCTCCTCATATTTTTGACACCTTTTGAAGCTCTTCATATTTTTCACACCTTTTCAGGCTCTTCATGTTTTTCAACACCGCTTCATGCTCCTCCTATTTTTCAGACCGTTTCATGCTCCTCATATTTTTGACACCTTTTGAAGCTCTTCATATTTTTCACACCCTTTCAGGCTCTTCATCTTTTTGCACACCGCTTCATGCTCCTCCTATTTTTCACACCGTTTCATGCTCCTCTCATTATTGACACATTTCGAAGCTATTCATATTTTTCACACCTTTGGAAGCTCTTCATATTTTTCACACATTTTCAGGCTTTTCATGTTTTCAACACCGCTTCATACTCCTCCTTTTTTTCAGACCGTTTCATGCTCCTCATATTTTTGACACCTTTTAATGCTCTTCATATTTTTCACACCTTTTCAGGCTCTTCATGTTTTTCAACACCGCTTCATGCTCCTCCTATTTTTCAGACTGTTTCATGCTCCTCATATTTTTGACACCTTTTGAAGCTGTCCATATTTTTCACACCTTTTCAGGCTCTTCATGTTTTTCAACCGTGCCTCATGTTACTCCTATTTTTCAGATCGTTTCATGCTCCTCATATTTTTGACACCTTTTGAAGATCTTAATATTTTTCACACCTTTTCAGGCTCTTCATGTTTTTGAACACCGTTTCATGCTCCTCATATTTTTCAGACAGTTTCATGCTCCTTATATGTTTGTCTCCTTTTGAAGCTCTTCATATTTTTCACACCTTTTGAAGCTCTTCATATTTTTCACACCTTTTCAGGCTCTTCATGGTTTTGAACAGCGTTTCATGCTCCTCCAATTTTTCAGACCGCTTCATTATCATCTCATTTTTGACACCTTTTGAAGCTCTTCATATATTTCACACGTTTTCAGACTCTTCTTGTTTTTCAACACAGTTTCTTGCTCCTCCTATTTTTCACACCGTTTCATTCTCCTCATATTTTTGACACCTTTTGAAGCTCTTCATATTTTTCACACCTTTTGAAGCTCTTCTAATTTTTCACACTTTTTCATGCTCTTCATGTTTTTCAAAACCGCTTCATGCTCCTCCTGTTTTTCAGAGCGTTTCAAGCTCCTCATATATTTCACACCTTTTGAAGCTCTTCCTATTTTTCACACCTTTTCAGGCTCTTCATGCTTTTGAACACCGCTCCGTGCACCTCCTATTTTTCAGACCGTTTCATGCTCCTCGTATTTTTCAGACCGTTTCAGGGTGTCCATGTTTTTGAACACCACTTCATGCTCCTCCTATATGTCAGACAGTTTCATGCTCCTCATATTTTTGACACCTTTTGAAGCTCTTCCTATTTTTCACACCTATTCAGACTCTTCATATATTTGAAAACCTTTTCATGCTCCTCCTATTTTTCAGACCGTTTCATGCTCCACATATTTCTGACAGCTTTGAAGATTTTCATATTTTTCTCATATTTTGAGGCTCGTCATGTTTTTGAACACCGCTTCATTCTCCTCATATTTTTCAGATCATTTCATCCTCCTCATATTTTTGACACCTTTTGACGCTCTTCATATTTTTCACACATTTTCAGCTTTCTCAGGTTTCTGAACACCGCTTCATGCTCCTCATATTTTTCAGATCATTTCATCCTACTCATATTTTTGACACCTTTTGACGCTCTTCATATTTTTCACACCTTTTCAGCTTTCTCATGTTTTTGAACACCGCTTCATGCTCCTCATATTTTTCAGATCGTTTCATGCTCCTCATATTTTTGACACCTTTAGAAGCTCTTCATATTTTTCACACCTTTTCAGGCTCTTCATGTTTTTTAACACCTCTTCATGCTCCTCCTATTTTTCAGACCGTTTCATGCTCCTCATATTTTTAACACCTTTTGAAGCTCTTCATATTTTTCAAATTTTTAGGCTCTTCATATTTTTGAACATCTCTTCATGCTCCGCTAATATTTCAGACCGTTTCATGCTCCTCATATTTTTCACACCTTTTGAAGCTCTTCATATTTTTCACAACTTTTCAGGCTCTTCATGTTTTTGAACACCGTTTCATGCTCCTCGTATTTTTCAGACTGTTTCATGCTCCTCATATTTTTGACACCTTTTGAAGCTCTTCATATTTTTCACACCTTTTCAGGCTCTTCATGTTTTTCAACACCGCTTCATGCTCCTCCTATTTTTCAGACCGTTTCATGCTCCTCATATTTTTGACACCTTTTGAAGCTCTTCATATTTTTCACACCCTTTCAGGCTCTTCATCTTTTTGCACACCGCTTCATGCTCCTCCTATTTTTCACACCGTTTCATGCTCCTCTCATTATTGACACATTTCGAAGCTATTCATATTTTTCACACCTTTGGAAGCTCTTCATATTTTTCACACATTTTCAGGCTTTTCATGTTTTCAACACCGCTTCATACTCCTCCTTTTTTTCAGACCGTTTCATGCTCCTCATATTTTTGACACCTTTTAATGCTCTTCATATTTTTCACACCTTTTCAGGCTCTTCATGTTTTTCAACACCGCTTCATGCTCCTCCTATTTTTCAGACTGTTTCATGCTCCTCATATTTTTGACACCTTTTGAAGCTGTCCATATTTTTCACACCTTTTCAGGCTCTTCATGTTTTTCAACCGTGCCTCATGTTACTCCTATTTTTCAGATCGTTTCATGCTCCTCATATTTTTGACACCTTTTGAAGATCTTAATATTTTTCACACCTTTTCAGGCTCTTCATGTTTTTGAACACCGTTTCATGCTCCTCATATTTTTCAGACAGTTTCATGCTCCTTATATGTTTGTCTCCTTTTGAAGCTCTTCATATTTTTCACACCTTTTGAAGCTCTTCATATTTTTCACACCTTTTCAGGCTCTTCATGGTTTTGAACAGCGTTTCATGCTCCTCCAATTTTTCAGACCGCTTCATTATCATCTCATTTTTGACACCTTTTGAAGCTCTTCATATATTTCACACGTTTTCAGACTCTTCTTGTTTTTCAACACAGTTTCTTGCTCCTCCTATTTTTCACACCGTTTCATTCTCCTCATATTTTTGACACCTTTTGAAGCTCTTCATATTTTTCACACCTTTTGAAGCTCTTCTAATTTTTCACACTTTTTCATGCTCTTCATGTTTTTCAAAACCGCTTCATGCTCCTCCTGTTTTTCAGAGCGTTTCAAGATCCTCATATATTTCACACCTTTTGAAGCTCTTCCTATTTTTCACACCTTTTCAGGCTCTTCATGCTTTTGAACACCGCTCCGTGCACCTCCTATTTTTCAGACCGTTTCATGCTCCTCGTATTTTTCAGACCGTTTCAGGGTGTCCATGTTTTTGAACACCACTTCATGCTCCTCCTATATGTCAGACAGTTTCATGCTCCTCATATTTTTGACACCTTTTGAAGCTCTTCCTATTTTTCACACCTATTCAGACTCTTCATATATTTGAAAACCTTTTCATGCTCCTCCTATTTTTCAGACCGTTTCATGCTCCACATATTTCTGACAGCTTTGAAGATTTTCATATTTTTCTCACATTTTGAGGCTCATCATGTTTTTGAACACCGCTTCATGCTCCTCATATTTTTCAGATCATTTCATCCTCCTCATATTTTTGACACCTTTTGACGCTCTTCATATTTTTCACACCTTTTCAGCTTTCTCAGGTTTTTGAACACCGCTTCATGCTCCTCATATTTTTCAGATCATTTCATCCTACTCATATTTTTGACACCTTTTGACGCTCTTCATATTTTTCACACCTTTTCAGCTTTCTCATGTTTTTGAACACCGCTTCATGCTCCTCATATTTTTCAGATCGTTTCATGCTCCTCATATTTTTGACACCTTTAGAAGCTCTTCATATTTTTCACACCTTTTCAGGCTCTTCATGTTTTTTAACACCTCTTCATGCTCCTCCTATTTTTCAGACCGTTTCATGCTCCTCATATTTTTAACACCTTTTGAAGCTCTTCATATTTTTCAAATTTTTAGGCTCTTCATATTTTTGAACATCTCTTCATGCTCCGCTAATATTTCAGACCGTTTCATGCTCCTCATATTTTTCACACCTTTTGAAGCTCTTCATATTTTTCACAACTTTTCAGGCTCTTCATGTTTTTGAACACCGTTTCATGCTCCTCGTATTTTTCAGACTGTTTCATGCTCCTCATATTTTTGACACCTTTTGAAGCTCTTCATATTTTTCACACCTTTTCAGGCTCTTCATGTTTTTCAACACCGCTTCATGCTCCTCCTATTTTTCAGACCGTTTCATGCTCCTCATATTTTTGACACCTTTTGAAGCTCTTCATATTTTTCACACCCTTTCAGGCTCTTCATCTTTTTGCACACCGCTTCATGCTCCTCCTATTTTTCACACCGTTTCATGCTCCTCTCATTATTGACACATTTCGAAGCTATTCATATTTTTCACACCTTTGGAAGCTCTTCATATTTTTCACACATTTTCAGGCTTTTCATGTTTTCAACACCGCTTCATACTCCTCCTTTTTTTCAGACCGTTTCATGCTCCTCATATTTTTGACACCTTTTAATGCTCTTCATATTTTTCACACCTTTTCAGGCTCTTCATGTTTTTCAACACCGCTTCATGCTCCTCCTATTTTTCAGACTGTTTCATGCTCCTCATATTTTTGACACCTTTTGAAGCTGTCCATATTTTTCACACCTTTTCAGGCTCTTCATGTTTTTCAACCGTGCCTCATGTTACTCCTATTTTTCAGATCGTTTCATGCTCCTCATATTTTTGACACCTTTTGAAGATCTTAATATTTTTCACACCTTTTCAGGCTCTTCATGTTTTTGAACACCGTTTCATGCTCCTCATATTTTTCAGACAGTTTCATGCTCCTTATATGTTTGTCTCCTTTTGAAGCTCTTCATATTTTTCACACCTTTTGAAGCTCTTCATATTTTTCACACCTTTTCAGGCTCTTCATGGTTTTGAACAGCGTTTCATGCTCCTCCAATTTTTCAGACCGCTTCATTATCATCTCATTTTTGACACCTTTTGAAGCTCTTCATATATTTCACACGTTTTCAGACTCTTCTTGTTTTTCAACACAGTTTCTTGCTCCTCCTATTTTTCACACCGTTTCATTCTCCTCATATTTTTGACACCTTTTGAAGCTCTTCATATTTTTCACACCTTTTGAAGCTCTTCTAATTTTTCACACTTTTTCATGCTCTTCATGTTTTTCAAAACCGCTTCATGCTCCTCCTGTTTTTCAGAGCGTTTCAAGATCCTCATATATTTCACACCTTTTGAAGCTCTTCCTATTTTTCACACCTTTTCAGGCTCTTCATGCTTTTGAACACCGCTCCGTGCACCTCCTATTTTTCAGACCGTTTCATGCTCCTCGTATTTTTCAGACCGTTTCAGGGTGTCCATGTTTTTGAACACCACTTCATGCTCCTCCTATATGTCAGACAGTTTCATGCTCCTCATATTTTTGACACCTTTTGAAGCTCTTCCTATTTTTCACACCTATTCAGACTCTTCATATATTTGAAAACCTTTTCATGCTCCTCCTATTTTTCAGACCGTTTCATGCTCCACATATTTCTGACAGCTTTGAAGATTTTCATATTTTTCTCACATTTTGAGGCTCATCATGTTTTTGAACACCGCTTCATGCTCCTCATATTTTTCAGATCATTTCATCCTCCTCATATTTTTGACACCTTTTGACGCTCTTCATATTTTTCACACCTTTTCAGCTTTCTCAGGTTTTTGAACACCGCTTCATGCTCCTCATATTTTTCAGATCATTTCATCCTACTCATATTTTTGACACCTTTTGACGCTCTTCATATTTTTCACACCTTTTCAGCTTTCTCATGTTTTTGAACACCGCTTCATGCTCCTCATATTTTTCAGATCGTTTCATGCTCCTCATATTTTTGACACCTTTAGAAGCTCTTCATATTTTTCACACCTTTTCAGGCTCTTCATGTTTTTTAACACCTCTTCATGCTCCTCCTATTTTTCAGACCGTTTCATGCTCCTCATATTTTTAACACCGTTTGAAGCTCTTCATATTTTTCAAACTTTTTAGGCTCTTCATATTTTTGAACACCTCTTCATGCTCCGCTAATATTTCAGACCATTTCATGCTCCTCATATTTTTCACACCTTTTGAAGCTGTTCATATTTTTCACACCTTTTCAGGCTTTTCATGTTTTTGAACACCGCTTCATGCTCCTCCTATTTTTCAGACCGTTTCATGCTCTTCATGTATTTCACACGTTTTGAAGCTCTTCATATTTTTCACACCTTTTTAGCCTCTTCTTGTTTTTGAACACCGCTTCATGCTCCTCCTATTTTTCAGATCGTTTCATGCTCCTCATATTTTTGAAATCTTTTGAAGCTTTTCATATTTTTCACAACTTTTCAGGCTTTTCATGTTTTTGAACACCGCTTCATGCTCCTCCTATTTTTAAGACCGTATCATGCTCGTCTTATTTTTCACATCTTTTGAACCTCTTCATATTTATCACACCTTTTCAGGCTCTTCACGTTTTTCAACACAACTTCATGCTTCTCCTATTTTTCAGACCGTTCCATGTTCCTCATGTATTTCACACCTTTTGAAGCTCTTCATATATTTCACACCTCTTCAGGCTCTTCATGTTTTTGAATATCGTTTCAGGCTCCTCCTATTTTTCAGACCGTTTCATGCTCCTCATATTTTTGACACCTTTTGAAGCTCTTCATATATTTCACATCTTTTCAGACTCTTCATGATTTCCAACACCGCTTCATGCTCCTCATATTTTTCAGACCGTTTCATGCTCATCACATTTTTGTCACCTTTTGAAGCTCTTCGTATTTTTCACATCTTTTGAAGCTCTTCGTATTTTCACATCTTTTAAAGCTCTTCATATTTTTCACACCTTTTCAGGCTCTTCATGTTTTTGAACACCGCTTCATGCTCCTCCTATTTTCCAGACCGTCATGCTCCTCATATTTTTGACACCTTTTGAAGCTCTTCATATTTTTCACACCTTTTCAGGCTCTTCATGTTTTTGAACAACGCTTCATGGTCCTCCTATTTTTCAGACCGTTTCATGCTCCTCATGTATATCACACCTTTTGAAGCTCTTCATATTTTTCACACCTTTTCAGGCTCTTCATGTTTTTGAACCCCGTTTCATGCTCCTCCTGTTTTTCAGACCGTTTCATGGTCCTCATATTTTTCACAACTTTTGAAGTTCTTCATATTTTTCACACCTTTTGAAGCTCTTCATATATTTCACACCTTCTCAGGCTCTTCATGTTTTTCAACATCACTTCATGCTCCTCCTATTTTTCAGACCCTTTCATGCTAATCTAATTTTTGACACCTTTTGAAGCTCTTCATATTTTTCTCACCTTTAGAAGCTCTTCATATTTTTCACACCTTTTCAGGCTCTTCATGTTTTTGAACACTGCTTCATGCTCCTCCTGTTTTTCAGACCCTTTCATGCTAATCTAATTTTTGACACCTTTTGAAGCTCTTCATATTTTTGACACCTTTTGAAGCTCTTCATATTTTTCAAACCTTTTTCGGCTCTTTATGAATTTTAAAACCGCTTCATGCTCCTCCTATTTTTCACACCGTTTCATGCTCATCTCATTTTTGACAACTTTTGAGGCTCTTCATATTTTTCACACCTTCTGAAGCTGTTCATATTTTTCACATTTTTGAAGCTCTTCATATTTTTCACACGTTTTCAGGCTCTTCATGTTTTTCACAACCGCTTCATGCTCCTGCTAATTTCCAGACCGTCTCATGCTCCTCATATTTTCGACAACTTTTGAAGCTCTTCATATTTTTCACACCTTTTCAGGCTCTTCATGTTTTTGAACACAGCTTCAGGCTCCTACTAATTTTTAAGACCGTTTCATGCTCCTCATATTTTTTAGACCGTTTCATACTCCTCATATTTTTCACACGTTTTGAGGCTCTTCATATTTTTCACACCTTTTCAGGCTCTTCATGTTTTTCAACACCACTTCATGCTCCTCTTATTTTTCAGACCGTTTCATGCTCCTCATATTTTTCAGACCGTTTCCTGCTCCTCATATTTTTCAGACCTTTTGAAGCTCTTCATATATTTCACACTTTTTCAGGCTCTTCATGTTTTTCAACAACACTTCATGTTCCTCCTATTTTTCAGACCGTTTCATGCTTCTCATAATTTTGACACCTTTTGAAGCTTTACATATTTTTCCCATCTTTTCATGCTCTTCATCTTTTTAAAAACCGTTTCATGCTCATCCTATTTTTCAGACAGTTTCATGCTCCTCATATTTTTGACACCTTTTGAAGCTCTTCATATTTTTCACACCTTTTCAGGCTCTTCATGTTTTTGAACACCACTTCATGCACCTCCTATTTTTCAGACAGTTTCATGCTCCTCATATATTTCAGACCTTTTCAAGCTCTTCATATATTTCACACCTTTTCACGCTCTTCATATTTTTCAACACAACTTCATTCCTCTCCTATATTTCAGACCGTTTCATGCTCCTCATATTTTTGACGCCTTTTGAAGCTCTTCATATTTTTCACATCTTTTGAAGCTCTTCATATTTTTCATACGTTTTCAGACTCTTCATGTTTTTCAAGACCGCTTCATGCTCCTCGTATTTTTCAGACCGTTTCATGCTCCTCATATTTTTGACACCTTTTGAAGCTCTTCATATTCTTCACACTTTTCAGGCTCTTCATGTTTTTGAACACCGCTTCATGCTCCTCTTATTTTTCAGACCGTTTCATGCTCCTCATATTTTTGACACGTTTTGAAGCTCTTCATATTTTTCACACCTTTTCAGGCTCTTCACGTTTTTGAACAACGCTTCATGCTCCTCCTATTTTTCAGACCGTTTTATGCTCCTCATATTTTTGACACATTTTGAAGCTCTTCATATATTTTAAACCTTTTGAAGCTCTTCATATTTTTCACACCTTTTAAAGCTCTTCATCTTTTTCAAAACCATTTCATGCTCATCCTGTTTTTCAGACTGTTTCATGCTCCTCATATGTTTGACACCTTTTGAATCTCTTCATATTTTTCAAACCTTTTCAAGCTCTTCATGATTGTCAACACCGTTTCATGCTGCTATTATTTTTCAGACCGTTTCATGCTCCTCATATTTTTGACACCTTTTGAAACTCTTCCTGTTTTTCACACCTTTTCAGGCTCTTCTACTTTTACAACACCGCTTCATGATCCTCCTATTTTTCAGACCATTTCATCCTCCTCATATATTTGACACCTTTTGAAGCGCATCATATTATTCACAACTTTTCAGTCTCTTCATGTTTTCAAAAACACTTCATGCTCCTCCTATTTTTCAGACCGTTTCACGCTCCTCATATATTTGACACCTTTTGAAGCTCTTCATATTTTTCACAACATTTCAATCTCTTCATGTTTTCAACAACACTTCATGCTCATATTATTTTTCAGACTGTTTTATGCTCCTCATATTTTTGACACCTTTTGAAGCTCTTCATATTTTTCACACCTTTTCTGGCGCTTCATGTTTTTCAACACCGCTTCATGCTCCTCCTATTTTTCAGACCGGTTCATACTCATCTCATTTTTGACACCTTTTGAAGCTCTTCATATTTTTCTCACCTTTTGAAGCTCTTCATATTTTTCACACCTTTTCAGGCTCTTCATGTTTTTGAACACTGCTTCATGCTCCTCCTGTTTTTCAGACCGTTTCATGCTCCTCATATTTTTCACAACTTTTGAAGCTCTTCATATTTTTGACACCTTTTCAGGCTTTTCATGTTTTTGAACACAGCTTCATGCTCCTCCTATTTTTCAGACCGTTCCATGCTCCTCATATTTTTGACACCTTTTGAAGCTCTTCATATTTTTTACACCTTTTCAGGCTTTTCATGTTTTTGAACACAGCTTCAGGCTCCTCCTATTTTTCAGACCGTTTCATGCTCCTCATATTTTTGACACCTTTTGAAGCTCTTCATGTTTTTCACACCTTTTCAGGCACTTCATGTTTTTCAACACGACTTCATGCTCCTCTTATTTTTCAGATCGTTTCATGCTCCTCATATTTTTGACACCTTTTGAAGATTTTCATATTTTTCACACCTTTTCAGGCTGTTCATGTTTTTGCACACCGCATCATGCTCCTCCTTTTTTCAGACCGCTTCATGCTCATCTCATTTTTGACACCTTTTGAAGCTCTTCATATTTTTGACACCTTTTCAGGCTCTTCATGTTTTTCAACACCGCTTCATGCTTCTCCTATTTTTCAGACCGTTTCATGCTCCTCTCATTTCTGAAATCTTTTGAAGCTCTTCATATATTTCACACCTTTTCAGGCTCTTCATGTTTTTCAACACCGCTTCATGCTCCTCCTATTTTTCAGACAGTTTCATGCTCCTCATATTTTTGACACATTTTGAAGCTCTTCATATTTTTCACACCTTTTCGGGCTCTTCCTGTTTTTGACGACCACTTCATGCTCCTCCTAATTTTTAGACCGTTTTATGCTCCTCATATTTTTGACACCTTTTGAAGCTCTTCATATTTTTCACACCTTTTCAGGCTCTTCATGATTTTCAACATCGCTTCATGCTCCTCCTATTTTTCAGACCTTTTCATGCTCATTTGTTTTTCACACCTTTAGAAGCTCTTCATATTTTTCACACCTTTTCAGGCTCTTCATGATTTTCAACACCGCATCATGCTCCTCCTATTTTTCAGACCTTTTCATGCTCATTTCTTTTTTCACACCTTTTCAAGGTCTTCATATTTTTCACACCTTTTGAAGCTCTTCATATTTTTCACACCTTTTCAGGCTCTTCATATTTTTGAACACGACTTCATGCTCCTCTTATTTTTCAGACCGTTTCATGCTCATCTCATTTTTGACACCTTTTGAAGCTTTGCATATTTTTCACATCTGTTGAAGCTCTTCATATTTTTCACACCTTTTCATGCTCTTGATGATTTTCAACACCGCTTCATTCTCCTCCTGTTTTTCAGACCGTTTCATGCTCATCTCATTTTGACACCTTTGAAGCTCTTCATATTTTTCACACCTTTTCAGGCTCTTCATGATTTTCAACACCGCTTCATGCTCCTCTTATTTTTCAGACCTTTTCATGCTCATCTCTTTTTTCACACCTTTTGAAACTCTTCATATTTTTCACACTTTTTGAAGGTCTTCATATTTTTCACACCTTTTCATGCTCTTGATGATTTTCAACACCTCTTCATTCTCCTCCTATTTTTCAGACCGTTTCATGCTCCTCATATTTTTCACCCCTTTAGAAGCTCTTCATATTTTTCACACCTTTCAGGCTCTTCATGTTTTTCAACACCGCTTCATGCTCCTTCTATTTTTGAGACCGTTTAATCCTCCTCATGTATTTCACACTTTTTGAAGCTCTTCATATTTTTCACACATTTTCAGGCTCTTCATGTTTTTCAACCCCGCTTCATGCTCCTCCTATTTTTCAGACCATTTCATGCTCCTCATATTTTGGACACCTTTTGAAGCTCTTCATATTTTTCACACCTTTTCATGCTCTTCATGTTTTTCAACACCACTTCATGCTCCTTCTATTTTTCAGAGAGTTTCATGCTCTTCATGTATTTCACACCTTTTGAAGCTCTTCATATTTTTCACACCATTTCAGGCTCTTCATGATTTTCAACACCGCTTCATGCTCCTCCTATTTTTCAGACCTTTTCATGCTCATTTGTTTTTCACACCTTTAGAAGCTCTTCATATTTTTCACACCTTTTCAGGCTCTTCATGATTTTCAACACCGCTTCATGCTCCTCCTATTTTTCAGACCTTTTCATGCTCATTTCTTTTTTCACACCTTTTCAAGGTCTTCATATTTTTCACACCTTTTGAAGCTCTTCATATTTTTCACACCTTTTCAGGCTCTTCATATTTTTGAACACGACTTCATGCTCCTCTTATTTTTCAGACCGTTTCATGCTCATCTCATTTTTGACACCTTTTGAAGCTCTTCATATTTTTGACACCTTTTGAAGCTCTTCATATTTTTCACACCTTTTCAAGCTCTTCATGCTTTTCAACACCGCTTCATGCTCCTGCTATATTTCAGACCGTTTCATGCTCCTCGTATTTTTAACACCTTTTGAAGCTCTTCATATTTTTCACACGTTTTCAGGCTCTTCATGTTTTTCAACACCGCTTCATGCTGCTCCTCTTTTTCATTCCAATCATGCACCTCATATTTTTCACACCTTTTGAAGCTCTTCATATTTTTCACACCTTTTCAGGCTTTTCATGTTTTTGAGCACCGCTTCATGCTCCTCCTCTTTTTCATACCGATTCATGCTCCTCATAATTTTGACACCTTTTGAAGCTCTTCATATTTTTCACATCTTTTCAGCCTCTTCATGTTTTTCAACACCGCTTCATGCTCCTGTTTTTTTTCAGACCGTTTCATGCTCCCCATGTATTCCACACCTTTTGAACCTCTTCATATTTTTCACACCTTTTCAGGCTCTTCATGTTTTGAACACCGTTTCATGCTGCTCCTATTTTTCAGACCATTTCATGCTCCTCATATTTTTGACATTTTTTGAAGCTCTTCATATTTTTCACACCTTTTCAGGCTCTTCATGTTTTTGAACACCGTTTCATGCTCCTCATATTTTTCAGATCGTTTCATGCTCCTCATGTATTTCACACCTTTTGAAGCTCTTCATATATTTCAAAGCTTTTCAAGCTCTTCATATTTTTCAACATAGCTTCTTGCTCCTCATATTTTTCAGACCGTTTCATGCTCCTCATATATTTTATACCTTTTGAAGCTCTTCATATTTTTCACACCTTTTCAGACTCTTCATGTTTTTCAACACCGCTTCATGCTCCTATTATTTTTCAGACCGTTTCATGCTCCTCATATTTTTGACACGTTTTGAGGCTTGTCCTATTTTTCACACTTTTAAAGGCTCTTCATGTTTTTGAACACCGTTTCATGCTGCTCCTATTTTTCAGACCATTTCATGCTCCTCATATTTTTGACATTTTTTGAAGCTCTTCCTATTTTTCACACCTTTTCAGGCTCTTCATGTTTTTCAACACCACTTCTTGCTTCTCCTATTTCTCAGACCGTTTCATGCTCATCTCATTTTTGACAGCTTTTGAAGTTCTTCATATTTTTCACATCTTTTGAAATATTCATATTTTTCACACCTTTTCAGGGTCTTCATGTTTTTCAACACTGCTTCATGCTTCTCCTATTTTTCAGACCGTTTCATGCTCCTCTCATTTCTGAAATCTTTTGAAGCTCTTCATATATTTCACACCTTTTCAGGCTCTTCATGTTTTTCAACACCGCTTCATGCTCCTCCTATTTTTCAGACAGTTTCATGCTCCTCATATTTTTGACACATTTTGAAGCTCTTCATATTTTTCACACCTTTTCGGGCTCTTCCTGTTTTTGACGACCACTTCATGCTCCTCCTAATTTTTAGACCGTTTTATGCTCCTCATATTTTTGACACCTTTTGAAGCTCTTCATATTTTTCACACCTTTTCAGGCTCTTCATGATTTTCAACATCGCTTCATGCTCCTCCTATTTTTCAGACCTTTTCATGCTCATTTGTTTTTCACACCTTTAGAAGCTCTTCATATTTTTCACACCTTTTCAGGCTCTTCATGATTTTCAACACCGCATCATGCTCCTCCTATTTTTCAGACCTTTTCATGCTCATTTCTTTTTTCACACCTTTTCAAGGTCTTCATATTTTTCACAGCTTTTGAAGCTCTTCATATTTTTCACACCTTTTCAGGCTCTTCATATTTTTGAACACGACTTCATGCTCCTCTTATTTTTCAGACCGTTTCATGCTCATCTCATTTTTGACACCTTTTGAAGCTTTGCATATTTTTCACATCTGTTGAAGCTCTTCATATTTTTCACACCTTTTCATGCTCTTGATGATTTTCAACACCGCTTCATTCTCCTCCTGTTTTTCAGACCGTTTCATGCTCATCTCATTTTGACACCTTTGAATCTCTTCATATTTTTCACACCTTTTCAGGCTCTTCATGATTTTCAACACCGCTTCATGCTCCTCTTATTTTTCAGACCTTTTCATGCTCATCTCTTTTTTCACACCTTTTGAAACTCTTCATATTTTTCACACTTTTTGAAGGTCTTCATATTTTTCACACGTTTTCAGGCTCTTCATGTTTTTCAACACCACTTCATGCTCCTCCTATTTTTCAGACCGTTTCATTCTCCTCATATTTTTGACACCTTTGAAGCACTTCATATATTTCACACCTTTTCAGGCTTTTCATTTTTTCAACCCCACTTCATGCTCCTCCTATTTTTCAGAACGGTTCATGCTCATCTCATTTTGATACCTTTTGAAGGTCTTCATATTTCTCATATTTTTGAAGCTCTTCTTATTTTCACACGTTTTCAGACTCTTCATGTTTTTCAACACCACTTCATGCTCCTGCACTTTTTCAGACCGTTTCATGCTCCTCATATTTTTGACACTTTGTGAGGCTTTTACTATTTTTCACACCTTTTCAGGCTCTTCATGTTTTTGAACACCGCTCATGATCCTCCTAACTTTCAGAACGTTTCATGCTCCTCATATTTTTGACCCCTTTTGAAGCTCTTCATATTTTTCACACCTTTTCAGGCTCTTCATGTTTTTGATCACCGTTTCATGCTCCTCCTATTTTTCAGAACGTTTCATGCTCCTCATATTTTTGACACCTTTTGAACCTCTTCATATTTTTCACACCTTTTCAGGCTCTTCATGTTTTTGAACACAGCTACATGCTCCTCCTATTTTTCAGACCGTTTCATGCTCCTCATATTTTTGACACCTTTTGAAACTCTTCATATTTTTGACGCCTTTTCAGGATCTTCATGTCTTTCAACACCGTTTCATGATCCTCCTATTTTTCAGACCGTTTCATGCTCATCTCATTTTTGACACCTTTTGAAGCTTTTCATATTTTTCACAACTTTTTAGGCTCTTCATGTTTTTGAACACCACTTCATGCTCCTCCTATTTTTCAGAGAGTTTCATGCTCCTATTGTATTTCACACCTTTTAAAGCTGTTCATATTTTTCACACCTTTTCAGGCTCTTCATGTTTTTCCACACCATTTCATGCTTCTCCTATTTTTCAGCCCGTTTCATGCTCCTCATGTATTTCACACGTTTTGAAACTCTTCATATTATTCACACCTTTTCAGGCTCTTCATGATTTTCAACACCATTTCATGCCGCTTCTAATTTTCAGACCGTTTCATGCTCCTCATATTTTTCACACCTTTTGAAGCTCTTCATATTTTTCACACCTTTTCAGGCTCTTGATGATTTTCAACACCTCTTCATTCTCCTCCTATTTTTCAGACCGTTTCATGCTCCTCATATTTTTCACCCCTTTAGAAGCTCTTCATATTTTTCACACCTTTCAGGCTCTTCATGTTTTTCAACACCGCTTCATGCTCCTTCTATTTTTGAGACCGTTTAATCCTCCTCATGTATTTCACACTTTTTGAAGCTCTTCATATTTTTCACACATTTTCAGGCTCTTCATGTTTTTCAACCCCGCTTCATGCTCCTCCTATTTTTCAGACCATTTCATGCTCCTCATATTTTGGACACCTTTTGAAGCTCTTCATATTTTTCACACCTTTTCATGCTCTTCATGTTTTTCAACACCACTTCATGCTCCTTCTATTTTTCAGAGAGTTTCATGCTCTTCATGTATTTCACACCTTTTGAAGCTCTTCATATTTTTCACACCATTTCAGGCTCTTCATGATTTTCAACACCGCTTCATGCTCCTCCTATTTTTCAGACCTTTTCATGCTCATTTGTTTTTCACACCTTTAGAAGCTCTTCATATTTTTCACACCTTTCAGGCTCTTCATGATTTTCAACACCGCTTCATGCTCCTCCTATTTTTCAGACCTTTTCATGCTCATTTCTTTTTTCACACCTTTTCAAGGTCTTCATATTTTTCACAGCTTTTGAAGCTCTTCATATTTTTCACACCTTTTCAGTCTCTTCATATTTTTGAACACGACTTCATGCTCCTCTTATTTTTCAGACCGTTTCATGCTCATCTCATTTTTGACACCTTTTGAAGCTTTGCATATTTTTCACATCTGTTGAAGCTCTTCATATTTTTCACACCTTTTCATTCTCTTGATGATTTTCAACACCGCTTCATTCTCCTCCTGTTTTTCAGACCGTTTCATGCTCATCTCATTTTGACACCTTTTGAAGCTCTTCATATTTTTCACACCTTTTCAGGCTCTTCATGATTTTCAACACCGCTTCATGCTCCTCCTATTTTTCAGACCTTTTCATGCTCATCTCTTTTTTCACACCTTTTGAAACTCTTCATATTTTTCACACCTTTTGAAGCTCTTCATATTTTTCACACCTTTTCAGGCTCTTCATGATTTTCAACACCACTTCATGCTCCTCCTATTTTTCAGACCGTTTCATTCTCCTCATATTTTTGACACCTTTGAAGCACTTCATATATTTCACACCTTTTCAGGCTTTTCATTTTTTCAACCCCACTTCATGCTCCTCCTATTTTTCAGACCGGTTCATGCTTATCTCATTTTGATACCTTTTGAAGGTCTTCATATTTCTCATATTTTTGAAGCTCTTCTTATTTTCACACCTTTTCAGACTCTTCATGTTTTTCAACACCACTTCATGCTCCTGCAATTTTTCAGACCGTTTCATGCTCCTCATATTTTTGACACTTTGTGAGGCTTTTACTATTTTTCACACCTTTTCAGTCTCTTCATATTTTTGAACACCGCTCATGATCCTCCTAATTTTCAGAACGTTTCATGCTCCTCATATTTTTGACCCCTTTTGAAGCTCTTCATATTTTTCACACCTTTTAAGGCTCTTCATGTTTTTGATCACCGTTTCATGCTCCTCCTATTTTTCAGAACGTTTCATGCTCCTCATATTTTTGACACCTTTTGAACCTCTTCATATTTTTCACACCTTTTCATGCTCTTCATGTTTTTCAACACCGTTTCATGCTGCTTCTATTGTTCAAACCGTTTCATGCTCTCCATATTTTTCACACCTTTTGAAGCTCTTCATATTTTTCACACCTTTTCAGGCTCTTCATGTTTTTGAACACAGCTACATGCTCCTCCTATTTTTCAGACCGTTTCATGCTCCTCATATTTTTGACACCTTTTGAAACTCTTCATATTTTTGACGCCTTTTCAGGATCTTCATGTCTTTCAACACCGTTTCATGTTCCTCCTATTTTTCAGACCGTTTCATGCTCATCTCATTTTTGACACCTTTTGAAGCTTTTCATATTTTTCACAACTTTTTAGGCTCTTCATGTTTTTGAACACCACTTCATGCTCCTCCTATTTTTCAGAGAGTTTCATGCTCCTATTGTATTTCACACCTTTTAAAGCTGTTCATATTTTTCACACCTTTTCAGGCTCTTCATGTTTTTCCACACCATTTCATGCTTCTCCTATTTTTCAGCCCGTTTCATGCTCCTCATGTATTTCACACGTTTTGAAGCTCTTCATATTATTCACACCTTTTCAGGCTCTTCATGTTTTTCAACACCATTTCATGGCGCTTCTATTTTTCAGACCGTTTCATGCTCCTCATATTTTTCACACCTTTTGAAGCTCTTCATATTTTACACACCTTTTCAGGCTCTTCATGTTTTTGAACACTGCTTCATGATCCTCCTATTTTTCAGAACATTTCATGCTCTTCATATTTTTGACACCTTTTGAAGCTCTTCATATTTTTCACACCTTTTCAGGCTCTTCATGTTTTTGAACACTGCTTAATGCTCCTCCTATTTTTCAGACCGTTTCATGCTCCTCATGTATTTCACACCTTTTGAAGCTCTTCATATTTTTCACACCTTTTCAGGCTCGTCATGTTTTAATCACCGTTTCATGCTCCTCCTATTTTTCAGACCGTTTCATGCTCCTCATATTTTTGACACCTTTTGAAGCACTTCACATTTTTCACACGTTTTCAGGCTCTTCATGTTTTACAACAACACTTCAAGCTCCTTCTATTTTTCAAAGAGTTTCATGCTCCTCATGTATTTCACACCTTTTGAAGCTCTTCATATTTTTCACACCTTTTCAGGCTCTTGATGATTTTCAACACCTCTTCATTCTCCTCCTATTTTTCAGACCGTTTCATGCTCCTCATATTTTTCACCCCTTTAGAAGCTCTTCATATTTTTCACACCTTTCAGGCTCTTCATGTTTTTCAACACCGCTTCATGCTCCTCCTATTTTTGAGACCGTTTAATCCTCCTCATGTATTTCACATCTTTTGAAGCTCTTCATATTTTTCACACATTTTCAGGCTCTTCATGTTTTGAACACCGTTTCTTGCTCCTCCTATTTTGCAGACCGATTCATGCTCCTCATATTTTGGACTATTTTGAAGCTCTTCATATTTTTCACACCTTTTCAGGCTCTTCATGTTTTTCAACCCCGCTTCATGCTCCTCCTATTTTTCAGACCATTTCATGCTCCTCATATTTTGAACACCTTTTGAAGCTCTTCATATTTTTCACACCTTTTCATGCTCTTCATGTTTTTCAACACCACTTCATGCTCCTTCTATTTTTCAGAGAGTTTCATGCTCTTCATGTATTTCACACCTTTTGAAGCTCTTCATATTTTTCACACCATTTCAGGCTCTTCATGATTTTCAACACCGCTTCATGCTCCTCCTATTTTTCAGACCTTTTCATGCTCATTTGTTTTTCACACCTTTAGAAGCTCTTCATATTTTTCACACCTTTTCAGGCTCTTCATGATTTTCAACACCGCTTCATGCTCCTCCTATTTTTCAGACCTTTTCATGCTCATTTCTTTTTTCACACCTTTTCAAGGTCTTCATATTTTTCACAGCTTTTGAAGCTCTTCATATTTTTCACACCTTTTCAGGCTCTTCATATTTTTGAACACGACTTCATGCTCCTCTTATTTTTCAGACCGTTTCATGCTCATCTCATTTTTGACACCTTTTGAAGCTCTTCATATTTTTGACACCTTTTGAAGCTCTTCATATTTTTCACACCTTTTCAAGCTCTTCATGCTTTTCAACACCGCTTCATGCTCCTGCTATATTTCAGACCGTTTCATGCTCCTCGTATTTTTAACACCTTTTGAAGCTCTTCTTATTTTTCACACGTTTTCAGGCTCTTCATGTTTTTCAACACCGCTTCATGCTGCTCCTCTTTTTCATTCCAATCATGCACCTCATATTTTTCACACCTTTTGAAGCTCTTCATATTTTTCACACCTTTTCAGGCTTTTCATGTTTTTGAGCACCGCTTCATGCTCCTCCTCTTTTTCATACCGATTCATGCTCCTCATAATTTTGACACCTTTTGAAGCTCTTCATATTTTTCACATCTTTTCAGCCTCTTCATGTTTTTCAACACCGCTTCATGCTCCTGTTTTTTTTCAGACCGTTTCATGCTCCCCATGTATTCCACACCTTTTGAACCTCTTCATATTTTTCACACCTTTTCAGGCTCTTCATGTTTTGAACACCGTTTCATGCTGCTCCTATTTTTCAGACCATTTCATGCTCCTCATATTTTTGACATTTTTTGAAGCTCTTCATATTTTTCACACCTTTTCAGGCTCTTCATGTTTTTGAACACCGTTTCATGCTCCTCATATTTTTCAGATCGTTTCATGCTCCTCATGTATTTCACACCTTTTGAAGCTCTTCATATATTTCAAAGCTTTTCAAGCTCTTCATATTTTTCAACATAGCTTCTTGCTCCTCATATTTTTCAGACCGTTTCATGCTCCTCATATATTTTATACCTTTTGAAGCTCTTCATATTTTTCACACCTTTTCAGACTCTTCATGTTTTTCAACACCGCTTCATGCTCCTATTATTTTTCAGACCGTTTCATGCTCCTCATATTTTTGACACGTTTTGAGGCTTGTCCTATTTTTCACACTTTTAAAGGCTCTTCATGTTTTTGAACACCGTTTCATGCTGCTCCTATTTTTCAGACCATTTCATGCTCCTCATATTTTTGACATTTTTTGAAGCTCTTCCTATTTTTCACACCTTTTCAGGCTCTTCATGTTTTTCAACACCACTTCTTGCTTCTCCTATTTCTCAGACCGTTTCATGCTCATCTCATTTTTGACAGCTTTTGAAGTTCTTCATATTTTTCACATCTTTTGAAATATTCATATTTTTCACACCTTTTCAGGGTCTTCATGTTTTTCAACACTGCTTCATGCTTCTCCTATTTTTCAGACCGTTTCATGCTCCTCTCATTTCTGAAATCTTTTGAAGCTCTTCATATATTTCACACCTTTTCAGGCTCTTCATGTTTTTCAACACCGCTTCATGCTCCTCCTATTTTTCAGACAGTTTCATGCTCCTCATATTTTTGACACATTTTGAAGCTCTTCATATTTTTCACACCTTTTCGGGCTCTTCCTGTTTTTGACGACCACTTCATGCTCCTCCTAATTTTTAGACCGTTTTATGCTCCTCATATTTTTGACACCTTTTGAAGCTCTTCATATTTTTCACACCTTTTCAGGCTCTTCATGATTTTCAACATCGCTTCATGCTCCTCCTATTTTTCAGACCTTTTCATGCTCATTTGTTTTTCACACCTTTAGAAGCTCTTCATATTTTTCACACCTTTTCAGGCTCTTCATGATTTTCAACACCGCATCATGCTCCTCCTATTTTTCAGACCTTTTCATGCTCATTTCTTTTTTCACACCTTTTCAAGGTCTTCATATTTTTCACAGCTTTTGAAGCTCTTCATATTTTTCACACCTTTTCAGGCTCTTCATATTTTTGAACACGACTTCATGCTCCTCTTATTTTTCAGACCGTTTCATGCTCATCTCATTTTTGACACCTTTTGAAGCTTTGCATATTTTTCACATCTGTTGAAGCTCTTCATATTTTTCACACCTTTTCATGCTCTTGATGATTTTCAACACCGCTTCATTCTCCTCCTGTTTTTCAGACCGTTTCATGCTCATCTCATTTTGACACCTTTGAAGCTCTTCATATTTTTCACACCTTTTCAGGCTCTTCATGATTTTCAACACCGCTTCATGCTCCTCTTATTTTTCAGACCTTTTCATGCTCATCTCTTTTTTCACACCTTTTGAAACTCTTCATATTTTTCACACTTTTTGAAGGTCTTCATATTTTTCACACGTTTTCAGGCTCTTCATGTTTTTCAACACCACTTCATGCTCCTCCTATTTTTCAGACCGTTTCATTCTCCTCATATTTTTGACACCTTTGAAGCACTTCATATATTTCACACCTTTTCAGGCTTTTCATTTTTTCAACCCCACTTCATGCTCCTCCTATTTTTCAGACCGGTTCATGCTCATCTCATTTTGATACCTTTTGAAGGTCTTCATATTTCTCATATTTTTGAAGCTCTTCTTATTTTCACACGTTTTCAGACTCTTCATGTTTTTCAACACCACTTCATGCTCCTGCACTTTTTCAGACCGTTTCATGCTCCTCATATTTTTGACACTTTGTGAGGCTTTTACTATTTTTCACACCTTTTCAGGCTCTTCATGTTTTTGAACACCGCTCATGATCCTCCTAACTTTCAGAACGTTTCATGCTCCTCATATTTTTGACCCCTTTTGAAGCTCTTCATATTTTTCACACCTTTTCAGGCTCTTCATGTTTTTGATCACCGTTTCATGCTCCTCCTATTTTTCAGAACGTTTCATGCTCCTCATATTTTTGACACCTTTTGAACCTCTTCATATTTTTCACACCTTTTCAGGCTCTTCATGTTTTTGAACACAGCTACATGCTCCTCCTATTTTTCAGACCGTTTCATGCTCCTCATATTTTTGACACCTTTTGAAACTCTTCATATTTTTGACGCCTTTTCAGGATCTTCATGTCTTTCAACACCGTTTCATGATCCTCCTATTTTTCAGACCGTTTCATGCTCATCTCATTTTTGACACCTTTTGAAGCTTTTCATATTTTTCACAACTTTTTAGGCTCTTCATGTTTTTGAACACCACTTCATGCTCCTCCTATTTTTCAGAGAGTTTCATGCTCCTATTGTATTTCACACCTTTTAAAGCTGTTCATATTTTTCACACCTTTTCAGGCTCTTCATGTTTTTCCACACCATTTCATGCTTCTCCTATTTTTCAGCCCGTTTCATGCTCCTCATGTATTTCACACGTTTTGAAACTCTTCATATTATTCACACCTTTTCAGGCTCTTCATGATTTTCAACACCATTTCATGCCGCTTCTAATTTTCAGACCGTTTCATGCTCCTCATATTTTTCACACCTTTTGAAGCTCTTCATATTTTTCACACCTTTTCAGGCTCTTGATGATTTTCAACACCTCTTCATTCTCCTCCTATTTTTCAGACCGTTTCATGCTCCTCATATTTTTCACCCCTTTAGAAGCTCTTCATATTTTTCACACCTTTCAGGCTCTTCATGTTTTTCAACACCGCTTCATGCTCCTTCTATTTTTGAGACCGTTTAATCCTCCTCATGTATTTCACACTTTTTGAAGCTCTTCATATTTTTCACACATTTTCAGGCTCTTCATGTTTTTCAACCCCGCTTCATGCTCCTCCTATTTTTCAGACCATTTCATGCTCCTCATATTTTGGACACCTTTTGAAGCTCTTCATATTTTTCACACCTTTTCATGCTCTTCATGTTTTTCAACACCACTTCATGCTCCTTCTATTTTTCAGAGAGTTTCATGCTCTTCATGTATTTCACACCTTTTGAAGCTCTTCATATTTTTCACACCATTTCAGGCTCTTCATGATTTTCAACACCGCTTCATGCTCCTCCTATTTTTCAGACCTTTTCATGCTCATTTGTTTTTCACACCTTTAGAAGCTCTTCATATTTTTCACACCTTTTCAGGCTCTTCATGATTTTCAACACCGCTTCATGCTCCTCCTATTTTTCAGACCTTTTCATGCTCATTTCTTTTTTCACACCTTTTCAAGGTCTTCATATTTTTCACAGCTTTTGAAGCTCTTCATATTTTTCACACCTTTTCAGTCTCTTCATATTTTTGAACACGACTTCATGCTCCTCTTATTTTTCAGACCGTTTCATGCTCATCTCATTTTTGACACCTTTTGAAGCTTTGCATATTTTTCACATCTGTTGAAGCTCTTCATATTTTTCACACCTTTTCATTCTCTTGATGATTTTCAACACCGCTTCATTCTCCTCCTGTTTTTCAGACCGTTTCATGCTCATCTCATTTTGACACCTTTTGAAGCTCTTCATATTTTTCACACCTTTTCAGGCTCTTCATGATTTTCAACACCGCTTCATGCTCCTCCTATTTTTCAGACCTTTTCATGCTCATCTCTTTTTTCACACCTTTTGAAACTCTTCATATTTTTCACACCTTTTGAAGCTCTTCATATTTTTCACACCTTTTCAGGCTCTTCATGATTTTCAACACCACTTCATGCTCCTCCTATTTTTCAGACCGTTTCATTCTCCTCATATTTTTGACACCTTTGAAGCACTTCATATATTTCACACCTTTTCAGGCTTTTCATTTTTTCAACCCCACTTCATGCTCCTCCTATTTTTCAGACCGGTTCATGCTTATCTCATTTTGATACCTTTTGAAGGTCTTCATATTTCTCATATTTTTGAAGCTCTTCTTATTTTCACACCTTTTCAGACTCTTCATGTTTTTCAACACCACTTCATGCTCCTGCAATTTTTCAGACCGTTTCATGCTCCTCATATTTTTGACACTTTGTGAGGCTTTTACTATTTTTCACACCTTTTCAGGCTCTTCATATTTTTGAACACCGCTCATGATCCTCCTAATTTTCAGAACGTTTCATGCTCCTCATATTTTTGACCCCTTTTGAAGCTCTTCATATTTTTCACACCTTTTAAGGCTCTTCATGTTTTTGATCACCGTTTCATGCTCCTCCTATTTTTCAGAACGTTTCATGCTCCTCATATTTTTGACACCTTTTGAACCTCTTCATATTTTTCACACCTTTTCATGCTCTTCATGTTTTTCAACACCGTTTCATGCTGCTTCTATTGTTCAAACCGTTTCATGCTCTCCATATTTTTCACACCTTTTGAAGCTCTTCATATTTTTCACACCTTTTCAGGCTCTTCATGTTTTTGAACACAGCTACATGCTCCTCCTATTTTTCAGACCGTTTCATGCTCCTCATATTTTTGACACCTTTTGAAACTCTTCATATTTTTGACGCCTTTTCAGGATCTTCATGTCTTTCAACACCGTTTCATGTTCCTCCTATTTTTCAGACCGTTTCATGCTCATCTCATTTTTGACACCTTTTGAAGCTTTTCATATTTTTCACAACTTTTTAGGCTCTTCATGTTTTTGAACACCACTTCATGCTCCTCCTATTTTTCAGAGAGTTTCATGCTCCTATTGTATTTCACACCTTTTAAAGCTGTTCATATTTTTCACACCTTTTCAGGCTCTTCATGTTTTTCCACACCATTTCATGCTTCTCCTATTTTTCAGCCCGTTTCATGCTCCTCATGTATTTCACACGTTTTGAAGCTCTTCATATTATTCACACCTTTTCAGGCTCTTCATGTTTTTCAACACCATTTCATGGCGCTTCTATTTTTCAGACCGTTTCATGCTCCTCATATTTTTCACACCTTTTGAAGCTCTTCATATTTTACACACCTTTTCAGGCTCTTCATGTTTTTGAACACTGCTTCATGATCCTCCTATTTTTCAGAACATTTCATGCTCTTCATATTTTTGACACCTTTTGAAGCTCTTCATATTTTTCACACCTTTTCAGGCTCTTCATGTTTTTGAACACTGCTTAATGCTCCTCCTATTTTTCAGACCGTTTCATGCTCCTCATGTATTTCACACCTTTTGAAGCTCTTCATATTTTTCACACCTTTTCAGGCTCGTCATGTTTTAATCACCGTTTCATGCTCCTCCTATTTTTCAGACCGTTTCATGCTCCTCATATTTTTGACACCTTTTGAAGCACTTCACATTTTTCACACGTTTTCAGGCTCTTCATGTTTTACAACAACACTTCAAGCTCCTTCTATTTTTCAAAGAGTTTCATGCTCCTCATGTATTTCACACCTTTTGAAGCTCTTCATATTTTTCACACCTTTTCAGGCTCTTGATGATTTTCAACACCTCTTCATTCTCCTCCTATTTTTCAGACCGTTTCATGCTCCTCATATTTTTCACCCCTTTAGAAGCTCTTCATATTTTTCACACCTTTCAGGCTCTTCATGTTTTTCAACACCGCTTCATGCTCCTCCTATTTTTGAGACCGTTTAATCCTCCTCATGTATTTCACATCTTTTGAAGCTCTTCATATTTTTCACACATTTTCAGGCTCTTCATGTTTTGAACACCGTTTCTTGCTCCTCCTATTTTGCAGACCGATTCATGCTCCTCATATTTTGGACTATTTTGAAGCTCTTCATATTTTTCACACCTTTTCAGGCTCTTCATGTTTTTCAACCCCGCTTCATGCTCCTCCTATTTTTCAGACCATTTCATGCTCCTCATATTTTGAACACCTTTTGAAGCTCTTCATATTTTTCACACCTTTTCATGCTCTTCATGTTTTTCAACACCACTTCATGCTCCTTCTATTTTTCAGAGAGTTTCATGCTCTTCATGTATTTCACACCTTTTGAAGCTCTTCATATTTTTCACACCATTTCAGGCTCTTCATGATTTTCAACACCGCTTCATGCTCCTCCTATTTTTCAGACCTTTTCATGCTCATTTGTTTTTCACACCTTTAGAAGCTCTTCATATTTTTCACACCTTTTCAGGCTCTTCATGATTTTCAACACCGCTTCATGCTCCTCCTATTTTTCAGACCTTTTCATGCTCATTTCTTTTTTCACACCTTTTCAAGGTCTTCATATTTTTCACAGCTTTTGAAGCTCTTCATATTTTTCACACCTTTTCAGGCTCTTCATATTTTTGAACACGACTTCATGCTCCTCTTATTTTTCAGACCGTTTCATGCTCATCTCATTTTTGACACCTTTTGAAGCTTTGCATATTTTTCACATCTGTTGAAGCTCTTCATATTTTTCACACCTTTTCATTCTCTTGATGATTTTCAACACCGCTTCATTCTCCTCCTGTTTTTCAGACCGTTTCATGCTCATCTCATTTTGACACCTTTGAAGCTCTTCATATTTTCCCCACCTTTTCAGGCTCTTCATATTTTTGAACACCGCTTCATGCTCCTCCTATTTTTCAGGCCGTTTCATGCTCCTCATATTTTTGACACCTTTTGAAGCTCTTCATGTTTTTCACACCTTTTCAGGCTGTTCATGTTTTTCAACACCGCTTCATGCTCCTCCTTTTTTTCAGCCCGTATCATTCTCCTCATATTTTTCACATCTTTTGAAGCTCTTCATATATAACACAATTTTTCCCGCTCTTCATGTTTTTCAACCCCACTTCATGCTCCTCCTATTTTTCAGACCGTTTCATGTTGCTCATATTATTGACACCTTTTGACGCTCCTCATATTTTTCAAAACCGTTTCATGCTCTTCCTACTTTTCAGAACGTTTCATGCTCCTCGTATTTTTTAGGCCATTTTGTGCTCATCATATTTTTGACACCTTTTGACGCTCATCATGTTTTTCACACCTTTTCATGCTCTTCATGTTTTTCAACACCGTTTAATGGCCTACTATTTTTCAGAACGTTTCGTGGTCCTCCGATTTTTCAGACCGTTTCTTGCTCCTCATATTTTTGACACCTTTTGAAGCTCTTCATATTTTTCACACTTTTTCAAGCTCTTCAGGTTTTGAACACCGTTTGATACTTCTCATATTTTTCAGGCCGTTTCATGCTCCTCATATTTTTGACACCTTTTGAAGCTCTTCATATATTTCACACCTTTTCAGGCTCTGCATGTTCTTGAACACCGTATGATGCTCCTCCTATTTTTCAGACCGTTTCATGCTCCTCATATTTTTCACACCTTTTGAAGCTCTTCATATTTTTCACACATTTTCAGGCTCTTCATGTTTTACAACAACGCTTCATGCTCCTCCTATATTTCAGACCGTTTCATGCTCCTCATATTTTTCACACCTTTGGAAGCTCTTCATATTTTTCACACATTTTCAGGCTCTTCATATTTTTGAAAACCGCTTCATGCTCCTTCTATTTTTCTGACCGTTTCATGCTCCTCATACTTTGACACCTTTAGAAGCTCTTACTTAATATTTTTCAATGCTTCTCAGGCTCTTCATATTTTTCAACACGTTTTCATGCTCCTCCAGTTTTTCAGACCGTTTCATGCTCCTCATGTTTTTGAGACGTTTTGAAGCTCTTCATATTTTTCACACCTTTTCATTCTCTTCATGTTTTTCAACACCGTTTCATGCTCCTTCTATTTTTCAGACCGTTTCTTGCTCCTCATAATTTTGACAGCTTTTGAAGCTCTTTATATTTTTCACACTTTTAATTGATTTCATGTTTTTTAACACCGTTTCATGTTCCTCGTATATTTGACTCCTTTTAAAGCTCTTAATAGTTTGCACACCTTTTCATGCTCTTCATGTATTTGAATACCGCTTCATGCTCCTCCTATTTTTCAGAACTTTTCATGCTCCTCATATTTTTGACACGTTTTGAAACACTTCATATTTTTCACACCTTTTCAGGCTCTTCATATTTGTGAACACTGCTTCATGCTCCTCCTATTTTCATACTGTTTCATGCTCCTCATGTTTTTGAGACGTTTTGAAGCTCTTCATATTTTTCATACCTTTTCAGGCTCTTCATGTTTTTGAACACCGTTTCATGCTCCTCCTATTTTTCATATCGTTTCATGCTCCTCATATTTTTGACACCTTTTGAAGCTCTTCATATTTTTCACACCTTTTCAGGCTCTTCATGTTTTTCAACACCGCTTCATGCTCCTCCTATTTTTCAGACCGTTTCATGCTCCATATATTTTTGGCACCTTTTGAAGCTCTTCATATTTTTCACAGCTTTTCAGGCTCTTCATGTTTTTGAACACTGTTTCATGCTCCTCTTATATTTGACACATTTTGAAGCTCTTCATATTTTTCACACCATTTCACGCTCTTCATTTTTTATCACCGTTTCATGCTCCTCCTATTTTTCAGACCGTTTAATGCTCCACATGTATTTCACACCTTTTGAAGCTCCTCATATTTTTCACACCTTTTCAGGTTCTTCTTGTTTTTGCACACCGCTTCATGCTCCTCCTGTTTTTCAGACCGTTTAATGCTCCACATGTATTTCACACCTTTTGAAGCTCCTCATATTTTTCACACCTTTTCAGGCTCTTCATATTTTTCAACACTGCTTCATGCTCCTCCTATTTTTCAGACCGTTTAATGCTCCACATGTATTTCACACCTTTTGAAGCTCTTCATATTTTTCACATGTTTTCAGGCCTTCATGTTGTTCAACACCGCTTAATGCTCCTCCTATTTTTCAGACCGTTTAATCCTCCTCATGTATTTCACACTTTTTGAAGCTCTTCATATTTTTCACACCTTTTCAGGCTCTTCAGTTTTTTTCAACACCACTTCATGCTCCTCCTATTTTTCAGACCGTTCAATCCTCCTCATGTATTTCACACTTTTTGAAGCTCTTTATATTTTTCACACCTTTTGAAGCTCTTCATATTTTTCACACGTTTTCAGGCTCTTCATGTTTTTCAACACTGCTTCATGCTCCTCCTATTTTTCAGACCGTATCATGCTCCTCATATTTTTCACACGTTTTGAAGATCTTCATATTTTTCACACCTTTTCAGGCTATTCATGTTTTTGAACACCACTTCATGCTCCTTCTATTTTTCAGAGAGTTTCATGCTCCTCATGTATTTCACACCTTTTGAAGCTCTTCATATTTTTCACACATTTTTAGGCTCTTCCTGTTTTTGATCACCGTTTCATGCTCCTCCTATTTTTCAGACTGTTTCATGCTCCTCATATTTTTTTTTTCCAGTCGGTTTTGTCATACATTGATATGAATCAGCCATGGATTTACATGTATTCCCCATCCCGATCCCCCCTCCCACCTATTTTTGAGACAGTTTCATGCTCCCCATATTTTTGACACCTTTTGAAGCTTTTCATATTTTTCAAACCTTTTCAGGCCCTTCATTTTCTTCAACACCACTTCATGCTCCTCCTATTTTTCAGACCGTTTCATGCTCATCTAATTTTTGACACCTTTTGAAGCTCTTCATATTTTTCACACCTTCTGAAGCTCTTCATATTTTTCACATGTTTTCAGGCCTTCATGTTCTTCAACACCGCTTAATGCTCCTCCTATTTTTCAGACCGTTTAATCCTCCTCATGTATTTCACACTTTTTGAAGCTCTTCATATTTTTCAGAACTTTTGAACCTCTTCATATTTTCACACGTTTTCAGACTATTCATGTTTTTCAACACCGCTTCATGCTCCTGCAATTTTTCAGACCGTTTCATGCTCCTCATATTTTTGACACGTTTTGAGGCTTTTCCTATTTTTCACACCTTTTCAGGCTCTTCATGTTTTTGAACACCGCTTCATCCTCCTCCTATTTTTAAGACGGTTTCATGCTCCTCATATTTTTGACACCTTTTGAAGCTCTTCATATTTTTCAAACCTTTTCAGGCTCTTTATGTTTTTGAACACCGCTTCATGCTCCTCCTTTTTTTCAGACCGTTTCATGCTCCTCATATTTTTGACACCTTTTGAAGCTCTTCATATATTTCAAAACTTTTCAGGCTCTTCATGTTTTTGAACACCGCTTCATGCTCCTCCTTTTTTTCAGACCGTTTCATGCTCCTCATATTTTTGACATCTTTTGAAGCTCTTCATATATTTCAAAACTTTTCAGGCTCTTCATGTTTTTGAACACCGCTTCATGCTCCACCTATTTTTTGAGACCGTTTCATGCTCCTCATATTTTTGACACCTTTTGAAACTTTCCATATTTTTCACACTTTTTCAGACTCTTCATGATTTTCAACAGTGCTTCATGCTCCTCCTATTTTTCAGACCGTCATGCTCATCTAATTTTTGACCCCTTTTGAAGCTCTTCATATTTTTCACACCTTTTGAAACTCTTCATATTTTTCACACGTTTTCAGGCTCTTCATGTTTTTCAACACCGCTTCATGCTGCTGCTATTTTTCAGACCGTTTCATGCTCATCTACTTTTTGACACCTTTTGAAGCTCTTCATATTTTTAACACCTTTTGAAACTCTTCATATTTTTCACACGTTTTCAGGCTCTTCATGTTTTTGATCACCGTTTCATGCTCCTCCTATTTTTCAGACTGTTTCATGCTCCTCATACTTTTTTTTTCCAGTGGGTTTTGTCATACATTGATATGAATCAGCCATGGATTTACATGTATTCCCAATCCCGATCCCCCCTCCCAGCTCCCTCTCCCCCCGATTCCTCTGGGTCTTCCCAGTGCACCAGGCCGGAGCACTTGTCTCGTTCATCCCACCTGGGCTGGTGATCTGTTTCACCATAGATAGGATACATGCTGTTCTTTTGAAATATCCCACCCTCACATTCTCCCTCAAAGTTCAAAAGTCTGTTCTGTATTTCTGTGTCTCTTTTTCTGTTCTGCATATAGGGTTATCGTTATCACCTTTCTAAATTCCATATACATGTGTCAGCATGCTGTAATGTTCTTTATCTTTCTGGCTTACTTCACTCTGTTTAATGGGCTTCAGCTTCATCCATCTCATTAGGACTGGTTCAAATGAATTCTTTTTAATGGCTGAGTAATAGTCCATGGTGTATATGTACCACAGCTTCCTTATCCATTCATCTGCTGATGGGCATCTAGGTTGCTTCCATGTCCTGGCTATTATAAACAGTGCTGCGATGAACATTGGGGTGCACGTGTCTCTTTCAGTTCTGGTTTCCTCAGTGTGTATGCCCAGAAGTGGGATTGCTGGGTCATATGGCAGTTCTATTTCCAGTTTTTTAAGAAATCTCCACACTGTTTTCCATAGCGGCTGTACTAGTTTGCATTCCCACCAACAGTCTAAGAGGGTTCCCTTTTCTCCACACCCTCTCCAGCATTTATTGCTTGTAGACTTTTGGATAGCAGCCATCCTGACTGGCATGTAATGGTACTTCATTGTGGTTTTGATTTGTATTTCTCTAATAATGAGTGATGCTGAGCATCTTTTCATGTGTTTGTTAGCCATCTGTATGTCTTCTTTGGAGAAATGTCTGTTTAGTTCTTTGGCCCATTTTTTGATTGGGTCATTTATTTTTCTGGAATTGAGCTGCAGGAGTTGCTTGTATATTTTTGAGATTAATCCTTTGTCTGTTTCTTCATTTGCTATTATTTTCTCCCAATCTGAGGGCTGTCTTTTCACCTTACTTATAGTTTCCTTTGTAGTGCAAAAGCTTTTAAGTTTCATTAGGTCCCATTTGTTTAGTTTTGCTTATATTTCCAATATTCTGGGAGGTGGGTCATAGAGGATCTTGCTTTGATTTATGTCAGAGAGTGTTTTGCCTATGTTCTCCTCTAGGAGTTTTATAGTTTCTGGTCTTACATTTAGATCTTTAATCCATTTTGAGTTTATTTTTGTGTATGGTGTTAGAAAGTGTTCTATTTTCATTCTTTTACAAGTGGTTGACCAGTTTTCCCAGCACCACTTGTTAAAGAGGTTGTCTTTTTTCCATTGTATATCCTTGCCTCCTTTGTCGAGGATAAGGTGTCCATAGGTTCGTGGATTTATCTCTGGGCTTTCTATTCTGTTCCATTGATCTATATTTCTGTCTTTGTGCCAGTACCATACTGTCTTGATTACTGTGGCTTTGTAGTAGTGTCTGAAGTCAGGCAGGTTGATTCCTCCAGCTCCATTCTTCTTTCTCAAGATTACTTTGGCTATTCGAGGTTTTTTGTATTTCCATACAAATTGTGAAATTCTTTGGTCTAGTTCTGTGAAAAATACCATTGGTAGCTTCATAGGGATTGCATTGAATCTATAGACTGCTTTGGGTAGAATAGCCATTTTGACAATATTAATTCTTCCAATCCATGAACACGGTATGTTTCTCCATCTGTTTGTGTCCTCTTTGATTTCTTTCATCAGTGTTTTATAGTTTTCTATGTATAGGTCCTTTGTTTCTTTAGGTAGATATACTCCTAAGTATTTTATTCTTTTTGTTGCAATGGTGAATGGTATTGTTTCCTTAATTTCTCTGTCTGTTTTTTCATTGTTAGTATATAGGAATGCAAGGGATTTCTGTGTGTTAATTTTATATCCTGCAACTTTACTATATTCATTGATTAGTTCTAGTAATTTTCTGGTAGAGTCTTTAGGGTTTTCTATGTAGAGGATCATGTCATCTGCAAACAGTGAGAGTTTTATTTCTTCTTTTCCTATCTGGATTCCTTTTACTTCTTTTTCTGCTCTGATTGCTGTGGCCAGAACTTCCAACACTACGTTGAATAGTAGTGGTGAGAATGGGCACCCTTGTCTTCTTCCTGATTTCAGGGGAAATGCCTTCAATTTTGACACCTTCTGAAGATCTTCATATTTTTCACACCTTTTCAGGCTCTTCATGTTTTGAACACAGTTTCATGCTCCTCATATTTTTCACATATTTTTATGCTCTTCATATTTTTCACATATATTCAGGCTATTCATGTTTCTCAAAACCGTTTCATGCTCCTCATATTTTTGACACCTTTTGAAGCTCTTCATATTTTTCACACCTTTTCAGGCTCTTCTTGTTTTTGAACACCGCTTCATGCTCCTCCTATTTTTGAGACAGTTTCATGCTCCTCATATTTTTGACACCTTTTGAAGCTTTTCATATTTTTCAAACCTTTTCAGGCTCTTCATTTTTTCAACACCACTTCATGCTCCTCCTATTTTTCAGACCGTTTCATGCTCATCTAATTTTTGACACCTTTTGAAGCTCTTCATATTTTTCACACCTTTTGAAGCTCCTCATATTTTTCACACCTTTTCAGGCTCTTCATGTTTTTGAACACCGCTTCATGCTCCTCCTATTTCTCAGACTGTTTCATGCTCCTCATATTTTTGACACCTTTTGAAGCTCTTCATATTTTTCACATCTTTTCAGGCTCTTTTTGTTTTTGAACACTGTTTCATGCTCCTCCTATATTTGACACCTTTTGAAGCTCTTCATATTTTTCACACTTTTTCAGGCTCTTCATATTTTTAAACAGCGTTTCATGCTCCTCATATTTTTGATACATTTTGAAACTCTTCATATTTTTCACACCTTTTGAAGCTCGTCATATTTTTCACACGTTTTCAGGCCTTCATGTTTTTCAACACCGCTTCATGCTCCTCCTATTTTTCAGACAGTTTAATTCTCGTCATGTATTTCACACTTTTTGAAACTGTTCATATTTTTCACACCTTTTCAGGCTCTTCATGTATTTGAACACCATTTCATGCTCCTCCAATTTTTCAGACCGTTTATTTCTCCTCATGTATTTCACACCTTTTGAAGCTTTTCATATTTTTCAAACCTTTTCAGGCTCTTCATGTTTTTGATCACCGTTTCATGCTCCTCCTAATTTTCAGACCGTTTCATGCTCCTCATATTTTTGACAGGTTTTGGAGCTCTTCATATTTTTCACACATTTTCAGGCTCTTCATGTTTTGAACACCACTTCATGCTCGTCCTATTTTTCAAACCGTTTCAGACTCATCTCATTTTTGACTCCTTTTGAAGCACTTCATATTTTTCACATATTTTGAAGCTCTTCATATTTTTCACACGTTCTCAGGCTCTTCATGTTTTTCAACACCGCTTCATGGTCCTTCTATTTTTCAGACAGTTTCATGCTCCTCATGTACTTCACACCTTTTGAATCTCTTCATATTTTTCACACCTTTTCAGGCTCTTCATGATTTTCAACACCGCTTCATGCTCCTCTTATTTTTCAGACCTTTTCATGCTCATCTCTTTTTTCACACCTTTTGAAACTCTTCATATTTTTCACACTTTTTGAAGGTCTTCATATTTTTCACACGTTTTCAGGCTCTTCATGTTTTTCAACACCACTTCATGCTCCTCCTATTTTTCAGACCGTTTCATTCTCCTCATATTTTTGACACCTTTGAAGCACTTCATATATTTCACACCTTTTCAGGCTTTTCATTTTTTCAACCCCACTTCATGCTCCTCCTATTTTTCAGACCGGTTCATGCTCATCTCATTTTGATACCTTTTGAAGGTCTTCATATTTCTCATATTTTTGAAGCTCTTCTTATTTTCACACGTTTTCAGACTCTTCATGTTTTTCAACACCACTTCATGCTCCTGCACTTTTTCAGACCGTTTCATGCTCCTCATATTTTTGACACTTTGTGAGGCTTTTACTATTTTTCACACCTTTTCAGGCTCTTCATGTTTTTGAACACCGATCATGATCCTCCTAACTTTCAGAACGTTTCATGCTCCTCATATTTTTGACCCCTTTTGAAGCTCTTCATATTTTTCACACCTTTTCAGGCTCTTCATGTTTTTGATCACCGTTTCATGCTCCTCCTATTTTTCAGAACGTTTCATGCTCCTCATATTTTTGACACCTTTTGAACCTCTTCATATTTTTCACACCTTTTCAGGCTCTTCATGTTTTTGAACACAGCTACATGCTCCTCCTATTTTTCAGACCGTTTCATGCTCCTCATATTTTTGACACCTTTTGAAACTCTTCATATTTTTGACGCCTTTTCAGGATCTTCATGTCTTTCAACACCGTTTCATGATCCTCCTATTTTTCAGACCGTTTCATGCTCATCTCATTTTTGACACCTTTTGAAGCTTTTCATATTTTTCACAACTTTTTAGGCTCTTCATGTTTTTGAACACCACTTCATGCTCCTCCTATTTTTCAGAGAGTTTCATGCTCCTATTGTATTTCACACCTTTTAAAGCTGTTCATATTTTTCACATCTTTTCAGGCTCTTCATGTTTTTCCACACCATTTCATGCTTCTCCTATTTTTCAGCCCGTTTCATGCTCCTCATGTATTTCACACGTTTTGAAACTCTTCATATTATTCACACCTTTTCAGGCTCTTCATGTTTTTCAACACCATTTCATGCCGCTTCTATTTTTCAGACCGTTTCATGCTCCTCATATTTTTCACACCTTTTGAAGCTCTTCATATTTTACACACCTTTTCAGGCTCTTCATGTTTTTGAACACTGCTTCATGATCCTCCTATTTTTCAGAACATTTCATGCTCTTCATATTTTTGACACCTTTTGAAGCTCTTCATATTTTTCACACCTTTTCAGGCTCTTCATGTTTTTGAACACTGGTTAATGCTCCTCCTATTTTTCAGACCGTTTCATGCTCCTCATGTATTTCACACCTTTTGAAGCTCTTCATATTTTTCACACCTTTTCAGGCTCGTCATGTTTTAATCACCGTTTCATGCTCCTCCTATTTTTCAGACCGTTTCATGCTCCTCATATTTTTGACACCTTTTGAAGCACTTCACATTTTTCACACGTTTTCAGGCTCTTCATGTTTTACAACAACACTTCAAGCTCCTTCTATTTTTCAAAGAGTTTCATGCTCCTCATGTATTTCACACCTTTTGAAGCTCTTCATATTTTTCACACCTTTTCAGGCTCTTGATGATTTTCAACACCTCTTCATTCTCCTCCTATTTTTCAGACCGTTTCATGCTCCTCATATTTTTCACCCCTTTAGAAGCTCTTCATATTTTTCACACCTTTCAGGCTCTTCATGTTTTTCAACACCGCTTCATGCTCCTTCTATTTTTGAGACCGTTTAATCCTCCTCATGTATTTCACACTTTTTGAAGCTCTTCATATTTTTCACACATTTTCAGGCTCTTCATGTTTTTCAACCCCGCTTCATGCTCCTCCTATTTTTCAGACCATTTCATGCTCCTCATATTTTGGACACCTTTTGAAGCTCTTCATATTTTTCACACCTTTTCATGCTCTTCATGTTTTTCAACACCACTTCATGCTCCTTCTATTTTTCAGAGAGTTTCATGCTCTTCATGTATTTCACACCTTTTGAAGCTCTTCATATTTTTCACACCATTTCAGGCTCTTCATGATTTTCAACACCGCTTCATGCTCCTCCTATTTTTCAGACCTTTTCATGCTCATTTGTTTTTCACACCTTTAGAAGCTCTTCATATTTTTCACACCTTTTCAGGCTCTTCATGATTTTCAACACCGCTTCATGCTCCTCCTATTTTTCAGACCTTTTCATGCTCATTTCTTTTTTCACACCTTTTCAAGGTCTTCATATTTTTCACAGCTTTTGAAGCTCTTCATATTTTTCACACCTTTTCAGTCTCTTCATATTTTTGAACACGACTTCATGCTCCTCTTATTTTTCAGACCGTTTCATGCTCATCTCATTTTTGACACCTTTTGAAGCTTTGCATATTTTTCACATCTGTTGAAGCTCTTCATATTTTTCACACCTTTTCATTCTCTTGATGATTTTCAACACCGCTTCATTCTCCTCCTGTTTTTCAGACCGTTTCATGCTCATCTCATTTTGACACCTTTTGAAGCTCTTCATATTTTTCACACCTTTTCAGGCTCTTCATGATTTTCAACACCGCTTCATGCTCCTCCTATTTTTCAGACCTTTTCATGCTCATCTCTTTTTTCACACCTTTTGAAACTCTTCATATTTTTCACACCTTTTGAAGCTCTTCATATTTTTCACACCTTTTCAGGCTCTTCATGATTTTCAACACCACTTCATGCTCCTCCTATTTTTCAGACCGTTTCATTCTCCTCATATTTTTGACACCTTTGAAGCACTTCATATATTTCACACCTTTTCAGGCTTTTCATTTTTTCAACCCCACTTCATGCTCCTCCTATTTTTCAGACCGGTTCATGCTTATCTCATTTTGATACCTTTTGAAGGTCTTCATATTTCTCATATTTTTGAAGCTCTTCTTATTTTCACACCTTTTCAGACTCTTCATGTTTTTCAACACCACTTCATGCTCCTGCAATTTTTCAGACCGTTTCATGCTCCTCATATTTTTGACACTTTGTGAGGCTTTTACTATTTTTCACACCTTTTCAGGCTCTTCATATTTTTGAACACCGCTCATGATCCTCCTAATTTTCAGAACGTTTCATGCTCCTCATATTTTTGACCCCTTTTGAAGCTCTTCATATTTTTCACACCTTTTAAGGCTCTTCATGTTTTTGATCACCGTTTCATGCTCCTCCTATTTTTCAGAACGTTTCATGCTCCTCATATTTTTGACACCTTTTGAACCTCTTCATATTTTTCACACCTTTTCATGCTCTTCATGTTTTTCAACACCGTTTCATGCTGCTTCTATTGTTCAAACCGTTTCATGCTCTCCATATTTTTCACACCTTTTGAAGCTCTTCATATTTTTCACACCTTTTCAGGCTCTTCATGTTTTTGAACACAGCTACATGCTCCTCCTATTTTTCAGACCGTTTCATGCTCCTCATATTTTTGACACCTTTTGAAACTCTTCATATTTTTGACGCCTTTTCAGGATCTTCATGTCTTTCAACACCGTTTCATGTTCCTCCTATTTTTCAGACCGTTTCATGCTCATCTCATTTTTGACACCTTTTGAAGCTTTTCATATTTTTCACAACTTTTTAGGCTCTTCATGTTTTTGAACACCACTTCATGCTCCTCCTATTTTTCAGAGAGTTTCATGCTCCTATTGTATTTCACACCTTTTAAAGCTGTTCATATTTTTCACACCTTTTCAGGCTCTTCATGTTTTTCCACACCATTTCATGCTTCTCCTATTTTTCAGCCCGTTTCATGCTCCTCATGTATTTCACACGTTTTGAAGCTCTTCATATTATTCACACCTTTTCAGGCTCTTCATGTTTTTCAACACCATTTCATGGCGCTTCTATTTTTCAGACCGTTTCATGCTCCTCATATTTTTCACACCTTTTGAAGCTCTTCATATTTTACACACCTTTTCAGGCTCTTCATGTTTTTGAACACTGCTTCATGATCCTCCTATTTTTCAGAACATTTCATGCTCTTCATATTTTTGACACCTTTTGAAGCTCTTCATATTTTTCACACCTTTTCAGGCTCTTCATGTTTTTGAACACTGCTTAATGCTCCTCCTATTTTTCAGACCGTTTCATGCTCCTCATGTATTTCACACCTTTTGAAGCTCTTCATATTTTTCACACCTTTTCAGGCTCGTCATGTTTTAATCACCGTTTCATGCTCCTCCTATTTTTCAGACCGTTTCATGCTCCTCATATTTTTGACACCTTTTGAAGCACTTCACATTTTTCACACGTTTTCAGGCTCTTCATGTTTTACAACAACACTTCAAGCTCCTTCTATTTTTCAAAGAGTTTCATGCTCCTCATGTATTTCACACCTTTTGAAGCTCTTCATATTTTTCACACCTTTTCAGGCTCTTGATGATTTTCAACACCTCTTCATTCTCCTCCTATTTTTCAGACCGTTTCATGCTCCTCATATTTTTCACCCCTTTAGAAGCTCTTCATATTTTTCACACCTTTCAGGCTCTTCATGTTTTTCAACACCGCTTCATGCTCCTCCTATTTTTGAGACCGTTTAATCCTCCTCATGTATTTCACATCTTTTGAAGCTCTTCATATTTTTCACACATTTTCAGGCTCTTCATGTTTTGAACACCGTTTCTTGCTCCTCCTATTTTGCAGACCGATTCATGCTCCTCATATTTTGGACTATTTTGAAGCTCTTCATATTTTTCACACCTTTTCAGGCTCTTCATGTTTTTCAACCCCGCTTCATGCTCCTCCTATTTTTCAGACCATTTCATGCTCCTCATATTTTGAACACCTTTTGAAGCTCTTCATATTTTTCACACCTTTTCATGCTCTTCATGTTTTTCAACACCACTTCATGCTCCTTCTATTTTTCAGAGAGTTTCATGCTCTTCATGTATTTCACACCTTTTGAAGCTCTTCATATTTTTCACACCATTTCAGGCTCTTCATGATTTTCAACACCGCTTCATGCTCCTCCTATTTTTCAGACCTTTTCATGCTCATTTGTTTTTCACACCTTTAGAAGCTCTTCATATTTTTCACACCTTTTCAGGCTCTTCATGATTTTCAACACCGCTTCATGCTCCTCCTATTTTTCAGACCTTTTCATGCTCATTTCTTTTTTCACACCTTTTCAAGGTCTTCATATTTTTCACAGCTTTTGAAGCTCTTCATATTTTTCACACCTTTTCAGGCTCTTCATATTTTTGAACACGACTTCATGCTCCTCTTATTTTTCAGACCGTTTCATGCTCATCTCATTTTTGACACCTTTTGAAGCTTTGCATATTTTTCACATCTGTTGAAGCTCTTCATATTTTTCACACCTTTTCATTCTCTTGATGATTTTCAACACCGCTTCATTCTCCTCCTGTTTTTCAGACCGTTTCATGCTCATCTCATTTTGACACCTTTGAAGCTCTTCATATTTTCCCCACCTTTTCAGGCTCTTCATATTTTTGAACACCGCTTCATGCTCCTCCTATTTTTCAGGCCGTTTCATGCTCCTCATATTTTTGACACCTTTTGAAGCTCTTCATGTTTTTCACACCTTTTCAGGCTGTTCATGTTTTTCAACACCGCTTCATGCTCCTCCTTTTTTTCAGCCCGTATCATTCTCCTCATATTTTTCACATCTTTTGAAGCTCTTCATATATAACACAATTTTTCCCGCTCTTCATGTTTTTCAACCCCACTTCATGCTCCTCCTATTTTTCAGACCGTTTCATGTTGCTCATATTATTGACACCTTTTGACGCTCCTCATATTTTTCAAAACCGTTTCATGCTCTTCCTACTTTTCAGAACGTTTCATGCTCCTCGTATTTTTTAGGCCATTTTGTGCTCATCATATTTTTGACACCTTTTGACGCTCATCATGTTTTTCACACCTTTTCATGCTCTTCATGTTTTTCAACACCATTTAATGGCCTACTATTTTTCAGAACGTTTCGTGGTCCTCCGATTTTTCAGACCGTTTCTTGCTCCTCATATTTTTGACACCTTTTGAAGCTCTTCATATTTTTCACACTTTTTCAAGCTCTTCAGGTTTTGAACACCGTTTGATACTTCTCATATTTTTCAGGCCGTTTCATGCTCCTCATATTTTTGACACCTTTTGAAGCTCTTCATATATTTCACACCTTTTCAGGCTCTGCATGTTCTTGAACACCGTATGATGCTCCTCCTATTTTTCAGACCGTTTCATGCTCCTCATATTTTTCACACCTTTTGAAGCTCTTCATATTTTTCACACATTTTCAGGCTCTTCATGTTTTACAACAACGCTTCATGCTCCTCCTATATTTCAGACCGTTTCATGCTCCTCATATTTTTCACACATTTGGAAGCTCTTCATATTTTTCACACATTTTCAGGCTCTTCATATTTTTGAAAACCGCTTCATGCTCCTTCTATTTTTCTGACCGTTTCATGCTCCTCATACTTTGACACCTTTAGAAGCTCTTACTTAATATTTTTCACTGCTTCTCAGGCTCTTCATATTTTTCAACACCGCTTCATGCTCCTCCAATTTTTCAGACAGTTGCATGCTCCTCATATTTTTGACACCTTTTGAAGCTCTTCATATTTTTCACACCTTTTCATGCTCTTCATGTTTTTCACCACCGTTTCATGCTGTTCCTATTTTTCAGACAGTTTCATGCTCCTCTTTTTTTTGACACCTTTTGAAGCTTTTCATATTTTTCACACCTTTTCATGCTGTTCATATTTTTCAACACGTTTTCATGCTCCTCCAGTTTTTCAGACCGTTTCATGCTCCTCATGTTTTTGAGACGTTTTGAAGCTCTTCATATTTTTCACACCTTTTCATTCTCTTCATGTTTTTCAACACCGTTTCATGCTCCTTCTATTTTTCAGACCGTTTCTTGCTCCTCATAATTTTGACAGCTTTTGAAGCTCTTTATATTTTTCACACTTTTAATTGATTTCATGTTTTTTAACACCGTTTCATGTTCCTCGTATATTTGACTCCTTTTAAAGCTCTTAATAGTTTGCACACCTTTTCATGCTCTTCATGTATTTGAATACCGCTTCATGCTCCTCCTATTTTTCAGAACTTTTCATGCTCCTCATATTTTTGACACGTTTTGAAACACTTCATATTTTTCACACCTTTTCAGGCTCTTCATATTTGTGAACACTGCTTCATGCTCCTCCTATTTTCATACTGTTTCATGCTCCTCATGTTTTTGAGACGTTTTGAAGCTCTTCATATTTTTCATACCTTTTCAGGCTCTTCATGTTTTTGAACACCGTTTCATGCTCCTCCTATTTTTCATATCGTTTCATGCTCCTCATATTTTTGACACCTTTTGAAGCTCTTCATATTTTTCACACCTTTTCAGACTCTTCATGTTTTTCAACACCGCTTCATGCTCCTCCTATTTTTCAGACCGTTTCATGCTCCATATATTTTTGGCACCTTTTGAAGCTCTTCATATTTTTCACAGCTTTTCAGGCTCTTCATGTTTTTGAACACTGTTTCATGCTCCTCTTATATTTGACACATTTTGAAGCTCTTCATATTTTTCACACCATTTCACGCTCTTCATTTTTTATCACCGTTTCATGCTCCTCCTATTTTTCAGACCGTTTAATGCTCTACATGTATTTCACACCTTTTGAAGCTCCTCATATTTTTCACACCTTTTCAGGTTCTTCTTGTTTTTGCACACCGCTTCATGCTCCTCCTGTTTTTCAGACCGTTTAATGCTCCACATGTATTTCACACCTTTTGAAGCTCCTCATATTTTTCACACCTTTTCAGGCTCTTCATATTTTTCAACACTGCTTCATGCTCCTCCTATTTTTCAGACCGTTTAATGCTCCACATGTATTTCACACCTTTTGAAGCTCTTCATATTTTTCACATGTTTTCAGGCCTTCATGTTGTTCAACACCGCTTAATGCTCCTCCTATTTTTCAGACCGTTTAATCCTCCTCATGTATTTCACACTTTTTGAAGCTCTTCATATTTTTCACACCTTTTCAGGCTCTTCAGTTTTTTCAACACCACTTCATGCTCCTCCTATTTTTCAGACCGTTCAATCCTCCTCATGTATTTCACACTTTTTGAAGCTCTTTATATTTTTCACACCTTTTGAAGCTCTTCATATTTTTCACACGTTTTCAGGCTCTTCATGTTTTTCAACATTGCTTCATGCTCCTCCTATTTTTCAGACCGTATCATGCTCCTCATATTTTTCACACGTTTTGAAGATCTTCATATTTTTCACACCTTTTCAGGCTATTCATGTTTTTGAACACCACTTCATGCTCCTTCTATTTTTCAGAGAGTTTCATGCTCCTCATGTATTTCACACCTTTTGAAGCTCTTCATATTTTTCACACATTTTTAGGCTCTTCCTGTTTTTGATCACCGTTTCATGCTCCTCCTATTTTTCAGACTGTTTCATGCTCCTCATATTTTTTTTTTCCAGTCGGTTTTGTCATACATTGATATGAATCAGCCATGGATTTACATGTATTCCCCATCCCGATCCCCCCTCCCACCTATTTTTGAGACAGTTTCATGCTCCCCATATTTTTGACACCTTTTGAAGCTTTTCATATTTTTCAAACCTTTTCAGGCCCTTCATTTTCTTCAACACCACTTCATGCTCCTCCTATTTTTCAGACCGTTTCATGCTCATCTAATTTTTGACACCTTTTGAAGCTCTTCATATTTTTCACACCTTCTGAAGCTCTTCATATTTTTCACATGTTTTCAGGCCTTCATGTTCTTCAACACCGCTTAATGCTCCTCCTATTTTTCAGACCGTTTAATCCTCCTCATGTATTTCACACTTTTTGAAGCTCTTCATATTTTTCAGAACTTTTGAACCTCTTCATATTTTCACACGTTTTCAGACTATTCATGTTTTTCAACACCGCTTCATGCTCCTGCAATTTTTCAGACCGTTTCATGCTCCTCATATTTTTGACACGTTTTGAGGCTTTTCCTATTTTTCACACCTTTTCAGGCTCTTCATGTTTTTGAACACCGCTTCATCCTCCTCCTATTTTTAAGACGGTTTCATGCTCCTCATATTTTTGACACCTTTTGAAGCTCTTCATATTTTTCAAACCTTTTCAGGCTCTTTATGTTTTTGAACACCGCTTCATGCTCCTCCTTTTTTTCAGACCGTTTCATGCTCCTCATATTTTTGACACCTTTTGAAGCTCTTCATATATTTCAAAACTTTTCAGGCTCTTCATGTTTTTGAACACCGCTTCATGCTCCACCTATTTTTTGAGACCGTTTCATGCTCCTCATATTTTTGACACCTTTTGAAACTTTCCATATTTTTCACACTTTTTCAGACTCTTCATGATTTTCAACAGTGCTTCATGCTCCTCCTATTTTTCAGACCGTCATGCTCATCTAATTTTTGACCCCTTTTGAAGCTCTTCATATTTTTCACACCTTTTGAAACTCTTCATATTTTTCACACGTTTTCAGGCTCTTCATGTTTTTCAACACCGCTTCATGCTGCTGCTATTTTTCAGACCGTTTCATGCTCATCTACTTTTTGACACCTTTTGAAGCTCTTCATATTTTTAACACCTTTTGAAACTCTTCATATTTTTCACACGTTTTCAGGCTCTTCATGTTTTTGATCACCGTTTCATGCTCCTCCTATTTTTCAGACTGTTTCATGCTCCTCATACTTTTTTTTTTCCAGTGGGTTTTGTCATACATTGATATGAATCAGCCATGGATTTACATGTATTCCCAATCCCGATCCCCCCTCCCAGCTCCCTCTCCCCCCGATTCCTCTGGGTCTTCCCAGTGCACCAGGCCGGAGCACTTGTCTCGTTCATCCCACCTGGGCTGGTGATCTGTTTCACCATAGATAGGATACATGCTGTTCTTTTGAAATATCCCACCCTCACATTCTCCCTCAAAGTTCAAAAGTCTGTTCTGTATTTCTGTGTCTCTTTTTCTGTTCTGCATATAGGGTTATCGTTATCACCTTTCTAAATTCCATATACATGTGTCAGCATGCTGTAATGTTCTTTATCTTTCTGGCTTACTTCACTCTGTTTAATGGGCTTCAGCTTCATCCATCTCATTAGGACTGGTTCAAATGAATTCTTTTTAATGGCTGAGTAATAGTCCATGGTGTATATGTACCACAGCTTCCTTATCCATTCATCTGCTGATGGGCATCTAGGTTGCTTCCATGTCCTGGCTATTATAAACAGTGCTGCGATGAACATTGGGGTGCACGTGTCTCTTTCAGTTCTGGTTTCCTCAGTGTGTATGCCCAGAAGTGGGATTGCTGGGTCATATGGCAGTTCTATTTCCAGTTTTTTAAGAAATCTCCACACTGTTTTCCATAGCGGCTGTACTAGTTTGCATTCCCACCAACAGTCTAAGAGGGTTCCCTTTTCTCCACACCCTCTCCAGCATTTATTGCTTGTAGACTTTTGGATAGCAGCCATCCTGACTGGCATGTAATGGTACTTCATTGTGGTTTTGATTTGTATTTCTCTAATAATGAGTGATGCTGAGCATCTTTTCATGTGTTTGTTAGCCATCTGTATGTCTTCTTTGGAGAAATGTCTGTTTAGTTCTTTGGCCCATTTTTTGATTGGGTCATTTATTTTTCTGGAATTGAGCTGCAGGAGTTGCTTGTATATTTTTGAGATTAATCCTTTGTCTGTTTCTTCATTTGCTATTATTTTCTCCCAATCTGAGGGCTGTCTTTTCACCTTACTTATAGTTTCCTTTGTAGTGCAAAAGCTTTTAAGTTTCATTAGGTCCCATTTGTTTAGTTTTGCTTATATTTCCAATATTCTGGGAGGTGGGTCATAGAGGATCTTGCTTTGATTTATGTCAGAGAGTGTTTTGCCTATGTTCTCCTCTAGGAGTTTTATAGTTTCTGGTCTTACATTTAGATCTTTAATCCATTTTGAGTTTATTTTTGTGTATGGTGTTAGAAAGTGTTCTATTTTCATTCTTTTACAAGTGGTTGACCAGTTTTCCCAGCACCACTTGTTAAAGAGGTTGTCTTTTTTCCATTGTATATCCTTGCCTCCTTTGTCGAGGATAAGGTGTCCATAGGTTCGTGGATTTATCTCTGGGCTTTCTATTCTGTTCCATTGATCTATATTTCTGTCTTTGTGCCAGTACCATACTGTCTTGATTACTGTGGCTTTGTAGTAGTGTCTGAAGTCAGGCAGGTTGATTCCTCCAGCTCCATTCTTCTTTCTCAAGATTACTTTGGCTATTCGAGGTTTTTTGTATTTCCATACAAATTGTGAAATTCTTTGGTCTAGTTCTGTGAAAAATACCATTGGTAGCTTCATAGGGATTGCATTGAATCTATAGACTGCTTTGGGTAGAATAGCCATTTTGACAATATTAATTCTTCCAATCCATGAACACGGTATGTTTCTCCATCTGTTTGTGTCCTCTTTGATTTCTTTCATCAGTGTTTTATAGTTTTCTATGTATAGGTCCTTTGTTTCTTTAGGTAGATATACTCCTAAGTATTTTATTCTTTTTGTTGCAATGGTGAATGGTATTGTTTCCTTAATTTCTCTGTCTGTTTTTTCATTGTTAGTATATAGGAATGCAAGGGATTTCTGTGTGTTAATTTTATATCCTGCAACTTTACTATATTCATTGATTAGTTCTAGTAATTTTCTGGTAGAGTCTTTAGGGTTTTCTATGTAGAGGATCATGTCATCTGCAAACAGTGAGAGTTTTATTTCTTCTTTTCCTATCTGGATTCCTTTTACTTCTTTTTCTGCTCTGATTGCTGTGGCCAGAACTTCCAACACTACGTTGAATAGTAGTGGTGAGAATGGGCACCCTTGTCTTCTTCCTGATTTCAGGGGAAATGCCTTCAATTTTGACACCTTCTGAAGATCTTCATATTTTTCACACCTTTTCAGGCTCTTCATGTTTTGAACACAGTTTCATGCTCCTCATATTTTTCACATATTTTTATGCTCTTCATATTTTTCACATATATTCAGGCTATTCATGTTTCTCAAAACCGTTTCATGCTCCTCATATTTTTGACACCTTTTGAAGCTCTTCATATTTTTCACACCTTTTCAGGCTCTTCTTGTTTTTGAACACCGCTTCATGCTCCTCCTATTTTTGAGACAGTTTCATGCTCCTCATATTTTTGACACCTTTTGAAGCTTTTCATATTTTTCAAACCTTTTCAGGCTCTTCATTTTTTCAACACCACTTCATGCTCCTCCTATTTTTCAGACCGTTTCATGCTCATCTAATTTTTGACACCTTTTGAAGCTCTTCATATTTTTCACACCTTTTGAAGCTCCTCATATTTTTCACACCTTTTCAGGCTCTTCATGTTTTTGAACACCGCTTCATGCTCCTCCTATTTCTCAGACTGTTTCATGCTCCTCATATTTTTGACACCTTTTGAAGCTCTTCATATTTTTCACATCTTTTCAGGCTCTTTTTGTTTTTGAACACTGTTTCATGCTCCTCCTATATTTGACACCTTTTGAAGCTCTTCATATTTTTCACACTTTTTCAGGCTCTTCATATTTTTAAACAGCGTTTCATGCTCCTCATATTTTTGATACATTTTGAAACTCTTCATATTTTTCACACCTTTTGAAGCTCGTCATATTTTTCACACGTTTTCAGGCCTTCATGTTTTTCAACACCGCTTCATGCTCCTCCTATTTTTCAGACAGTTTAATTCTCGTCATGTATTTCACACTTTTTGAAACTGTTCATATTTTTCACACCTTTTCAGGCTCTTCATGTATTTGAACACCATTTCATGCTCCTCCAATTTTTCAGACCGTTTATTTCTCCTCATGTATTTCACACCTTTTGAAGCTTTTCATATTTTTCAAACCTTTTCAGGCTCTTCATGTTTTTGATCACCGTTTCATGCTCCTCCTAATTTTCAGACCGTTTCATGCTCCTCATATTTTTGACAGGTTTTGGAGCTCTTCATATTTTTCACACATTTTCAGGCTCTTCATGTTTTGAACACCACTTCATGCTCGTCCTATTTTTCAAACCGTTTCAGACTCATCTCATTTTTGACTCCTTTTGAAGCACTTCATATTTTTCACATATTTTGAAGCTCTTCATACTTTTCACACCATTTCAGGCTCTTCATGTTTTTGAACATGGCTTCATGCTCCTCCTATTTTCAGACCGTTTCATACTCCTCATAATTTTGACACCTTTTGAAGCTCTTCATATTTTTCACACGTTTTCATGCTCTTCATGTTTTTCCACACCGCTTCATGCTCCCCCATTTTTCAGACCGTTTAATGTACCTCATATTTTTCACACCTTTTGAAGCTCTTCATATATTTCACACCATTTCAGGCTCTTCATGTTTTTCAACAGCACTTCATTCTCCTACTATTTTTCAGACCTTTTCATGCTCATCTCATTTTTGACACCTTTTGAAGCTCCTCATGTTTTCACACATTTTGAAGCTCTTCATATTTTTCACACGTTCTCAGGCTCTTCATGTTTTTCAACACCGCTTCATGGTCCTTCTATTTTTCAGACAGTTTCATGCTCCTCATGTACTTCACACCTTTTGAATCTCTTCATATTTTTCACACCTTTTCAGGCTCTTCATGTTTCTGAACACCGCTTCATGCTCCTCGTATTTTTCAGACCGTATCATGCTCCTCATACTTTTGACACCTTTTGAAGCTCTTCATATTTCTCACACCTTTTCAGGCTCTTCTTCTTTTTCCACACCACTTCATGCTTCTCCTATTTTTCAGACCGTTTCATGCCCCTCATGTATTTCACACCTTTTGAATCTCTTTATGTTTTTCACTCCTTTTCAGGCTCTTCATGTTTTTGATCAGCATTTCATGCTCCTCCTATTTTTCAGACCGTTACATGTTCCTCATATTTTTGACACCTTTTGAAGCTCTTGATATTTTTCACACCTTTTGAAGCTCTTCATTTTTTTCACTCCTTTTCAGGCTCTTCATGTTTTTCAACACCGCTTCATGCTCCTCCTGTTTTTCAGACCGTTTCAAGCTCCTCATGTATTTCATACCTTTTGAAGCTCTTCATACTTTTCACACCTTTTCTGGCTCTTCATATTTTTCGCACCTTTTCAGGCTCTTCATGTTTTTCAACACCGCTTCTTGCTCCTCCTATTTTTCAGACCGTTTCATGCTCCTCAAATTTTTGACACCTTTTGAAGCTCTTCATATTTTTCACTCCTTTTCAGGCTCTTCATGTTTTTCAACACCACTTCATGCTCCTCCTATTTTTCCGACCGTTTCATGCTCCTCATATTTATGACACCTTATCAAGCTCTTCATATTATACACACCTTTTCAGGCTGTTCATGTTTTTCAACACCACTGCATGATTCTCCTATTTTTCAGACCGTTTCATGTTCCTCATATTTTTGACACCTTTTGAAGCTCTTCATATTTTTCACACACTTTCATGTTTTTCAACACCACTTCATGCACCTCCTATTTTTCAGATCGTTTCATGCTCCTCATACTTTTGACACCTTTTCAAGCTCCTCATATATTTCACACCATTTCAGGCTCTTCATGTTTTTCAACACAACTTCATACTCCTCCTATTTATCAGACCGTTTCATGCTCATCTCATTCTTGACACCTTTTGAAGCTCTTCATATTTTACCCACATTTTCAGGCTCTTCATGTTTTTCAACACCACTTCATGCTCCTCCTATTTTTCAGACCGTTTCATGATCCTCATATTTTTGACACCTTTGGAAGATCTTCATATTTTTCACACCTTTTGAAGCTCCTCATATTTTTTCACACCTTTTCAGTCTCTTCATGTTTTTGAACACCGGTTTATGCTCCTCCTATTTTTCATACCGTTTCATGCTTCTCATATTTTTGACAGGTTTTGAAGCTCTTCATATTTTGCACACATTTTCAGGCTCTTCATGGTTTTGAACACCGCTTCATGCTCCTCCTATTTTTCAGAACGTTTAATGTTCGTCATGTATTTCACACCTTTTGAAGCTCTTCATATTTTTCACAAATTTTCAGGCTCTTCTTTTTTTTCAACCCCACTTCATGCTCCTTCTATTTTTCATACCGTTTCATGCTCCTCATATTTTTCACACCTTTTGAAGCTCTTCATATATTTCACACCTTTTCAGGCTCTTCATGTTTTTGAAAACCGCTTCATGCTCCTCCTATTTTTCAGAACGTTTAATGTTCCTCATGTATTTCACACCTTTTGAAGCTCTTCATGTTTTTCACACATTTTCAGGCTCTTCTTTTTTTTCAACACCACTTCATGCTCCTTCTATTTTTCATACCGTTTCATGCTCCTTTCATTTTTCACACCTTTTGAAGCTCTTCATATTTTTCACACCTTTTCAGGCTCTTCATGTTTTTGCACGCCGCTTCTTGCTCCTCCTATTTTTCAGACCGTTTCATGCTCCTCATATTTTTGACACCTTTTGAAGCTCCTCCTATTTTTCACACGTTTTCAGGCTCTTCATGTTTTTCAACATCACTTCATGCTTCTCCTATTTTTCAGACCTTTTCATGCTCCTCATATTTTGACACCTTCTGAAATCTTCATATACTACACACCTTTTCAGGCTCTTCATTTTTTTGAACACAATTTAATGCTCCTCCTATTTTTCAGACCGTTTCATGCTCCTCATGTATTTCACACCTTTTGAAGCTCTTCCAATTTTTCACAACTTTTCAGGCTCTTCATGTTTTACAACACCGCATCATGCTCCTCCTATTTTTCAGACTGTTTCATGCTCCTCATATTTTTGACACCTTTTGAAGCTCTTCATATTTTTCACACCTTTTGAAGCTCTTCATGTTTTTCACACCTTTTCAGGCTCTTCATGATTTTCAACACCGCTTCATGCTCTTGCTATTTTTCAGAACGTTTCATGCTCATCTCTTTTTTGACACCTTTAGAAGCTGTTCATATTTTTCACACCTTTTAAAGCTCTTCATATTTTTCACTTTTTTGAATCTCTTCATATTTTTCTCACCTTTTGAAGCTCTTCACGTTTTTCAACACCACTTCATGCTTCTCCTATTTTTCCGAAGGTTTCATGCTCATCTCATTTTTGACACCTTCTGAAGCTCTTCATTTTTTTCAAAACTTTTGAGCTCTTCATATTCTTCACATGTTTTCAGGCTCTTCATGTATTTCAATAACGGTTCTTACTCCTCCTATTTTTCAGAACGTTGCATGCTTCTCATATTTTTGACACGTTTTGAAGCTCTTCATATTTTTCACACCTTTTCAGGCACTTCATATTTTTCAAAACCGCTTCATGCTCCTAATATTTTTCAGATCGTTTCATGATCATCTCTTTTTTGACCACTTTTGATGCTTTTCATATTTTTCACACCTTTTCAGGCTCTTCATGTTTCTGAACACCGCTTCATGCTCCTCGTATTTTTCAGACCGTATCATGCTCCTCATACTTTTGACACCTTTTGAAGCTCTTCATATTTCTCACACCTTTTCAGGCTCTTCTTCTTTTTCCACACCACTTCATGCTTCTCCTATTTTTCAGACCGTTTCATGCCCCTCATGTATTTCACACCTTTTGAATCTCTTTATGTTTTTCACTCCTTTTCAGGCTCTTCATGTTTTTGATCAGCATTTCATGCTCCTCCTATTTTTCAGACCGTTACATGTTCCTCATATTTTTGACACCTTTTGAAGCTCTTGATATTTTTCACACCTTTTGAAGCTCTTCATTTTTTTCACTCCTTTTCAGGCTCTTCATGTTTTTCAACACCGCTTCATGCTCCTCCTGTTTTTCAGACCGTTTCAAGCTCCTCATGTATTTCATACCTTTTGAAGCTCTTCATACTTTTCACACCTTTTCTGGCTCTTCATATTTTTTGCACCTTTTCAGGCTCTTCATGTTTTTCAACACCGCTTCTTGCTCCTCCTATTTTTCAGACCGTTTCATGCTCCTCAAATTTTTGACACCTTTTGAAGCTCTTCATATTTTTCACTCCTTTTCAGGCTCTTCATGTTTTTCAACACCACTTCATGCTCCTCCTATTTTTCCGACCGTTTCATGCTCCTCATATTTATGACACCTTATCAAGCTCTTCATATTATACACACCTTTTCAGGCTGTTCATGTTTTTCAACACCACTGCATGATTCTCCTATTTTTCAGACCGTTTCATGTTCCTCATATTTTTGACACCTTTTGAAGCTCTTCATATTTTTCACACACTTTCATGTTTTTCAACACCACTTCATGCACCTCCTATTTTTCAGATCGTTTCATGCTCCTCATACTTTTGACACCTTTTCAAGCTCCTCATATATTTCACACCATTTCAGGCTCTTCATGTTTTTCAACACAACTTCATACTCCTCCTATTTATCAGACCGTTTCATGCTCATCTCATTCTTGACACCTTTTGAAGCTCTTCATATTTTACCCACATTTTCAGGCTCTTCATGTTTTTCAACACCACTTCATGCTCCTCCTATTTTTCAGACCGTTTCATGATCCTCATATTTTTGACACCTTTGGAAGATCTTCATATTTTTCACACCTTTTGAAGCTCCTCATATTTTTTCACACCTTTTCAGTCTCTTCATGTTTTTGAACACCGGTTTATGCTCCTCCTATTTTTCATACCGTTTCATGCTTCTCATATTTTTGACAGGCTTTGAAGCTCTTCATATTTTGCACACATTTTCAGGCTCTTCATGGTTTTGAACACCGCTTCATGCTCCTCCTATTTTTCAGAACGTTTAATGTTCGTCATGTATTTCACACCTTTTGAAGCTCTTCATATTTTTCACAAATTTTCAGGCTCTTCTTTTTTTTCAACCCCACTTCATGCTCCTTCTATTTTTCATACCGTTTCATGCTCCTCATATTTTTCACACCTTTTGAAGCTCTTCATATATTTCACACCTTTTCAGGCTCTTCATGTTTTTGAAAACCGCTTCATGCTCCTCCTATTTTTCAGAACGTTTAATGTTCCTCATGTATTTCACACCTTTTGAAGCTCTTCATGTTTTTCACACATTTTCAGGCTCTTCTTTTTTTTCAACACCACTTCATGCTCCTTCTATTTTTCATACCGTTTCATGCTCCTTTCATTTTTCACACCTTTTGAAGCTCTTCATATTTTTCACACCTTTTCAGGCTCTTCATGTTTTTGCACGCCGCTTCTTGCTCCTCCTATTTTTCAGACCGTTTCATGCTCCTCATATTTTTGACACCTTTTGAAGCTCCTCCTATTTTTCACACGTTTTCAGGCTCTTCATGTTTTTCAACATCACTTCATGCTTCTCCTATTTTTCAGACCTTTTCATGCTCCTCATATTTTGACACCTTCTGAAATCTTCATATACTACACACCTTTTCAGGCTCTTCATTTTTTTGAACACAATTTCATGCTCCTCCTATTTTTCAGACCGTTTCATGCTCCTCATGTATTTCACACGTAATGAAGCTCTTCCAATTTTTCACAACTTTTCAGGCTCTTCATGTTTTACAACACCGCATCATGCTCCTCCTATTTTTCAGACTGTTTCATGCTCCTCATATTTTTGACACCTTTTGAAGCTCTTCATATTTTTCACACCTTTTGAAGCTCTTCATGTTTTTCACACCTTTTCAGGCTCTTCATGATTTTCAACACCGCTTCATGCTCTTGCTATTTTTCAGAACGTTTCATGCTCATCTCTTTTTTGACACCTTTAGAAGCTGTTCATATTTTTCACACCTTTTAAAGCTCTTCATATTTTTCACTTTTTTGAATCTCTTCATATTTTTCTCACCTTTTGAAGCTCTTCACGTTTTTCAACACCACTTCATGCTTCTCCTATTTTTCCGAAGGTTTCATGCTCATCTCATTTTTGACACCTTCTGAAGCTCTTCATTTTTTTCAAAACTTTTGAGCTCTTCATATTCTTCACATGTTTTCAGGCTCTTCATGTATTTCAATAACGGTTCTTACTCCTCCTATTTTTCAGAACGTTGCATGCTTCTCATATTTTTGACACGTTTTGAAGCTCTTCATATTTTTCACACCTTTTCAGGCTCTTCATGTTTTTCAACACCACTTCATGCTCCTCCTATTTTTCAGACCGTTTCATGCTCCTCATATTTTTTACACCTTTTGAAGCTCTTCATATTTTTCACACCTTTTCAGGCTTCTCATGGTTTTGAACACCTCTTCATGCTCCTCCATATTTTTCACACCTTTTGAAGCTCTTCATATTTTTCACACCTTTTCAGGCTGTACATGTTTTTGAACACCACTTCATGCTCCTCCTATTTTTCAGACCGTTTCTTGCTCCTCATGTATTTCACACATTTTGAAGCTCTTCATATTTTTCACACCTTTTCAGGCTCTTCATGATTTTCAATACCGCTTCATGATCCTCCTATTTTTCAGACCGTTTCATGCTCATCTCATTTTTGACACCTTTTGAAACTCTTCATGTTTTTCACACCTTTTCAGGCTTTTCATGTTTTTGAACACCCCTTCATGCTCCTCCTATTTTTCAGACCGTTTCTTGCTCCTCATGTATTTCACACATTTTGAAGCTCTTCATATTTTTCACTCCTTTTCAGGCTCTTCGTTTTTCAACACCGCTTCATGCTCCTCATATTTGTCAGACCGTTTCATGCTCATCTCTTTTTTGACACCTTTTGAAGCTCTTCATATTTTTCATACCTTTTGAAGCTCTTCATATTTTTCACACTTTTTCAGGCTCTTCATGTTTCTGAACACCGCTTCATGCTCCTCCTATTTTTCAGACCGTTTCATGCTCCTCATAATTTTGACAATTTTATAAGCTCTTCATATTTTTCACACTTTTTCAGGCTCTTCATGTTTTTGAACACCGCTTCATGCTGCTCTTATTTTGTAACCTTTTGAGGCTCTTCATGTTTTTCACACCTTTTCAGGCTCTCATGTTTTGGAACACAGCTTCATGCTCCTCCTAATTTTCAGACCGTTTCATGCTCCTCATATATTTCACACCTTTTTAAGCTCTTCCTATCTTTCACACCTTTTCAGGCTCTTCATGTTTTTGAACACCGCTTTATGCTGCCTCTATTTTTTAGACCGTTTCATGCTTCTCATATATTTTAAACCTTTTGAATCTCTTCATATATTTCACACCTTTTTAGGCTGTTCATGTTTTTCAACAATGCTTCATGATCCTCCTATTATTCAGACCGTATCATGCTCCTCATGAATTTCACACCTTTTGAAGCTCTTCATAATTTTCACACATTTTCAGGCTCTTCATGTTTTTAAACACCGCTTCATGCTCCTGCTTTTTTTCAGATCGTTTCATACCTCTCATATTTTTGACCCCTTTTGAAGCTCTTCATATTTTTCACACCTTTTCAGGCTCTTCATGATATTCAATACCGCTTCATGATCCTCCTATTTTTCAGACCGTTTCATGCTCATCTCATTTTTGACACCTTTTGAAACTCTTCATGTTTTTCACACCTTTTCAGGTTTTCATGTTTTTGAACACCCCTTCATGCTCCTCCTATTTTTCAGACCGTTTCTTGCTCCTCATGTATTTCACAAATTTTGAAGCTCTTCATATTTTTCACACCTTTTCAGGCTCTTCGTTTTTCAACACCGCTTCATGCTCCTCATATTTGTCAGACCGTTTCATGCTCATCTCTTTTTTGACACCTTTTGAAGCTCTTCATATTTTTCATACCTTTTGAAGCTCTTCATATTTTTCACACTTTTTCAGGCTCTTCCTGTTTCTGAACACCGCTTCATGCTCCTCCTATTTTTCAGACCGTTTCATGCTCCTCATAATTTTGACAATTTTATAAGCTCTTCATATTTTTCACACTTTTTCAGGCTCTTCATGTTTTTGAACACCGCTTCATGCTGCTCTTATTTTGTAACCTTTTGAGGCTCTTCATGTTTTTCACACCTTTTCAGGCTCTCATGTTTTTGAACACAGCTTCATGCTCCGCCTAATTTTCAGACCGTTTCATGCTCCTCATATATTTCACACCTTTTTAAGCTCTTCCTATCTTTCACACCTTTTCAGGCTCTTCATGTTTTTGAACACCGCTTTATGCTGCCTCTTTTTTTCAGACCGTTTCATGCTTCTCATATATTTTAAACCTTTTGAATCTCTTCATATATTTCACACCTTTTTAGGCTGTTCATGTTTTTCAACAAAGCTTCATGATCCTCCTATTATTCAGACCGTTTCATGCTCCTCATGAATTTCACACCTTTTGAAGCTCTTCATAATTTTCACACATTTTCACGCTCTTCATGTTTTTAAACCCAGCTTCATGCTTCTCCTATTTTTCAGACCGTTTCATGCTCCTCATGTATTTCACACCTTTTGAAGCTCTTCATAATTTTCACACCTTTTCAGGCTTTTCATGTTTTTGAACACGGCTTCATGCTCCTGCTTTTTTTCAGATCGTTTCATACCTCTCATATTTTTAACCCCTTTTGAAGCTCTTCATATTTTTCACACATTTTCAGGCTCTTCATGATTTTCAATACCGCTTCATGATCCTCCTATTTTTCAGACCGTATCATGCTCATCTCATTTTTGACACCTTTTGAAACTCTTCATGTTTTTCACACCTTTTCAGGCTTTTCATGTTTTTGAACACCCCTTCATGCTCCTCCTATTTTTCACACCTTTTGAAGCTCTTCATATTTTTCACACCTTTTCAGGCTCTTCATGTTTTTGAACACCGTTTCATGCTGCTCCTATTTTTTAGACTCTTTCATGCTCGTCATATTTTTGACACCTTTTGAAGCTCTTCGTATTTTTCACACCTTTTCAGGCTTTTCATGTTTTTGAAAACCGCTTCATGCTCCTCCTATTTTTCAAACCTTTTGAAGCTCTTCATATTTTTCACACCTTTTCAGTCTCTTCATGTTTTTGAACACCCCTTCATGCTCCTCCTATTTTTCAGGCCGTTTCATGCTCCTTATATTTTTGACACCTTTTGTAGTTCTTCATTTTTTTCACACCTTACAGGCTCTTCATGTTTTTCAACACCATTTCATGCTCCTCCTATTTTTCAGACCATTTAGGGCTCCTCATATATTTGACACCTTTTGAAGCTCTTCATAATTTCCACACCTTTCAGGCTCTTCATGTTTTTGAACACCGTTTCATGCTCCTCCTATTTTTTTTTATTGTTATTTTTTTTAATTTTTTTTTATTATTTTTATTTTTTTTCCAGTTGGTTTTGTCATACTTGATATGAATCAGCCATGGATTTACATGTATTCCCAGTCCCGATTCCCCCTCCCACCTCCCTCTCCACCCGATTCCTCTGGGTCTTCCCAGTGCACCAGGCCGGAGCACTTGTCTCGTGCATCCTACCTGGGCTGGTGATCTGTTTCACCATAGATAGCATACATGCTGTTCTTTTGAAATATCCCACCCTCACATTCTCCCACAAAGTTTAAAAGTCTGTTCTGTATTTCTGTGTCTCTTTTTCTGTTCTGCATATAGGGTTATCGTTGTCACCTTTCTAAATTCCATATACATGTGTCAGCATGCTGTAATGTTCTTTATCTTTCTGGCTTACTTCACTCTGTAAAATGGGCTCCAGCTTCATCCATCTCATTAGGACTGATTCAAATGAATTCTTTTTAATGGCTGAGTAATATTCCATGGTGTATATGTACCACAGCTTTCTTATCCATTCATCTGCTGACGGGCATCTAGGTTGCTTCCATGTCCTGGCCATTATAAACAGTGCTGCGATGAACATTGGGGTGCACGTGTCTCTTTCAGACGAACCTATGGACACCTTATCTTTGACAAAGGAGGCAAGGATATACAATGGAAAAAAGACAACCTCTTTAACAAGTGGTGCTGGGAAAACTGGTCAACCACTTGTAAAGAATGAAAGTAGAACACTTTCTAACACCATACACAAAAATAAACTCAAAATGGATTAAAGATCTAAATGTAAGACCAGAAACTATAAAACTCCTAGAGGAGAACATAGGCCAAACACTCTCTGACATAAATCAACGCAAGATCCTCTATGACCCACCTCCCAGAATATTGGAAATAAAAGCAAAACTAAACAAATGGGACCTAATGAAACTTAAAAGCTTTTGCACTACAAAGGAAACTATAAGTAAGGTGAAAAGACAGCCCTCAGATTGGGAGAAAATAATAGCAAATGAAGAAACAGACAAAGGATTAATCTCAAAAATATACAAGCAAATCCTGCAGCTCAATTCCAGAAAAATAAATGACCCAATAAAAAATGAGCCAAAGAACTAAACAGACATTTCTCCAAAGAAGACATACAGATGGATAACAAACACATGAAAAGATGCTCAACATCACTCATTATTAGAGAAATGCAAATGAAAACCACAATGAGGTACCATTACATGCCAGTCAGGATGGCTGCTATCCAAAAGTCTACAAGCAATAAATGCTGGAGAAGGAGTGGAGAAAAGGGAACCCTCTTATACTGTTGGTGGGAATGCACACTAGTACAGCCGCTATGGAAAACGATGTAGAGATTTCTTAAAAAACTGGAAATAGAACTGCCATATGACCCAGCAATTCCACTTCTCGGCATACACACTGAGGAAACCAGATCCTCTTATTTTTCAGACCGTTTCAAACTCCTCATATTTTTTACACCTTTTGAAGCTCTTCATATATTTCACACCTTTTCAGGCTCTTCATGTTTTTCAACACCGCTTCATGCTCCTCCTATTTTTCAGACCGTTTCATGCTCCTCATATTTTTCACACCTTTTGAAGCTCTTCATATTATTCACACCTTTTCAGGCTTTTCATGTTATTGAACAACGTTTCATGCTCCTCATATTTTTGACACCTTTTGAAGCTCTTCATATTTTTAACACATTTTCATGCTCTTCATATTTTTCAACACCATTTCATGCTCCTCCTAATTTTTAGACATTTTAATGCTTCCCATAATTTTGACACTTTTTGAATCGCTTCATAATTGTCACACCTTTTCAGGCTCTTCATGTTTTTCAAATCTGCTTCATGCTCCTCCTATTTTTCAGACTGTTTCATGCTCCTCATATTTTTGACACCTTTTGAAGCTCTTCATATTTTTCACACCTTTTCAGGTTCTTCATATTTTTGAACACCGCTTCATGCTCCTCCCATTTTTCAGACCGTTTCATGCTCCTCATATATTTGACACCTTTTGAAGCTCTTCATATTTTTCACACCTTTTCAGGTTCTTCATGTTTTTGAACACCGCTTCATGCTCCTCCCATTTTTCAGACCGTTTCATGCTCCTCATATATTAGACACCTTTTGAAGCTCTTCATATTTTTCACACCTTTTCAGGCTGTTCATGTTTTTCTACACCGCTTCCTGCTCCTCCTATTTTTGATATGTTTTGAAGCTCTTCATATATTTCACACCTTTTCAGGGTTTTCTTGATTTTGAACACCGTTTCATGCTCCTCATATTTTTCAGACCGTTTCATGCTCCTCATATTTTTGACACCTTTTGAAGCTCTTCATATTTTTCACACCTTTTCAGGCTCTTCATATTTTTGAACACCATTTCATGCTCCTCCTATTTTTCAGACCATCTCATGCTCCTAATATTTTTGACACCTTTTGAAACTCTTCATATTTTTCACAAATTGTCATGTTCCTCATGTTTTTGAACACCGTTTCATGCTCGTCCAATTTTTCAGACCGTTTCCTTCTCCTCATATTTAGACACCTTTTGAAGCTCTTCATATTTTTCACACCTTTTCATGCTCTTCATATATTTCAACAAGGTTTCAAGCTCCTCCTATTTTTCATACCGTTTAATGCTCCCCATAATTTTGACACCATTTGAAGTGCTTCATAATTATCACACCATTTCAGGCTCTTCATGTTTTTCAACACAGCTTTATTCTCCTCCTATTTTTCACACCGTTTCATGCTCCTCATATTTTGACAATCTTGATGCTCTTCATATTTTTCACAGCTTTTCAGGCTCTTCATGTTTTTGAACACCGATTCATGCTCCTCATATTTTTCAGACCGTTTCATGCTCCTCATATTATTGACACCTTTTGAATCTCTTCATATTTTTCACACCTTTTCAGGCTCTTCATGTTTTTGAACACCACCTCATGCTCCTTCTAATTTTCAGACCGTTACATGCTCCTCATATTTTGAAATCTTTTGAAGCTCTTCATATTTTTCACACATTTTTATGCACTTCATGTTTTCAACACCACATCATGCTCCTTGTATTTTTCAAACCGTTTCATGCTCCTCATATTTTTTATATCTTTTGAAGCTCGTCATATTTTTCACACCTTTTCTGGCTCTTCAGGTTTTCAACACAGTTTCATGCTCATTCTCTTTTTCAGACCGTTTCATGCCCCTCATATTTTTGACACCTTTTCAAGCTCTTCACATTTTTCAAACCTTTTCAGGCTCTTCATATTTTTGAACAACGTTTCATGCTCCTCCTATTTTTCAGACAGTTTCATGCTCCTCATATTTTTGACAACTTTTGAAGTTTTTCATATTTTTCACACCTTTTCAGGCTCTTCACGATTTGAACACCGTTTCATGCTCCTCCAATTTTTCAGACCGTTTCATGCTCCTCATATTTTGGTACTTTTTGAAGCCCTTCATATATTTCACACCTTTTCAGGCTCTTCATGTTTTGAACATCAATTCTTGCACCTCCAATTTTTCAGAACGTTTCATGCTGCTCATATATTTGACACCTTTTGAAACTATTCATCATTTCACTACTTTTCAGGTTCTTCCTGTTTTCAACACCACTTCATGCTCCTGCTATATTTCTGACCGTGTCATGCTCCTCATATTTTTGACACCTTTTGAAGATCTTCATATTTTTCACACCTTTTCAGGCTCTTCAGGTTTTTATACACCGCTTCATGCTCCTCTTATTTTTGACACCTTTTGGAGCTCTTCATATATTTCACACATTTTCAGGTTTTTCATGTTTTTGAACACCGTTTCATGCTCCTCATATTTTTGACAGCTTTTGAAGTTCTTCATATTTTTCACACCTTTTCAGGCTCTTCACGATTTGAAAAGCGTTTCATGCTCCTCCTACTTTTCAGACCGTTTCATGCTCCTCATATTTTTGAAACCTTTTGAAGTGCTTCATATTTTTCACATCTTTTAAGGCTCTTCATGTTTTTCCACACCGCTTCATGTTCCTCCTATTTTTCAGAGCGTTTCATGCTCCTCACATTTTTGACACCTTTTGAAGCTCTTCATATATTTCACAACTTTTCAGGCTTTTCATGTTTTTGAACACTGTTTCATGCTCCTCATATTTTTGAAACCTTTTGAAGCTCTTCATATTTTTCACACCTTTACAGGCTCTTTATGTTTTTCAGTACCACTTCATGCTCCTCCTATTTTTCAGACTGTTTCAGGGTCCTCACATTTTTGACACCTTTTGAAGCTCTTCATATTTTTCACACCTTTACAGGCTCTTTATGTTTTTCAATACCACTTCATGCTCCTCCTATTTTTCAGACCGTTTCAGGGTCCTCATATTTTTGACACCTTTTGAAGCTCTTCATATTTTTCACACCTTTTCAGGCTCTTTCTGTTTTTCAATACCACTTCATGCTCCTCCTATTTTTCAGACCGTTTCATGCTCCTCATATTTTTGACACCTTTTGAAGCTCTTCATATTTTTCACACCTTTTCAGGCTCTTCATGTTTGTCAAAACCACTTCATGCTCCTCCTATTTTTCAGACCGTTTCATGCCCCTCATATTTTTCACACCTTTTGAAGCTCTTCATATTTTTCACAACTTTTCAGGCTTTTCATGTTTTTGAACACCGTTTCATGCTCCTCATATTTTTGACACCTTTTGAAGCTCTCATATTTTTCACACCTTTTCAGGTACTTCATATTTTTCAACATCATTTCATGCTCCTCCTGTTTTTCAGACCGTTTAATGCTCCCCTTAATTTTGACACCTTTTGAAGCACTTCATAATTGTCACACCTTTTCAGGCTCTTCATGTTTTTCAAATCCGCATCATCCTCCTCCTATATTTCTGACCGTGTCATGCTCCTCATAATTTTGACACCTTTTGAAGCTCTTCATATTTTTCACACTGTTTCTTGCTCCTCATATTTTTCAGACCGTTTCATGCTCCTCCAATTTTTAACATATTTTGAAGCTCTTCATATATTTCACAACTTTTCAGGGTTTTCATGTTTTTGAACACCGTTTCATGCTCCTCATATTTTTCAGACCGTTTCATGCTCCTCGTATTTCTGACACCTTGTGAAGCTCTTCATATTTTTCAAAGCTTTTCATGCTGTTCATGTTTTTCAACACCCTTTCATGCTCCTCCTATTTTTGAGACCGTTTCATGCTCCTCGTATTTCTGACACCTTGTGAAGATCTTATTATTTTTCACACCTTTTCAGGCGCTTCCTGTTTTTCAACACCGCTTCATGCTCCTCCTATTTTTCAGACCGTTTCATGCTCCTCATATTTTTGACACCTTTTGAAGCTCTTCATATTTTTCACATCTTTTCAGGCTCTTCATGTTTTTGAACTCCTTTTCAGGCTCCTCCTCTTGTTCAGACCATTTCATGCTCCTCATATTTTTGACACATTTTGAAGCTCTTCATATTTTTCACACCTTTTCAGGCGCTTCCTGTTTTTCAACACTGCTTCATGCTCCTCCTATTTTTCAGACCGTTTCATGCTCCTCATATTTTTGACACCTTTTGAAGCTCTTTATATTTTTCACACATTTTCAGGCTCTATATGGTTTTCAACACCATTTCATGCTCCTCCATTTTTTCACACCGTTTCATGCTCCTCCTATTTTTCAGACGGTTTCATGCAATTCATATTTTTGACACCTTTTGAAGCTCTTCATATATTGCACACCTTTTCAGGCTCTTCATGTTTTTGAACACCGTTTCATGCTCCTCATATTTTTCAGACCATTTCATGCTCTTCATATTTTTCACACTTTTTGAAGCTCTTCATATTTTTAACACCTTTTCATGCTCTTCATATTTTTCAACACCATTTCATGCTCCTCCTATTTTTCAGACCGTTTAATGCTCCCCATAATTTTGACACCTTTTGAAGTGCTTCATAATTGTCACACGTTTTCAGGCTCTTCAAGTTTTTTAAATCCGCTTCATCCTCCTCCTATATTTCTGACCATGTCATGCTCCTCATATTTTTGACAACTTTTGAAGCTCTTCATATTTTTCACACCGTTTCATCCTCCTCATATTTTTCAGACCGTTTCATGCTCCACATATTTTTGACTCCTTTTGAAGCTCTTCATATTTTTCACACCTTTTCAGGCTCTTCATGTTTTTCAACACCGCTTCATGCATCTCCTATTTTTCAGACCGTTTCATGCTCCTCGTATTTCTGACACCTTGTGAAAATCTTCATATTTTTCACACCTTTTCAGGCGCTTTCTGTTTTTCAACACCGCTTCATGCTCCTCCTATTTTTCAGACCGTTTCATGCTCTTCATATTTTTGACACCTTTTGAAGCTCTTCATATTTTTCACACCTTTTCAGGCTCTTCATGTCTTTGAACTCCTTTTCAGGCTCCTCCTCTTGTTCAGACCATTTCATGCTCCTCATATTTGTGACACCTTTTGAAACTCTTCATATTTTTCAAAAGTTTTCATGCTCTTCATGTTTTTCTTCACCGCTTCATGCTCCTCCTATATTTCAGCCCGTTTCATGCTCCTCATATTTTGATACCTTTTGAAGCTCTTCATATTTTTCACACCTTTTCACTCTCTTCATGTTTGTTAAAACTGTTTCTTGCTCCTCCTATTTTTCAGACCGTTTCTTGCTCCTCATATTTTTGGCACCTTTTGAAGCTCTTCATATTCTTCTCACCTTTTGAGGCTCTTCATGTTTTTCAACACCACTTCATGCTCCTCATATTTTTAACACCTTTTGAAGCTCTTCATATTTTACACTCATTTTCAGGCTCTTCACGTTTTCAACACCGTTTCATGCTAATCCTATTTTTCAGACCGTTTCATACTCCTCATATTTTTGACACCTTTGAAGCTCATCATATATTTCACACGTTTTCATGCTGTTCATGTTTCTCTTCACCGCTTCATGCTCCTAATATATTTCAGCCCGTTTCATGCTCCTCATATTTTGATACCTTTTGAAGCTCTTCATATTTTTCACACCTTTTCACGCTCTTCATGTTTGTTAAAACCGTTTCTTGCTCCTCCTATTTTTCAGACCATTTCATGCTCCTCATATTTTTGACAACCTTTGAAGCTTTTCATATTTTTCACACCTTTTCATGCTCTTCATGTTTGTTTAAACCGCTTCATTCTCTTCCTATTTTTCAGACAATTTCATGCTCCTCATATTTTTGACATCCTTTGAAGCTCTTCATATTTTTCACACCTTTTCAGGCTTTTCATGTATTTCAACACCGTCTAATGCACCTCCTACTTTTCAGACCGTTTCATGCTCCTCATATGTTTCACACCTTTTTCAGGCTCTTCATGTTTTTCAACACCACTTCAAGCTCTTCCTATTTTTCAGACCGTTTCACGCTCCTCATATTTTTGACAGCTTTTGAAGTTCTTCATATTTTTCACACCTTTTCATGCTCCACCTATTTTTCAGACCTTTTCATGCACCTCATTTTTTTGACACCTTTTGATGCTCTTCATGTTTTTTAACACCTTTTCATGCTCCTCCTATATTTCAGACCGTTTCAAGCTCCTCATCTTTTTGACACCTTTTGAAGCTCTTCATATTTTTCACACCTTTTCAGGCTCTTCATGTTTTTCTACACCACTTAAAGCTCCTCCTATTTTTCAGACCGTTTTATTCTACTCATATTTTTCACACCTTTTTCAAACTCTTCATGTTTTTCAACACCACTTCATGCTCCTCCTAATTTTCAGACCGTTTCATGCCCATCTCATTTTTGACACCTTTAGAAGCTTTTCATATTTTTCACACCTTTTGAAGCTCTTCATATTTTTCACACCGTTTCATCCTCCTCATATTTTTCAGACCGTTTCATGCTCCTCATATTTTTGACTCCTTTTGAAGCTCTTCATATTTTTCACACCTTTTCAGGCTCTTCATGTTTTTCAACACCGCTTCATGCATCTCCTATTTTTCAGACCGTTTCATGCTCCTCGTATTTCTGACACCTTGTGAAAATCTTCATATTTTTCACAACTTTCCAGGCGCTTTCTGTTTTTCAACACCGCTTCATGCTCCTCCTATTTTTCAGACCGTTTCATGCTCTTCATATTTTTGACACCTTTTGAAGCTCTTCATATTTTTCACACCTTTTCAGGCTCTTCATGTCTTTGAACTCCTTTTCAGGCTCCTCCTCTTGTTCAGACCATTTCATGCTCCTCATATTTGTGACACCTTTTGAAACTCTTCATATTTTTCAAAAGTTTTCATGCTCTTCATGTTTTTCTTCACCGCTTCATGCTCCTCCTATATTTCAGCCCGTTTCATGCTCCTCATATTTTGATACCTTTTGAAGCTCTTCATATTTTTCACACCTTTTCACTCTCTTCATGTTTGTTAAAACTGTTTCTTGCTCCTCCTATTTTTCATACCGTTTCTTGCTCCTCATATTTTTGGCACCTTTTGAAGCTCTTCATATACTTCTCACCTTTTGAGGCTCTTCATGTTTTTCAACACCACTTCATGCTCCTCCTATTTTTCAGACCGTTTCATGCTCCTCATATTTTTAACACCTTTTGAAGCTCTTCATATTTTACACTCATTTTCAGGCTCTTCACGTTTTCAACACCGTTTCATGCTAATCCTATTTTTCAGACCGTTTCATACTCCTCATATTTTTGACACCTTTGAAGCTCATCATATATTTCACACGTTTTCATGCTCTTCATGTTTCTCTTCACCGGTTCATGCTCCTAATATATTTCAGCCCGTTTCATGCTCCTCATATTTTGATACCTTTTGAAGCTCTTCATATTTTTCACACCTTTTCACGCTCTTCATGTTTGTTAAAACCGTTTCTTGCTCCTCCTATTTTTCAGACCATTTCATGCTCCTCATATTTTTGACATCCTTTGAAGCTCTTCATATTTTTCACACCTTTTCACGCTCTTCATGTTTGTTTAAACCGCTTCATTCTCTTCCTATTTTTCAGACAATTTCATGCTCCTCATATTTTTGACATCCTTTGAAGCTCTTCATATTTTTCACACCTTTTCAGGCTTTTCATGTATTTCAACACCGTCTAATGCACCTCCTACTTTTCAGACCGTTTCATGCTCCTCATATGTTTCACACCTTTTTCAGGCTCTTCATGTTTTTCAACACCACTTCAAGCTCTTCCTATTTTTCAGACCGTTTCACGCTCCTCATATTTTTGACAGCTTTTGAAGTTCTTCATATTTTTCACACCTTTTCATGCTCCTCCTATTTTTCAGACCTTTTCATGCACCTCATTTTTTTGACACCTTTTGATGCTCTTCATGTTTTTTAACACCTTTTCATGCTCCTCCTATATTTCAGACCGTTTCAAGCTCCTCATCTTTTTGACACCTTTTGAAGCTCTTCATATTTATCACACCTTTTCAGGCTCTTCATGTTTTTCTACACCACTTAAAGCTCCTCCTATTTTTCAGACCGTTTTATTCTACTCATATTTTTCACACCTTTTTCAAACTCTTCATGTTTTTCAACACCACTTCATGCTCCTCCTAATTTTCAGACCGTTTCATGCCCATCTCATTTTTGACACCTTTAGAAGCTTTTCATATTTTTCACACCTTTTGAAGCTCTTCATATTTTTCACACCGTTTCATCCTCCTCATATTTTTCAGACCGTTTCATGCTCCTCATATTTTTGACTCCTTTTGAAGCTCTTCATATTTTTCACACCTTTTCAGGCTCTTCATGTTTTTCAACACCGCTTCATGCATCTCCTATTTTTCAGACCGTTTCATGCTCCTCGTATTTCTGACACCTTGTGAAAATCTTCATATTTTTCACACCTTTTCAGGCGCTTTCTGTTTTTCAACACCGCTTCATGCTCCTCCTATTTTTCAGACCGTTTCATGCTCTTCATATTTTTGACACCTTTTGAAGCTCTTCATATTTTTCACACCTTTTCAGGCTCTTCATGTCTTTGAACTCCTTTTCAGGCTCCTCCCCTTGTTCAGACCATTTCATGCTCCTCATATTTGTGACACCTTTTGAAACTCTTCATATTTTTCAAAAGTTTTCATGCTCTTCATGTTTTTCTTCACCGCTTCATGCTCCTCCTATATTTCAGCCCGTTTCATGCTCCTCATATTTTGATACCTTTTGAAGCTCTTCATATTTTTCACACCTTTTCACTCTCTTCATGTTTGTTAAAACTGTTTCTTGCTCCTCCTATTTTTCAGACCGTTTCTTGCTCCTCATATTTTGGCACCTTTTGAAGCTCTTCATATTCTTCTCACCTTTTGAGGCTCTTCATGTTTTTCAACACCACTTCATGCTCCTCCTATTTTTCAGACCGTTTCATGCTCCTCATATTTTTAACACCTTTTGAAGCTCTTCATATTTTACACTCTTTTTCAGGCTCTTCACGTTTTCAACACCGTTTCATGCTAATCCTATTTTTCAGACCGTTTCATACTCCTCATATTTTTGACACCTTTGAAGCTCATCATATATTTCACACGTTTTCATGCTCTTCACGTTTCTCTTCACCGCTTCATGCTCCTAATATATTTCAGCCCGTTTCATGCTCCTCATATTTTGATACCTTTTGAAGCTCTTCATATTTTTCACACCTTTTCACGCTCTTCATGTTTGTTAAAACCGTTTCTTGCTCCTCCTATTTTTCAGACCATTTCATGCTCCTCATATTTTTGACATCCTTTGAAGCTCTTCATATTTTTCACACCTTTTCACGCTCTTCATGTTCGTTTAAACCGCTTCATTCTCTTCCTATTTTTCAGACAATTTCATGCTCCTCATATTTTTGACATCCTTTGAAGCTCTTCATATTTTTCACACCTTTTCAGGCTTTTCATGTATTTCAACACCGTCTAATGCACCTCCTACTTTTCAGACCGTTTCATGCTCCTCATATGTTTCACACCTTTTTCAGGCTCTTCATGTTTTTCAACACCACTTCAAGCTCTTCCTATTTTTCAGACCGTTTCACGCTCCTCATATTTTTGACAGCTTTTGAAGTTCTTCATATTTTTCACACCTTTTCATGCTCCTCCTATTTTTCAGACCTTTTCATGCACCTCATTTTTTTGACACCTTTTGATGCTCTTCATGTTTTTTAACACCTTTTCATGCTCCTCCTATATTTCAGACCGTTTCAAGCTCCTCATCTTTTTGACACCTTTTGAAGCTCTTCATATTTTTCACACCTTTTCAGGCTCTTCATGTTTTTCTACACCACTTAAAGCTCCTCCTATTTTTCAGACCGTTTTATTCTACTCATATTTTTCACACCTTTTTCAAACTCTTCATGTTTTTCAACACCACTTCATGCTCCTCCTAATTTTCAGACCGTTTCATGCCCATCTCATTTTTGACACCTTTAGAAGCTTTTCATATTTTTCACACCTTTTGAAGCTCTTCATATTTTTCACACCGTTTCATCCTCCTCATATTTTTCAGACCGTTTCATGCTCCTCATATTTTTGACTCCTTTTGAAGCTCTTCATATTTTTCACACCTTTTCAGGCTCTTCATGTTTTTCAACACCGCTTCATGCATCTCCTATTTTTCAGACCGTTTCATGCTCCTCGTATTTCTGACACCTTGTGAAAATCTTCATATTTTTCACAACTTTTCAGGCGCTTTCTGTTTTTCAACACCGCTTCATGCTCCTCCTATTTTTCAGACCGTTTCATGCTCTTCATATTTTTGACACCTTTTGAAGCTCTTCATATTTTTCACACCTTTTCAGGCTCTTCATGTCTTTGAACTCCTTTTCAGGCTCCTCCTCTTGTTCAGACCATTTCATGCTCCTCATATTTGTGACACCTTTTGAAACTCTTCATATTTTTCAAAAGTTTTCATGCTCTTCATGTTTTTCTTCAGCGCTTCATGCTCCTCCTATATTTCAGCCCGTTTCATGCTCCTCATATTTTGATACCTTTTGAAGCTCTTCATATTTTTCACACCTTTTCACTCTCTTCATGTTTGTTAAAACTGTTTCTTGCTCCTCCTATTTTTCAGACCGTTTCTTGCTCCTCATATTTTTGGCACCTTTTGAAGCTCTTCATATTCTTCTCACCTTTTGAGGCTCTTCATGTTTTTCAACACCACTTCATGCTCCTCCTATTTTTCAGACCGTTTCATGCTCCTCATATTTTTAACACCTTTTGAAGCTCTTCATATTTTACACTCTTTTTCAGGCTCTTCACGTTTTCAACACCGTTTCATGCTAATCCTATTTTTCAGACCGTTTCATACTCCTCATATTTTTGACACCTTTGAAGCTCATCATATATTTCACACGTTTTCATGCTCTTCATGTTTCTCTTCACCGCTTCATGCTCCTAATATATTTCAGACCGTTTCATGCTCCTCATATTTTGATACCTTTTGAAGCTCTTCATATTTTTCACACCTTTTCACGCTCTTCATGTTTGTTAAAACCGTTTCTTGCTCCTCCTATTTTTCAGACCATTTCATGCTCCTCATATTTTTGACATCCTTTGAAGCTCTTCATATTTTTCACACCTTTTCAGGCTTTTCATGTATTTCAACACCGTCTAATGCACCTCCTACTTTTCAGACCGTTTCATGCTCCTCATATGTTTCACACCTTTTTCAGGCTCTTCATGTTTTTCAACACCACTTCAAGCTCTTCCTATTTTTCAGACCGTTTCACGCTCCTCATATTTTTGACAGCTTTTGAAGTTCTTCATATTTTTCACACCTTTTCATGCTCCTCCTATTTTTCAGACCTTTTCATGCACCTCATTTTTTTGACACCTTTTGATGCTCTTCATGTTTTTTAACACCTTTTCATGCTCCTCCTATATTTCAGACCGTTTCAAGCTCCTCATCTTTTTGACACCTTTTGAAGCTCTTCATATTTTTCACACCTTTTCAGGCTCTTCATGTTTTTCTACACCACTTAAAGCTCCTCCTATTTTTCAGACCGTTTTATTCTACTCATATTTTTCACACCTTTTTCAAACTCTTCATGTTTTTCAACACCACTTCATGCTCCTCCTAATTTTCAGACCGTTTCATGCCCATCTCATTTTTGACACCTTTAGAAGCTTTTCATATTTTTCACACCTTTTGAAGCTCTTCATATTTTTCACACCTTTTCAGGCTTTTCATGTATTTCAACACCGTCTCATGCACCTCCTACTTTTCAGACCGTTTCATGCTCCTCATATGTTTCACACCTTTTTCAGGCTCTTCATGTTTTTCAACACCACTTCAAGCTCTTCCTATTTTTCAGACCGTTTCACGCTCCTCATATTTTTGACAGCTTTTGAAGCTCTTCATATTTTTCACACACTTTCTGTTTTCATGTTTTTCAAAACTGCTTGATGCGCCTCCTATTTTTCAGACAGTTTCATTCTCCTCATATTTTTGACACATTTTGAAGCTTTTCATATATTTCACACCTTATCAGGTTCTTCATGTTACTCAACATCACTTCATGCTCCACCTATATTTCAGACCATTTTATGCTCCTCATATTTTTGACACATTTTGAAGGTCTCTATATTTTTCACACCTTTTCAGGCTCTTCATATTTTTAAACACCGCTTCATGCTCCTCCTATTTTTCAGACCATTTCATGCTCCTCATATTTTTGACACCTTTTGAAGCTCTTCATAGTTTCACACGTTGTCAGGCTCTTCATGTTTTTCTACAACGATTCATGCTCCTCCTATTTTTCAGACCTTTTCATGCACCTCATGTTTTTGACACCTTTTGAAGTTCTTCATATTTTTCACACCTTTTCATGCTCCCCCTATTTTTCAGACCTTTTCATGCACCTCATGTTTTTGACACCTTTTGAAGCTCTTCATGTTTTTTAACACCTTTTCATGCTCCTCCTATATTTCAGACCGTTTCAAGCTCCTCATCTTTTTGACACCTTTTGAAGCTCTTCATATTTTTCACACCTTTTCAGGCTCTTCATGTTTTTCTACACCACTTAATGCTCCTCCTATTTTTCAGACCGTTTTATTCTACTCATATTTTTCACACCTTTTTCAAACTCTTCATGTTTTTCAACACCACTTCATGCTCCTCCTAATTTTCAGACCGTTTCATGCCCATCTCATTTTTGACACCTTTAGAAGCTTTTCATATTTTTCACACCGTTTCTTGCTCCTCCTATTTTTTAGACCGTTTCATGGTCCTCATATTTTTGACACATTTTGAAGCTCTTCATATTTTTCACACCGTTTCTTGCTCCTCATATTTTTCAGACCGTTTCATGCTCCTCGTTTTTCTGACACGTTGTGAAGCTCTTCATATTTTTCAAAGCTTTTCATGCTGTTCATGTTTTTCAACACCCTTTTATGCTCCTCCTATTTTTGAGACCGTTTCATGCTCCTTGTATTTCTGACACCTTGTGAAGATCTTCATATTTTTCACACCTTTTCAGGCGCTTCCTGTTTTTCAACACCGCTTCATGCTTCTCCTATTTTTCAGACCGTTTCATGCTTCTCATATTTTGAAACCTTTTGAAGCTCTTCATATTTTTCACACCTTTTGAAGCTCTTCATATTTTTCACACGTTTTCAGGCCCTTCATGTTTTTCAACACCGTTTCATGTTCCTCGTATTTTTCAGACCGTTTCATGCTTCTCATATTTTGAAACCTTTTGAAGCTCTTCAAATTTTTCACACCTTTTCAGGCTCTTCATGTTTTGAACACCGCTTCATGCTCCTCCTATTTTTTACACCTTATGAAGCTCCTCATATTTTTCACACTTTTTCAGGCTCTTCATGTTTTTGAACACCGTTTCATGCTCCTCCCATTTTTCAGACCGTTTCATGTTCCTCATATATTTGACACCTTTTCAAGCTCTTCATATTTTTCACAACTTTTCAGGCTCTTCACGTTTTTGAACACCGGTTCATGCTCCGCCTATTTTTCAGACTGTTTCATGCTCCTCATATTTTTGACACCTTTGAAGCTCTTCATATATTTCACACCGTTTCAGGCTCTTCATTTGTTTGAACACCGCTTCATGCTCCTCCTATTTTTCAGACTGTTTCATGCTCCTCATATTTTTGACACCTTTGAAGCTCTTCATATATTTCACACCGTTTCAGGCTCTTCATTTTTTTGAACACCACTTCATGCTCCTCCTATTTTTCAGAATGTTTTATGCTCATTTCTTTTTTGACACCTTTTAAAACTCTTCATATTTTTCACACCATTTGAAACTCTTCATATTTTTCCACGTTTTCAAGCTCTTCATGTTTTTCAACACCACTTCAGCCTCCTCCTATTTTTCAGACCGTTTCATGGTCGTCATATTTTGACACGTTTTGAAGCTCTTTATATTTTTCACACCTTTTCAGGCTCTTCATGTTTTTAAACACCGCTTCATGCTCCTCCTATTTTTCAGACCATTTCATGCTCCTCCTATTTTTGACACCTTTTGAAGCTCTTCATATATTTCACACCTTTTCAGCCTTTTCATGTTTTTGAACACTACTTCACTGCTCCTGCTATATTTCAGATCGTGTCATGATCCTAATATTTTTGACAGCTTTTGAAGCCCTTCATATTTTTCACACCTTTTCAGGCTCTTCATGTTTTTCAACACCGCTTCCTGCTCCTCCTATTTTTCAGACCGTTTCATGCTCCACTTTATTTTTGACACCTTTTGAAGCTCTTCATATTTTTCACATCTTTTCAGGCTCTTCATGTTTTTCAACACCGCTTCATGCTCATCCTGCTTTTCAGACCGTTTCATGCTCCTCATATTTTTGACACCTTTTGAAGCTCTTCATATTTTTCACACCTTTTGAAGCTCTTCAAATTTTTCACACGTTTTCTGGCTCTTCATGTTTTTCAACACCACCTCATGCTTCTACTATTTTTCAGACCGATTCATGCTCCTCATGTTTTTCACACCTTTTGAAGCTCTTCATATTTTTCACACTTTTTCAGCCTCTTCATGTTTTTCAACACCACTTCATGATCCTCCTATTTTTCACACCGGTTCATGCTCATCTCATTTTTTACACATTTTGAAGCTGTTCATATTTTTCACACGTTTTGAAACTCTTCATATTTTTCACACGTTTTCTGGCTCTTCATATGTTTCAACACCACTTCATGCTCCTCCTATTTTTCAGGCCGATCCATGCTCCTCATATTTTTCACACCTTTTGAAGCTCTTCATATTTTTCACCCCTTTTCAGGCTCTTCATGTTTTTCAACACCTCTTAATGCTCCTCCTATATTTCAGACCGTTTCATGCTCCTCATGTATTTCACACCTTTTGGAGCTCTTCATATTTTTCACACCTTTTCAGGCTCTTCATGTTTTTCAACACCACTTCATGCTCCTCCTATTTTTCAGACCGTTTCATGCTCCTCATATTTTTGACACCTTTTGAAGCTCTCCATATTTTTCACACCTTTTCAGGCTCTACATATTTTTGAACACGGCTTCATGTTCCTCCTATTTTTCAGACGGTTTCATGCTCCTCATATTTTTGACACCTTTTGAAGCTCTTCATGATTTTCACACCTTTTTGGGCCCTTCATGTTTTTGAACACGGCTTCATGTTCTTCCTATTTTTCAGACCGTTTCATGCTCCTCATATTTTTGACACCTTTTGAAGCTCTTCATATTTTTCACACCTTTTCAGGCTCTTCTGTTTTTCAACACCACTTCATGCTCCTCCTATTTTTCAGACCATTTCATGCTCCTCATATTTTTGACACCTTTTGAATCTCTTAATATTTTTTACACCTTTTCAGCCTCTACATGTTTTTGAACACCGCTTCATGCTCCTCCTATTTTTCAGACCGTTTAATGGTCCTCAATTATTTCACACCTTTTGAAGCTCCTCATATTTTTCACATCTTTTGAAGCTCTTCATATTTTTCACACCTTTTCAGGCTCTGCATGTTATTGAACACCGCTTCATGTTCCTCCAATATTTCAGACCGTTTCTTTCTCCTCATATTTTTGACACCTTTTGAAGCTCCTCATATTTTTCACACCTTTTGAAGCTTTTCATGTATTTCACACCTTTACTGGGTTTTCAGGTTTTGAAGACCGCTTAATGCTCCTCCTATTTTTCACAACTTTTGAAGCTCTTCATATTTTTCGCACCTTTTCAGGCTCTTCATGTTTTTGAACAACGCTTCATGCTCCTCCTATTTTTCAGACCGTTTCTTACTCCTCATATTTTTGACACCTTTTGAAGCTCTTCATATATTTCACACCTTTTCAGTCTCTTCATGTTTACCAACACCACTTCATGCTCCTCCTATTTTTCAGACCGTTTCATGCTGATCTCTTTTTTGACAACTTTTGATGCTCTCATATTTTTCATACCTTTTGAAGCTCTTCATATTTTTCACACCTTTTCAGCCTCTTCATTTTTTTTAAAACCGCTTCATGCTCCTCCTATTTTTCACACCGTTTCATGATCATCTCATTTTTGACACCTTTTGAAGCTCTTCATATATTTCACACCTTGTCAAGCTCTTCATATTTTTCAGACCTTTTCAGGCTCTTCATGTTTTTGAACACCGCTTCATGCTCCTCCTATATTTCAGGCCGTTTCATGCTCCTTATATTTTTGACACCTTTTGAAGCTCTTCATATTTTCACACCTTTTCAAGCTCTTCATATTTTTCACACCCCTTCATGCTCCTCCTATTTTTCAGACCGTTTCATGCTCCTCATATGTTGCACTCCTTTTTCAGGCTCTTCATGATTTTCAACAACACTTCATGCTCCTCCTATTTTTCAGACCGTTTCATGCTCCTCCTATTTTTCTGACCGTTTGATGCACCTCATATTTTGACACCTTTTGAAGCTCTTCATATTTTTTACCTTTTCAGGCTCTTCATATTTTTCAAGACTGCTACATGCTTCTCCTATATTTCCGACCATTTCATGCTCCTCATATTTTTGATACCTTTTGAAGCTCTTCATATTTTTCACACCTTTTCAGGCTCTTCATGTTTTTCAACACCGCTTCATGCTCCTCCTATTTTCCAGACCGTTTCATGCTCCTCATATTTTTGACACCTTTGAAGCTCTTCATATATTTCAAACCTTTTCAGGCTCTTCAAGTTTTTCAACATAGCTTCATGCTCCTCATATTTTTCAGACCGTTTCATTCTCCTCATATTTTTGATACCTTTTGAAGCTCTTCATATTTTTCACACCTTTTCAGGCTCTTCATGTTTTTCAACACCGCTTCATGCTCCTCCTATTTTTCAGACCGTTTCATGCTCCTCATATTTTTGACACCTTTTACAGCACTTCATATTTTTCACATCTTTTCAGGCTCGTCATGTTTTCCAACACCGCTTCATGCTCCTCCTAATTTTCAGACCGTTTCATTCTCCTCATATTTTTGACACCTTTTGAAGCTCTTGATATTTTTCACACCTTTTCAGGCTCTTCATGTTTTTGAACACCGCTTCATGCTCCTCCTATTTTTCAGACCGTTTCATGCAACTCATATTTTTGAGACCTTTTGAAGCTCTTCATATTTTTCACACCTTTTCAGGCTCTTCATGTTTTTCACACCTTTTCAGGCTCTTCATGTTTTTGAACACCATTTCATGCTTCTCCTTTTTTGCAGACCGTTTCATGCTCCTCATATTTTTGACACCTTTGAAGCTCTTCATATATTTCAAACCTTTTCAGGCTCTTCAAGTTTTTCAACATAGCTTCATGCTCCTCATATTTTTCAGACCCTTTCACCCTCCTCATATTTTTGACACCTTTTTGAAGCTCTTCATATTTTTCACACCTTTCCAGGCTCTTCAAGTTTTTGAACACCGTTTCATGATCCTCCTATTTTTCAGACCGTTTCATGCTCCTCATATGTTGACACGTTTTGAAGTTCTTCATATTTTTCACACCTTTTCACGCTCTTCATGTTTTTCAGCACTACTTCATACTCCTCCTATTTTTCAGACCGTTTCATGCTCCTTATATTTTTGACACCTTTTGAAGTTCTTCATATTTTTCAAACTTTTCAGGCTCTTCATCGTTTTCAACACCACTTCATGCTCTTCCTATTTTTCAGACCGTTTCATGCTCCTCATATATTTCACACCTTTTGAAGCTCTTCATGTTTTTTAACACCTTTTCATGCTCCTCCTATATTTCAGACCGTTTCATGCTCCTCATATATTTGACACCTTTTGAAGCTCTTCATATTTTTCACACCTTTTCAGGCTCTTCATATTTTTCAACACCGCTTCAAGCTCCTCCTATTTTTCAGACCGTTTCTTGATCCTCGTATTTTTCACACCTTTGAGGCTCTTCATATATTTCACACCTTTCCAGCCTCTTCATATTTTTCAACACCGCTTCATGCTCCTCCTAATTTTCAGACCGTTTCATTCTCCTCATATTTTTGACACTATTTGAAGCTCTTCATATTTTTCACACCTTTTCAGGCTCTTCATGTTTTTTAACACTTTTTCATGCTCCTCCTATATTTCAGGCCGTTTCATGCTCCTTATATTTTTGACACCTTTTGAAGCTCTTCATATTTTCACACCTTTTCAAGCTCTTCATATTTTTCACACCCCTTCAAGCTCCTCCTATTTATCAGACCATTTCATGCTCCTCATATGTTGCACTCCTTTTTCAGGCTCTTCATGATTTTCAACAACACTTCATGCTCCTCCTATTTTTCAGACCGTTTCATGCTCCTCCTATTTTTCTGACCGTTTCATGCACCTCATATTTTGACACCTTTTGAAGCTCTTCATATTTTTTACCTTTTCAGGCTCTTCATATTTTTCAACACTGCTACATGCTTCTCCTATATTTCCGACCATTTCATGCTCCTCATATTTGATACCTTTTGAAGCTCTTCATATTTTTCACACCTTTTCAGGCTCTTCATGTTTTTCAACACCGCTTCATGCTCCTCCTATTTTCCAGACCGTTTCATTCTCCTCATATTTTTGACACCTTTTGAAGCTCTTGATATTTTTCACACCTTTTCAGGCTCTTCATGTTTTTGAACACCGCTTCATGCTCCTCCTATTTTTCAGACCGTTTCATGCAACTCATATTTTTGAGACCTTTTGAAGCTCTTCATATTTTTCACACCTTTTCAGGCTCTTCATGTTTTTCACACCTTTTCACGCTCTTCATGTTTTTGAACACCATTTCATGCTTCTCCTTTTTTGCAGACCGTTTCATTCTCCTCATATTTTTGACATCTTTTGAAGCTCTTCATATATTTCACACCTTTTCAGGTTTTTCATTTTTTTCAACACCACTTCATGCTCCTCCTATTTTTCAGACCGTTTCATGCTCATCTCATTTTGACACCTTTTGAAGCTCTTCAAATTTTTCACACCTTTTGAAGCTCTTCATATTTTTCCTATTTTTGAAGCTCTTCATATTTTCACACCTTTTCAGGCTCTTCATGTTTTTCAACACCGCTTCATGCTCCTCCTATTTTTCAGACTGTTACATGCTCCTCATATTTTTGACACCTTTTGAAGCTTTTCATATTTTTCACACCTTTTCAGGCTCTTCATTTTTTTCAACACTACTTCTTGCTCCTCCAAATTTTCAGACAGTTTCATACTCATCTAATTTTTGACACCTTTTGAAGCTCTTCATATTTTTCAAACCTTTTGAAGCTCTTCGTATTTTCACACATTTTCAGGCTCTTCATATTTTTGAACACCGCTTCATGCTCCTTCTATTTTTCAGAGAGTTTCATGCTCCTCATGTATTTCTCACCTTTTGAAGCTCTTCATATTTTTCACACCTTTTCAGGATCTTCATGTTTTTCCACACCACTTCATGCTTCTCCTATTTTTCAGCCCGTTTCATGCACCTCATGTATTTCACACCTTTTGAAGCTTTTCATATTTTTCACACCTTTTCAGGCTCTTCACGTTTTGATCACCATTTCATGCTCCTTTATTTTTCAGACCGTTTCATGCACCTCATATTTTTGACACGTTTTGAAGCTCTTCACATTTTTCACACCTTTTCAGGCTCTTCATATTTTTGAACACCGCTTCATGCTCCTCATATTTTTCAGACCGTTTCATTCTCCTCATATTTTTGATACCTTTTGAAGCTCTTCATATTTTTCACACCTTTTCAGGCTCTTCATGTTTTTCAACACCGCTTCATGCTCCTCCTATTTTTCAGACCGTTTCATGCTCCTCATATTTTTGACACTTTTTACAGCACTTCATATTTTTCACATCTTTTCAGGCTCGTCATGTTTTCCAACACCGCTTCATGCTCCTCCTAATTTTCAGACCGTTTCATTCTCCTCATATTTTTGACACCTTTTGAAGCTCTTGATATTTTTCACACCTTTTCAGGCTCTTCATGTTTTTGAACACCGCTTCATGCTCCTCCTATTTTTCAGACCGTTTCATGCAACTCATATTTTTGAGACCTTTTGAAGCTCTTCATATTTTTCACACCTTTTCAGGCTCTTCATGTTTTTCACACCTTTTCAGGCTCTTCATGTTTTTGAACACCATTTCATGCTTCTCCTTTTTTGCAGACCGTTTCATGCTCCTCATATTTTTGACACCTTTGAAGCTCTTCATATATTTCAAACCTTTTCAGGCTCTTCAAGTTTTTCAACATAGCTTCATGCTCCTCATATTTTTCAGACCCTTTCACCCTCCTCATATTTTTGACACCTTTTTGAAGCTCTTCATATTTTTCACACCTTTCCAGGCTCTTCAAGTTTTTGAACACCGTTTCATGATCCTCCTATTTTTCAGACCGTTTCATGCTCCTCATATATTTCACACCTTTTGAAGCTCTTCATATTTTTCACACCTTTTCAGGCTCTTCATGTTTTTCACACCTTTTCACGCTCTTCATGTTTTTGAACACCATTTCATGCTTCTCCTTTTTTGCAGACCGTTTCATTCTCCTCATATTTTTGACATCTTTTGAAGCTCTTCATATATTTCACACCTTTTCAGGTTTTTCATTTTTTTCAACACCACTTCATGCTCCTCCTATTTTTCAGACCGTTTCATGCTCATCTCATTTTGACACCTTTTGAAGCTCTTCAAATTTTTCACACCTTTTGAAGCTCTTCATATTTTTCCTATTTTTGAAGCTCTTCATATTTTCACACCTTTTCAGGCTCTTCATGTTTTTCAACACCGCTTCATGCTCCTCCTATTTTTCAGACTGTTACATGCTCCTCATATTTTTGACACCTTTTGAAGCTTTTCATATTTTTCACACCTTTTCAGGCTCTTCATTTTTTTCAACACTACTTCTTGCTCCTCCAAATTTTCAGACCGTTTCATACTCATCTAATTTTTGACACCTTTTGAAGCTCTTCATATTTTTCAAACCTTTTGAAGCTCTTCGTATTTTCACACCTTTTCAGGCTCTTCATATTTTTGAACACCGCTTCATGCTCCTTCTATTTTTCAGAGAGTTTCATGCTCCTCATGTATTTCTCACCTTTTGAAGCTCTTCATATTTTTCACACCTTTTCAGGCTCTTCATGTTTTTCCACACCACTTCATGCTTCTCCTATTTTTCAGCCCGTTTCATGCACCTCATGTATTTCACACCTTTTGAAGCTTTTCATATTTTTCACACCTTTTCAGGCTCTTCACGTTTTGATCACCATTTCATGCTCCTTTATTTTTCAGACCGTTTCATGCACCTCATATTTTTGACACGTTTTGAAGCTCTTCACATTTTTCACACCTTTTCAGGGTCTTCATATTTTTGAACACCGCTTCATGCTCCTCATATTTTTCAGACCGTTTCATTCTCCTCATATTTTTGATACCTTTTGAAGCTCTTCATATTTTTCACACCTTTTCAGGCTCTTCATGTTTTTCAACACCGCTTCATGCTCCTCCTATTTTTCAGACCGTTTCATGCTCCTCATATTTTTGACACTTTTTACAGCACTTCATATTTTTCACATCTTTTCAGGCTCGTCATGTTTTCCAACACCGCTTCATGCTCCTCCTAATTTTCAGACCGTTTCATTCTCCTCATATTTTTGACACCTTTTGAAGCTCTTGATATTTTTCACACCTTTTCAGGCTCTTCATGTTTTTGAACACCGCTTCATGCTCCTCCTATTTTTCAGACCGTTTCATGCAACTCATATTTTTGAGACCTTTTGAAGCTCTTCATATTTTTCACACCTTTTCAGGCTCTTCATGTTTTTCACACCTTTTCAGGCTCTTCATGTTTTTGAACACCATTTCATGCTTCTCCTTTTTTGCAGACCGTTTCATGCTCCTCATATTTTTGACACCTTTGAAGCTCTTCATATATTTCAAACCTTTTCAGGCTCTTCAAGTTTTTCAACATAGCTTCATGCTCCTCATATTTTTCAGACCCTTTCACCCTCCTCATATTTTTGACACCTTTTTGAAGCTCTTCATATTTTTCACACCTTTCCAGGCTCTTCAAGTTTTTGAACACCGTTTCATGATCCTCCTATTTTTCAGACCGTTTCATGCTCCTCATATGTTGACACGTTTTGAAGTTCTTCATATTTTTCACACCTTTTCATGCTCTTCATGTTTTTCAGCACTACTTCATACTCCTCCTATTTTTCAGACCGTTTCATGCTCCTTATATTTTTGACACCTTTTGAAGTTCTTCATATTTTTCAAACTTTTCAGGCTCTTCATCGTTTTCAACACCACTTCATGCTCTTCCTATTTTTCAGACCGTTTCATGCTCCTCATATATTTCACACCTTTTGAAGCTCTTCATGTTTTTTAACACCTTTTCATGCTCCTCCTATATTTCAGACCGTTTCATGCTCCTCATATATTTGACACCTTTTGAAGCTCTTCATATTTTTCACACCTTTTCAGGCTCTTCATATTTTTCAACACCGCTTCAAGCTCCTCCTATTTTTCAGACCGTTTCTTGATCCTCATATTTTTCACACCTTTGAGGCTCTTCATATATTTCACACCTTTCCAGCCTCTTCATATTTTTCAACACCGCTTCATGCTCCTCCTAATTTTCAGACCGTTTCATTCTCCTCATATTTTTGACACTATTTGAAGCTCTTCATATTTTTCACACCTTTTCAGGCTCTTCATGTTTTTTAACACTTTTTCATGCTCCTCCTATATTTCAGGCCGTTTCATGCTCCTTATATTTTTGACACCTTTTGAAGCTCTTCATATTTTCACACCTTTTCAAGCTCTTCATATTTTTCACACCCCTTCAAGCTCCTCCTATTTATCAGACCATTTCATGCTCCTCATATGTTGCACTCCTTTTTCAGGCTCTTCATGATTTTCAACAACACTTCATGCTCCTCCTATTTTTCAGACCGTTTCATGCTCCTCCTATTTTTCTGACCGTTTCATGCACCTCATATTTTGACACCTTTTGAAGCTCTTCATATTTTTTACCTTTTCAGGCTCTTCATATTTTTCAACACTGCTACATGCTTCTCCTATATTTCCGACCATTTCATGCTCCTCATATTTTTGATACCTTTTGAAGCTCTTCATATTTTTCACACCTTTTCAGGCTCTTCATGTTTTTCAACACCGCTTCATGCTCCTCCTATTTTCCAGACCGTTTCATTCTCCTCATATTTTTGACACCTTTTGAAGCTCTTGATATTTTTCACACCTTTTCAGGCTCTTCATGTTTTTGAACACCGCTTCATGCTCCTCCTATTTTTCAGACCGTTTCATGCAACTCATATTTTTGAGACCTTTTGAAGCTCTTCATATTTTTCACACCTTTTCAGGCTCTTCATGTTTTTCACACCTTTTCAGGCTCTTCATGTTTTTGAACACCATTTCATGCTTCTCCTTTTTTGCAGACCGTTTCATTCTCCTCATATTTTTGACATCTTTTGAAGCTCTTCATATATTTCACACCTTTTCAGTCTTTTCATTTTTTTCAACACCACTTCATGCTCCTCCTATTTTTCAGACCGTTTCATGCTCATCTCATTTTGACACCTTTTGAAGCTCTTCAAATTTTTCACATCTTTTGAAGCTCTTCATATTTTGCACAACTTTTGAAGCTCTTTATGATTTTCAACACCGCTTCATGCTCCTCCTATTTTTCAGACCGTTTCATGCTCATCTCATTTTGACACCTTTTGAAGCTCTTCAAATTTTTCACACCTTTTGAAGCTTTTCATATTTTTCCTATTTTTGAAGCTCTTCATATTTTCACACGTTTTCAGGCTCTTCATGTTTTTCAACACCGCTTCATGCTACTTCTATTTTTCAGAGAGTTTCATGCTCCTCATGTATTTCACACCTTTTGAAGCTCTTCATATTTTTCACAGCTTTTCAGGCTCTTCATATTTTTCAACACCACTTCATGCTTCTCCAATTTTTCAGACCGTTTCATGCTCCTCATATATTTGACACCTTTTGAAGCTCTTCATATTTTTCACACCTTTTCAGGCTCTTCATATTTTTCAACACCGCTTCAAGCTCCTCCTATTTTTCAGACCGTTTCTTGATCCTCATATTTTTCACACCTTTGAGGCTCTTCATATATTTCACACCTTTTCAGCCTCTTCATATTTTTCAACACCGCTTCATGCTCCTCCTAATTTTCAGACCGTTTCATTCTCCTCATATTTTTGACACTATTTGAAGCTCTTCATATTTTTCACAACTTTTCAGGCTCTTCATGTTTTTTAACACTTTTTCATGCTCCTCCTATATTTCAGGCCGTTTCATGCTCCTTATATTTTTGACACCTTTTGAAGCTCTTCATATTTTCACACCTTTTCATGCTCTCCATATTTTTCACACCGCTTCATGCTCCTCCTATTTTTTCAGACCGTTTCATGCTCCTCATATGTTGCACTCCTTTTTCAGGCTCTTCATGATTTTCAACAACACTTCATGCTCCTCCTATTTTTCAGACCGTTTCATGCTCCTCCTATTTTTCAGACCGTTTCATGCTCCTCATATTTTGACACCTTTTGAAGCTCTTCATATTTTTTACCTTTTCAGGCTCTTCATATTTTTCAAGACTGCTACATGCTTCTCCTATATTTCCGACCATTTCATGCTCCTCATATTTTTGATGCTTTTTGAAGCTCTTCATATTTTTCACACCTTTTCAGGCTCTTCACGTTTTTCAACACCGCTTCATGCTCCTCCTATTTTCCAGACCGTTTCATGCTCCTCATATTTTTGACACCTTTGAAGCTCTTCATATATTTCAAACCTTTTCAGGCTCTTCATGTTTTTCAACACCGCTTATGCTCCTCCTATTTTTCAGACCGTTTCATGCTCCTCATATTTTTGACACCTTTACAGCACTTCATATTTTTCACATCTTTTCAGGCTCATCATGTTTTCCAACACCGCTTCATGCTCCTCCTATTTTTCAGACCGTTTCATTCTCCTCATATTTTTGACACCTTTTGAAGCTCTTGATATTTTTCACACCTTTTCAGGCTCTTCATGTTTTTGAACACCGCTTCATGCTCCTCCTATTTTTCAGACCGTTTCATGCAACTCATATTTTTGAGACCTTTTGAAGCTCTTCATATTTTTCACACCTTTTCAGGCTCTTCATGTTTTTCACACCTTTTCACGCTCTTCATGTTTTTGAACACCATTTCATGCTTCTCCTTTTTTGCAGACCGTTTCATTCTCCTCATATTTTTGACATCTTTTGAAGCTCTTCATATATTTCACACCTTTTCAGGTTTTTCATTTTTTTCAACACCACTTCATGCTCCTCCTATTTTTCAGACCGTTTCATGCTCATCTCATTTTGACACCTTTTGAAGCTCTTCAAATTTTTCACACCTTTTGAAGCTCTTCATATTTTTCCTATTTTTGAAGCTCTTCATATTTTCACACCTTTTCAGGCTCTTCATGTTTTTCAACACCGCTTCATGCTCCTCCTATTTTTCAGACTGTTACATGCTCCTCATATTTTTGACACCTTTTGAAGCTTTTCATATTTTTCACACCTTTTCAGGCTCTTCATTTTTTTCAACACTACTTCTTGCTCCTCCAAATTTTCAGACCGTTTCATACTCATCTAATTTTTGACACCTTTTGAAGCTCTTCATATTTTTCAAACCTTTTGAAGCTCTTCGTATTTTCACACCTTTTCAGGCTCTTCATATTTTTGAACACCGCTTCATGCTCCTTCTATTTTTCAGAGAGTTTCATGCTCCTCATGTATTTCTCACCTTTTGAAGCTCTTCATATTTTTCACACCTTTTCAGGCTCTTCATGTTTTTCCACACCACTTCATGCTTCTCCTATTTTTCAGCCCGTTTCATGCACCTCATGTATTTCACACCTTTTGAAGCTTTTCATATTTTTCACACCTTTTCAGGCTCTTCACGTTTTGATCACCATTTCATGCTCCTTTATTTTTCAGACCGTTTCATGCACCTCATATTTTTGACACGTTTTGAAGCTCTTCACATTTTTCACACCTTTTCAGGCTCTTCATATTTTTGAACACCGCTTCATGCTCCTCATATTTTTCAGACAGTTTCATGCTCCTTGTAATTTTGACACCTTTTGAAGCTCTTCATATTTTTCACACCTTTTCAGGCTCTTCATGTTTTTCAACACCACTTGATGCTCCTCCTATTTTTCAGACCGTTTCATGCTCCTCATATGTTTGACACCTTTTGTAGCTCTTCATAATTTTCACACCCTTTCAGCCTCTTCATGTATTTCAACTCCACTTCATGCTCCTCCTATTTTTCAGACCGTTTCATGCTCCTCATATTTTTGACATCTTTAGAAACTCTTCATATCTTTCACACCTTTTCAGACTCTTCATGTTTTTCAACACCGCTTCATGATCCTCCTATTTCTCAGACCGTTTCATTCTCCTCATATTTTTGACACCTTTTGAAGCTCTTCATATATTTCACACCTTTTCAGGCTCTTCAATTTTTTTAACACCACTTCATGCTCCTCCTATTTTTCAGACCGTTTCATGCTCATCTCCTTTTTGACACCTTTTGAAGCTCTTCATATTTTTCACAAGTTCTCAGGCTCTTCATGTTTTTCAACACCGCTTCATGCTCCTCATATTTTTCATACCGTTTCTTGCTTCCCATATTTTTGACACCTTTTGAAGCTCTTCATTTTTTTCACACCTTTTCCGGCTCTTCATGTTTTTCAACACCGCTTCATGCTCCTCCTATTTTTCAGCCCGTTTCATGCTCCTAATATTTTTGACACCTTTTGAAGCTCTTCATATTTTTCACACCTTTTCCGGCTTTTCATGTTTTTCAACACCGCTTCATGCTCCTTCTATTTTTCAGAGAGTTTCATGCTCCTCATGTATTTCACACCTTTTGATGCTCTTCATATTTTTCACACCTTTTCAGGCTCTTCATGTTTTAATCACCATTTCATGCTCCTCTTATTTTTCAGACCGTTTCATGCTCATCTCATTTTTGACACCTTTTGAAGCTCTTCATATATTTCACACATTTTCAGCTCTTCATATTTTTCACACCCTTTCAGGCACTTCATGTTTTTGAACACCGTTTAATGCTCCTCCTATTTTTCAGACCGTTTCATGCTCCTCATATGTTTGACACCTTTTGAAGCTCTTCATATTTTTCACACCTTTTCAGGCTCTTCATGTCTTTCAACAGCGCTTCATGCTCCTCTTATTTTTCAGACCATTTCATGCTACACTCATTTTTCACACCTTTTGAAGCTCTTCATATTTTTCCAACTTTTCCAGGCTCTTCATGTTTTTGAACACCGTTTCATGCTCCTCCTATTTTTCAGACCGTTTCATGCTCCTCATATGTTTGACAAATTTTTCAGGCTCTTAATGTATTTCAACACCACTTCATGCTCCTCCTATTTTTCAGAACGTTTCATGCTCCTCATATTTTTGACAACATTTGAAGCTCTTCATATTTTTCACACCTTTCCAGGCTCTTCATGTTTTTGAACACCGTTTAATGCTCCTCCTATTTTTCAGACAGTTTCTTGCTCCTCATATTTTTGAACATCGTTTAATGCTCCTCCTATTTTTCAGACCGTTTCATGTTCCTCATATTTTTGACACAATTTGAAGCTCTTCATATTTTTCACACCTGCTGAGGCTATTCATGTTTTTGAAATAAGTTTCTTGCTCCTCATATTTTTCAGACCCTTTCACCCTCCTCATATTTTTGATACCTTTTTGAAGCTCTTCATATTTTTCACACCTTTCCAGGCTCTTCAAGTTTTTGAACACCGTTTCATGATCCTCCTATTTTTCAGACCGTTTCATGCTCCTCATATGTTGACACGTTTTGAAGTTCTTCATATTTTTCACACCTTTTCATGCTCTTCATGTTTTTCAGCACTACTTCATACTCCTCCTATTTTTCAGACCGTTTCATGCTCCTTATATTTTTGACACCTTTTGAAGTTCTTCATATTTTTCAAACTTTTCAGGCTCTTCATCGTTTTCAACACCACTTCATGCTCTTCCTATTTTTCAGACCGTTTCACGCTCCTCGTATATTTCACACCTTTTGAAGCTCTTCATGTTTTTCCACACCCCTTCATGCTTCTCCTATTTTTCAGCCCGTTTCATGCTCCTCATGTATTTCACACCTTTTGAATCTCTTCATATTTTTCACACCTTTTCAGGCTCTTCATGTTTTTCACACCGCTTCATGCTCCTTCGATTTTTCAGACCGTTTCATGCTCCTCATGTATTTCTCACCTTTTGAAGCTCTTCATAATTTTCACACCCTTTTAGCCTCTTCATGTTTTTCAACACCACTTCATGCTCCTCCTATTTTTCAGACCGTTTCATTCTCCTCATATTTTTGACATCTTTAGAAACTCTTCATATCTTTCACACCTTTTCAGACTCTTCATGTTTTTCAACACAGCTTCATGATCCTCCTATTTTTCAGACCGTTTCATGCACCTCATATTTTGACACCTTTGAAGCTCTTCATATATTTCACACCTTTTCAGGCTCTTCATTTTTTTCAACACCACTTCATGCTCCTCCTATATTTCAGACCGTTTCATGCTCATCTCATTTTTGACACCTTTTGAAGCACTTCATATTTTTCACAAGTTCTCAGGCTCCTCATGTTTTTCAACACCGCTTCATTCTCCTCCTATTTTTCAGACCGTTTCATGCTTCTCATATTTTTGACACCTTTTGAAGCTCTTCATATATTTCACACCTTTTCAGGCTCTTCATTTTTTTCAACACTACTTCTTGCTCCTCAAAATTTTCAGACCGTTTCATACTCATCTAATTTTTGACACCTTTTGAAGCTCTTCATATTTTTCACACCTTTTGAAGCTCTTCGTATTTTCACACCTTTTCAGGCTCTTCATATTTTTGAACACCGCTTCATGCTCCTTCTATTTTTCAGAGACTTTCAAGCTCCTTATGTATTTCTCACCTTTTGAAGCTCTTCATATTTTTCACACCTTTTCAAGCTCTTCATGTTTTTCCACACCACTTCATGCTTCTCCTATTTTTCAGCCCGTTTCATGCTCCTCATGTATTTCACACCGTTTGAAGCTCTTCATATTTTTCACACCTTTTCAGGCTCTTCACGTTTTGATCACCATTTCATGGTCCTTTATTTTTCAGACCGTTTCATGCTCATCTCATTTTTGACACCTTTTGAAGCTCTTCATATTTTCACACTTTTTCAGGCTCTTCATGTTTTTGAACACCGCTTCATGCTCCTCCTATTTTTCAGACCGTTTCGTGCTCCTCAGATTTTTGACACATTTTGAAGCTCTTCATATTTTTCACACCTTTTCAGGCTCTTCATGTTTTTCAACACCACTTCATGATCCTCCTATTTTTCAGACCGTTTCATGCTCCTCATATTTTTGACACCTTTTGAAGCTCTTCATATTTTTCACACCTTTTCAAGCTCTTCATGTTTTTCAACACCACTTCATGCTCCTCATATTTTTCAGACCGTTTCATGCTCCTCATATTTTTGACACCATTTGAAGCTCTTCATATTTTTCACACCTTTTCAGGCTGTTCATGTTTTTCAACACCACTTCATGCTCCTCCTATTTTTCAGACCGTGTCATGCTCCTCATATTTTTGACACATTTTGAAGCTCTTCATAATTTTCACCCCTTTTCAGGCTCTTCATGTTTTTCAACACCACTTCCTGCTCCTCCTATTTTTCAGACCTTTTCATGCTCCTCATATTTTTGACATCTTTAGAAACTCTTCATATCTTTCACACCTTTTCAGACTCTTCATGTTTTTCAACACCGCTTCATGATCCTCCTATTTCTCAGACCGTTTCATTCTCCTCATATTTTTGACACCTTTTGAAGCTCTTCATATATTTCACACCTTTTCAGGCTCTTCATTATTTCAACACCACTTCATGCTCCTCCTATTTTTCAGACCTTTTCATGCTCATCTCATTTTTGACACCTTTTGAAGCTCTTCATATTTTCACAAGTTCTCAGGCTCCTCATGTTTTTCAACACCGCTTCATGCTCCTCATATTTTTCAGACCGTTTCATGCTTCTCATATATTTGACACCTTTTGAAGCTCTTCATATTTTTCACGCCTTTTCAGGCTCTTCATGTTTTTGATCAGCATTTCATGCTCCTTCTATTTTTCAGCCCGTTTCATGCTCCTCATGTATTTCACACCTTTTGAAGCTCTTCATATTTTTCACACCTTTACAGGCTCTTCACGTTTTAATCACCATTTCATGCTCCTCTTATTTTTCAGACCGTTTCATGCTCATCTCATTTTTGACACCTTTTGAAGCTCTTCATATATTTCACACATTTTCAGCTCTTCATATTTTTCACACCTTTTCAGGCTCTTCATGTTTTTGAACACCGCTTCATGCTCCTTCTCTTTTTCAGACCGTTTCATGCACCTCATATTTTTGACACGTTTTGAAGATCTTCATATTTTTCACACCTTTTCAGGCTCTTCATATTTTTGAACACCGCTTCATGCTCCTCATATTTTTCAGACCGTTTCATGCTCCTTGTAATTTTGACACCTTTTGAAGCTCTTCATATTTTTCACACCTTTTCAGGCTCTTCACGTTTTTCAACACCGCTTCATGCTCCTCCTATTTTTCAGACTATTACATGCTCCTCATATTTTTGACACCTTTTGAAGCTCTTCATATTTTTCACACCTTTTCAGGCTCTTCATGTTTTTCAACACCACTTCATGCTCCTCCTATTTTTCAGACCGTTTCATGCTCCTCATATTATTGACACCTTTTGAAGCTCTTCATATTTTTCACACCTTTTCAAGCTCTTCATGTTTTTCACACCTTTTCAGGCTCTTCATGTTTTTGAACACCGCTTCATGCTTCTCCTATTTTTCAGCCCGTTTCATGCTCCTCATGTATTTCACACCGTTTGAAGCTCTTCATATTTTTCACACCTTTTCAGGCTCTTCACGTTTTGATCACCATTTCATGGTCCTTTATTTTTCAGACCGTTTCATGCTCATCTCATTTTTGACACCTTTTGAAGCTCTTCATATTTTCACACCTTTTCAGGCTCTTCATGTTTTTCAACACCACTTCATGCTCCTCCTATTTTTCAGACCGTTTCATGCTCCTCATATTTTTGACATCTTTAGAAACTCTTCATATCTTTCACACCTTTTCAGACTCTTCATGTTTTTCAACACCGCTTCATGATCCTCCTATTTCTCAGACCGTTTCATTCTCCTCATATTTTTGACACCTTTTGAAGCTCTTCATATATTTCACACCTTTTCAGGCTCTTCATTTTTTTCAACACCACTTCATGCTCCTCCTATTTTTCAGACCGTTTCATGCTCATCTCATTTTTGACACCTTTTGAAGCTCTTCATATTTTTCACAAGTTCTCAGGCTCTTCATGTTTTTCAACACTGCTTCATGCTCCTCATATTTTTCAGACCGTTTCATGCTTCTCATATTTTTGACACCTTTTGAAGCTCTTCATATTTTTCACACCTTTTCAGGCTCTTCATGTTTTTGATCAGCATTTCATGCTCCTTCTATTTTTCAGCCCGTTTCATGCTCCTCATGTATTTCACACCTTTTGAAGCTCTTCATATTTTTCACACATTTTCAGGCTCTTCACGTTTTAATCACCATTTCATGCTCCTCTTATTTTTCAGACCGTTTCATGCTCATCTCATTTTTGACACCTTTTGAAGCTCTTCATATATTTCACACATTTTCAGCTCTTCATATTTTTCACACCTTTTCAGGCTCTTCATGTTTTTGAACACCGCTTCATGCTCCTTCTCTTTTTCAGACCGTTTCATGCACCTCATATTTTTGACACGTTTTGAAGATCTTCATATTTTTCACACCTTTTCAGGCTCTTCATATTTTTGAACACCGCTTCATGCTCCTCATATTTTTCAGACCGTTTCATGCTCCTTGTAATTTTGACACCTTTTGAAGCTCTTCATATTTTTCACACCTTTTCAGGCTCTTCACGTTTTTCAACACCGCTTCATGCTCCTCCTATTTTTCAGACTATTACATGCTCCTCATATTTTTGACACCTTTTGAAGCTCTTCATATTTTTCACACCTTTTCAGGCTCTTCATGTTTTTCAACACCGCTTCATGCTCCTCCTATTTTTCAGACTGTTACATGCTCCTCATATATTTGACACCTTTTGAAGCTCTTCATATTTTTCACACCTTTTCAGGCTCTTCATGTTTTTCAACACCACTTCATGCTCCTCCTATTTTTCAGACCGTTTCATACTCCTCATATTTTTGACACCTTTTGAAGCTCTTCATATTTTTCACACCTTTTCAAGCTCTTCATGTTTTTCACACCTTTTCAAGCTCTTCATGTTTTTGAACACCGCTTCATGCTTCTCCTTATTTCAGCCCGTTTCATGCTCCTCATGTATTTCACACCGTTTGAAGCTCTTCATATTTTTCACACCTTTTCAGGCTCTTCACGTTTTGATCACCATTTCATGGTCCTTAATTTTTCAGACCGTTTCATTCTCATCTCATTTTTGACACCTTTTGAAGCTCTTCATATTTTCACACCTTTTCAGGCTCTTCATGTTTTTGAACACCGCTTCATGCTCCTCCTATTTTTCAGACCGTTTCGTGCTCCTCATATTTTTGACACCTTTTGAAGCTCTTCATATTTTTCACACCTTTTCAGGCTCTTCATGTTTTTCAACACCACTTCATGCTCCTCCTATTTTTCAGACCATTTCATGCTCCTCATATTTTTGACACCTTTTGAAGCTCTTCATATTTTTCACACCTTTTCAAGCTCTTCATGTTTTTCAACACCACTTCATGCTCCTCATATTTTTCAGACCGTTTCATGCTCCTCATATTTTTGACACCATTTGAAGCTCTTCATATTTTTCACAGCTTTTCAGGCTCTTCATGTTTTTCAACACCACTTCATGCTCCTCCTATTTTTCAGACCGTATCATGCTCCTCATATTTTTGACACATTTTGAAGCTCTTCATAATTTTCACCCCTTTTCAGGCTCTTCATGTTTTTCAACACCACTTCCTGCTCCTCCTATTTTTCAGACCGTTTCAGGCTCCTCATATTTTTGACATCTTTAGAAACTCTTCATATCTTTCACACCTTTTGAAACTCTTCATGTTTTTCAACACCGCTTCATGATCCTCCTATTTCTCAGACCGTTTCATTCTCCTCATATTTTTGACACCTTTTGAAGCTCTTCATATATTTCACACCTTTTCAGGCTCTTCATTTTTTTCAACACCACTTCATGCTCCTCCTATTTTTCAGACCGTTTCATGCTCATCTCATTTTTGACACCTTTTGAAGCTCTTCATATTTTTCACAAGTTCTCAGGCTCTTCATGTTTTTCAACACCGCTTCATGCTCCTCATATATTTCAGACAGTTTCATGCTTCTCATATTTTTGACACCTTTTGTAGCTCTTCATATTTTTCACAACTTTTCAGGCTCTTCATGTTTTTGATCAGCATTTCATGCTCCTTCTATTTTTCAGCCCGTTTCATGCTCCTCATGTATTTCACACCTTTTGAAGCTCTTCATATTTTTCACACCATTTCAGGCTCTTCACGTTTTAACCACCATTTCATGCTCCTCTTATTTTTCAGACCGTTTCATGCTCATCTCATTTTTGACACCTTTTGAAGCTCTTCATATATTTCACACATTTTCAACTCTTCATATTTTTCACACCTTTTCAGGCTCTTCATGTTTTTGAACACCACTTCATGCTCCTCCTATTTTTCAGACCCTTTCATGCTCCTCATATTTTTGACACATTTTGAAGCTCTTCATATTTTTCAAACCTTTTCAGGCTCTTCATGTTTTTGATCACCGTTTCTTGCTCCTCCTATTTTTCAGATCGTTTCATGCTCCTCATATTTTTGACACCTTTTGAAGCTCTTCATAAATTTCACACCCTTTCAGGCTCTTCATATTTTTCAACACCACCTCATGCTCCTCCTATTTTTCAGACCGTTTCATGCTCATCTCATTTTTGACATCTTTTGAAACTCTTCATATTTTTCACAAGTTCTCAACTCTTCATGTTTTTCAACACCGCTTCATGCTCCTCATATTTTTCGGACCGTTTCATGCTTCTCATATTTTTGACACCTTTTGAAGCTCTTCATATTTTTCACACCTGTTAAGGCTCTTCATGTTTTTGAACACCGCTTCATGCTCCTCCTCTTTTTCAGACCGTTTCATGCTCCTCATATTTTTGACACCTTTTGAAGCTCTTCATATTTTCACACGTTTTCAGGCTCCTCATGTTTTTGAACACCGCTTCGTGCTCCTCCTATTTTTCAGACCGTTTCCTGCTCCTAATATGTTTGACACATTTTGAAGCTCTTCATATTTTTCACAACTTTTCAGGCTCTTCATGTTTTTGAACACCGCTTCATGCTCCTTCTATTTTTCAGAGAGTTTCATGCTCCGCATGTATTTCACACCTTTTGAAGCTCTTCATATTTTTCACACCTTTTCAGGCTCTTCATGGTTTTCAACACAGCTTCATGTTGGTCCTATTTTTCAGAATGTTTCAGGCTCATCTCATTTTCGACACCTTTTGAAGCTCTTCATATTTTTCACACCTTTTGAAACTCTTCATATTTTTCACACGTTTTCAGGCTCTTAATGTTTTTCAACACCGCTTCATGCTCCTCCTATTTTTCAGACCGTTTCAAGCTCCTCATATTTTTGACACGTTTTGAGGCTCTTCATATTTTTCCAACTTTTCCAGGCTCTTCATGTTTTTGAACACCGTTTCATGCTCTTCCTATTTTTCAGACCGTTTCATGCTCGTCATATTTTTGACAGCTTTTGAAGTTCTTCATATTTTTCAAACTTTTCAGGCTCTTCATCGTTTTCAACATCACTTCATGCTCTTCCTATTTTTCAGACCGTTTCATGCTCCTCATATATTTCACACCTCTTGAAGCTCTTCATGTTTTTTAACACCTTTTCATGCTCCTCCTATTTTTCAGACGTTTTCATCCTCCTCATTTTTTGAAGCTTTTCATATTTTTCACATCTTTTCATGCTCTTCATATTTTTCAACACGGTTTCATGCTCCTCCTGTTTTTCAGACGGTTTAATGCTCCTCATATTGTTGACACCTTTTGAAGCTCTTCATGTTTTTCAACACCGTTTCATGCTCGTCCTATTTTTCAGATCGTTTCATGGTCCTCATATTTTTCAGACCGTTTCAAGCTCCTCATATTTTTGACACCTTTTGAAGCTCTTCATATATTTCACACCTTTTCAGGCTCTTCATGCTTTCAACAGCGCTTCATGCTTCTCCTATTTTTCAGACCGTTTCATGCTCCTCATATTTTTGACACCTTTTGAAGCTCTTCATATATTTCACACCTTTTCAGGCTCTTCATGTTTTTCAACACCGCTTCATGCTCCGCCTATTTTTCAGACCGTTTCATGCTCCTCTTTTTTTTGACACCTTTTGAAGCTTTTCATATTTTTCACACCTTTTCAGGCTCTTCATGTTTTGCAACACAGCTTCATGCTCCTCCTATTTTTCAGACCGTTTCATGCTCCTCATATTTTTGACTGCTTTTGATGCTCTTCATATATTTCAAACCTTTTCAGTCTCTTCATGTGTTTAAACAAGGCTTCATGCTCCTCCTATTTTTCAGACCATTTCAAGCTCCTCATATTTTTGACACCTTTTGAAGCTCTTCATATTTTTAACTCCTTTTCAGGCTCTTCAAGTTTTCAACAACGTTTCATGCTCCTCCTATTTTTCAGACGTTTTCATCCTCCTCATTTTTTTGAAACCTTTTCAAGCTTTTCATATTTCTCACACCTTTTCATGCTTTTCATATTTTTCAACATGGTGTCATGCTCCTCCTGTTTTTCAGACACTTTCATGCTCCTCATATTTTTGACACCTTTTGAAGCTCTTCATATTTTTCACACCTTTTCATGCTCTTTGTGTTTTACAACACCGTTTCATGCTCCTCCTATTTATCAGATGGTTTCAGGCTCCTCATATTTTTGACACCCTTTGAAGCTCTTCATGTTTTTCAACATCCTTTCATGATCATCCTATTTTTTAGACCGTTTCATGGTCCTCATATTTTTCAGACCGTTTCATGCGTCTCATATTTTTGACACCTTTTGCAACTCTTCATATTTCTCACACCTTTTCAGGCTCTTCATGTTTTTCAACACCGTTTCAGGCTCCTCCTATTTTTCAGACCGTTTCACGCTCCTCATATTTTTGAAACCTTTTGAAGCTCTTCATATTTTTCACACATTTTCAGACTCTTCATGTTTTTCAACACCATTTCATGCTCCTCATATTTTTGACACCTTTTTAAGCTCTTCATATTTTTCACACCTTCTCAGGCTTTTCATGGTTCTGAACACCGTTTCATGCTAATCCTATTTTTCAGACCGTTTCACGCTCCTCATATTTTTGAAACCTTTTGAAGCTCTTCATATTTTTAACACCTTTTGAGGCTCTTCAAGTAATTCAACAACGTTTCATGTTCCCCCTATTTTTCAGACCGTATCATGCTCCTCATATTTTTGACAAATTTTGAAGCTCTTCATATTTCTCAGACCTTTTCAGGCTCTTCATCTTTTTCCACACCACTTCATGCTTCTCCTATTTTTCAGACCGTTTCATGCTCCTCATATTTTTGACACCTTTTGAAGCTCTTCATATATTTCACACCTTTACAGGCTCTTCATTTTTTGAACACCGCTTCATGCTCCTCCTTTTTTTCAGACCGTTTCATGCTCCTCATATTTTTGACACCTTTTGAAGCTCTTCATATTTTTCACACTTTTCAGGCTCTTCATGTTTTTCAACACCACTTCAAGCTCCTCCTATATTTCAGACCGTTTCATGATCCTCATATTTTTGACCCCTTTAGAAGCTTTTCATATTTTTCACACCTTTTCAGGCTCTTCATGTTTTACAACACTGCATCATGCTCCTCCTATTTTTCAGACTGTTTCATGCTCTTCATATTTTTCACACGTTTTGAAGCTCTTCATATTTTTCAAACCTTTTCAGTCTCTTCATGTTTTTGAACACCTCATCAATCTCATCCTATATTTCAAACAGTTTCATGCTTCTCATGTATTTCACACCTTTTGAAGCTCTTCATATTTTTCACACCTTTTCAGGCTCTTCATGGTTTTCAACACCTTTGCTTGTTCCTCCTATTTTTCAGACGGCTTCATGCTCCTCAAAATTTTGACACGTTTGAAGCTCTTCATATTTTCACAACTTTTGAAGCTCTTCATATTTTTCACTCGTTTTCAGGTTCTTCATGTTTTTCAACACCGCTTTTTGCTCCTCCGATTTTTCAGACCGTTTCATGCTCCACATGTATTTCACACCTTTTGAAGCTCTTCATATTTTCCACACCTTTTCAGGCTCTTCAGGTTTTTCAACACCGCTTCTTGCTCCTCCTATTTTTCAGACCGTTTCATGCTCCTTATATTTTTCACACCTTTTGAAGCTCTTCATGTTTTTCACACCTTTTCAAGCTCTTCATATTTTTCAAACCTTTTGAAGCTCTTCATATTTTTAACACTTTTTCAGGCTCTTCATGTTTTTGAACAACGCTTCATGCTCCTCCTCTATTTCAGACCGTTTCATACTACTCATGTATTTCACACCTTTTGAAGCTCTTCATATTTTTCACACCTTTTCAGGCTCTTCATGTTTTTGAACACCGCTTCATGCTCCTCATTTTTTCACACCGTTTCATGCTCTTAATATTTTTGAAACCTTTTGAAGCTCTTCATATTTTTCAGACTTTTACAGGCTCTTCATGTTGTTGAACACCCTTCTTGCTCTTCCTATTTTTCAGACCGTTTCATGCTCCTCTTGTATTTCACACCTTTGAAGCTCTTCATATTTTTCACACCTTTTAGGGCTCTTCATGTTTTTGAACACCACTTCATGCTCCTCATATTTGTCAGACCGTTCCATGCTCCTCATATTTTTGACAGCTTTTAAAGCTCTTCATACTGTTCACACCTTTTCAGGCCCTTCATGTTTTTAAACACCACTTTATGCTCCTCCTATTTGTCAGACCGTTTCATGCTCCTCATATTTTTGACACCTTTTGAAGCTCTTCATAATTTTCACACCTTTTCAGGCTCTTCATGTTTTTAAACACCGCTTCATGCTCCTCCTATTTTTCAGACAGTTTCATGCCCCTCATGTATTTCACACCTTTTGAAGCTCTTCATAATTTTCACACCATTTCAGGCTCTTCATGATTTTCAATTCCGCTTCATGATCCTCCTATTTTTCAGACCGTTTCATGCTCATCTCATTTTTGACACCGTTTGAAACTCTTCATGTTTTTCACACCTTTTCAGGCTTTTCATGTTTTTGAACACCGCTTCATGCTCCTCCTATTTTTCACACCTTTTGAAGCTCTTCATATTTTTCTCACCTTTTCAGGCTGTTCATGTTTTTGAACACCGTTTCATGTTGCTACTATTTTTCAGACTCTTTCATGCTCGTCATATTTTTGACACCTTTTGAAGCTCTTCGTATTTTTCACACCTTTTCAGGCTCTTCATGTTTTTGAAAACCGCTTCATGCTCCTAGTGTTTTTCACACCTTTTGAGGCTCTTCATATTTTTCACACCTTTTCGGGCTCTTCATGTTTTTCAACTCCGCTCATGCTCCTCCTATTTTTCAGACCATTTCATGCTCCTCATATTTTTGACACGTTTTGAGGCTCTTCATATTTTTCACACCATTTCAGGCTCTTCTTGTTTTTGAACACCGTTTCATGCTCCTCCTATTTTTCAGACCGTTTCATGCTCCTCATGTATTTCACACCTTTTGAGGCTCTTCATAATTTTCACACCTTTTCAGGCTCTACATGTTTTTCAACACCACTTCATGCTTCTCTTATTTTTCAGACCGATTCATGTTCCTCATATTTTTGACACCTTTTCAAGCTCTTCATATTTTTCACACCTTTTCAAGCTCTTCATGTTTTTCAACACCGCTTCATGCTCCTCATCTTTTTCAGACCGTTTCATGCTCCTCATATTTTTCACACCTTTTGAAGCTTTTCATATTTTTCACAACTTTTCAGGCTCTTCATGTTTTTGATCACCGTTTCATGCTCCTCCTATTTTTCAGACCGTTTCATGCTCCTCATATTTTGACACCTTTTTAAGCTCTTCATATTTTTCACACCTTTTCAGGCTCTTCATGTTTTTCAAAACCGCTTCATGATCCTCCAATATTTCAGACCGTTTCATGCTCCTCATATTTTTCACACCTTTTGAAGCTCTTCGTATTTTTCACACCTTTTCAGACTCTTCATGTTTTTCAACACTGCTTCACGCTCCTCCTATTTTTCAGACCGTTACATGCTCATCTCTTTTTTGACACCTTTTGAAGCTCTTCATAGTTTTCATAGCTTTTGAAGCTCTTCATATTTTTCACACGTTTTCAGGCTCTTCATGTTTTTCAACACCGCTTCATGCTCCTCCTATTTTTCAGCCCGTTTCATGCTCCTCATATTTTTAACACGTTTTGAAGCTCTTCATATTTTTCACACCTTTTCAGGATCTTCATGTTTTTCAACACCGTTTCATGCTCCTCCTATTTTTCAGACGGTTTCATGCTCCTCATATTTTTGACACGTTTTGAAGCTCTTCATATTTTTCACACCTTTTCAGTCTCTTCATGTTCTTCAACACCGCTTCTTGCTCCTCCTATTTTTCAGACCGTTTAATCCTTCTAATATTTTTGACACCTTTTGAAACGCTTCATATTTTTCACACCTTTTCAGGCTCTTCATATTTTTGGACACCGTTTCATGCTCCTCCTATTTTTCAGACCGTTTCATGCTCCTCATATTTTTGACACTTTTTCAAGCTCTTCATATTTTTCACACCTTTTCAGGCTTTTCATGTTTTTGAACACCGCATCATGCTCCTCCAATTTTTCACACCTTTTGAAGCTCTTCATATTTTTCACACCTTTTCAGGCTCTTCAGGTTTTTGAACCCCCCTTCATGCTCCTCCTATTTTTCAGACCGTTTCATGCTCCTCATGTATTTCACACCTTTTGAAGCTCTTCATATTTTTCACACCTTTTCACGCCCTTCATGTTTTTGAACACCGCTTCATGCTCCTCTTATTTTTCAGACTGTTTCATTTTCCTCATATTTTTCACACCTTTTGAAGCTCTTCATATTTTTCACATCTTTTCAAGCTCTTCTTGTTTTTGAACAATGTTTCATGTTCTTCTTTTTTTCAGACCGTTTCATGCTCATCTCATTTTTTACACCTTTAGAAGCTCTTCATATTTTTCACACCTTTTGAAGCTCTTCATATTTTTCACACGTTTTCAGACTCTTCATGTTTTTCAACACCGTTTCATGCTCCTCCTATTTTTCAGACCGCTTCATGCTCCTCATAATTTTGACACCTTTTGAAGCTCTTCATATTTTTCACACCTTTTCAGGCTTTAAATGTTTTTGAACACCGCATCATGCTCCTCCAATTTTTCACACCTTTTGAAGCTCTTCATATTTTTTGCACACCTTTTCAGGCACTTCATGTTTCTAAACACCGCGTCATGCTCCTCCTATTTTTCAGATCGTTTCATGCTTCTCATATTTTTCACACATTTTGAAGCTCTTCATATTTTTCACACCTTTTCAGGCACTTCATGTTTCTAAACACCGCGTCATGCTCCTCCTATTTTTCAGACCGTTTCATGCTCATCTCATATTTGACACCTTTTGAAGCCCTTCATATTCTTCACAACTTTTGAAGCTCTTCATATTTTTCACACCTTTTGAAGCTCTTCATAATTCTCACACCTTTTCAGACTCTTCATGTTTTTCAACACCCTTCTTGCTCCTCCTAATTTTCAGACCGTTTCATGCTCCTCATATTTTTCACACATTTTGAAGCTCTTCATATTTTCCACAACTTTTCAGGCTCTTCATATTTTTCACACATTTTCAGGCTCTTCTTGTTTTTGAACACAGCTTCATGCTCATCCTATTTTTCAGACCGTTTCATGCTCCACATATTTTTGACACCTTTTGAAGCTCTTCATATATTTCACACCTTTTCAGGCTCTTCATGTTTTTAACACCGTTTCATGCTTCTCCTATTTTTTAGACCGTTTCATGCTCCGCATAATTTTCACACCTTTTGCGGCTCTTCATATTTTTCACACCTTTTCAGGCTCTTCATATTTTTGAACAATTCTTGATGCTCCTCCTAATTTCAGATCGTTTCATGATCCTCATATTTTTGACACCTTTTGAAGCTCTTCGTATTTTACCCACCTTTTCAGTCTCTTCATGTTTTTGATCACCGCTTCATGCTCCTTCTATTATTCAGACCGTTTCATGCTCCTCATATATTTAACACCATTTGAAGCTCTTCATTTTTTTCATACCTTTTCAGGCTCTTCATGTTTGTCAACGCAGCTTCATACTCCTCCTATTTTTCAGACCGTATCATGCTCCTCATAATTTTCACACCTTTTGCGGCTCTTCATATTCTTCACGCCTTTTGAGGCTCTTCATGTTTTTGAACACCGCTTCATGCTCCTCCTATTTTTCAGACCATTCATTCTCCTCATGTAATTCACACCTTTTGATGCTGTTCCTATTGTTCACAACTTTTCAGGCTCTTCAGGTTTTTCAACACCGCTTCATGCTCCCCCTATTTTTCAGACTGTTTCATGCTCCGCATATTTTTCACACCTTTTGAAGCTCTTCATATTTTTCACACATTTTCAGGCTCTTCTTGTTTTTGAACACAGCTTCATGCTCATCCTATTTTTCAGCCCGTTTCATGCTCCACATATTTTTGACACCTTTTGAAGCTCTTCATATTTTTCACACCTTTTCAGGCTCTTCATGTTTTTAACACCGTTTCATGCTTCTCCTATTTTTTGGACCGTTTCATGCTCCGCATAATTTTCACACCTTTTGCGGCTCTTCATATTTTTCACACCTTTTCAGGCTCTTCATGTTTTGAACACCGCTTCATGCTCCTCCTATTTTTCAGACCGTTCATTCTCCTCATGTAATTCACAACTTTTGAGCACTTCCTATTTTTCACAACTTTTCAGGCTCTTCATGTTTTTGAAAACCACTTCATTCTCCTCCTATTTTTCAGATCGTTTCATGATCCTCATATTTTTGACACCTTTTGAAGCTCTTCATATATTTCACACCTTTTCAGGCTCTTCATGTTCTTTAACACCGATTCATGCTCCTCCTACTTTTCAGACCGTTTCATGCTCCTCATATTTTTGACACCTTTTGAAGCTCTTCATGTCTTTCACACCTTTTCGACCTCTTCCTGTTTTTCAACACCGTTTCATGCTCCTCCTATTTTTTAGAGCGTTTCATGCTCGTCGTATTTTTGACACCTTTTGAAGCTCTTCATATTTTTCACACCTTTTCAGGCTCTTCATGTTTTCAACACCGTTTCATGCTCCTCCTATTTTTAGACCCTATCATGCTCCTCATATTTTGACACCTTTTGAAGCTCTTCATATTTTTCACAACTTTTCAGGATTTTCATGTTTTTGAACACAGTTTCATTCTCCTCATATTTTTCACACATTTTCAAGCTCTTCATATTTTTCACACCTTTTCAGGCTCTTCATGTTTTTGAACACCGTTTCATGCTCCTCCTATATTTCAGAACTTTTCATGCTCCTCATTTTTTTGACAGCTTTTGAAGCTTTTCATATATTGCACACCTTTTCAGGCTTTTCATGTTTTTGAACACCACTTCATGCTCCTCCTATTTTTCAGACCATTTCATGCTCCTCGTTTTTTTCACACCTTTTGAAGCTCTTCATATTTTTCACAGCTTTTCAGGCCCTTCATGTGTTTGAACACCGTTTCATGCTCCTCCTATATTTCAGACCGTTTCATGCTCCTCATATTTTTGACACCTTTTGAAGCTCTTCATATATTTCGCACCTTTACACGCTCTTCATGTTTTTCAAAACCGCTTCTTGCTCCTCCTTTTTTCAGTCCGTTTCATGCTCTTCACATTTTTGACACCATTTGAAGCTCTTCATATTTTTTCACACCTTTTCAGGCTCGTCATTTTTTTCAACAGGCTTCATGCTCCTCCTAATTTTAGACCGTTTCATGCTTCTCATATTTTTCCCACTCTTTCAGGCTATTCATATTTTTGAAAACCACTTCATTCTCCTCCTATTTTTCAGATCGTTTCATGCTCCTCATATTTTTCACAGCTTTTGAAGCTCTTCATATTTTTCACAACTTTTCAGGCTTTTCATGTTTTTGAAGACCGTTTCATGCTCCTCATATATTTGACACCTTTTGAAGCTCTTCATATTTTTCACACCTTTTAATGCTCTTCATATTTTTCAACACCATTTCATGCTCCTCCTGTTTTTCAAACGGTTTAATGCTTCCCATAATTTTGACACCTTTTGAAGCTCTTCATATTTTTCACACCTTTTCAGGATTTTCATCTTTTTGAACACAGTTTCATTCTCCTAATATTTTTCACACATTTTCATGCTCTTCATATTTTTCACACCTTTTAAGGCTCTTCATGTTTTTGAAAACCGTTTCATGCTCCTCCTATTTTTCAGACCGTTTTATGCTCCTCATGTTTTTGAGACGTTTTGAAGCTCTGCATATTTTTCATACCTTTCAGGCTTTTCATGTTTTTGAACACCGTTACATGCTCCTCCTATTTTTCATACCATTTCATGCTCGTCATATTTTTGACACCTTTTGAAGCTCTTCATATTTTTCACACCTTTTCAGGCTCGTTATGTTTTTCAACGCCGTATCATGCTCCTCCTATTTTTCAGACCGTTTCATGCTCCTCATATCTTTGACACCTTTTGAAGCTCTTCATATTTTTCACACCATTTCAGGCTCTTCAAGTTTTTGAACAAGGCTTCATGCTCCTCCTATTTTTCAGACCTCTTCATGATCATCTCATTTTTGACACCTTTGAAGTCCTTCGTAATTTTCACACCTTTTGAAGCTCTTCATATTTTTCACAACTTTTGAAGCTCTTCATATTTTTCACAGCTTTTCAGGCACTTCATATTTTTCAACAGCACTTCATGCTCCTCCTATTTTTCAGACCGTCATGCTCCTCATATTGTTGACACTTTTTGAAGCTCTTCACATTTTTCACACCTTTTCAGGCCTTTCATGTTTTTCAACACTGCTTCATGCTCCTCCTATTTTTCAGACTGTTTCATGCTCCTCATGTATTTCACACCTTTTGAAGCTCTTCATATTTTTCACACCTTTTCAGGCTCTTCTTGTTTTTGAACACCGCTTCCTGCTGCTCCTATTTTTCAGACTGTTTCTTTCTCCTCATATTTTTGACACCTTTTGAAGCTCTTCATATATTTCACACCTTTTCAGGCTCTTCATGTTTTTGAACACCCCTTCATGCTCCTCCTGTTTTTCAGATCGTATCATGCTCCTCATATATTTGACACCTTTTGCAGCTCTTCATATATTTCAAACCTTTTCAGGTTCTTCATGTTTTTCAACACCGCTTCATGCTCCTCTTATTTTTCAAACCGTTTCATGCTCCTCATATTTTTCACACGTTTTGAAGCTCTTCATATATTTCACTCCTTTCAGGCTCTTCATGTTTTAAACACTGCTTCATGCTCCTCCTATATTTCAGACCGTTTCATTCTCCTCATTTTTTTTGACACATATTGATGCTTTTCCTATTTTCACAAATTTTGAGACTCTTCATGTTTTTGAACACCATTTCATGCTCCACCTATTTTTCAGACCGTTTCATGCTCCTCATATTTTTGACACCTTTAGAAGCTTTTCATATTTTTTCACAACTTCTGAAGCTCTTCATATTTTTCACACCTTTTCAGGCTCTTCATAATTTTTAACACCGCTTCATGCTCCTCCTGTTTTTCAGAACGTTTCATGCTCATCTCATGTTTTACACCTATTGAAGCTCTTCATATTTTCCACACCTTTTGAAGCTCTTCTTATTTTCACATTTTTGAAGCTCTTCATATTTTTCACACGTTTTCGGGGCCTTCATGTTTTTCAACACCGCTTCATGATCCTGCTATTTTTCAGACCGTTTCATGCTCCTCATATTTTTGACACCTTTTGACGCTCTTCATATTTTTCACACCTTTTGAAACTCTTCATATATTTCACACCATTTCAGGCTCTTCATGTTTTTCAACACCACTTCATGCTCCTCCTATTTTTCAGACCCTTTCATGCTAATCTAATTTTTGAAACCTTTTGAATCTCTTCATATTTTTCACACCATTTCAGGCTCTTCATGTTTTTGAACACCGCTTCATGCTCCTCCTATTTTTCAGACCGTTTCATGCTCCTCATATATTTGTTAACTTTTGAAGCTCTTCATTGTATTCACAGCTTTTCAGGCTCTTCATGTTTTTGAACACCACTTCATGGTCCTCCTATTTTTCAGACCGTTACATGCTCCTCATATTTTTGACACCTTTTGAAGCTCTTCATATTTTTCACACCTTTTCAGGCTCTTCATGTTTTTGTTTCTTTTTTTTTTTAAATTATTTTTATTTTTCTTTTCCAGTGGGTTTTGTCATACATTGGTATGAATCAGCCATGGATTTACATGTATTCCCAATCCCAATCCCCCCTCCCACCTCCCTCTCCACCCGATTCCTCTGGGTCTTCCCAGTGCACCAGGCCGGAGCACTTGTCTCGTGAATCCCACCTGGGCTGGTGATCTGTTTCACCGTAGATAGCATACATGGTGTTCTTTTGAAATATCCCACCCTCACATTCTCCCACAAAGTTCAAAAGTCTGTTCTGTATTTCTGTGTCTCTTTTTCTGTTCTGCATATAGGGTTATCGTTATCACCTTTCAAATTCCATATACATGTGTCAGTATGCTGTAATGTTCTTTATCTTTCTGGCTTACTTCACTCTGTATAATGGGCTCCAGCTTCATCCATCTCATTAGGACTGGTTCAAATGAATTCTTTTTACTGGCTGAGTAATATTCCAAGGTGTATATGTACCACAGCTTCCTTATCCATTCATCTGCTGATGGGCATCTAGGTTGCTTCCATGTCCTGGCTATTATAAACAGTGCTGCGATGAACATTGGGGTGCACGTGTCTCTTTCAGATCTGGTTTCCTCAGTGTGTATGCCCAGAAGTGGGATTGCTGGGTCATATGGCAGTTCTATTTCCAGTTTTTTAAGAAATCTCCACACTGTTTTCCATAGCGGCTGTACTAGTTTGCATTCCCACCAACAGTGTAAGAGGGTTCCCTTTTCTCCACACCCTCTCCAGCATTTATTACTTGTAGACTTTTGGATAGCAGCCATCCTGACTGGCGTGTAATGGTACCTCATTGTGGTTTTGATTTGCATTTCTCTAATAATCAGTGATGTTGAGCATCTTTTCATGTGTTTGTTAGCCATGTGTATGTCTTCTTTGGAGAAATGTCTGTTTAGTTCTTTGGCCCATTTTTTGATTGGGTCATTTATTTTTCTGGAATTGAGCTGCAGGAGTTGCTTGTATATTTTTGAGATTAATCCTTTGTCTGTTTCTTCATTTGCTATTATTTTCTCCCAATCTGAGGGCTGTCTTTTCACCTTACTTATAGTTTCCTTTGTAGTGCAAAAGCTTTTAAGTTTCATTAGGTCCCATTTGTTTAGTTTTGCTTTTACTTCCAATATTCTGGGAGGTGGGTCATAGAGGATCTTGCTTTGATTTATGTCGGAGAGTGTTTTGCCTATGTTCTCCTCTAGGAGTTTTATAGTTTCTGGTCTTACATTTAGATCTTTAATCCATTTTGAGTTTATTTTTGTGTATGGTGTTAGAAAGTGTTCTAGTTTCATTCTTTTACAAGTGGTTGACCAGTTTTCCCAGCACCACTTGTTAAAGAGGTTGTCTTTTTTCCATTGTATACCCTTGCCTCCTTTGTCAAAGGTAAGGTGTCCATAGGTTCGTGGATTTATCTCTGGGCTTTATATTCTCTTCCATTGATCTATATTTCTGTCTTTGTGCCAGTACCATACTGTCTTGATGACTGTGGCTTTGTAGTAGAGTCTGAAGTCAGGCAGGTTGATTCCTCCAGCTCCATTCTTCTTTCTCAAGATTACTTTGGCTATTCGAGGTTTTTTGTATTTCCATACAAATTGTGAAATTCTTTGGTCTAGTTCTGTGAAAAATACCATTGGTAGCTTGATAGGGATTGCATTGAATCTCTAGACTGCTTTGGGTAGAATAGCCATTTTGACAATATTAATTCTTCCAATCCATGAACATGGTATGTTTCTCCATCTGTTTGTGTCCTCTTTGATATCTTTCATCAGTGTTTTATAGTTTTCTATGTATAGGTCCTTTGTTTCTTTAGGTAGATATACTCCTAAGTATTTTATTCTTTTTGTTGCAATGGTGAATGGTATTGTTTCCTTAATTTCTCTGTCTGTTTTTTCATTGTTAGTATATAGGAATGCAAGGGATTTCTGTGTGTTAATTTTATATCCTGCAACTTTACTATATTCATTGATTAGCTCTAGTAATTTTCTGATAGAGTCTTTAGGGTTTTCTGTACAGAGGATCATGTCATCTGCAAACAGTGAGTTTTACTTCTTCTTTTCCTATCTGGATTCCTTTTACTTCTTTTTCTGCTCTGATTGCTGTGGCCAGAACTTCCAACACTATGTTGAATAGTAGTGGTGAGAGTGGGCACCCTTGTCTTGTTCCTGATTTCAGGGGAAATGCCTTCAATTTTTCACCATTGAGGGTGATGCTTGCTGTGGGTTTGTCATATATAGCTTTTATTATGTTGAGGTATGTTCCTTCTATTCCTGCTTTTTGGAGAGTTTTAATCATAAATGAGTGTTGAATTTTGTCAAAGGCTTTCTCTGCATCTATTGAGATAATCATATGGTTTTTATCTTTCAATTTGTTAATGTGGTGTTTTACATTGATTGATTTGTGGATATTAAAGAATCCTTGCATTCCTGGGATAAAGCCCACTTGGTCACGGTGTATGATTTTTTTAATATGTTGTTGGATTCTGTTTGCTAGAATTTTGTTAAGGATTTTTGCATCTTTGTTCATCAGTGATATTGGCCTGTAGTTTTCTTTTTTTGTGGCATCTTTGTCTGGTTTTGGAATTAGGGTGATGGTGGCCTCATAGAATGAGTTTGGAAGCTTACCTTCTTCTGCAATTTTCTGGAAGAGTTTGAGTAAGATAGGTGTTAGCTCTTCTCTAAATTTTTGGTAGAATTCAGCTGTGAAGCCATCTGGTCCTGGGCTTTTGTTTGCTGGAAGATTTTTGATGACAGTTTCGATTTCCTTGCTTGTGATGGGTCTGTTAAGATCTTCTATTTCTTCCTGGTTCAGTTTTGGAAAGTTAAACTTTTCTAAGAATTTGTCCATTTCATCCAAGTTGTCCATTTTATTGGCATAGAGCTGCTGGTAGTAGTCTCTTATGATCCTTTGTATTTCAGTGTTGTCTGTTGTGATCTCTCCATTTTCATTTCTAATTTTGTTAATTTGGTTTTTCTCTCTTTGTTTCTTAATGAGTCTTGCTAATGGTTTGTCAATTTTGTTTATTTTTTCAAAAAACCAGCTTTTAGCTTTGTTGATTTTTGCTATGGTCTCTTTATTTCTTTTGCATTTATTTCTGCCCTGATTTTTAAGATTTCTTTCCTTCTGCTAACTCTGGGGTTCTTCATTTCTTCCTTCTCTAATTGCTTTAGGTGTAGAGTTAGGTTATTTAATTGGTTTTTTTTCTGTTTCTTGACGTAAGCCTGTAATGCTATGAACCTTCCCCTTAGCACTGCTTTTACAGTGTCCCATAGGTTTTGGCTTGTTGTGTTTTCATTTTCATTCATTACTATACATATTTTGATTTCTTTTTTGATTCCTTCTATGATTTGTTGGTTATTCAGAAGCGTGTTATTTAGCCTCCATATGTTTGAAGTTTTAACAATTTTTTCCCTGTAATTGAGATCTAATCTTACTGCACTGTGGTCAGAAAAGATGACTGGAATGATTTCAATTTTTTTGAATATTCCAAGACCAGATTTATGGCCCAGGACGTGATCTATTCTGGAGAATGTTCCGTGTGCACTTGAGAAAAAGGTGAAGTTGATTGTTTTGGGGTGAAATGTCCTATAGATATCAATTAGGTCTAGCTGGTCCAATGTGTCATTTAAGGTTTGTGTTTCCTTGTTAATTTTCTGTTTAGTTGACCTATCCATAGTTGTGAGTGGGGTATGTTTTTGAACACCGCTTAATGCTCCTCCTATTTTTCAGACCGTTACATGGTCCTCATATTTTTGACACCTTTTAAAGCTCTTAATATTTTTCACACCTTTTCAGGCTCTTCACGTTTTTGAACACAGCTTCATGCTCCTCCTATTTTTCAGACCGTTTCATGCTCCTGATATTTTTGACACCTTTTGAAGCTCTTCATATTTTTCACACCTTTTCATGCTCTTCATGTTTTTCAACACCGCTTCATGTTCCTCCTATTTTTCAGACCGTTTCATGCTCCTCATATTTTTGACACCTTTTGAAGATCTTCATATTTTTCACACCTTTTCAGACTCTTCATGTTTTTGAACACGGTTTCATGCTCCTCCTTTTTTTCAGACCATTTCATGCTCCTCATATATTTGACACCTTTTGAAGCTCTTCATATATTTCACACCTTTTCAGGCCTTTCATGTTTTTCAACACTGCTTCATGCTCCTCCTATTTTTCAGACTGTTTCATGCTCCTCATGTATTTCACACCTTTTGAAGCTCTTCATATTTTTCACACCTTTTCAGGCTCTTCTTGTTTTTGAACACCGCTTCCTGCTGCTCCTATTTTTCAGACCGTTTCTTTCTCTTCATATTTTTGACACCTTTTGAAGCTCTTCATATACTTCACACCTTTTCAGGCTCTACATCTTTTCAACGCCACTTCATGCTCCTCCTATTTTTCAGATCGCTTAATGCTAATCTCAATTTTGACACATTTTGAAGCTCTTCATATTTTTCACACCTTTTGAAGCTCTTCATATATTTCACACCTTTTCAGTCTCTTCGTCTTTTCAACACCGCTTCATGCTCCTCCTATTTTTCAGAACGCTTCATACTCATCTCATTTTTGACACCTTTTGAATCTCTTCATATTTTTCACACCTTTTCAGGCTCTTCATGATTTTGAACAACGATTCATTCTCTTCCTATTTTTCAGACTGTTTCATGCCTTTCATATTTTTGTCACCTTTTGAAGCTCTTCATATTTTTCACACCTTTCCAGGCTCTTCGTGTTTCTCAAAACCACTTTATGCTCCTCCTATATTTCAGACCATTTCATTCTCCTCATATTTTTGAAACCTTTTGAAGCTCTTCATATTTTTCACACCTTTTCGGGCTCTTCATGTTTCTGAACACCGCTTCATGCTCCTCCTATTTTTCAGATCTTTTCATGCTACTCATATTTATGACAACTTTTGAATGTCTTCGTATTTGTCACACCTTTTCAGGCTGTTCATGTTTTTGAACACCACCTCATGCTTCTCCTATTTTTCAGACGTTTCATGCTCCTCATATTTTTGACACCTTTTGAAGCTCTTCATATTTTTCACACCTTTTCAGGCTCTACATGTTTTTGAACACGGCTTCATGTTCCTCTTATTTTTCAGACGGTTTCATGCTCCTCATATTTTTGACCCCTTTTGAATCTCTTCATATTTTTTACACCTTTTCGGGCTCTTCATGTTTTTGAACACGGATTCATGTTCCTCCTACTTTCAGACCATTTCATGCTCCTCATATTTTTGACACCTTTTGAATCTGCTCATATTTTTCACACATTTGGAGCTCTTCATATATTTCACACCTTTTCTGGCACTTCTTGTTCTTCAACACCACTTCATGCTCCTCTTATTTTTCATACCGTTGCATGCTTATCACATTTTTGACACCTTTTAAAGCTCTTCATATATTTCACAAATTTTCAGGCTCTTCATGTTTTTCAACACCGCTTCATGCTTCTCCTATTTTTCAGACCTTTTCATGCTCCTCATATTTTTGACACCTTTTGAAGTTCTTCATATTTTAAACCTTGTCAGGCTCTACATGTTTTTGATCACGGCTTCATGTTCCTCCTATTTTTCAGACGGTTTCATGCTCCTCATATTTTTGACACCTTTTAAAGCTCTTCATATTTTTAACACATTTTCAATCTCTTCATGTTTTTCAACAACGCTTCATACTCCTCCTATTTTTCACACCTTTTGAAGCTCTTCATATTTTTCACACCTTTTCAGGCTCTTCATGTTTTTGAACACCGTTTCATGCTCCCCCTATATTTCAGAGCGTTTCATGCTCATCTCATTTTTGACACCTTTTGAAGCTCTTCATATTTTCACACCTTTTGAAGCTCTTCATTTTTTTCACACCTTTTCAGGCTCTTCATGTTTTTGAACACCCCTTCATGCTCCTCCTGTTTTTCAGATCGTATCATGCTCCTCATATATTTGACACCTTTTGCAGCTCTTCATATATTTCAAACCTTTTCAGGTTCTTCATGTTTTTCAACACCGCTTCATGCTCCTCTTATTTTTCAGACCGTTTCATGCTCCTCATATTTTTCACACGTTTTGAAGCTCTTCATATATTTCACTCCTTTCAGGCTCTTCATGTTTTAAACACTGCTTCATGCTCCTCCTATATTTCAGACCGTTTCATTCTCCTCATTTTTTTTGACACATATTGATGCTTTTCCTATTTTCACAAATTTTGAGACTCTTCATGTTTTTGAACACCATTTCATGCTTCTCCTATTTTTCAGATCGTTTCATGCTCTTCATATTTTTGACACCTTTTGAAGCTCTTCATATTTTTCACACCTTTTAAGGCTCTTCATGTTTTTCAACACGACTTCATGCTCCACCTATTTTTCAGACCGTTTCATGCTCCTCATATTTTTGACACCTTTAGAAGCTTTTCATATTTTTTCACAACTTCTGAAGCTCTTCATATTTTTCACACCTTTTCAGGCTCTTCATAATTTTTAACACCGCTTCATACTCCTCCTGTTTTTCAGAACGTTTCATGCTCATCTCATGTTTTACACCTATTGAAGCTCTTCATATTTTCCACACCTTTTGAAGCTCTTCTTATTTTCACATTTTTGAAGCTCTTCATATTTTTCACACCTTTTCAGTCTCTTCATGTTTTTCAACACCGCTTCATGCTCCTCCTATTTTGCAGACCGTTTCATGTTCCTCATATTTTTGACACCTTTTGAAGCTCCTCCTGTTTTTCACACCTTTTCAGGCTCTTCATGTTTTTCAACACCGCTTCATGCTCCTCCTAATTTTCAGACCATTTCATGCTCCTCATATTTTTCACACCTTTTGAAGCTCTTCATATTTTTCACACCTTTTCAGGCTCTTCATGTTTTTGAACAACGCTTCATGCTCCTCCTATTTTACAGACCATTTCATGTTCCTCATATATTTGACACCTTTTGAAGCTTCTCCTGTTTTTCACACCTTTTCAGGCTCTTCAAGTTTTTCAACACCTTTTGATGCTTCTCCTATTTTTCAGACCATTTCATGCTCCTCATATACTTGACACAATTTGAAGGTCTTCATATTTTTCACACCTTTTCAGGTTCTTCATGTTTTTCAACCCGGCTTCATGCTCCTCCTATTTTTCAAACCGTTTCAAGCTCCTCATATTTTTCACACCTTTTGAAGCTCTTCATATTTTTCACACCTTTTCAGGCTCTTCATGTTTTTGAACAACGCTTCATGCTCCTCCTATTTTACAGACCATTTCATGTTCCTCATATATTTGACACCTTTTGAAGCTTCTCCTGTTTTTCACACCTTTTCAGGCTCTTCAAGTTTTTCAACACCTTTTGATGCTTCTCCTATTTTTCAGACCATTTCATGCTCCTCATATACTTGACACAATTTGAAGGTCTTCATATTTTTCACACCTTTTCAGGCTCTTCATGTTTTTGAACACCGCTTCATGCTACTCCTATTTTTCAGACCGTTTCATGCTTCTCCTATTTTTCAGACCGTTTCATGCTCCTCATATACTTGACACAATTTGAAGTTCTTCATATTTTTCACACCTGTTCAGCCTGTTCATGTTTCTGAACACCGCTTCATGCTACTCCTATTTTTCAGACCGTTTCATGCTCCTCATATTTTTCACACCTTTTGAAGCTCTTCATATTTTTCACACCTTTTCAGGCTCTTCATGTTTTTGAACAGCACTTCATGCTCCTCCTATTTTTCAGACCGTTTCATGCTCCTCATATTTTGACACCTTTTGAAGCTCCTCCTATTTTTCTCACCTTTTCAGTCTCTTCATGTTTTTCAACACCGTTTGATGCTCCTCCTATTTTTCAGACCATGTCATGCTCCTCATATACTTGACACAATTTGAAGCTCTTCATATTTTTCACACCTTTTCAGTCTCTTCATGTTTTTGAACACCGCTTCATGCTCCTCCTATTTTGCAGACCGTTTCATGTTCCTCATATTTTTGACACCTTTTGAAGCTCCTCCTGTTTTTCACACCTTTTCAGGCTCTTCATGTTTTTCAACACCGCTTCATGCTCCTCCTAATTTTCAGACCATTTCATGCTCCTCATATTTTTCACCCCTTTTGAAGCTCTTCATACTTTTCACACATTTTCAGGCTATTCATGTTTTTGAGCACAGCTTCATGCTCCTCCTATTTTTCAGAAATTTTCATGCTCCTCATATTTTGACACCTTTTAAACTCTTCACATTTTTCACAGCTTTTCAGGCTCTTCATGGTTTTGAACACCGTTTCATGCTCCTCCTATTTTTCCGACCGCTTGATGTTCCTTCTATTTTTCAGACCGTTTCATGCTCCTCATATTTTTGACAATTTTGGAAGCTCTTCATATTTTTCACACCTTTTCATGCTCTTCATGTTTTTGAACACCGTTTCATGCCCCTCCTAATTTTCAGACTGTTTCATGCTTCTCATGTTTTTGAAAGCTTTTAAAGCTTTTAATATTTTTCACACCTTTTCAATGTCTTCATGATTTTGAACACCGGTTCATGCTTCTCCTAATTTTCAGGCCTTTTCATGTTCCTCATGTTTTTGAAACCTTTTGAAGCTCTTCATATTTTTCACACCTTTTCAGGCTCTTCATATTTTTGAACACACCTTCATGCTCCTCCTATTTATCAGACCGTTTCATGTTCCTCATGTATTTCACACCTTTTGAAGTTTTTCATATTTTTCACACCTTTTCAGTCTCTTCATGTATTTGAACACGATTTCATGCTCCTCCTATTTTTCAGACCGTTTCATGCTCCTCATATTTTTGAAACCTTTTGAAGCTCTTCATATTTTTCACAACTTTTCAGGCTCGTCATATTTTTCAACACCGCTTCATGCTCCTCCTATTTATCAGACCGTTTCATGCTCATCTCATTTTTGACACCTTTTGAAGCTCTTCATATTTTTCACACCTATGAAGCTCTTCATATTTTTCACACATTTTCAGGCTCTTCATGTTTTTCAACACCGCTTCATGCTCCTCCTATTTTTCAGACCGTTTCATGCTCCTCATATATTTGACACGGTTTGAGGCTCTTCATAATTTTCACACCATTCCAGGCTCTTCATGTTTTTGAACACCGCTTCATGCTCCTCCTATTTTTGAGACCGTTTCATGCTCCTCATATTTTTGCACCTTTTGAAGCTCTTCATATTTTTCACACCTTTTCAGGCTCTTCAAGTTTTTGAATACCGCTTCATGCTCCTCCTATTTCTCAGACCGTTTCATGCTCCTCTCATTTTTCACACCTTTTGAAGCTCTTCATATTTTTCACACCTTTTCATGCTCTTCATGTTTTTGAGCACAGCTTCATGCTCCTCCTATTTTTCAGAACGTTTCATGCTCCTCATATTTTGACACCTTTTGAAGCTCTTCACATTTTTCACAACTTTTCAGGCACTTCATGTTTTTGAACACCGCTTCTTGCTCCTCCTATTTTTCAGACCGTTTCATGCTCCTCATGTTTTTGACAGCTTTTGAAGCTACTCCTATTTTACACACCTTTTCAGTTTCTTCATGTTTTTCAAAACCGCTTCATTCTCCTCCTATTTTTCAGACCGTTTCATGCTCCTCATATACTTGACACAATTTGAAGCTCTTCCTATTTTTCACACCTTTTCAGGTTCTTCATGTTTTTCAACCCGGCTTCATGCTCCTCCTATTTTTCAAACCGTTTCATGCTCCTCATATTTTTCACACCTTTTGAAGCTCCTCATATTTTTCACACCTTTTCAGGCTCTTCATGTTTTTGAACAACGCTTCATGCTCCTCCTATTTTACAGACCATTTCATGTTCCTCATATTTTTGACACCTTATGAAGCTCCTCCTGTTTTTCACACCTTTTCAGGCTCTTCAAGTTTTTCAACACCTTTTGATGCTTCTCCTATTTTTCAGACCATTTCATGCTCCTCATATACTTGACACAATTTGAAGCTCTTCATATTTTTCACACCTTTTCAGGCTCTTCATGTTTTTGAACACCGCTTCATGCTACTCCTATTTTTCAGACCGTTTCATGCTTCTCCTATTTTTCAGACTGTTTCATGCTCCTCATATACTTGACACAATTTGAAGTTCTTCATATTTTTCACACCTTTTCAGGCTCTTCATGTTTTTGAACACCGCTTCATGCTACTCCTATTTTTCAGACCGTTTCATGCTCCTCATATTTTTCACACCTTTTGAAGCTCTTCATATTTTTCACACCTTTTCAGGCTCTTCATGTTTTTGAACACCGCTTCATGCTACTCCTATTTTTCAGACCGTTTCATGCTCCTCATATTTTTCACACCTTTTGAAGCTCCTCCTATTTTTCTCACCTTTTCAACCTCTTCATGTTTTTCAACACCGTTTGATGCTCCTCCTATTTTTCAGACCATGTCATGCTCCTCATATACTTGACACAATTTGAAGCTCTTCGTATTTTTCACACCTTTTGAAGTTCTTCATATGTTTCACACCTTTTCAGGCTCTTCATGTTTTTGAACACCGCTTCATTCTCCTCCTATTTTTCAGACGTTTCATGCTCATCTCATTTTTGACACCTTTTGAAGCTCTTCATATTTTTCACACCATTTGAAGCTCTTCATATTTTTCAAACTTTTTCACGCTCTTCATGTTTTTCAACACCGCTTCATTCTCCTCCTATTTTTCAGATCGTTTCATGTTCCCCATATGTTTGACCCCTTTTGAAACTCCTCCTATTTTTCACACGTTTTGAGGCTCTTCATGTTTTCCAACACCGTTTCATGCTCCTCCTATTTTTCAGACCGTTTCATGCTCCTCGTATTTTTCAGACCGTTTCATGCTCCTCATATACTTGACACAATTTGAAGCTCTTCATATTTTTCACACCTTTTCAGTCTCTTCATGTTTTTCAACACCGTTTCATGCTCCTCCTATTTTTCAGACCGTTTCATGCTCCTCGTATTTTTCAGACCGTTTCATGCTCCTCATATACTTGACACAATTTGAAGCTCTTCATATTTTTCACACCTTTTCAGTGTATTCATGTTTTTCAACACCGCTTCATGCTCCTCCTATTTTTCAGACCGTTTCATGCTCCTCATATTTTTCACACCTTTTGAAGCTCTTCATATTTTTCACATCTTTTCGGGCTCTTCATGTTTTTGAACACCGCTTCATGCTCCTCTTTTTGCAGACCGTTTCATGTTCCTCATATTTTTGACACCTTTTGAAGCTCCTCCTATTTTTCTCACCTTTTCAGTCTCTTCATGTTTTTCAACACCGTTTGATGCTCCTCCTATTTTTCAGACCATGTCATGGTCCTCATATACTTGACACAATTTAAAGCTCTTCATATTTTTCACACCTTTTCAGGCTCTTCATGTTTTTGAACACCGCTTCATGCTACTCTTATTTTTCAGACCGTTTCATGCTCCTCCTATTTTTCAGACCGTTTCATGCTCCTCATATACTTGACACAATTTGAAGCTCTTCATATTTTTCACACCTTTTCAGGCTCTTCATGTTTTTGAACACCGCTTCATGCTACTCATATTTTTCAGACCTTTTCATGCTCCTCATATTTTTCACACCTTTTGAAGTTCTTCATATTTTTCACACCATTTCAGGCTCTTCATGTGTTTGACCACCGCTTCATGCTGCTCCTATTTTTCAGACCGTTTTAATCTCCTCATAATTTTGACACCTTTTTAAGCTCTGCATATTTTTCATGACTTTTCAGTCTCTTCATGTCTCTGAGGACCGCTTCATGCTCTTCCTATTTTTCAGACCGTTTCATGCTCCTCATATTTTTGACTCCCTTGAAGCTCTTTATATTTTTCACACCTTTTCAGGCTCTACATGTTTTTCAAAACCGCTTCATGCTCCTCCTATTTTTCAGACCATTTCATGTTCCTCATATTTTTGAGACCTTTTGAAGCTCTTCATATTTTTCACACCTTTTCAGGCTTTTCATGTTTTTCAACACCGCTTCATGCTCCCCGTATTTTTTAGACCGTTTCATGTTCCTCATATTTTTGACACGTTTGAAGCTCTTCATATATTTCAAACCTTTTCAGGCTTTTCATGTTTTTCAACACCGCTTCATGCTCCTCCTATTTTTCAGTCGTTTCATACTTTTCATATTTTTGAAACCTTTTGAAGCTCTTCATAGTTTTCACACCTTTTCATGCTATTCATCTTTTTCAAAATCGTATCATGCTCATCCTATTTTTCAGGCTATTTCATGCTCCTCATATTTTTGAAACCTTTTGAAGCTCTTCATATTTTTCACACCTTTATAGGCTTTTCATGTTTTTCAATACCGCTTCATGCTCCTCGTATTTTTTAGACCGTTTCTTGCTCCTCATATTTTTGAAACGTTGAAGCTCTTCATATACTTCAAACCTTTTCAGGCTTTTCATGTTTTTCAACACCGCTTCATGCTCCTCCTATTTTTCAGTCGTTTCATACTTCTCATATTTTTGACACCTTTTGAAGCTCTTCATATTTTTCACACCTTTTCAGGCTCTTCAAGTTTTTCAACACCGCTTCATGCTCTTCCTATTTTTCAGACCGTTTCATGCTCCTCATATTTTTGACTCCCTTGAACATCTTTATATTTTTCACACATTTTCAGGCTCTTCATGTTTTTGACCACAGCTTCATGCTGCTCCTATTTTTCAGACCGTTTCATGCTCCTCATCTTTTTGACACCATTTGAAGCTCGTCATATTTTTCACACCTTTTCAGGCTTTTCATGTTTTTCAACACCTCTTCATGCTCCTCGTATTTTTCAGACCGTTTCATGCTCCTCATATTTTTGACACGTTTGAAGCTCTTCATATACTTCAAACCTTTTCAGGCTCTTCATGTTTTTCAACACCGCTTCATGCTCCTCCTATTTTTCAATCGTTTCATGCTTCTCATATTTTTGAAACCTTTTGAAGCTCTTCATATTTTTCACACCTTTTCATGCTCTTCATCATTTTCAAAACCATTTCATGCTCTTCCAATTTTCAGGCTGTTTCATGCTCCTCATATTTTGACACCTTTTGAAGCTCTTCATATTTTTCACACCTTATCAGGCTCTTCATATTTTTGACCACCGCTTCATGCTCCTCGTATTTTTCAGACCGTTTCATGCTCCTCATTTTATTGACACCTTTTGAAGCTCTTCATATTTTCACACATTTTCAGGATCTTCATGTTTTTGACGACTGCTTCATGTCCCTCCTACTTTTCAGACCGTTTCATGCTCCTCATATTTTTGACACCTTTTGAAGCTCTTCATATTTTTCACACCTTTTCAAGCTCTTCATGTTTTTCAACACCGTTTCATGCTCCTCATATTTTGACACCTTTTGAAGCTCTTCATATTTTTCCCATCTTTTCAGGCTCTTCATGTTTTTGAACACAGCATCATGCTACTCCTATTTTTCACACTGTTTCATGCTCCTCATATATTTGACACCTTTTGAAGCTCTTCATATTTTTCACACCTTTTCAGGCTTTTCATGTTTTTCAACACCGCTTAATGCTCCTTGTATTTTTTAGACCGTTTCATGCTCCTCATATTTTTGACACGTTTGAAGCTCTTCATATATTGCAAACGTTTTCAGGCTTTTCATGTTTTTCAACCCCGCTTCATGCTCCTCCTATTTTTCAGTCGTTTCATACTTCTCATATTTTTGACACCTTTTGAAGCTCTTCATAATTTTCACACCTTTTCATGCTATTCATCTTTTTCAAAATCGTAACATGCTCTTCCTATTTTTGAGGCTGTTTCATGCTCCTCATATTTTTGACACCTTTTGAAGCTCTTCATATTTTTCACACCTTTTCAGGCTCTTCATGTTTTTGAAGACTGCTTCATGCTCCTCCTATTTTTCGAACCGTTTCATGCTCCTCATCTTTTTGAGACTTTTGAAGCTCTTCATATTTTTCACACCATTTCAGGCTCTTCATGTTTTTGAAAAGCACTTCATGCTCCTCCTATTTTTCAGACCGTTTCATGCTCCTCATATTTTTGACCCTTTTTGAAGCTCCTCCTATTTTTCACACCTTTTCTGGCTCTTCATGTTTTTGAACACCACTTCATTCTCCTCCTATTTTTCAGACGTTTCATGCTCATCTCATTTTTGACACCTTTTGAAGCTCTTCATATTTTTCACACCATTTGAAGCTCTTCATATTTTTCAAACTTTTTCACGCTCTTCATGTTTTTCAACACCGCTTCATTCTCCTCCTATTTTTCAGATCGTTTCATGTTCCCCATATGTTTGACCCCTTTTGAAACTCCTCCTATTTTTCACACGTTTTGAGGCTCTTCATGTTTTCCAACACCGTTTCATGCTCCTCCTATTTTTCAGACCGTTTCATGCTCCTTGTATTTTTCAGACCGTTTCATGCTCCTCATATACTTGACACAATTTGAAGCTCTTCATATTTTTCACACCTTTTCAGTCTCTTCATGTTGTTCAACACCGTTTCATGCTCCTCCTATTTTTCAGACCGTTTCATGCTCCTCGTATTTTTCAAACCGTTTCATGCTCCTCATATACTTGACAAAATTTGAAGCTCTTCATATTTTTCACACCTTTTCAGTCTCTTCATGTTTTTCAACACCGCTTCATGCTCCTCCTATTTTTCAGACCGTTTCATGCTCCTCATATTTTTCACACCTTTTGAAGCTCTTCATATTTTTCACATCTTTTCGGGCTCTTCATGTTTTTGAACATCACTTCATGCTCCTCTTTTTGCAGACCGTTTCATGTTCCTCATATTTTTGACACCTTTTGAAGCTCCTCCTATTTTTCTCACCTTTTCAGTCTCTTCATGTTTTTCAACACCGTTTGATGCTCCTCCTATTTTTCAGACCATGTCATGGTCCTCATATACTTGACACAATTTGAAGCTCTTCATATTTTTCACACCTTTTCAGGCTCTTCATATTTTTGAACACCGCTTCATGCTACTCTTATTTTTCAGACCGTTTCATGCTCCTCCTATTTTTCAGACCGTTTCATGCTCCTCATATACTTGACACAATTTGAAGCTCTTCATATTTTTCACACCTTTTCAGGCTCTTCATGTTTTTGAACACCGCTTCATGCTACTCATATTTTTCAGACCTTTTCATGCTCCTCATATATTTCACAGCTTTTGAAGTTCTTCATATTTTTCACACCATTTCAGGCTCTTCATGTGTTTGACCACCGCTTCATGCTGCTCCTATTTTTCAGACCGTTTTAATCTCCTCATAATTTTGACACCTTTTTAAGCTCTGCATATTTTTCATGCCTTTTCAGTCTCTTCATGTCTCTGAGGACCGCTTCATGCTCTTCCTATTTTTCAGACCGTTTCATGCTCCTCATATTTTTGACTCCCTTGAAGCTCTTTATATTTTTCACACCTTTTCAGGCTCTACATGTTTTTCAAAACCGCTTCATGCTCCTCCTATTTTTCAGACCATTTCATGTTCCTCATATTTTTGAGACCTTTTGAAGCTCTTCATATTTTTCACACCTTTTCAGGCTTTTCATGTTTTTCACACCGCTTCATGCTCCCCGTATTTTTTAGACCGTTTCATGTTCCTCATATTTTTGACACCTTTGAAGCTCTTCATATATTTCAAACCTTTTCAGGCTTTTCATGTTTTTCAACACCGCTTCATGCTCCTCCTATTTTTCAGTCGTTTCATACTTTTCATATTTTTGAAACCTTTTGAAGCTCTTCATAGTTTTCACAACTTTTCATGCTATTCATCTTTTTCAAAATCGTATCATGCTCATCCTATTTTTCAGGCTATTTCATGCTCCTCATATTTTTGAAACCTTTTGAAGCTCTTCATATTTTTCACACCTTTATAGGCTTTTCATGTTTTTCAATACCGCTTCATGCTCCTCGTATTTTTTAGACCGTTTCTTGCTCCTCATATTTTTGAAACGTTGAAGCTCTTCATATACTTCAAACCTTTTCAGGCTTTTCATGTTTTTCAACACCGCTTCATGCTCCTCCTATTTTTCAGTCGTTTCATACTTCTCATATTTTTGACACCTTTTGAAGCTCTTCATATTTTTCACACCTTTTCAGGCTCTTCAAGTTTTTCAACACCGCTTCATGCTCTTCCTATTTTTCAGACCGTTTCATGCTCCTCATATTTTTGACTCCCTTTAACATCTTTATATTTTTCACACATTTTCAGGCTCTTCATGTTTTTGACCACAGCTTCATGCTGCTCCTATTTTTCAGACCGTTTCATGCTCCTCATCTTTTTGACACCATTTGAAGCTCGTCATATTTTTCACACCTTTTCAGGCTTTTCATGTTTTTCAACACCTCTTCATGCTCCTCGTATTTTTCAGACCGTTTCATGCTCCTCATATTTTTGACACGTTTGAAGCTCTTCATATACTTCAAAACTTTTCAGGCTCTTCATGTTTTTCAACACCGCTTCATGCTCCTCCTATTTTTCAATCGTTTCATGCTTTTCATATTTTTGAAACCTTTTGAAGCTCTTCATATTTTTCACACCTTTTCATGCTCTTCATCATTTTCAAAACCATTTCATGCTCTTCCAATTTTCAGGCTGTTTCATGCTCCTCATATTTTTGACACCTTTTGAAGCTCTTCATATTTTTCACACCTTATAAGGCTCTTCATATTTTTGACCACCGCTTCATGCTCCTCGTATTTTTCAGACCGTTTCATGCTCCTCATTTTATTGACACCTTTTGAAGCTCTTCATATTTTCACACATTTTCAGGATCTTCATGTTTTTGACGACTGCTTCGTGTCCCTCCTACTTTTCAGACCGTTTCATGCTCCTCATATTTTTGACACCTTTTGAAGCTCTTCATATTTTTCACACCTTTTCAAGCTCTTCATGTTTTTCAACACCGTTTCATGCTCCTCATATTTTGACACCTTTTGAAGCTCTTCATATTTTCCCCATCTTTTCAGGCTCTTCATGTTTTTGAACACAGCATCATGCTACTCCTATTTTCACACTGTTTCATGCTCCTCATATATTTGACACCTTTTGAAGCTCTTCATATTTTTCACACCTTTTCAGGCTTTTCATGTTTTTCAATACCGCTTCATGCTCCTTGTATTTTTTAAACCGTTTCATGCTCCTCATATTTTTGACACGTTTGAAGCTCTTCATATATTGCAAACGTTTTCAGGCTTTTCATGTTTTTCAACCCCGCTTCATGCTCCTCCTATTTTTCAGTCGTTTCATACTTCTCATATTTTTGACACCTTTTGAAGCTCTTCATAATTTTCACACCTTTTCATGCTATTCATCTTTTTCAAAATCGTAACATGCTCTTCCTATTTTTGAGGCTGTTTCATGCTCCTCATATTTTTGACACCTTTTGAAGCTCTTCATATTTTTCACACCTTTTCAGTCTCTTCATGTTTTTGAAGACCGCTTCATGCTCCTCCTATTTTTCAGACCGTTTCATGCTCCTCATCTTTTTGAGACTTTTGAAGCTCTTCATATTTTTAACACCTTTTCAGGCTTTTCATGTTTTTCAACACCTCTTCATGCTCCTCGTATTTTTGACACGTTTGAAGCTCTTCATATACTTCAAACCTTGTCAGGCTCTTCATGTTTTTCAACACCGCTTCATGCACCTCCTGTTTTTCATTCGTTTCATGCTTCTCATATTTTTGAAACCTTTTGAAGCTCTTCATATTTTTCACACCTTTTCTTGCTCGTCATCATTTTCACAACAGTTTCATGCTCTTCCAATTTTCAGGCTGTTTCATGCTCCTCATATTTTTGACACCTTTTGAAGCTCTTCATATTTTTCACACCTTTTCTTGCTCGTCATCATTTTCACAACAGTTTCATGCTCTTCCAATTTTCAGGCTGTTTCATGCTCCTCATATTTTTGACACCTTTTGAAGCTCTTCATATATTTCAAACCTTTTCAGGCTCTTCAAGTTTTTCAACACCGCTTCATGCTTTTCCTATTTTTCAAACCGTTTCATGCTCCTCATATTTTTGACACCCTTGAAGCTCTTCATATTTTTCACACCTTTTCAGGCTCTACATGTTTTTCAAAACCACTTCATGCTCCTCCTATTTTTCAGACCATATCATGCTCCTCATATTTTTGAGAATTTTTGAAGCTCTTCATATTTTTCACACATTTTCAGGCTCTTCATGTTTTTGACCACCGCTTCATGCTGCTCCTATTTTTCAGACCGTCTCATGCTCCTCATATTTTTGACACCTTTTGAAGCTCTTCATATTTTTCACACCTTTTCAGGCACTTCATGTTTTTGAAGACCGCTTCATGCTCCTCGTATTTTTCAGACCGTTTCATGCTCCTCATATTTTTGACTCCCTTGAAGCTCTTCATATTTTTCACACCTTTTCATGCTCTTCATCATTTTCAAAACCGTTTCATGCTCTTCCAATTTTCAGGCTGTTTCATGCTCCTCATATTTTGACACCTTTTGAAGCTCTTCATATTTTTCACACCTTTTCAGGCTTTTCATGTTTTTCAACACCGCTTCATGCTCCTCCTATTTTTCAGACCGTTTCATGCTACTCATATTATTGACACCTTTTGAAGCTCTTCATATTTTCACACCTTTTCAGGATCTTCATGTTTTTGACGACTGCTTCATGTCCCTCCTATTATTCAGACCGTTTCATGCTCCTCATATTTTTGACACCTTTTGAAGCTCTTCATATTTTTCACACCTTATCAGGCTCTTCATATTTTTGACCACCGCTTCATGCTCCTCGTATTTTTCAGACCGTTTCATGCTCCTCATTTTATTGACACCTTTTGAAGCTCTTCATATTTTCACACATTTTCAGGATCTTCATGTTTTTGACGACTGCTTCATGTCCCTCCTACTTTTCAGACCGTTTCATGCTCCTCATATTTTTGACACCTTTTGAAGCTCTTCATATTTTTCACACCTTTTCAAGCTCTTCATGTTTTTCAACACCGTTTCATGCTCCTCATATTTTTGACACCTTTTGAAGCTCTTCATATTTTTCCCATCTTTTCAGGCTCTTCATGTTTTTGAACACAGCCTCATGCTACTCCTATTTTTCACACTGTTTCATGCTCCTCATATATTTGACACCTTTTGAAGTTCTTCATATTTTTCACACCTTTTCAGGCTTTTCATGTTTTTGAACACCGCTTCATGCTCCTCCTATTTTTCACACCGTTTTAAGCTCTTCATATTTTACACAACTTTTCAGGCTCTTCATATTTTTGAACACCGCTTCATGCTCCTCCTCTTTTTCAGACCGTTTGATGCTCCTCATATTTTTGATCCGTTTTGTGGCTCTTCATATTTTTCACACCTTTCCAGGCTCTTCATGTTTTTCAACACCGCTTCATGATCCTCCTATTTTTCAGACCGTTTCATGCTCCTCATATTTTTGACAACTTTTGAAGCTCTTCATATTTTTCACACCTTTTCAGGCTCTTCATGTTTTTCAACACCGTTTCATGCTCCTCCTATTTTCAGACCGTTTCTTGCTCCTCATAATTTTGACACCTTTGAATGTCTTCATATCTTTTACACCTTTTGAAGCTGTTCATATTTTTCACACCTTTTCAGGCTCTTCATGTTTTTGAACACCGCTTCATGCTCCTCCTTTTTTTCAGACCGTTTCATGCTCATCTCATTTTTGACACCTTTTGAAGCTTTTCATATTTTTCACAACTTTTTAGGCTCTTCATGTTTTTGAACACCGCTTCATGCTCCTCCTATTTTTCAGAGAGTTTCATGCTCCTAATGTATTTCACTCCTTTTGAAGCTATTCTTATTTTTCACACCTTTTCAGGCTCTTCTTGTTTTTCCACACGACTTCATGCTTCTATTTTTCAGCCCATTTCATACTCCTCATGTATTTCACACCTTTTGAAGCTCTTCATATTTTTCACACCGTTTCAGGCTCTTCATGTTTGTCAACACCATTTCATGCCACATCTATTTTTCAGACCGTTTCATGCTCCTCATATTTTTCACACCTTTTGAAGCTCTTCATATTTTTCACACCTTTTCAGGCTCTTCATGTTTTTCAACACCGCTTCATGCTCCTCCTATTTTTCAGAGAGTTTCATGCTCCTAATGTATTTCACACCTTTTGAAGCTCTTCATATTTTTCACACCTTTTCAGGCTCTTCATATTTTTGAACACAGCTTCATGCTCCTCCTATTTTTCAGACTGTTTCATGCTCCTCATATTTTTAACACCTTTTGAAGCTCTTCATATTTTTCCCACCTTTTCAGGCTCTTCATGTTTTTGAACACCGCTTCATGTTCCTCCTATTTTTCAGAGAGTTTCATGCTCCTAATGTATTTCACTCCTTTTGAAGCTCTTCATATTTTTCACACCTTTTCACTCTCTTCATGTTTTTCAACACCATTTCATGCCACATCTATTTTTCAGACCGTTTCATGCTCCTCATATTTTTGACACCTTTAGAAGCTCTTCATATTTTTCACACCTTTTCAGGCTCTTCATGTTTCTCAACACAGCTTCATGCTCCTCCTATTTTTCAGACCCTTTCCTTCTCCTCATATTTTTGACACCTTTTGAAGCTCTTCATATATTTCACACCTTTTCAGTCTCTTCTTTTTTTTCAACACCACTTCATGATCCTCCTATTTTTCAGACCGTTTCATGCTCATCTCATTTTTGACACATTTTGAAGCTCTTCATATATTTCACACCTTTTCAGGCTTTTCATGTTTTTGAACACCGCTTCATGCTCCTCCTATTTCTCAGACCGTTTCATGCTCCTCTTATTTTTGACACCTTTTGAAACTCTTCATATTTTTCACAACTTTTCAGGCTCTTCCTGTTTTTGAACACCGCTTCATGCTCCTCCTATTTTTCAGACCATTTAATGCTCCTCATGTATTTCACACCTTTTGAAGCTCTTCATATTTTTCAGACGTTTTCAGGCTCTTCAAGTATTTGAACATCGCTTTCTGCTCCTCCTATTTTTCAGACAGTTTCATGCTTCTCATATTTTTGACACCTTTTGAAGCTCTTCATATTTTTCACATCTTTCAGGCTCTTCATGTTTTTGCACACCGCTTCATGCTCCTCCTATATTTCAGACCGTTTCAAGCTCCTCATATTTTTGACACCTTTTGAAACTCTTCATATATTTCACACTTTTTCAGGGTCTTCATGTTTTTCAAGACCGTTTCATGCTCCTCCTATTTTTCAGACCGTTTCATGCTCCTCATATTTTTGACACCATTTGAAGCTCTTCATATTTCTCACAGCTTTTCAGGTACTTCATGTTTTTCAACACCGCTTCATGCTCCTCCTATTTTTCAGACCGTTTCATGCTCCTCATATTTTTGACACCATTTGAAGCTCTTCATATTTCTCACAGCTTTTCAGGTTCTTCATGTTTTTCAACACCGCTTCATGCTCCTCCTATTTTTCAGACCGTTTCATGCTCCTCATATTTTTGACACCATTTGAAGCTCTTCATATTTCTCACAGCTTTTCAGGTTCTTCATGTTTTTCAACACCGCTTCATGCTCCTCCTATTTTTCAGACCGTTTCATGCTCATCTCATTTTTGACCCCTTTTGAAGCTCGTCATATTTTACCACATCTTTTGAAGCTCTTCGTATTTTTCACACGTTTTCAGGCTCTTCATGTTTTTCAACACCCCTTCTTGCTCATCCTATTTTTCATACCGTTTCATGTTTCTATCATTTCTGACAACTTTTGAAGCTCTTCATATATTTCACACATTTTCAGGCTCTTCATGTTTTTCAACACCCCTCATGCTCCTCCTATTTTTCAGACCGTTTCATGCTCATCTCAGTTTTGACACATTTTGAAGCTCTTCATATTTTCCACACCTTTTGAAGCTCTTCATATTTTTCAAACGTTTTCAGTCTCTTCATTTTTTTCAACACCGCTTCTTGCTCATCCTATTTCTCAGATCGTTTCATGCTCCTCATATTTTTGACACGTTTTGAAGCTCTTCATATTTTTCACACCTTTTCAGGCTCTTCATGTCTTTGAACACCGTTTCATGCTGCTCCTATTTTTCAGATCTTTTCATGCTCCTCATATTTTTGACACATTTTGAAGCTCTTCATTTTTTTCACACCTTTTGAAGCTCTTCATATTTTTCACACCTTTTCAGGCTCTTCATGTTTATTACACTGCTTCATGCTGCTCCTATTTTTCAGACCGTTTCATGCTCCTCATATTTTTGACACCTTTTGAAGGTCTTCATATCTTTCACACCTTTTCAGGCTCTTCATGTTTTTTACACCGCTTCATGCTTCTCCTATTTTTCAGACCGTTTCATGCTCCTCCTATTTTTGACACCTTTTGAAGCTCTTCATATTTTTCACACCTTTTCAGGCTCTTCATGTTTTTGAACACCGTTTCATGCTCCTCCTATTTTTCAGACCGTTTCATGCTCCTCATATTTTTGACACCTTTTGAAGCTCTTCATATTTCACCCACCTTTTCAGGCTCTTCATGTTTTTCAACACCGTTTCATGCTCCTCATGTATTTCCAACCGTTTGAAGCTCTTCATATTTTTCACAACTTTTCAGGCTCTTCATGTTTTTGAACGCGGTTTCATGCTCCTCCTATTTTTCAGACCGTTTCATGCTCCTCATGTATTTCACACCTTTTAAAGCTCTTCATATTTTTCACACCTTTTCAGGCTCTTCATGTTTTTGAACACCTTTTCATGCTCCTCCGATTTTTCAGACCGTTTCATGCTCCTCATATTTTTGACACCTTTTGAAGCTCTTCATATTTTTCAAACCTTTTCAGGGTCCCCATGTTTTTCAACACCGCTTCATGCTCGACCTATTTTCCAGACCGTTTCATGCTCGTCTCTTTTTTGACACCTTTTGAAGCTCTTCATATTTCTCACAACTTTTAATCTCTTCATGTTTTTCACACGTTTTCAGGCTCTTCATGTTTTTCAACACCGCTTCATGCTCCTCCCATTTTTCAGACCGTTTCATGCTCCTCATATTTTTGACACCATTTGAAGCTCTTCATATTTTTCACACGTTTTTTGGCTCTTCATGTTTTTCAACACCGTTTCATGCTCCTCATGTATTTCCAACCGTTTGAAGCTCTTCATATTTTTCACAACTTTTCAGGCTCTTCATGTTTTTGAACGCGGTTTCATGCTCCTCCTATTTTTCAGCCCATTTCATACTCCTCATGTATTTCACACCTTTGGAAGCTCTTCATATTTTTCACACCTTTTCAGGCTCTTCATGTTTGTCAACAATATTTCATGCCGCATCTATTTTTCAGACCGTTTCATGCTCCTCATATTTTTCACACCTTTTGAAGCTCTTCATATTGTTCACACCTTTCCAGGCTCTTCATGTTTTTCAACACCGCTTCATGCTCCTCCTATTTTTCAGACCGTTTCATGCTCCTAATGTATTTCACACCTTTTGAAGCTCTTCATATTTTTCACACCTTTTCAGCTTCTTCATATTTTTGAACACAGCTTCATGCTCGTCCTATTTTTCAGACCGTTTCATGCTCATCTCATTTTTGACACCTTTTGAAGCTCGTCATATTTTACCACATCTTTTGAAGCTCTTCGTATTTTTCACACGTTTTCAGGCTCTTCATGTTTTTCAACACCCCTTCTTGCTCATCCTATTTTTCATACCGTTTCATGTTTCTATCATTTCTGACAACTTTTGAAGCTCTTCATATATTTCACACATTTTCAGGCTCTTCATGTTTTTCAACACCCCTCATGCTCCTCCTATTTTTCAGACCGTTTCATGCTCATCTCACTTTTGACACATTTTGAAGCTCTTCATATTTTCCACACCTTTTGAAGCTCTTCATATTTTTCAAACGTTTTCAGGCTCTTCATTTTTTTCAACACCGCTTCTTGCTCATCCTATTTCTCAGATCGTTTCATGCTCCTCATATTTTTGACACGTTTTGAAGCTCTTCATATTTTTCACACCTTTTCAGGCTCTTCATGTCTTTGAACACCGTTTCATGCTGCTCCTATTTTTCAGATCTTTTCATGCTCCTCATATTTTTGACACATTTTGAAGCTCTTCATTTTTTTCACACCTTTTGAAGCTCTTCATATTTTTCACACCTTTTCAGGCTCTTCATGTTTATTACACCGCTTCATGCTGCTCCTATTTTTCAGACCGTTTCATGCTCCTCATATTTTTGACACCTTTTGAAGGTCTTCATATCTTTCACACCTTTTCAGGCTCTTCATGTTTTTTACACCGCTTCATGCTTCTCCTATTTTTCAGACCGTTTCATGCTCCTCCTATTTTTGACACCTTTTGAAGCTCTTCATATTTTTCACACCTTTTCAGGCTCTTCATGTTTTTGAACACCGTTTCATGCTCCTCCTATTTTTCAGACCGTTTCATGCTCCTCATATTTTTGACACCTTTTGAAGCTCTTCATATTTCACCCACCTTTTCAGGCTCTTCATGTTTTTCAACACCGTTTCATGCTCCTCATGTATTTCCAACCGTTTGAAGCTCTTCATATTTTTCACAACTTTTCAGGCTCTTCATGTTTTTGAACGCGGTTTCATGCTCCTCCTATTTTTCAGACCGTTTCATGCTCCTCATGTATTTCACACCTTTTAAAGCTCTTCATATTTTTCACACCTTTTCAGGCTCTTCATGTTTTTGAACACCGTTTCATTCTCCTCCTATTTTTCAGACCGTTTCATGCTCCTCATATTTTTGACACCTTTTGAAGCTCTTCATATTTTTCAAACCTTTTCAGGGTCCCCATGTTTTTCAACACCGCTTCATGCTCGTCCTATTTTCCAGACCGTTTCATGCTCGTCTCATTTTTGACACCTTTTGAAGCTCTTCATATTTCTCACAACTTTTAAGCTCTTCATGTTTTTCACACGTTTTCAGGCTCTTCATGTTTTTCAACACCGCTTCATGCTCCTCCCATTTTTCAGACCGTTTCATGCTCCTCATATTTTTGACACCATTTGAAGCTCTTCATATTTTTCACACGTTTTCAGGCTCTTCATGTTTTTCAACACCGTTTCATGCTCCTCATGTATTTCCAACCGTTTGAAGCTCTTCATATTTTTCACAACTTTTCAGGCTCTTCATGTTTTTGAACGCGGTTTCATGCTCCTCCTATTTTTCAGCCCATTTCATACTCCTCATGTATTTCACACCTTTTGAAGCTCTTCATATTTTTCACACCTTTTCAGGCTCTTCATGTTTGTCAACAACATTTCATGCCGCATCTATTTTTCAGACCGTTTCATGCTCCTCATATTTTTCACACCTTTTGAAGCTCTTCATATTTTTCACACCTTTTCAGGCTCTTCATGTTTTTCAACACCGCTTCATGCTCCTCCTATTTTTCAGAGAGTTTCATGCTCCTAATGTATTTCACACCTTTTGAAGCTCTTCATATTTTTCACACCTTTTCAGCCCCTTCATATTTTTGAACACAGCTTCATGCTCGTCCTATTTTTCAGACCGTTTCATGCTCATCTCATTTTTGACACCTTTTGAAGCTTTTCATATTTTTCACAACTTTTTAGGCTCTTCATGTTTTTGAACACCGCTTCATGCTCCTCCTATTTTTCAGAGAGTTTCATGCTCCTAATGTATTTCACTCCTTTTGAAGCTCTTCATATTTTTCACACCTTTTCAGGCTCTTCCTGTTTTTGAACACCGCTTCATGCTCCTCCTATTTTTCAGAGAGTTTCATGCTCCTAATGTATTTCACTCCTTTTGAAGCTCTTCATATTTTTCACACCTTTTCAGGCTCTTCATGTTTTTCCACACCCCTTCATGCTTCTATTTTTCAGCTCGTTTCATGCTCCTCATGTATTTCACACCTTTTGAAGCTCTTCATATTTTTCACACCTTTTCACTCTCTTCATGTTTTTCAACACCATTTCATGCCGCATCTATTTTTCAGACCGTTTCATGCTCCTCATATTTTTGACACCTTTAGAAGCTCTTCATATTTTTCACACCTTTTCAGGCTCTTCATGTTTGTCAACACAGCTTCATGCTCCTCCTATTTTTCAGACGCTTTCCTTCTCCTCATATTTTTGACACCTTTTGAAGCTCTTCATATATTTCACACCTTTTCAGTCTCTTCTTTTTTTTCAACACCACTTCATTCTCCTCCTATTTTTCAGACCGTTTGATGCTCATCTCATTTTTGACACCTTTTGAAGCTCTTCATATATTTCACACATTTTCAGGCTTTTCATGTTTTTGAACACCGCTTCATGCTCCTCCTATTTCTCAGACCGTTTCATGCTCCTCTTATTTTTGACACCTTTTGAAACTCTTCATATTTTTCACAACTTTTCAGGCTCTTCCTGTTTTTGAACACCGCTTCATGCTCCTCCTATTTTTCAGACCATTTAATGCTCCTCATGTATTTCACACCTTTTGAAGCTCTTCATATTTTTCAGACGTTTTCAGGCTCTTCATGTTTTTGAACATCGCTTCCTGCTTCTCCTATTTTTCAGACAGTTTCATGCTTCTCATATTTTTGACACCTTTTGAAGCTCTTCATATTTTTCACACCTTTTCAGGCTCTTCATGTTTTTGCACACCGCTTCATGCTCCTCCTATTTTTCAGACCGTTTCAAGCTCCTCATATTTTTGACACCTTTTGAAACTCTTCATATATTTCACACTTTTTCAGGGTCTTCATGTTTTTCAACACCGTTTCATGACACTCCTATTTTTCAGACCGTTTCATGCTCCTCATATTTTTGACACCTTTTGAAACTCTTCATATATTTCAAACCTTTTCAGGCTCTTCATGTTTTTGAACACCGCTTCATGCTCCTCCTATTTTTCAGACCGTTTCATGCTCCTCATATTTTTGACACCATTTGAAGCTCTTCATATTTCTCACAGCTTTTCAGGTTCTTCATGTTTTTCAACACCGCTTCATGCTCCTCCTATTTTTCAGACCGTTTCATGCTCATCTCATTTTTGACACCTTTTGAAGCTCGTCATATTTTACCACATCTTTTGAAGCTCTTCGTATTTTTCACACGTTTTCAGGCTCTTCATGTTTTTCAACACCCTTTCTTGCTCATCCTATTTTTCATACCGTTTCATGTTTCTATCATTTCTGACAACTTTTGAAGCTCTTCATATATTTCACACATTTTCAGGCTCTTCATGTTTTTCAACACCCCTCATGCTCCTCCTATTTTTCAGACTGTTTCATGCTCATCTCACTTTTGACACATTTTGAAGCTCTTCATATTTTCCACACCTTTTGAAGCTCTTCATATTTTTCAAACGTTTTCAGGCTCTTCATTTTTTTCAACACCGCTTCTTGCTCATCCTATTTCTCAGATCGTTTCATGCTCCTCATATTTTTGACACGTTTTGAAGCTCTTCATATTTTTCACACCCTTTCAGGCTCTTCATGTCTTTGAACACCGTTTCATGCTGCTCCTATTTTCCAGATCTTTTCATGCTCCTCATATTTTTGACACATTTTGAAGCTCTTCATTTTTTTCACACCTTTTGAAGCTCTTCATATTTTTCACACCTTTTCAGGCTCTTCATGTTTATTACACCGCTTCATGCTGCTCCTATTTTTCAGACCGTTTCATGCTCCTCATATTTTTGACACCTTTTGAAGGTCTTCATATCTTTCACACCTTTTCATGCTCTTCTTGTTTTTTACACCGCTTCATGCTTCTCCTATTTTTCAGACCGTTTCATGTTCCTCCTATTTTTGACACCTTTTGAAGCTCTTCATATTTTTCACACCTTTTCAGGCTCTTCATGTTTTTGAACACCGTTTCATGCTCCTCCTATTTTTCAGACCGTTTCATGCTCCTCATAATTTTGACACCTTTTGAAGCTCTTCATATTTTTCACCCCTTTTGAGGCTCTTCATATTTTTGAACACCGCTTCATGTTCCTCCTATTTTTCAGACCGTTTCATGCTCCTCATATTTTTGAAACCTTTTGAAGCTCTTCATATTTTTCCCACGTTTTCAGGCTCTTCATGTTTATTACACCGCTTCATGCTGCTCCTATTTTTCAGACCGTTTCATGCTCCTCATAATTTTGACACCTTTTGAAGCTCTTCATATTTTTCACCCCTTTTGAGGCTCTTCATATTTTTGAACACCGCTTCATGTTCCTCCTATTTTTCAGACCGTTTCATGCTCCTCATATTTTTGAAACCTTTTGAAGCTCTTCATATTTTTCCCACGTTTTCAGGCTCTTCATGTTTATTACACCGCTTCATGCTGCTCCTATTTTTCAGACCGTTTCATGCTCCTCATATTTTTGACACCTTTTGAAGGTCTTCATATCTTTCACACCTTTTCAGGCTCTTCATGTTTTTTACACCGCTTCATGCTTCTCCTATTTTTCAGACCGTTTCATGCTCCTCCTATTTTTGACACCTTTTGAAGCTCTTCATATTTTTCACACCTTTTCAGGCTCTTCATGTTTTTGAACACCGTTTCATGCTCCTCCTATTTTTCAGACCGTTTCATGCTCCTCATATTTTTGACACCTTTTGAAGCTCTTCATATTTCACCCACCTTTTCAGGCTCTTCATGTTTTTCAACACCGTTTCATGCTCCTCATGTATTTCCAACCGTTTGAAGCTCTTCATATTTTTCACAACTTTTCAGGCTCTTCATGTTTTTGAACGCGGTTTCATGCTCCTCCTATTTTTCAGACCGTTTCATGCTCCTCATGTATTTCACACCTTTTAAAGCTCTTCATATTTTTCACACCTTTTCAGGCTCTTCATGTTTTTGAACACCGTTTCATTCTCCTCCTATTTTTCAGACCGTTTCATGCTCCTCATATTTTTGACACCTTTTGAAGCTCTTCATATCTTTCACACCTTTTCAGGCTCTTCATGTTTTTTACACCGCTTCATGCTTCTCCTATTTTTCAGACCGTTTCATGCTCCTCCTATTTTTGACACCTTTTGAAGCTCTTCATATTTTTCACACCTTTTCAGGCTCTTCATGTTTTTGAACACCGTTTCATGCTCCTCCTATTTTCAGACCGTTTCATGCTCCTCATATTTTTTACACCTTTTGAAGCTCTTCATATCTTTCACACCTTTTCAGGCTCTTCATGTTTTTTACACCGCTTCATGCTTCTCCTATTTTTCAGACCGTTTCATGCTCCTCCTATTTTTGACACCTTTTGAAGCTCTTCATATTTTTCACACCTTTTCAGGCTCTTCATGTTTTTGAACACCGTTTCATGCTCCTCCTATTTTTCAGACCGTTTCATGCTCCTCATATTTTTGACACCTTTTGAAGCTCTTCATATTTCACCCACCTTTTCAGGCTCTTCATGTTTTTCAACACCGTTTCATGCTCCTCATGTATTTCCAACCGTTTGAAGCTCTTCATATTTTTCACAACTTTTCAGGCTCTTCATGTTTTTGAACGCGGTTTCATGCTCCTCCTATTTTTCAGACCGTTTCATGCTCCTCATGTATTTCACACCTTTTAAAGCTCTTCATATTTTTCACACCTTTTCAGGCTCTTCATGTTTTTGAACACCGTTTCATTCTCCTCCTATTTTTCAGACCGTTTCATGCTCCTCATATTTTTGACACCTTTTGAAGCTCTTCATATTTTTCAAACCTTTTCAGGGTCCCCATGTTTTTCAACACCGCTTCATGCTCGTCCTATTTTCCAGACCGTTTCATGCTCGTCTCATTTTTGACACCTTTTGAAGCTCTTCATATTTCTCACAACTTTTAAGCTCTTCATGTTTTTCACACGTTTTCAGGCTCTTCATGTTTTTCAACACCGCTTCATGCTCCTCCCATTTTTCAGACCGTTTCATGCTCCTCATATTTTTGACACCATTTGAAGCTCTTCATATTTTTCACACGTTTTCAGGCTCTTCATGTTTTTCAACACCGTTTCATGCTCCTCATGTATTTCCAACCGTTTGAAGCTCTTCATATTTTTCACAACTTTTCAGGCTCTTCATGTTTTTGAACGCGGTTTCATGCTCCTCCTATTTTTCAGCCCATTTCATACTCCTCATGTATTTCACACCTTTTGAAGCTCTTCATATTTTTTACACCTTTTCAGGCTCTTCATGTTTGTCAACAACATTTCATGCCGCATCTATTTTTCAGACCGTTTCATGCTCCTCATATTTTTCACACCTTTTGAAGCTCTTCATATTTTTCACACCTTTTCAGGCTCTTCATGTTTTTCAACACCGCTTCATGCTCCTCCTATTTTTCAGAGAGTTTCATGCTCCTAATGTATTTCACACCTTTTGAAGCTCTTCATATTTTTCACACCTTTTCAGCCCCTTCATATTTTTGAACACAGCTTCATGCTCGTCCTATTTTTCTGACCGTTTCATGCTCATCTCATTTTTGACACATTTTTAAGCTTTTCATATTTTTCACAACTTTTTAGGCTCTTCATGTTTTTGAACACCGCTTCATGCTCCTCCTATTTTTCAGAGAGTTTCATGCTCCTAATGTATTTCACTCCTTTTGAAGCTCTTCATATTTTTCACACCTTTTCAGGCTCTTCCTGTTTTTGAACACCGCTTCATGCTCCTCCTATTTTTCAGAGAGTTTCATGCTCCTAATGTATTTCACTCCTTTTGAAGCTCTTCATATTTTTCACACCTTTTCACTCTCTTCATGTTTTTCAACACCATTTCGTGCCGCATCTATTTTTCAGACCGTTTCATGCTCCTCATATTTTTGACACCTTTAGAAGCTCTTCATATTTTTCACACCTTTTCAGGCTCTTCATGTTTCTCAACACAGCTTCATGCTCCTCCTATTTTTCAGACCCTTTCCTTCTCCTCATATTTTTGACACCTTTTGAAGCTCTTCATATATTTCACACCTTTTCAGTCTCTTCTTTATTTTCAACACCACTTCATGCTCCTCCTATTTTTCAGACCGTTTCATGCTCATCTCATTTTTGACACCTTTTGAAGCTCGTCATATTTTACCACATCTTTTGAAGCTCTTCGTATTTTTCACACGTTTTCTGGCTCTTCATGTTTTTCAACACCCCTTCTTGCTCATCCTATTTTTCATACCGTTTCATGTTTCTATCATTTCTGACAACTTTTGAAGCTCTTCATATATTTCACACATTTTCAGGCTCTTCATGTTTTTCAACACCCCTCATGCTCCTCCTATTTTTCAGACCGTTTCATGCTCATCTCACTTTTGGCACATTTTGAAGCTCTTCATATTTTCCACACCTTTTGAAGCTCTTCACATTTTTCAAACGTTTTCAGTCTCTTCATTTTTTTCAACACCGCTTCTTGCTCATCCTATTTCTCAGATCGTTTCATGCTCCTCATATTTTTGACACGTTTTGAAGCTCTTCATATTTTTCACACCTTTTCAGGCTCTTCATGTCTTTGAACACCGCTTCATGCTCCTCCTATTTTTCAGACCGTTTCATGCTCATCTCATTTTTGACACCTTTTGAAGCTCGTCATATTTTACCACATCTTTTGAAGCTCTTCGTATTTTTCACACGTTTTCTGGCTCTTCATGTTTTTCAACACCCTTTCTTGCTCATCCTATTTTTCATACCGTTTCATGTTTCTATCATTTCTGACAACTTTTGAAGCTCTTCATATATTTCACACATTTTCAGGCTCTTCATGTTTTTCAACACCCCTCATGCTCCTCCTATTTTTCAGACTGTTTCATGCTCATCTCACTTTTGACACATTTTGAAGCTCTTCATATTTTCCACACCTTTTGAAGCTCTTCATATTTTTCAAACGTTTTCAGGCTCTTCATTTTTTTCAACACCGCTTCTTGCTCATCCTATTTCTCAGATCGTTTCATGCTCCTCATATTTTTGACACGTTTTGAAGCTCTTCATATTTTTCACACCCTTTCAGGCTCTTCATGTCTTTGAACACCGTTTCATGCTGCTCCTATTTTCCAGATCTTTTCATGCTCCTCATATTTTTGACACATTTTGAAGCTCTTCATTTTTTTCACACCTTTTGAAGCTCTTCATATTTTTCACACCTTTTCAGGCTCTTCATGTTTATTACACCGCTTCATGCTGCTCCTATTTTTCAGACCGTTTCATGCTCCTCATATTTTTGACACCTTTTGAAGGTCTTCATATCTTTCACACCTTTTCATGCTCTTCTTGTTTTTTACACCGCTTCATGCTTCTCCTATTTTTCAGACCGTTTCATGTTCCTCCTATTTTTGACACCTTTTGAAGCTCTTCATATTTTTCACACCTTTTCAGGCTCTTCATGTTTTTGAACACCGTTTCATGCTCCTCCTATTTTTCAGACCGTTTCATGCTCCTCATAATTTTGACACCTTTTGAAGCTCTTCATATTTTTCACCCCTTTTGAGGCTCTTCATATTTTTGAACACCGCTTCATGTTCCTCCTATTTTTCAGACCGTTTCATGCTCCTCATATTTTTGAAACCTTTTGAAGCTCTTCATATTTTTCCCACGTTTTCAGGCTCTTCATGTTTATTACACCGCTTCATGCTGCTCCTATTTTTCAGACCGTTTCATGCTCCTCATAATTTTGACACCTTTTGAAGCTCTTCATATTTTTCACCCCTTTTGAGGCTCTTCATATTTTTGAACACCGCTTCATGTTCCTCCTATTTTTCAGACCGTTTCATGCTCCTCATATTTTTGAAACCTTTTGAAGCTCTTCATATTTTTCCCACGTTTTCAGGCTCTTCATGTTTATTACACCGCTTCATGCTGCTCCTATTTTTCAGACCGTTTCATGCTCCTCATATTTTTGACACCTTTTGAAGGTCTTCATATCTTTCACACCTTTTCAGGCTCTTCATGTTTTTTACACCGCTTCATGCTTCTCCTATTTTTCAGACCGTTTCATGCTCCTCCTATTTTTGACACCTTTTGAAGCTCTTCATATTTTTCACACCTTTTCAGGCTCTTCATGTTTTTGAACACCGTTTCATGCTCCTCCTATTTTTCAGACCGTTTCATGCTCCTCATATTTTTGACACCTTTTGAAGCTCTTCATATTTCACCCACCTTTTCAGGCTCTTCATGTTTTTCAACACCGTTTCATGCTCCTCATGTATTTCCAACCGTTTGAAGCTCTTCATATTTTTCACAACTTTTCAGGCTCTTCATGTTTTTGAACGCGGTTTCATGCTCCTCCTATTTTTCAGACCGTTTCATGCTCCTCATGTATTTCACACCTTTTAAAGCTCTTCATATTTTTCACACCTTTTCAGGCTCTTCATGTTTTTGAACACCGTTTCATTCTCCTCCTATTTTTCAGACCGTTTCATGCTCCTCATATTTTTGACACCTTTTGAAGCTCTTCATATCTTTCACACCTTTTCAGGCTCTTCATGTTTTTTACACCGCTTCATGCTTCTCCTATTTTTCAGACCGTTTCATGCTCCTCCTATTTTTGACACCTTTTGAAGCTCTTCATATTTTTCACACCTTTTCAGGCTCTTCATGTTTTTGAACACCGTTTCATGCTCCTCCTATTTTTCAGACCGTTTCATGCTCCTCATATTTTTTACACCTTTTGAAGCTCTTCATATCTTTCACACCTTTTCAGGCTCTTCATGTTTTTTACACCGCTTCATGCTTCTCCTATTTTTCAGACCGTTTCATGCTCCTCCTATTTTTGACACCTTTTGAAGCTCTTCATATTTTTCACACCTTTTCAGGCTCTTCATGTTTTTGAACACCGTTTCATGCTCCTCCTATTTTTCAGACCGTTTCATGCTCCTCATATTTTTGACACCTTTTGAAGCTCTTCATATTTCACCCACCTTTTCAGGCTCTTCATGTTTTTCAACACCGTTTCATGCTCCTCATGTATTTCCAACCGTTTGAAGCTCTTCATATTTTTCACAACTTTTCAGGCTCTTCATGTTTTTGAACGCGGTTTCATGCTCCTCCTATTTTTCAGACCGTTTCATGCTCCTCATGTATTTCACACCTTTTAAAGCTCTTCATATTTTTCACACCTTTTCAGGCTCTTCATGTTTTTGAACACCGTTTCATTCTCCTCCTATTTTTCAGACCGTTTCATGCTCCTCATATTTTTGACACCTTTTGAAGCTCTTCATATTTTTCAAACCTTTTCAGGGTCCCCATGTTTTTCAACACCGCTTCATGCTCGTCCTATTTTCCAGACCGTTTCATGCTCGTCTCATTTTTGACACCTTTTGAAGCTCTTCATATTTCTCACAACTTTTAAGCTCTTCATGTTTTTCACACGTTTTCAGGCTCTTCATGTTTTTCAACACCGCTTCATGCTCCTCCCATTTTTCAGACCGTTTCATGCTCCTCATATTTTTGACACCATTTGAAGCTCTTCATATTTTTCACACGTTTTCAGGCTCTTCATGTTTTTCAACACCGTTTCATGCTCCTCATGTATTTCCAACCGTTTGAAGCTCTTCATATTTTTCACAACTTTTCAGGCTCTTCATGTTTTTGAACGCGGTTTCATGCTCCTCCTATTTTTCAGCCCATTTCATACTCCTCATGTATTTCACACCTTTTGAAGCTCTTCATATTTTTTACACCTTTTCAGGCTCTTCATGTTTGTCAACAACATTTCATGCCGCATCTATTTTTCAGACCGTTTCATGCTCCTCATATTTTTCACACCTTTTGAAGCTCTTCATATTTTTCACACCTTTTCAGGCTCTTCATGTTTTTCAACACCGCTTCATGCTCCTCCTATTTTTCAGAGAGTTTCATGCTCCTAATGTATTTCACACCTTTTGAAGCTCTTCATATTTTTCACACCTTTTCAGCCCCTTCATATTTTTGAACACAGCTTCATGCTCGTCCTATTTTTCTGACCGTTTCATGCTCATCTCATTTTTGACACATTTTTAAGCTTTTCATATTTTTCACAACTTTTTAGGCTCTTCATGTTTTTGAACACCGCTTCATGCTCCTCCTATTTTTCAGAGAGTTTCATGCTCCTAATGTATTTCACTCCTTTTGAAGCTCTTCATATTTTTCACACCTTTTCAGGCTCTTCCTGTTTTTGAACACCGCTTCATGCTCCTCCTATTTTTCAGAGAGTTTCATGCTCCTAATGTATTTCACTCCTTTTGAAGCTCTTCATATTTTTCACACCTTTTCACTCTCTTCATGTTTTTCAACACCATTTCATGCCGCATCTATTTTTCAGACCGTTTCATGCTCCTCATATTTTTGACACCTTTAGAAGCTCTTCATATTTTTCACACCTTTTCAGGCTCTTCATGTTTCTCAACACAGCTTCATGCTCCTCCTATTTTTCAGACCCTTTCCTTCTCCTCATATTTTTGACACCTTTTGAAGCTCTTCATATATTTCACACCTTTTCAGTCTCTTCTTTATTTTCAACACCACTTCATGCTCCTCCTATTTTTCAGACCGTTTCATGCTCATCTCATTTTTGACACCTTTTGAAGCTCGTCATATTTTACCACATCTTTTGAAGCTCTTCGTATTTTTCACACGTTTTCTGGCTCTTCATGTTTTTCAACACCCCTTCTTGCTCATCCTATTTTTCATACCGTTTCATGTTTCTATCATTTCTGACAACTTTTGAAGCTCTTCATATATTTCACACATTTTCAGGCTCTTCATGTTTTTCAACACCCCTCATGCTCCTCCTATTTTTCAGACCGTTTCATGCTCATCTCACTTTTGGCACATTTTGAAGCTCTTCATATTTTCCACACCTTTTGAAGCTCTTCATATTTTTCAAACGTTTTCAGTCTCTTCATTTTTTTCAACACCGCTTCTTGCTCATCCTATTTCTCAGATCGTTTCATGCTCCTCATATTTTTGACACGTTTTGAAGCTCTTCATATTTTTCACACCTTTTCAGGCTCTTCATGTCTTTGAACACCGTTTCATGCTGCTCCTATTTTTCAGATCTTTTCATGCTCCTCATATTTTTGACACATTTTGAAGCTCTTCATTTTTTTCACACCTTTTGAAGCTCTTCATATTTTTCACACCTTTTCAGGCTCTTCATGTTTATTACACCGCGTCATGCTGCTCCTATTTTTCAGACCGTTTCATGCTCCTCATATTTTTGACACCTTTTGAAGGTCTTCATATCTTTCACACCTTTTCAGGCTCTTCATGATTTTTACACCGCTTCATGCTTCTCCTATTTTTCAGACAGTTTCATGCTCCTCCTATTTTTGACACCTTTTGAAGCTCTTCATATTTTTCACACCTTTTCAGGCTCTTCATGTTTTTGAACACCGTTTCATGCTCCTCCTAATTTTCAGACCGTTTCATGCTCCTCATATTTTTGACACCTTTTGAAGCTCTTCATATTTCACCCACCTTTTCAGGCTCTTCATGTTTTTCAACACCGTTTCATGCTCCTCATGTATTTCCAACCGTTTGAAGCTCTTCATATTTTTCACAACTTTTCAGGCTCTTCATGTTTTTGAACGCGGTTTCATGCTCCTCCTATTTTTCAGACCGTTTCATGCTCCTCATGTATTTCACACCTTTTAAAGCTCTTCATATTTTTCACACCTTTTCAGGCTCTTCATGTTTTTGAACACCGTTTCATGCTCCTCCTATTTTTCAGACCGTTTCATGCTCCTCATATTTTTGACACCTTTTGAAGCTCTTCATATTTTTCACACCTTTTCAGGCTCTTCATGTTTTTGAACACCGTTTCATGCTCCTCCTATTTTTCAGACCGTTTCATGCTCCTCATAATTTTGACACCTTTTGAAGCTCTTCATATTTTTCACCCCTTTTGAGGCTCTTCATATTTTTGAACACCGCTTCATGTTCCTCCTATTTTTCAGACCGTTTCATGCTCCTCATATTTTTGAAACCTTTTGAAGCTCTTCATATTTTTCCCACCTTTTCAGGCTCTTCATGTTTTTGAACACCGCTTCATGCTCCTCCTATTTTTCAGAGAGTTTCATGCTCCTAATGTATTTCACTCCTTTTGAAGCTCTTCATATTTTTCACACCTTTTCAGGCTCTTCTGTTTTTCCACACCACTTCATGCTTCTATTTTTCAGCTCGTTTCATGCTCCTCATGTATTTCACACCTTTTGAAGCTCTTCATAATTTTCACAGCTTTTCAGGCTCTTCATGTTTTTAACACAGTTTCATGCTCTGCATATTTTTCACACCTTTTCATGCTCTTCATATTTTTCACACCTTTTCAGGCTCTTCATGTTTCTCAACACAGTTTCATGCTTCTCCAATTTTTCAGATTGTTTCATGCTCTTCATATTTTTGACACCTATGAAGCTCTTCATATTTTTCACACCCTTCCAGGCTCTTCATATTCTTCATCACCGTTTCATGCTCCTCCTATTTTTCAAACTGTTTCAGGCTCCTCATATTTTTCACACCTTTTGAAGCTCTTCATATTTTTCACACCTTTTCAGAATCTTCATGTTTTTCAACACCGCTTCATGCTCCTCCTATATTTCAGACCGTTTCATGCTCCTCATATATTTGACACGTTTTGAAGCTCTTCATATTTTTCACACATTTTCAGGCTCTTCATGCTTTTGAACACTGCTTCATCCTTCTCCAATTTTTCGGACCATTTCATGCTCCTCATATTTTTGACAGCTTTGAAGCTCTTCATATTTTTCACACCTTTTCAGACTCTTCATGTTTTTCACCACCGTTTCTTGCTCCTCCTATTTTTCAGACCGTATTATTCTCCTCATATTTTTGACACCTTTTGAAGCTCTTCATGTTTTTCACACCTTTCCATGTCTTCATGTTTTTGAACACCACTCATGCTCCTCCTATGTGTCAGACCGTTTCATGCTCCTCATATGTTTGACACATTTTGAAGCTCTTCATATTTTTCACAGCTTTCCTGGTTCTTCATGTTTTTGAACACGGTTTCATGCTCCTCCTATTTTTCAGACCGTTTCATGCTCCTCATATATTTGACACCTTTTGAAGCTCTTCATATTTTTCACACCTTTTCACTCTCTTCATGTTTTTCAACACCATTTCATGCCACATCTATTTTTCAGACCGTTTCATGCTCCTCATATTTTTGACACCTTTAGAAGCTCTTCATATTTTTCACACCTTTTCAGGCTCTTCATGTTTCTCAACACAGCTTCATGCTCCTCCTATTTTTCAGACCCTTTCCTTCTCCTCATATTTTTGACACCTTTTGAAGCTCTTCATATATTTCACACCTTTTCAGTCTCTTCTTTTTTTTCAACACCACTTCATGCTCCTCCTATTTTTCAGACCGTTTCATGCTCATCTCATTTTTGACACATTTTGAAGCTCCTCATATATTTCACACCTTTTCAGGCTTTTCATGTTTTTGAACACCGCTTCATGCTCCTCCTATTTCTCAGACCGTTTCATGCTCCTCTTATTTTTGACACCTTTTGAAACTCTTCATATTTTTCAAAACTTTTCAGGCTCTTCCTGTTTTTGAACACCGCTTCATGCTCCTCCTATTTTTCAGACCATTTAATGCTCCTCATGTATTTCACACCTTTTGAAGCTCTTCATATTTTTCACACGTTTTCAGGCTCTTCAAGTATTTGAACATCGCTTTCTGCTCCTCCTATTTTTCAGTCAGTTTCATGCTTCTCATATTTTTGACACCTTTTGAAGCTCTTCATATTTTTCACATATTTCAGGCTCTTCATGTTTTTGCACACCGCTTCATGCTCCTCCTATATTTCAGACCGTTTCAAGCTCCTCATATTTTTGACACCTTTTGAAACTCTTCATATATTTCACACTTTTTCAGGGTCTTCATGTTTTTCAACACCGTTTCATGACACTCCTATTTTTCAGACCGTTTCATGCTCCTCATATTTTTGACACCTTTTGAAACTCTTCATATATTTCAAACCTTTTCAGGCTCTTCATGTTTTTGAACACCGCTTCATGCTCCTCCTATTTTTCAGACCGTTTCATGCTCCTCATATTTTTGACACCATTTGAAGCTCTTCATATTTCTCACAGCTTTTCAGGTACTTCATGTTTTTCAACAGCGCTTCATGCTCCTCCTATTTTTCAGACCGTTTCATGCTCCTCATATTTTTGACACCATTTGAAGCTCTTCATATTTCTCACAGCTTTTCAGGTTCTTCATGTTTTTCAACACCGCTTCATGCTCCTCCTATTTTTCAGACCGTTTCATGCTCATCTCATTTTTGACACCTTTTGAAGCTCGTCATATTTTACCACATCTTTTGAAGCTCTTCGTATTTTTCACACGTTTTCAGGCTCTTCATGTTTTTCAACACCCCTTCTTGCTGATCCTATTTTTCATACCGTTTCATGTTTCTATCATTTTTGACAACTTTTGAAGCTCTTCATATATTTCACACATTTTCAGGCTCTTCATGTTTTTCAACACCCCTCATGCTCCTCCTATTTTTCAGACCGTTTCATGCTCATCTCAGTTTTGACACATTTTGAAGCTCTTCATATTTTCCACACCTTTTGAAGCTCTTCATATTTTTCAAACGTTTTCAGTCTCTTCATTTTTTTCAACACCGCTTCTTGCTCATCCTATTTCTCAGATCGTTTCATGCTCCTCATATTTTTGACACGTTTTGAAGCTCTTCATATTTTTCACACCTTTTCAGGCTCTTCATGTCTTTGAACACCGTTTCATGCTGCTCCTATTTTTCAGATCTTTTCATGCTCCTCATATTTTTGACACATTTTGAAGCTCTTCATTTTTTTCACACCTTTTGAAGCTCTTCATATTTTTCAAACCTTTTCAGGCTCTTCATGTTTATTACACCACTTCATGCTGCTCCTATTTTTCAGACCGTTTCATGCTCCTCATGTTTTTGACACCTTTTGAAAGTATTCATATCTTTCACGCCTTTTCAGGCTCTTCATGTTTTTTACACCGCTTCATGCTTCTCCTATTTTTCAGACCGTTTCATGCTCCTCCTATTTTTGACACCTTTTGAAGCTCTTCATATTTTTCACACCTTTTCAGGCTCTTCATGTTTTTGAACACCGTTTCATGCTCCTCCTATTTTTCAGACCGTTTCATGCTCCTCATATTTTTGACACCTTTTGAAGCTCTTCATATTTCACCCACCTTTTCAGGCTCTTCATGTTTTTCAACACCGTTTCATGCTCCTCATGTATTTCCAACCGTTTGAAGCTCTTCATATTTTTCACAACTTTTCAGGCTCTTCATGTTTTTGAACGCGGTTTCATGCTCCTCCTATTTTTCAGGCCGTTTCATGCTCCTCATGTATTTCACACCTTTTAAAGCTCTTCATATTTTTCACACCTTTTCAGGCTCTTCATGTTTTTGAACACCGTTTCATTCTCCTCCTATTTTTCAGACCGTTTCATGCTCCTCATATTTTTGACACCTTTTGAAGCTCTTCATATTTTTCAAACCTTTTCAGGGTCCCCATGTTTTTCAACACCGCTTCATGCTCGTCCTATTTTCCAGACCGTTTCATGCTCGTCTCATTTTTGACACCTTTTGAAGCTCTTCATATTTCTCACAACTTTTAAGCTCTTCATGTTTTTCACACGTTTTCAGGCTCTTCATGTTTTTCAACACCGCTTCATGCTCCTCCCATTTTTCAGACCGTTTCATGCTCCTCATATTTTTGACACCATTTGAAGCTCTTCATATTTTTCACACGTTTTCAGGCTCTTCATGTTTTTCAACACCGTTTCATGCTCCTCATGTATTTCCAACCGTTTGAAGCTCTTCATATTTTTCACAACTTTTCAGGCTCTTCATGTTTTTGAACGCGGTTTCATGCTCCTCCTATTTTTCAGCCCATTTCATACTCCTCATGTATTTCACACCTTTTGAAGCTCTTCATATTTTTTACATCTTTTCAGGCTCTTCATGTTTGTCAACAACATTTCATGCCGCATCTATTTTTCAGACCGTTTCATGCTCCTCATATTTTTCACACCTTTTGAAGCTCTTCATATTTTTCACACCTTTTCAGGCTCTTCATGTTTTTCAACACCGCTTCATGCTCCTCCTATTTTTCAGAGAGTTTCATGCTCCTAATGTATTTCACACCTTTTGAAGCTCTTCATATTTTTCACACCTTTTCAGCCCCTTCATATTTTTGAACACAGCTTCATGCTCGTCCTATTTTTCAGACCGTTTCATGCTCATCTCATTTTTGACACCTTTTGAAGCTTTTCATATTTTTCACAACTTTTTAGGCTCTTCATGTTTTTGAACACCGCTTCATGCTCCTCCTATTTTTCAGAGAGTTTCATGCTCCTAATGTATTTCACTCCTTTTGAAGCTCTTCATATTTTTCACACCTTTTCAGGCTCTTCCTGTTTTTGAACACCGCTTCATGCTCCTCCTATTTTTCAGAGAGTTTCATGCTCCTAATGTATTTCACTCCTTTTGAAGCTCTTCATATTTTTCACACCTTTTCAGGCTCTTCATGTTTTTCCACACCCCTTCATGCTTCTATTTTTCAGCTCGTTTCATGCTCCTCATGTATTTCACACCTTTTGAAGCTCTTCATATTTTTCACACCTTTTCACTCTCTTCATGTTTTTCAACACCATTTCATGCCGCATCTATTTTTCAGACCGTTTCATGCTCCTCATATTTTTGACACCTTTAGAAGCTCTTCATATTTTTCACACCTTTTCAGGCTCTTCATGTTTGTCAACACAGCTTCATGCTCCTCCTATTTTTCAGACGCTTTCCTTCTCCTCATATTTTTGACACCTTTTGAAGCTCTTCATATATTTCACACCTTTTCAGTCTCTTCTTTTTTTTCAACACCACTTCATTCTCCTCCTATTTTTCAGACCGTTTGATGCTCATCTCATTTTTGACACCTTTTGAAGCTCTTCATATATTTCACACATTTTCAGGCTTTTCATGTTTTTGAACACCGCTTCATGCTCCTCCTATTTCTCAGACCGTTTCATGCTCATCTCATTTTTGACACCTTTTGAAACTCGTCATATTTTACCACATCTTTTGAAGCTCTTCGTATTTTTCACACGTTTTCAGGCTCTTCATGTTTTTCAACACCCCTTCTTGCTCATCCTATTTTTCATACCGTTTCATGTTTCTATCATTTCTGACAACTTTTGAAGCTCTTCATATATTTCACACATTTTCAGGCTCTTCATGTTTTTGCACACCGCTTCATGCTCCTCCTATTTTTCAGACCGTTTCAAGCTCCTCATATTTTTGACACCTTTTGAAACTCTTCATATTTTTCACAACTTTTCAGGCTCTTCCTGTTTTTGAACACCGCTTCATGCTCCTCCTATTTTTCAGACCATTTAATGCTCCTCATGTATTTCACACCTTTTGAAGCTCTTCATATTTTTCAGACGTTTTCAGGCTCTTCATGTTTTTGAACATCGCTTCCTGCTTCTCCTATTTTTCAGACAGTTTCATGCTTCTCATATTTTTGACACCTTTTGAAGCTCTTCATATTTTTCACACCTTTTCAGGCTCTTCATGTTTTTGCACACCGCTTCATGCTCCTCCTATTTTTCAGACCGTTTCAAGCTCCTCATATTTTTGACACCTTTTGAAACTCTTCATATATTTCACACTTTTTCAGGGTCTTCATGTTTTTCAACACCGTTTCATGACACTCCTATTTTTCAGACCGTTTCATGCTCCTCATATTTTTGACACCTTTTGAAACTCTTCATATATTTCAAACCTTTTCAGGCTCTTCATGTTTTTGAACACCGCTTCATGCTCCTCCTATTTTTCAGACCGTTTCATGCTCCTCATATTTTTGACACCATTTGAAGCTCTTCATATTTCTCACAGCTTTTCAGGTTCTTCATGTTTTTCAACACCGCTTCATGCTCCTCCTATTTTTCAGACCGTTTCATGCTCATCTCATTTTTGACACCTTTTGAAGCTCGTCATATTTTACCACATCTTTTGAAGCTCTTCGTATTTTTCACACGTTTTCAGGCTCTTCATGTTTTTCAACACCCTTTCTTGCTCATCCTATTTTTCATACCGTTTCATGTTTCTATCATTTCTGACAACTTTTGAAGCTCTTCATATATTTCACACATTTTCAGGCTCTTCATGTTTTTCAACACCCCTCATGCTCCTCCTATTTTTCAGACCGTTTCATGCTCATCTCACTTTTGACACATTTTGAAGCTCTTCATATTTTCCACACCTTTTGAAGCTCTTCATATTTTTCAAACGTTTTCAGGCTCTTCATTTTTTTCAACACCGCTTCTTGCTCATCCTATTTCTCAGATCGTTTCATGCTCCTCATATTTTTGACACGTTTTGAAGCTCTTCATATTTTTCACACCCTTTCAGGCTCTTCATGTCTTTGAACACCGTTTCATGCTGCTCCTATTTTCCAGATCTTTTCATGCTCCTCATATTTTTGACACATTTTGAAGCTCTTCATTTTTTTCACACCTTTTGAAGCTCTTCATATTTTTCACACCTTTTCAGGCTCTTCATGTTTATTACACCGCTTCATGCTGCTCCTATTTTTCAGACCGTTTCATGCTCCTCATATTTTTGACACCTTTTGAAGGTCTTCATATCTTTCACACCTTTTCATGCTCTTCTTGTTTTTTACACCGCTTCATGCTTCTCCTATTTTTCAGACCGTTTCATGCTCCTCCTATTTTTGACACCTTTTGAAGCTCTTCATATTTTTCACACCTTTTCAGGCTCTTCATGTTTTTGAACACCGTTTCATGCTCCTCCTATTTTTCAGACCGTTTCATGCTCCTCATAATTTTGACACCTTTTGAAGCTCTTCATATTTTTCACCCCTTTTGAGGCTCTTCATATTTTTGAACACCGCTTCATGTTCCTCCTATTTTTCAGACCGTTTCATGCTCCTCATATTTTTGAAACCTTTTGAAGCTCTTCATATTTTTCCCACGTTTTCAGGCTCTTCATGTTTATTACACCGCTTCATGCTGCTCCTATTTTTCAGACCGTTTCATGCTCCTCATAATTTTGACACCTTTTGAAGCTCTTCATATTTTTCACCCCTTTTGAGGCTCTTCATATTTTTGAACACCGCTTCATGTTCCTCCTATTTTTCAGACCGTTTCATGCTCCTCATATTTTTGAAACCTTTTGAAGCTCTTCATATTTTTCACACCTTTTCAGGCTCTTCATGTTTATTACACCGCTTCATGCTGCTCCTATTTTTCAGACCGTTTCATGCTCCTCATAATTTTGACACCTTTTGAAGCTCTTCATATTTTTCACCCCTTTTGAGGCTCTTCATATTTTTGAACACCGCTTCATGTTCCTCCTATTTTTCAGACCGTTTCATGCTCCTCATATTTTGAAACCTTTTGAAGCTCTTCATATTTTTCCCACGTTTTCAGGCTCTTCATGTTTATTACACCGCTTCATGCTGCTCCTATTTTTCAGACCGTTTCATGCTCCTCATAATTTTGACACCTTTTGAAGCTCTTCATATTTTTCACCCCTTTTGAGGCTCTTCATATTTTTGAACACCGCTTCATGTTCCTCCTATTTTTCAGACCGTTTCATGCTCCTCATATTTTTGAAACCTTTTGAAGCTCTTCATATTTTTCACACCTTTTCAGGCTCTTCATGTTTATTACACCGCTTCATGCTGCTCCTATTTTTCAGACCGTTTCATGCTCCTCATATTTTTGACACCTTTTGAAGGTCTTCATATCTTTCACACCTTTTCAGGCTCTTCATGTTTTTTACACCGCTTCATGCTTCTCCTATTTTTCAGACCGTTTCATGCTCCTCCTATTTTTGACACCTTTTGAAGCTCTTCATATTTTTCACACCTTTTCAGGCTCTTCATGTTTTTGAACACCGTTTCATGCTCCTCCTATTTTTCAGACCGTTTCATGCTCCTCATATTTTTGACACCTTTTGAAGCTCTTCATATTTCACCCACCTTTTCAGGCTCTTCATGTTTTTCAACACCGTTTCATGCTCCTCATGTATTTCCAACCGTTTGAAGCTCTTCATATTTTTCACAACTTTTCAGGCTCTTCATGTTTTTGAACGCGGTTTCATGCTCCTCCTATTTTTCAGACCGTTTCATGCTCCTCATGTATTTCACACCTTTTAAAGCTCTTCATATTTTTCACACCTTTTCAGGCTCTTCATGTTTTTGAACACCGTTTCATTCTCCTCCTATTTTTCAGACCGTTTCATGCTCCTCATATTTTTGACACCTTTTGAAGCTCTTCATATTTTTCAAACCTTTTCAGGGTCCCCATGTTTTTCAACACCGCTTCATGCTCGTCCTATTTTCCAGACCGTTTCATGCTCGTCTCATTTTTGACACCTTTTGAAGCTCTTCATATTTCTCACAACTTTTAAGCTCTTCATGTTTTTCACACGTTTTCAGGCTCTTCATGTTTTTCAACACCGCTTCATGCTCCTCCCATTTTTCAGACCGTTTCATGCTCCTCATATTTTTGACACCATTTGAAGCTCTTCATATTTTTCACACGTTTTCAGGCTCTTCATGTTTTTCAACACCGTTTCATGCTCCTCATGTATTTCCAACCGTTTGAAGCTCTTCATATTTTTCACAACTTTTCAGGCTCTTCATGTTTTTGAACGCGGTTTCATGCTCCTCCTATTTTTCAGCCCATTTCATACTCCTCATGTATTTCACACCTTTTGAAGCTCTTCATATTTTTTACATCTTTTCAGGCTCTTCATGTTTGTCAACAACATTTCATGCCGCATCTATTTTTCAGACCGTTTCATGCTCCTCATATTTTTCACACCTTTTGAAGCTCTTCATATTTTTCACACCTTTTCAGGCTCTTCATGTTTTTCAACACCGCTTCATGCTCCTCCTATTTTTCAGAGAGTTTCATGCTCCTAATGTATTTCACACCTTTTGAAGCTCTTCATATTTTTCACACCTTTTCAGCCCCTTCATATTTTTGAACACAGCTTCATGCTCGTCCTATTTTTCAGACCGTTTCATGCTCATCTCATTTTTGACACATTTTTAAGCTTTTCATATTTTTCACAACTTTTTAGGCTCTTCATGTTTTTGAACACCGCTTCATGCTCCTCCTATTTTTCAGAGAGTTTCATGCTCCTAATGTATTTCACTCCTTTTGAAGCTCTTCATATTTTTCACACCTTTTCAGGCTCTTCCTGTTTTTGAACACCGCTTCATGCTCCTCCTATTTTTCAGAGAGTTTCATGCTCCTAATGTATTTCACTCCTTTTGAAGCTCTTCATATTTTTCACACCTTTTCAGGCTCTTCATGTTTTTGCACACCCCTTCATGCTTCTATTTTTCAGCTCGTTTCATGCTCCTCATGTATTTCACACCTTTTGAAGCTCTTCATATTTTTCACACCTTTTCACTCTCTTCATGTTTTTCAACACCATTTCATGCCGCATCTATTTTTCAGACCGTTTCATGCTCCTCATATTTTTGACACCTTTAGAAGCTCTTCATATTTTTCACACCTTTTCAGGCTCTTCATGTTTCTCAACACAGATTCATGCTCCTCCTATTTTTCAGACCCTTTCCTTCTCCTCATATTTTTGACACCTTTTGAAGCTCTTCATATATTTCACACCTTTTCAGTCTCTTCTTTATTTTCAACACCACTTCATGCTCCTCCTATTTTTCAGACCGTTTCATGCTCATCTCATTTTTGACACATTTTGAAGCTCTTCATATATTTCAAACCTTTTCAGGCTTTTCATGTTTTTGAACACCGCTTCATGCTCCTCCTATTTCTCAGACCGTTTCATGCTCCTCTTATTTTTGACACCTTTTGAAACTCTTCATATTTTTCACAACTTTTCAGGCTCTTCCTGTTTTTGAACACCGCTTCATGCTCCTCCTATTTTTCAGACCATTTAATGCTCCTCATGTATTTCACACCTTTTGAAGCTCTTCATATTTTTCAGACGTTTTCAGGCTCTTCAAGTATTTGAACATCGCTTTCTGCTCCTCCTATTTTTCAGACAGTTTCATGCTTCTCATATTTTTGACACCATTTGAAGCTCTTCATATTTCTCACAGCTTTTCAGGTACTTCATGTTTTTCAACACCGCTTCATGCTCCTCCTATTTTTCAGACCGTTTCATGCTCCTCTTATTTTTGACACCATTTGAAGCTCTTCATATTTCTCACAGCTTTTCAGGTTCTTCATGTTTTTCAACACCGCTTCATGCTCCTCCTATTTTTCAGACCGTTTCATACTCATCTCATTTTTGACACCTTTTGAAGCTCGTCATATTTTACCACATCTTTTGAAGCTCTTCGTATTTTTCACACGTTTTCAGGCTCTTCATGTTTTTCAACACCCCTTCTTGCTCATCCTATTTTTCATACCGTTTCATGTTTCTATCATTTCTGACAACTTTTGAAGCTCTTCATATATTTCACACATTTTCAGGCTCTTCATGTTTTTCAACACCCCTCATGCTCCTCCTATTTTTCAGACCGTTTCATGCTCATCTCACTTTTGGCACATTTTGAAGCTCTTCATATTTTCCACACCTTTTGAAGCTCTTCATATTTTTCAAACGTTTTCAGTCTCTTCATTTTTTTCAACACCGCTTCTTGCTCATCCTATTTCTCAGATCGTTTCATGCTCCTCATATTTTTGACACGTTTTGAAGCTCTTCATATTTTTCACACCTTTTCAGGCTCTTCATGTCTTTGAACACCGTTTCATGCTGCTCCTATTTTTCAGATCTTTTCATGCTCCTCATATTTTTGACACATTTTGAAGCTCTTCATTTTTTTCACACCTTTTGAAGCTCTTCATATTTTTCACACCTTTTCAGGCTCTTCATGTTTATTACACCGCTTCATGCTGCTCCTATTTTTCAGACCGTTTCATGCTCCTCATATTTTTGACACCTTTTGAAGGTCTTCATATCTTTCACACCTTTTCAGGCTCTTCATGATTTTTACACCGCTTCATGCTTCTCCTATTTTTCAGACAGTTTCATGCTCCTCCTATTTTTGACACCTTTTGAAGCTCTTCATATTTTTCACACCTTTTCAGGCTCTTCATGTTTTTGAACACCGTTTCATGCTCCTCCTAATTTTCAGACCGTTTCATGCTCCTCATATTTTTGACACCTTTTGAAGCTCTTCATATTTCACCCACCTTTTCAGGCTCTTCATGTTTTTCAACACCGTTTCATGCTCCTCATGTATTTCCAACCGTTTGAAGCTCTTCATATTTTTCACAACTTTTCAGGCTCTTCATGTTTTTGAACGCGGTTTCATGCTCCTCCTATTTTTCAGACCGTTTCATGCTCCTCATGTATTTCACACCTTTTAAAGCTCTTCATATTTTTCACACCTTTTCAGGCTCTTCATGTTTTTGAACACCGTTTCATGCTCCTCCTTTTTTTCAGACCGTTTCATGCTCCTCATATTTTTGACACCTTTTGAAGCTCTTCATATTTTTCACACCTTTTCAGGCTCTTCATGTTTTTGAACACCGTTTCATGCTCCTCCTATTTTTCAGACCGTTTCATGCTCCTCATAATTTTGACACCTTTTGAAGCTCTTCATATTTTTCACCCCTTTTGAGGCTCTTCATATTTTTGAACACCGCTTCATGTTCCTCCTATTTTTCAGACCGTTTCATGCTCCTCATATTTTTGAAACCTTTTGAAGCTCTTCATATTTTTCCCACCTTTTCAGGCTCTTCATGTTTTTGAACACCGCTTCATGCTCCTCCTATTTTTCAGAGAGTTTCATGCTCCTAATGTATTTCACTCCTTTTGAAGCTCTTCATATTTTTCACACCTTTTCAGGCTCTTCTGTTTTTCCACACCACTTCATGCTTCTATTTTTCAGCTCGTTTCATGCTCCTCATGTATTTCACACCTTTTGAAGCTCTTCATAATTTTCACAGCTTTTCAGGCTCTTCATGTTTTTAACACAGTTTCATGCTCTGCATATTTTTCACACCTTTTCATGCTCTTCATATTTTTCACACCTTTTCAGGCTCTTCATGTTTCTCAACACAGTTTCATGCTTCTCCTATTTTTCAGATTGTTTCATGCTCTTCATATTTTTGACACCTATGAAGCTCTTCATATTTTTCACACCCTTCCAGGCTCTTCATATTCTTCATCACCGTTTCATGCTCCTCCTATTTTTCAAACTGTTTCAGGCTCCTCATATATTTCACACCTTTTGAAGCTCTTCATATTTTTCACACCTTTGCAGAATCTTCATGTTTTTCAACACCGCTTCATGCTCCTCCTATATTTCAGACCGTTTCATGCTCCTCATATATTTGACACGTTTTGAAGCTCTTCATATTTTTCACACATTTTCAGGCTCTTCATGCTTTTGAACACTGCTTCATCCTTCTCCAATTTTTCGGACCATTTCATGCTCCTCATATTTTTGACAGCTTTGAAGCTCTTCATATTTTTCACACCTTTTCAGACTCTTCATGTTTTTCACCACCGTTTCTTGCTCCTCCTATTTTTCAGACCGTTTTATTCTCCTCATATTTTTGACACCTTTTGAAGCTCTTCATGTTTTTCACACCTTTCCATGTCTTCATGTTTTTGAACACCACTCATGCTCCTCCTATGTGTCAGACCGTTTCATGCTCCTCATATGTTTGACACATTTTGAAGCTCTTCATATTTTTCACAGCTTTCCTGGTTCTTCATGTTTTTGAACACCGTTTCATGCTCCTCCTATTTTTCAGACCGTTTCATGCTCCTCATATATTTGACACCTTTTGAAGCTCTTCATATTTTTCACACCTTTTCACTCTCTTCATGTTTTTCAACACCATTTCATGCCACATCTATTTTTCAGACCGTTTCATGCTCCTCATATTTTTGACACCTTTAGAAGCTCTTCATATTTTTCACACCTTTTCAGGCTCTTCATGTTTCTCAACACAGCTTCATGCTCCTCCTATTTTTCAGACCCTTTCCTTCTCCTCATATTTTTGACACCTTTTGAAGCTCTTCATATATTTCACACCTTTTCAGTCTCTTCTTTTTTTTCAACACCACTTCATGCTCCTCCTATTTTTCAGACCGTTTCATGCTCATCTCATTTTTGACACATTTTGAAGCTCCTCATATATTTCACACCTTTTCAGGCTTTTCATGTTTTTGAACACCGCTTCATGCTCCTCCTATTTCTCAGACCGTTTCATGCTCCTCTTATTTTTGACACCTTTTGAAACTCTTCATATTTTTCACAACTTTTCAGGCTCTTCCTGTTTTTGAACACCGCTTCATGCTCCTCCTATTTTTCAGACCATTTAATGCTCCTCATGTATTTCACACCTTTTGAAGCTCTTCATATTTTTCACACGTTTTCAGGCTCTTCAATTATTTGAACATCGCTTTCTGCTCCTCCTATTTTTCAGACAGTTTCATGCTTCTCATATTTTTGACACCTTTTGAAGCTCTTCATATTTTTCACATCTTTCAGGCTCTTCATGTTTTTGCACACCGCTTCATGCTCCTCCTATATTTCAGACCTTTTCAAGCTCCTCATATTTTTGACACCTTTTGAAACTCTTCATATATTTCACACTTTTTCAGGGTCTTCATGTTTTTCAACACCGTTTCATGACACTCCTATTTTTCAGACCGTTTCATGCTCCTCATATTTTTGACACCTTTTGAAACTCTTCATATATTTCAAACCTTTTCAGGCTCTTCATGTTTTTGAACACCGCTTCATGCTCCTCCTATTTTTCAGACCGTTTCATGCTCCTCATATTTTTGACACCATTTGAAGCTCTTCATATTTCTCACAGCTTTTCAGGTACTTCATGTTTTTCAACAGCGCTTCATGCTCCTCCTATTTTTCAGACCGTTTCATGCTCCTCATATTTTTGACACCATTTGAAGCTCTTCATATTTCTCACAGCTTTTCAGGTTCTTCATGTTTTTCAACACCGCTTCATGCTCCTCCTATTTTTCAGACCGTTTCATGCTCATCTCATTTTTGACACCTTTTGAAGCTCGTCATATTTTACCACATCTTTTGAAGCTCTTCGTATTTTTCACACGTTTTCAGGCTCTTCATGTTTTTCAACACCCCTTCTTGCTCATCCTATTTTTCATACCGTTTCATGTTTCTATCATTTTTGACAACTTTTGAAGCTCTTCATATATTTCACACATTTTCAGGCTCTTCATGTTTTTCAACACCCCTCATGCTCCTCCTATTTTTCAGACCGTTTCATGCTCATCTCAGTTTTGACACATTTTGAAGCTCTTCATATTTTCCACACCTTTTGAAGCTCTTCATATTTTTCAAACGTTTTCAGTCTCTTCATTTTTTTCAACACCGCTTCTTGCTCATCCTATTTCTCAGATCGTTTCATGCTCCTCATATTTTTGACACGTTTTGAAGCTCTTCATATTTTTCACACCTTTTCAGGCTCTTCATGTCTTTGAACACCGTTTCATGCTGCTCCTATTTTTCAGATCTTTTCATGCTCCTCATATTTTTGACACATTTTGAAGCTCTTCATTTTTTTCACACCTTTTGAAGCTCTTCATATTTTTCAAACCTTTTCAGGCTCTTCATGTTTATTACACCACTTCATGCTGCTCCTATTTTTCAGACCGTTTCATGCTCCTCATGTTTTTGACACCTTTTGAAAGTCTTCATATCTTTCACACCTTTTCAGGCTCTTCATGTTTTTTACACCGCTTCATGCTTCTCCTATTTTTCAGACCGTTTCATGCTCCTCCTATTTTTGACACCTTTTGAAGCTCTTCATATTTTTCACACCTTTTCAGGCTCTTCATGTTTTTGAACACCGTTTCATGCTCCTCCTATTTTTCAGACCGTTTCATGCTCCTCATATTTTTGACACCTTTTGAAGCTCTTCATATTTCACCCACCTTTTCAGGCTCTTCATGTTTTTCAACACCGTTTCATGCTCCTCATGTATTTCCAACCTTTTGAAGCTCTTCATATTTTTCACAACTTTTCAGGCTCTTCATGTTTTTCAACGCGGTTTCATGCTCCTCCTATTTTTCAGACCGTTTCATGCTCCTCATGTATTTCACACCTTTTAAAGCTCTTCATATTTTTCACACCTTTTCAGGCTCTTCATGTTTTTGAACACCGTTTCATTCTCCTCCTATTTTTCAGACCGTTTCATGCTCCTCATATTTTTGACACCTTTTGAAGCTCTTCATATTTTTCAAACCTTTTCAGGGTCCCCATGTTTTTCAACACCGCTTCATGCTCGTCCTATTTTCCAGACCGTTTCATGCTCGTCTCATTTTTGACACCTTTTGAAGCTCTTCATATTTCTCACAACTTTTAAGCTCTTCATGTTTTTCACACGTTTTCAGGCTCTTCATGTTTGTCAACAACATTTCATGCCGCATCTATTTTTCAGACCGTTTCATGCTCCTCATATTTTTCACACCTTTTGAAGCTCTTCATATTTTTCACACCTTTTCAGGCTCTTCATGTTTTTCAACACCGCTTCATGCTCCTCCTATTTTTCAGAGAGTTTCATGCTCCTAATATATTTCACACCTTTTGAAGCTCTTCATATTTTTCACACCTTTTCAGCCCCTTCATATTTTTGAACACAGCTTCATGCTCGTCCTATTTTTCAGACCGTTTCATGCTCATCTCATTTTTGACACCTTTTGAAGCTTTTCATATTTTTCACAACTTTTTAGGCTCTTCATGTTTTTGAACACCGCTTCATGCTCCTCCTATTTTTCAGAGAGTTTCATGCTCCTAATGTATTTCACTCCTTTTGAAGCTCTTCATATTTTTCACACCTTTTCAGGCTCTTCCTGTTTTTGAACACCGCTTCATGCTCCTCCTATTTTTCAGAGAGTTTCATGCTCCTAATGTATTTCACTCCTTTTGAAGCTCTTCATATTTTTCACACCTTTTCAGGCTCTTCATGTTTTTCCACACCCCTTCATGCTTCTATTTTTCAGCTCGTTTCATGCTCCTCATGTATTTCACACCTTTTGAAGCTCTTCATATTTTTCACACCTTTTCACTCTCTTCATGTTTTTCAACACCATTTCATGCCACATCTATTTTTCAGACCGTTTCTTGCTCCTCATATTTTTGACACCTTTAGAAGCTCTTCATATTTTTCACACCTTTTCAGTCTCTTCTTTTTTTTCAACACCACTTCATTCTCCTCCTATTTTTCAGACCGTTTGATGCTCATCTCATTTTTGACACCTTTTGAAGCTCTTCATATATTTCACACATTTTCAGGCTTTTCATGTTTTTGAACACCGCTTCATGCTCCTCCTATTTCTCAGACCGTTTCATGCTCCTCTTATTTTTGACACCTTTTGAAACTCTTCATATTTTTCACAACTTTTCAGGCTCTTCCTCTTTTTGAACACCGCTTCATGCTCCTCCTATTTTTCAGACCATTTAATGCTCCTCATGTATTTCACACCTTTTGAAGCTCTTCATATTTTTCAGACGTTTTCAGGCTCTTCAGGTTTTTGAACATCGCTTCCTGCTTCTCCTATTTTTCAGACAGTTTCATGCTTCTCATATTTTTGACACCTTTTGAAGCTCTTCATATTTTTCACATCTTTCAGGCTCTTCATGTTTTTGCACACCGCTTCATCCTCCTCCTATTTTTCAGACCGTTTCAAGCTCCTCATATTTTTGACACCTTTTGAAACTCTTCATATATTTCACACTTTTTCAGGGTCTTCATGTTTTTCAACACCGTTTCATGACACTCCTATTTTTCAGACCGTTTCATGCTCCTCATATTTTTGACACCTTTTGAAACTCTTCATATATTTCAAACCTTTTCAGGCTCTTCATGTTTTTGAACACCGCTTCATGCTCCTCCTATTTTTCAGACCGTTTCATGCTCCTCATATTTTTGACACCATTTGAAGCTCTTCATATTTCTCACAGCTTTTCAGGTACTTCATGTTTTTCAACACCGCTTCATGCTCCTCCTATTTTTCAGACCGTTTCATGCTCCTCTTATTTTTGACACCATTTGAAGCTCTTCATATTTCTCACAGCTTTTCAGGTTCTTCATGTTTTTCAACACCGCTTCATGCTCCTCCTATTTTTCAGACCGTTTCATGCTCATCTCATTTTTGACACCTTTTGAAGCTCGTCATATTTTACCACATCTTTTGAAGCTCTTCGTATTTTTCACACGTTTTCAGGCTCTTCATGTTTTTCAACACCCCTTCTTGCTCATCCTATTTTTCATACCGTTTCATGTTTCTATCATTTCTGACAACTTTTGAAGCTCTTCATATATTTCACACATTTTCAGGCTCTTCATGTTTTTCAACACCCCTCATGCTCCTCCTATTTTTCAGACCGTTTCATGCTCATCTCACTTTTGACACATTTTGAAGCTCTTCATATTTTCCACACCTTTTGAAGCTCTTCATATTTTTCAAACGTTTTCAGGCTCTTCATTTTTTTCAACACCGCTTCTTGCTCATCCTATTTCTCAGATCGTTTCATGCTCCTCATATTTTTGACACGTTTTGAAGCTCTTCATATTTTTCACACCCTTTCAGGCTCTTCATGTCTTTGAACACCGTTTCATGCTGCTCCTATTTTTCAGATCTTTTCATGCTCCTCATAATTTTGACACATTTTGAAGCTCTTCATTTTTTTCACACCTTTTGAAGCTCTTCATATTTTTCACACCTTTTCAGGCTCTTCATGTTTATTACACCGCTTCATGCTGCTCCTATTTTTCAGACCGTTTCATGCTCCTCATATTTTTGACACCTTTTGAAGGTCTTCATATCTTTCACACCTTTTCATGCTCTTCTTGTTTTTTACACCGCTTCATGCTTCTCCTATTTTTCAGACCGTTTCATGCTCCTCATATTTTTGACACCATTTGAAGCTCTTCATATATTTCAAACCTTTTCAGGCTCTTCATGTTTTTGAACACCGCTTCATGCTCCTCCTATTTTTCAGACCGTTTCATGCTCCTCATATTTTTGACACCTTTTGAAACTCTTCATATATTTCAAACCTTTTCAGGCTCTTCATGTTTTTGAACACCGCTTCATGCTCCTCCTATTTTTCAGACCGTTTCATGCTCCTCATATTTTTGACACCATTTGAAGCTCTTCATATTTCTCACAGCTTTTCAGGTACTTCATGTTTTTCAACAGCGCTTCATGCTCCTCCTATTTTTCAGACCGTTTCATGCTCCTCATATTTTTGACACCATTTGAAGCTCTTCATATTTCTCACAGCTTTTCAGGTTCTTCATGTTTTTCAACACCGCTTCATGCTCCTCCTATTTTTCAGACCGTTTCATGCTCATCTCATTTTTGACACCTTTTGAAGCTCGTCATATTTTACCACATCTTTTGAAGCTCTTCGTATTTTTCACACGTTTTCAGGCTCTTCATGTTTTTCAACACCCCTTCTTGCTCATCCTATTTTTCATACCGTTTCATGTTTCTATCATTTTTGACAACTTTTGAAGCTCTTCATATATTTCACACATTTTCAGGCTCTTCATGTTTTTCAACACCCCTCATGCTCCTCCTATTTTTCAGACCGTTTCATGCTCATCTCAGTTTTGACACATTTTGAAGCTCTTCATATTTTCCACACCTTTTGAAGCTCTTCATATTTTTCAAACGTTTTCAGTCTCTTCATTTTTTTAACACCGCTTCTTGCTCATCCTATTTCTCAGATCGTTTCATGCTCCTCATATATTTGACACGTTTTGAAGCTCTTCATATTTTTCACACCTTTTCAGGCTCTTCATGTCTTTGAACACCGTTTCATGCTGCTCCTATTTTTCAGATCTTTTCATGCTCCTCATATTTTTGACACATTTTGAAGCTCTTCATTTTTTTCACACCTTTTGAAGCTCTTCATATTTTTCAAACCTTTTCAGGCTCTTCATGTTTATTACACCACTTCATGCTGCTCCTATTTTTCACACCGTTTCATGCTCCTCATGTTTTTGACACCTTTTGAAAGTCTTCATATCTTTCACACCTTTTCAGGCTCTTCATGTTTTTTACACCGCTTCATGCTTCTCCTATTTTTCAGACCGTTTCATGCTCCTCCTATTTTTGACACCTTTTGAAGCTCTTCATATTTTTCACACCTTTTCAGGCTCTTCATGTTTTTGAACACCGTTTCATGCTCCTCCTATTTTTCAGACCTTTTCATGCTCCTCATATTTTTGACACCTTTTGAAGCTCTTCATATTTCACCCACCTTTTCAGGCTCTTCATGTTTTTCAACACCGTTTCATGCTCCTCATGTATTTCCAACCTTTTGAAGCTCTTCATATTTTTCACTACTTTTCAGGCTCTTCATGTTTTTGAACGCGGTTTCATGCTCCTCCTATTTTTCAGACCGTTTCATGCTCCTCATGTATTTCACACCTTTTAAAGCTCTTCATATTTTTCACACCTTTTCAGGCTCTTCATGTTTTTGAACGCGGTTTCATGCTCCTCCTATTTTTCAGCCCATTTCATACTCCTCATGTATTTCACACCTTTTGAAGCTCTTCATATTTTTCACACCTTTTCAGGCTCTTCATGTTTGTCAACAACATTTCATGCCGCATCTATTTTTCAGACCGTTTCATGCTCATCATATTTTTCACACCTTTTGAAGCTCTTCATATTTTTCACACCTTTTCAGGCTCTTCATGTTTTTCAACACCGCTTCATGCTCCTCCTATTTTTCAGAGAGTTTCATGCTCCTAATGTATTTCACACCTTTTGAAGCTCTTCATATTTTTCACACCTTTTCAGCCCCTTCATATTTTTGAACACAGCTTCATGCTCGTCCTATTTTTCAGACCGTTTCATGCTCATCTCATTTTTGACACCTTTTGAAGCTTTTCATATTTTTCACAACTTTTTAGGCTCTTCATGTTTTTGAACACCGCTTCATGCTCCTCCTATTTTTCAGAGAGTTTCATGCTCCTAATGTATTTCACTCCTTTTGAAGCTCTTCATATTTTTCACACCTTTTCAGGCTCTTCCTGTTTTTGAACACCGCTTCATGCTCCTCCTATTTTTCAGAGAGTTTCATGCTCCTAATGTATTTCACTCCTTTTGAAGCTCTTCATATTTTTCACACCTTTTCAGGCTCTTCATGTTTTTCTACACCACTTCATGCTTCTATTTTTCAGCTCGTTTCATGCTCCTCATGTATTTCACACCTTTTGAAGCTCTTCATATTTTTCACACCTTTTCACTCTCTTCATGTTTTTCAACACCATTTCATGCCACATCTATTTTTCAGACCGTTTCTTGCTCCTCATATTTTTGACACCTTTAGAAGCTCTTCATATTTTTCACACCTTTTCAGGCTCTTCATGTTTCTCAACACAGCTTCATGCTCCTCCTATTTTTCGGACGCTTTCCTTCTCCTCATATTTTTGACACCTTTTGAAGCTCTTCATATATTTCACACCTTTTCAGTCTCTTCTTTTTTTTCAACACCACTTCATTCTCCTCCTATTTTTCAGACCGTTTGATGCTCATCTCATTTTTGACACCTTTTGAAGCTCTTCATATATTTCACACATTTTCAGGCTTTTCATGTTTTTGAACACCGCTTCATGCTCCTCCTATTTCTCAGACCGTTTCATGCTCCTCTTATTTTTGACACCTTTTGAAACTCTTCATATTTTTCACAACTTTTCAGGCTCTTCCTGTTTTTGAACACCGCTTCATGCTCCTCCTATTTTTCAGACCATTTAATGCTCCTCATGTATTTCACACCTTTTGAAGCTCTTCATATTTTTCAGACGTTTTCAGGCTCTTCATGTTTTTGAACATCGCTTCCTGCTTCTCCTATTTTTCAGACAGTTTCATGCTTCTCATATTTTTGACACCTTTTGAAGCTCTTCATATTTTTCACATCTTTCAGGCTCTTCATGTTTTTGCACACCGCTTCATCCTCCTCCTATTTTTCAGACCGTTTCAAGCTCCTCATATTTTTGACACCTTCTGAAACTCTTCATATATTTCACACTTTTTCAGGGTCTTCATGTTTTTCAACACCGTTTCATGACACTCCTATTTTTCAGACCGTTTCATGCTCCTCATATTTTTGACACCTTTTGAAACTCTTCATATATTTCAAACCTTTTCAGGCTCTTCATGTTTTTGAACACCGCTTCATGCTCCTCCTATTTTTCAGACCGTTTCATGCTCCTCATATTTTTGACACCATTTGAAGCTCTTCATATTTCTCACAGCTTTTCAGGTACTTCATGTTTTTCAACACCGCTTCATGCTCCTCCTATTTTTCAGACCGTTTCATGCTCCTCATATTTTTGACACCATTTGAAGCTCTTCATATTTCTCACAGCTTTTCAGGTTCTTCATGTTTTTCAACACCGCTTCATGCTCCTCCTATTTTTCAGACCGTTTCATGCTCATCTCATTTTTGACACCTTTTGAAGCTCGTCATATTTTACCACATCTTTTGAAGCTCTTCGTATTTTTCACACGTTTTCAGGCTCTTCATGTTTTTCAACACCCCTTCTTGCTCATCCTATTTTTCATACCGTTTCATGTTTCTATCATTTCTGACAACTTTTGAAGCTCTTCATATATTTCACACATTTTCAGGCTCTTCATGTTTTTCAACACCCCTCATGCTCCTCCTATTTTTCAGACCGTTTCATGCTCATCTCACTTTTGACACATTTTGAAGCTCTTCATATTTTCCACACCTTTTGAAGCTCTTCATATTTTTCAAACGTTTTCAGGCTCTTCATTTTTTTCAACACCGCTTCTTGCTCATCCTATTTCTCAGATCGTTTCATGCTCCTCATATTTTTGACACGTTTTGAAGCTCTTCATATTTTTCACACCCTTTCAGGCTCTTCATGTCTTTGAACACCGTTTCATGCTGCTCCTATTTTTCAGATCTTTTCATGCTCCTCATATTTTTGACACATTTTGAAGCTCTTCATTTTTTTCACACCTTTTGAAGCTCTTCATATTTTTCACACCTTTTCAGGCTCTTCATGTTTATTACACCGCTTCATGCTGCTCCTATTTTTCAGACCGTTTCATGCTCCTCATATTTTTGACACCTTTTGAAGGTCTTCATATCTTTCACACCTTTTCATGCTCTTCTTGTTTTTTACACCGCTTCATGCTTCTCCTATTTTTCAGACCGTTTCATGCTCCTCCTATTTTTGACACCTTTTGAAGCTCTTCATATTTTTCACACCTTTTCAGGGTCCCCATGTTTTTCAACACCGCTTCATGCTCGTCCTATTTTCCAGACCGTTTCATGCTCGTCTCATTTTTGACACCTTTTGAAGCTCTTCATATTTCTCACAACTTTTAAGCTCTTCATGTTTTTCACACGTTTTCAGGCTCTTCATGTTTTTCAACACCGCTTCATGCTCCTCCCATTTTTCAGACCGTTTCATGCTCCTCATATTTTTGACACCATTTGAAGCTCTTCATATTTTTCACAACTTTTCAGGCTCTTCATGTTTTTGAACGCGGTTTCATGCTCCTCCTATTTTTCAGCCCATTTCATACTCCTCATGTATTTCACACCTTTTGAAGCTCTTCATATTTTTCACGCCTTTTCAGGCTCTTCATGTTTGTCAACAACATTTCATGCCGCATCTATTTTTCAGACCGTTTCATGCTCCTCATATTTTTCACACCTTTTGAAGCTCTTCATATTTTTCACACCTTTTCAGGCTCTTCATGTTTTTCAACACCGCTTCATGCTCCTCCTATTTTTCAGAGAGTTTCATGCTCCTAATGTATTTCACACCTTTTGAAGCTCTTCATATTTTTCACACCTTTTCAGCCCCTTCATATTTTTGAACACAGCTTCATGCTCGTCCTATTTTTCAGACCGTTTCATGCTCATCTCATTTTTGACACCTTTTGAAGCTTTTCATATTTTTCACAACTTTTTAGGCTCTTCATGTTTTTGAACACCGCTTCATGCTCTTCCTATTTTTCAGAGAGTTTCATGCTCCTAATGTATTTCACTCCTTTTGAAGCTCTTCATATTTTTCACACCTTTTCAGGCTCTTCCTGTTTTTGAACACTGCTTCATGCTCCTCCTATTTTTCAGAGAGTTTCATGCTCCTAATGTATTTCACTCCTTTTGAAGCTCTTCATATTTTTCACACCTTTTCAGGCTCTTCATGTTTTTCCACACCACTTCATGCTTCTATTTTTCAGCTCGTTTCATGCTCCTCATGTATTTCACACCTTTTGAAGCTCTTCATATTTTTGACACCTTTTCACTCTCTTCATGTTTTTCAACACCATTTCATGCCGCATCTATTTTTCAGACCGTTTCTTGCTCCTCATATTTTTGACACCTTTAGAAGCTCTTCATATTTTTCACACCTTTTCAGGCTCTTCATGTTTCTCAACACAGCTTCATGCTCCTCCTATTTTTCGGACGCTTTCCTTCTCCTCATATTTTTGACACCTTTTGAAGCTCTTCAAATATTTCACACCTTTTCAGTCTCTTCTTTTTTTTCAACACCACTTCATTCTCCTCCTATTTTTCAGACCGTTTGATGCTCATCTCATTTTTGACACCTTTTGAAGCTCTTCATATATTTCACACATTTTCAGGCTTTTCATGTTTTTGAACACCGCTTCATGCTCCTCCTATTTCTCAGACCGTTTCATGCTCCTCTTATTTTTGACACCTTTTGAAACTCTTCATATTTTTCACAACTTTTCAGGCTCTTCCTGTTTTTGAACACTGCTTCATGCTCCTCATATTTTTCAGACCATTTAATGCTCCTCATGTATTTCACACCTTTTGAAGCTCTTCATATTTTTCAGACGTTTTCAGGCTCTTCATGTTTTTGAACATCGCTTCCTGCTTCTCCTATTTTTCAGACAGTTTCATGCTTCTCATATTTTTGACACCTTTTGAAGCTCTTCATATTTTTCACATCTTTCAGGCTCTTCATGTTTTTGCACACCGCTTCATCCTCCTCCTATTTTTCAGACCGTTTCAAGCTCCTCATATTTTTGACACCTTTTGAAACTCTTCATATATTTCACACTTTTTCAGGGTCTTCATGTTTTTCAACACCGTTTCATGACACTCCTATTTTTCAGACCGTTTCATGCTCCTCATATTTTTGACACCTTTTGAAACTCTTCATATATTTCAAACCTTTTCAGGCTCTTCATGTTTTTGAACACCGCTTCATGCTCCTCCTATTTTTCAGACCGTTTCATGCTCCTCATATTTTTGACACCATTTGAAGCTCTTCATATTTCTCACAGCTTTTCAGGTACTTCATGTTTTTCAACACCGCTTCATGCTCCTCCTATTTTTCAGACCGTTTCATGCTCCTCATATTTTTGACACCATTTGAAGCTCTTCATATTTCTCACAGCTTTTCAGGTTCTTCATGTTTTTCAACACCGCTTCATGCTCCTCCTATTTTTCAGACCGTTTCATGCTCATCTCATTTTTGACACCTTTTGAAGCTCGTCATATTTTACCACATCTTTTGAAGCTCTTCGTATTTTTCACACGTTTTCAGGCTCTTCATGTTTTTCAACACCCCTTCTTGCTCATCCTATTTTTCATACCGTTTCATGTTTCTATCATTTCTGACAACTTTTGAAGCTCTTCATATATTTCACACATTTTCAGGCTCTTCATGTTTTTCAACACCCCTCATGCTCCTCCTATTTTTCAGACCGTTTCATGCTCATCTCACTTTTGACACATTTTGAAGCTCTTCATATTTTCCACACCTTTTGAAGCTCTTCATATTTTTCAAACGTTTTCAGGCTCTTCATTTTTTTCAACACCGCTTCTTGCTCATCCTATTTCTCAGATCGTTTCATGCTCCTCATATTTTTGACACGTTTTGAAGCTCTTCATATTTTTCACACCCTTTCAGGCTCTTCATGTCTTTGAACACCGTTTCATGCTGCTCCTATTTTTCAGATCTTTTCATGCTCCTCATATTTTTGACACATTTTGAAGCTCTTCATTTTTTTCACACCTTTTGAAGCTCTTCATATTTTTCACACCTTTTCAGGCTCTTCATGTTTATTACACCGCTTCATGCTGCTGCTATTTTTCAGACCGTTTCATGCTCCTCATATTTTTGACACCTTTTGAAGGTCTTCATATCTTTCACACCTTTTCATGCTCTTCTTGTTTTTTACACCGCTTCATGCTTCTCCTATTTTTCAGACCGTTTCATGCTCCTCCTATTTTTGACACCTTTTGAAGCTCTTCATATTTTTCACACCTTTTCAGGCTCTTCATGTTTTTGAACACCGTTTCATGCTCCTCCTATTTTTCAGACCGTTTCATGCTCCTCATAATTTTGACACCTTTTGAAGCTCTTCATATTTTTCACCCCTTTTGAGGCTCTTCATATTTTTGAACAGCGCTTCATGTTCCTCCTATTTTTCAGACCGTTTCATGCTCCTCATATTTTTGAAACCTTTTGAAGCTCTTCATATTTTTCACACCTTTTCAGGGTCTTCATGTTTTTTACACCGCTTCATGCTCCTCGTATTTTTCAAACTGTTTCATGCTCCTCCTATTTTTGACACCTTTTGAAGCTCTTCATATTTCTCACAACTTTTAAGCTCTTCATGTTTTTCACACGTTCAGGCTCTTCATGTTTTTCAACACCGCTTCATGCTCCTCCCATTTTTCAGACCGTTTCATGCTCCTCATATTTTTGACACCTTTTGAAGCTCTTCATATTTTTCACACCTTTTCAGGCTCGCCATGTTTTTCAACACCGCTTCATGCTCGTCCTATTTTCCAGACCGTTTCACGCTCGTCTCATTTTGACACCTTTTGAAGCTCTTCATATTTCTCACAACTTTTAAGCTCTTCATGTTTTTCACACGTTTTCAGGCTCTTCATGTTTTTGAACACCGCTTCATGTTCCTCCTATTTTTCAGACCGTTTCATGCTCCTCATATATTTGACACCTTGTGAAGCTCTTCATATTTTTCACACCTTTTCAGGCTCTTCATGTTTTTCAACACCGCTTCATGCTCTTCCTATTTTTCAGACCGTTTCATGCTCCTCATATTTTTGACACCTTTTGAAGCTCTTCATATTTTTCACACCTTTTCATGCTCTTCATGTTTTTGAACACCGCTTCATGCTCCTCCTATTTTTCAGACCGGTTCATGCTCCTCATATTTTTGACACCTTTTGAAGCTCTTCATATTTTTCACACCTTTTCATGTTCTTCATGTTTTTCAACACCGCTTCATGCTTCTCCTATTTTTCAGACCATTTCATGCTCCTCATATTTTTGACACCTTTTGAAGCTCTTCATATTTTTCACACATTTTCAGGCTCTTCATGTTTTTCAACACCGATTCATGCTCCTCATATTTTTGAAACCTTTTGAATCTCTTCATATTTTTCACACCTTTTCAGGCTCTTCATGTTTTTGAACACCACTTGTGTTCCTCCTATTTTTCAGACGGTTTCATGCTCCTCATATTTTTGACACCTTTTGGAGCTCTTCATATATTTCACACGTTTTCAGACTCTTCATGTTTTTCAACACCACTTCATGCTTCTCCTATTTTTCAGATCGTTTTATGCTCCTCATATTTTTCACACCTTTTGAAGCTCTTCATATTTTTCAACCTTTTTAGGCTCTTCATGTTTTTGAACACGGTTTCATGCTCCTCCTATTTTTCAAACTGTGTCATGCTCATCTCATTTTTAACAACTTTTGAAGCTCTTCATATTTTTCACAGCTTTTGAAGCTCTTCATATTTCTCAAACGATTTCAGGCTCTTCATGTTTTTCAACACCCCTTCTTGCTCATCCTATTTTTCAGACCGTTTCATGCTTCTCTCATTTCTGACACATTTTAAGCTCTTCATATATTTCACACATTTACAGGCTCTTCATGTTTTTCAACACCACTTCATGCTCCTCCTATTTTTCAGACCGTTTCATACTCATCTCGCTTTTGACACATTTTGAAGCTCTTCATATTTTCCACACCTTTTGAAGCTCTTCATATTTTTCAAACGTTTTCAGGCTCTTAATCTTTTTCAACACCGCTTCTTGCTCCTCGTATTTTTCAGACCGTTTCATGCTCCTCATAATTTTGACACCTTTTGTAGCTCTTCATATTTTTCACACCTTTTCAGGTTCTTCATGTTTTTCAACACCGCTTCATGCTCCTCCTATTTTTCAGACCGTTTCATGCTCCTCATATTTTTGACACCTTTTGAAGCTCTTAATATATTTCACACCTTTTCATGCTTTCATGATTTCCAACACCGCTGCATGCTCCTCATATTTTTCAGACCGTTTCAGGCTCATCTCATTTTTATCACCTTTTGAAGCTCTTCAAATTTTTAACACCTTTTGAAGCTCTTCATATTTTTCACACGTTTTCAGGCTCTTCATGTTTTTCAACACCACTTCATGCTTCTCCTATTTTTCAGACCGTTTCATGCTCCTCATTTTTTTGACACCTTTTGAAGCTCTTCATATTTTATACACCTTTTCAGGCTCTTCATGTTTTTCAACACCGCTTCATTCTCTTCCTATTTTCCAGACCGTTTCATGCTCCTCATGTATTTCCAACCTTTTGAAGCTCTTCATATTTTTCACACCTTTGCAGCCTGCCCATGTTTTTCAACCCGGCTTCATGATCCTCCTGTTTTTCAGACCGTTTCATGCTCCTCATATTTTGACACGTTTTGAAGATCTTCATATTTTTCTCACATTTTCATGCTCTTCATGTCTTTGACCACCGTTTCATGCTGCTCCTATTTTTCAGATCTTTTCATGCTCCTCATATTTTTGACACATTTTGAAGCTCTTCATTTTTTTCACACCTTTTGAAGCTCTTCATATTTTTCACACCTTTTCAGGCTCTTCATGTTTTTTACACCGCTTCATGCTCCTCCTATTTTTAAGACTGTTTCATGCTCCTCCTATTTTTGACACCTTTTGAAGCTCTTCTTATTTCACACCATTTCAGGCTCTTCATGTTTTTGAACACCGTTTAATGCTCCTCCTATTTTTCAGACCGTTTCATGCTCCTCATATTTTTGACACCTTTTGAAGCTCTTCATATTTTACCCACCTTTTCAGGCTCTTCATGTTTTTCAACACCGTTTCATGCTCCTCATGTATTTCCAACCGTTCGAAGCTCTTCATATTTTTCACAACTTTTCAGGCTCTTCATGTTTTTGAACACGGTTTCATGCTCCTCCTATTTTTCAGACCGTTTCATGCTCCTCATGTATTTCACACCTTTTAAAGCTCTTCATATTTTTCACACCTTTTCAGGCTCTTCATGTTTTTGAACACCGTTTCATTCTCCTCCTATTTTTCAGTCCGTTTCATGCTCCTCATATTTTTGACACTTTTTGAAGCTCTTCATATTTTTCACACCTTTTCAGGCTCCCCATGTTTTTCAACACCGCTTCATGCTCCTCCTATTTTTCAGACGGTTTCATGGTCCTCATATTTTTCACACGTTTTCAAGCTCTTCATGTTTTTCACACCTTTTCAGGCTGTCGTGTTTTTGAACACCATTTCATGCTCCTCCTATTTTTCAGACCGTTTCATGCTCCTCATATTTCTGACCCCTTTTGTAGCTCTTCATATTTTTCATACCTTATCAGGCTCTTCATGTTTTCAACACCGCTTCATGCTCCTCCTATTTTTCAGACGGTTTCATGCTCCTCATATTTTTGACACCTTTTGAAGCTCTTCATATATTTCACACGTTTTCAGGCTGTTCATGTTTTTCAACACCGCTTCATGCTCCTCAAATTTTTGACACCTTTTGAAGCTCTTCATATTTTTCACACAATTTCAGGCGCTTCATGTTTTTCAACACCACTTCTTGCTCCTCCTTTTTTTCAGACAGTTTCATGCTCCTCATATATTTGACACGTTTTGAAGCTCTTCATATTTTTCACACCTTTTCAGGCTCTTCATGATTTTCAACACTGCTTCATGCTCCTCCTATTTTTCAGACCTTTTCATGCTCCTCATATTTTTGACACTTTTTGAAGCTCTTCATATTTTTCACACATTTTCAGGCTCTTCATCTTTTTCAACGGCGCTTCTTGCTCCTCCTATTTTTCAGACCGTTTCATGCTCCTCATATTTTTGACACCTTTTGAAGCTCTTCATATTTTTCACACCTTTTCAGGATCTTCATGTTTTTCAACACCGCTTCATGCTCCTCATATTATTGACACCTTTTGAAGCTCTTCATATATTTCACACGTTTACAGGCTCTTCATGGTTTTCACCACTGCTTCATGTTCCTCAAATTTTTCAGAACGTTACATGCTCCTCATGTATTTCACTCCTTTTGAAGCTCTTCATAATTTTCACACCTTTTCAGGCTCTTCATGATTTTAAACACCGCTTCATGCTCCTCCTATTTTTCAGACAGTTCCATGCTCCTCATGTATTTCACACCTTTTGAAGCTCTTCATAATTTTCACACCTTTTCAGTCTCTTCATGTTTTTGAACATGACTTCATGCTCCTGCTTTTTTCAGATCGTTTCATGCCTCTCATATTTTTGACCCCTTTTGAAACTCTTCATATTCTTCACACCTTTTCAGGCTCTTCATGATTTTCAATACCGCATCATGATCCTCCTATTTTTCAGACCGTTTCATGCTCATCTCATTTTTAACACCTTTTGAAGCTCTTCATGTTTTTCACACCTTTTCAGGCTCTTCATTTTTTTCAACACCACTTCATTCTCCTCCTATTTTTCAGACCGTTTTACGCTCCTGATATTTTTGACACATTTCGAAGCTCCCCATATTTTTCACACCTTTTGAAGCTCTTCATATTTTTCACACGTTCCCAGGCTCTTCATGTTTTTCAACACCGTTTCATGCTCCTCCTATTTTTCAGACCATTTGATGCTCCTCATATATTTGACACCTTTTGATGCTCTTCATATTTTTCACACCTTTTCAGGCACTTCATATTTTTGAACACAGCTTCATGCTCCTCCTAATTTTCAGTCCGTTTCATGCTCCTGATATTTTTTGACACCTTTTGAAGCTCTTCATGTATTTCACACCTTTTTAGGCTCTTCATTTTTTTCAACACTACTTCATGCTCCTCCTATTTTTCAGACCGTTTCATGCTCATCTCATTTAGACACCTTTTGAAGCTCTTCATATTTTTCACACCTTTTCAGGCTCTTCATTTTTTGAACACCGCTTCATGCTCCTCCTTTTTTTCAGACCGTTTCATGCTCCTCATATTTTTGACACCTTTTGAAGCTCTTCATATTTTTCACACCTTTTAAAGCTCTTCATGTTTTTCACACCTTTTCAGGCTCTTCATTTTTTTCAACACTACTTCATGCTCCTCCTATTTTTCAGACCGTTTCATGCTCATCTCATTTTTGACACCTTTTGAAGCTTCTCATATTTTTCACACCTTTTCAGGCTCTTCATGTTTTTGAACAACACTTCTTGCTCCTCATTTTTTGCAGACCGTTTCATACTCCTCTTATTTTTGACACCTTTTGAAGGTCTTCATATTTCTCACTCCTTTTCAGGCTCTTCATATTTTTCAAAACCGCTTCATGCTCCTAATATTTTTCAGATCGTTTCATGATCATCTCTTTTTTGACACCTTTTGATGCTTTTCATATTTTTCACACCTTTTCAGGCTCTTCATGTTTCTGAACATCGCTTCATGCTCCTCGTATTTTTCAGACCGTATCATGCTCTTCATACTTTTGACACCTTTTGAAGCTCTTCATATTTCTCACACCTTTTCAGGCTCTTCTCCTTTTTCCACACCACTTCAGGCTTCTCCTATTTTTCAGACCGTTTCATGCTCCTCATGTGTTTCACACCTTTTGAATCTCTTTATGATTTTCACTCCTTTTCAGGCTCTTCATGTTTTTGATCAGCATTTCATGCTCCTCCTATTTGTCAGACCGTTACATGTTCCTCATATTTTTGACACCTTTTGAAGCTCTTGATATTTTTCACACCTTTGAAGCTCTTCATTTTTTTCACACGTTTTGAGGCTCTTCATGTTTTTCAACACCGCTTCATGCTCCTCCTGTTTTTCAGACCGTTTCAAGCTCCTCATGTATTTCATACCTTTTGAAGCTCTTCAAATTTTTCACACCTTTTCTGGCTCTTCATATTTTTCGCACCTTTCCAGGGTCTTCATATTTTTGAACACCTCTTCATGCTCCTCCTATTTTTCAGACTGTTTAATGCTCCTCATAATTTTGACACCTTTTGAAGCTCTTCATATTTTTCACCCCTTTTCAGGCTCTTAATGTTTTTCAACACCGCTTCTTGCTCCTCCTATTTTTCAGACCGTTTCATGCTCCTCAAATTTTTGACGCCTTTTGAAGCTCTTCATATTTTTCACTCCTTTTCAGGCTCTTCATGTTTTTCAACACCACTTCATGCTCCTCCTATTTTTCAGACCGTTTCATGCTCCTCATAATTTGGACACCGTTTGAAGCTCTTCATATATTTGACACCTTTGAAGCTCTTCATATTTATCACATTTTTGAACCTCTTCATATTTTTCACACCTTTTCAGGCTCTTCATGGTTTTGAACACCGCTTCATGCTCCTCCTATTTTTGAGACCGATTCTTGCTCCTCATATATTTAACACCTTTTGAAGCTCTTCATATTTTTCACACTTTTTCAGGCTCTTCATGTTTTTCAACATCTCTTCATGCTCCTCCAATTTTTCAGACCGTTTCAAGCTCATGTCATTTTTGACACCTTTTGAAGCTCTTCATATTTTTCACACCTTTTCAGGCTCTTCATGTTTTTGAACACCACTTCATGCTCCTCCTATTTGTCAGACCATTTCATGCTCCTCAAATTTTTGACACCTTTTGAAGCTCTTCATACTGTTCACACCTTTTCAGGCCCTTCATGTTTTTAAACACCACTTTATGCTCCTCCTCTTTGTCAGACCGTTTCATGCTCCTCATATTTTTGACACCTTTTGAAGGTCTTCATAATTTTCACAGCTTTTCAGGCTCTTCATATTTTTCAACAGCGCCTCATGCTCCTCCAATTTTTCAGAACGTTACATGCTCCTCATGTATTTCACACCTTTTGAAGCTCTTCATAATTTTCACACCTTTTCAGGCTCTTCATGTTTTTAAACACCGCTTCATGCTCCTCCTATTTTTCAGACAGTTCCATGCTCCTCATGTATTTCACACCTTTTGAAGCTCTTCATAATTTTCACACCTTTTCAGGCTCTTCATGTTTTTGAACACGACTTCATGCTCCTGCTTTTTTTCAGATCGTTTCATGCCTCTCATATTTTTGACCCCTTTTGAAGCTCTTCATATTCTTCACACCTTTTCAGGCTCTTCATGATTTTCAATACCGCTTCATGATCCTCCTATTTTTCAGACCGTTTCATGCTCATCTCATTTTTAACATCTTTTGAAACTCTTCATGTTTTTCACACCTTTTCAGGCTTTTCATTTTTTGAACACCGCTTCATGCTCCTCCTATTTTTCACACTTTTTGAAGCTCTTCATATTCTTCACACCTTTTCAGGCTCTTCATGATTTTCAATACCGCTTCATGATCCTCCTATTTTTCAGACCGTTTCATGCTCATCTCATTTTTAACACCTTTTGAAACTCTTCATATTTTTCACACCTTTTCAGGCTCTTCATGTTTTGAACATCGTTTCTTGCACCTCCAATTTTTCAGAACGTTTCATGCTGCTCATATATTTGACACCTTTTGAAGCTCTTCATCATTTCACAACTTTTCAGGTTCTTCATGTTTTCAACACCACTTCATGCTCCTGCTATATTTCTGACCGTGTCATGCTCCTCATATTTTTGACACCTTTTGAAGATCTTCATATTTTTCACACCTTTTGAAGCTCCTCATATTTTGCACACCTTTTCAGGCTCTTCATGGTTTTGAACACCGCTTCATGCTCCTCCTATTTTTCAGACCGTTTCATGCTCATCTCTTTTTTGACAACTTTTGAAGCTCTTCATATTTTTCATACCTTTTGAAGATCTTCATATTTTTCACACGTTTTCGGGCTCTTCATATTTTTCAACACTTCATCATGCTCCTTCTATTTTTCAGATCGTTTCATGCTCCTCATATTTTTGACACCTTTTGAAGCTCCTCATATTTTTCACACCTTTTGAAGCTCTTCATATTTTTCAAACGTTCTCAGGCTCTTCATGTTTTTCAGCCCCGCCTCATGCTCCTCCTATTTTTCAGACCGTTCCATGCTCCTCATAATTTGGACACCGTTAGAAGCTCTTCATATATTTGACACCTTTGAAGCTCTTCATATTTTTCACACGTTCTCAGGCTCTTCATGTTTTTCAACCCCGCTTCATGCTCCTCCTATTTTTCAGACCGTTTCATGCTCCTCATAATTTGGACACCGTTTGAAGCTCTTCATATATTTGACACCTTTGAAGCTCTTCATATTTATCACATTTTTGAACCTCTTCATATTTTTCACACCTTTTCAGGCTCTTCATGGTTTTGAACACCGCTTCATGCTCCTCCTATTTTTGAGACCGATTCTTGCTCCTCAAATTTTTGACACCTTTTGAAGCTCTTCATACTGTTCACACCTTTTCAGGCTCTTCATGTTTTTAAACACCACTTTATGCTCCTCCTCTTTGTCAGACCGTTTCATGCTCCTCATATTTTTGACACCATTTGAAGGTCTTCATAATTTTCACAGCTTTTCAGGCTCTTCATGGTTTTCAACAGCGCCTCATGCTCCTCCAATTTTTCAGAACGTTACATGCTCCTCATGTATTTCACACCTTTTGAAGCTCTTCATAATTTTCACACCTTTTCAGGCTCTTCATGTTTTTAAACACCGCTTCATGCTCCTCCTATTTTTCAGACAGTTCCATGCTCCTCATGTATTTCACACCTTTTGAAGTTCTTCATAATTTTCACACCTTTTCAGGCTCTTCATGTTTTTGAACACGACTTCATGCTCCTGCTTTTTTTCAGATCGTTTCATGCCTCTCATATTTTTGACCCCTTTTGAAGCTCTTCATATTCTTCACACCTTTTCAGGCTCTTCATGATTTTCAATACCGCTTCATGATCCTCCTATTTTTCAGACCGTTTCATGCTCATCTCATTTTTAACACCTTTTGAAACTCTTCATATTTTTCACACCTTTTCAGGCTCTTCATGTTTTGAACATCGTTTCTTGCACCTCCAATTTTTCAAAACGTTTCATGCTGCTCATATATTTGACACCTTTTGAAGCTCTTCATCATTTCACAACTTTTCAGGTTCTTCATGTTTTCAACACCACTTCATGCTCCTGCTATATTTCTGACCGTGTCATGCTCCTCATATTTTTGACACCTTTTGAAGATCTTCATATTTTTCACACCTTTTCAGGCTATTCAGGTTTTTCTACACCGCTTCATGCTCCTCCTATTTTTAACACCTTTTGGAGCTCTTCATATATTTCACGCATTTTCAGGCTCTTCACGATTTGAAAAGCGTTTCATGCTCCTCCTACTTTTCAGACCGTTTCATGCTCCTCATATTTTTGAAACCTTTTGAAGTGCTTCATATTTTTCACATCTTTTGAGGCTCTTCATGTTTTTCAAAACTGCATCATGCTGCTCCTATTTTTCGGACTGTTTCATGCTCCTCATATTTCTGACACCTTTTGAAGCTCTTCATATTTTTCACACCATTTCAGGCTCTTCATGTTTTTGAACACTGTTTCCTGCTCCTACTATTTTTCAGACTGTTCATGCTCCTCATATTTTTGTCACCTTTTGAAGCTCTTCATATTTTTCACACCTTTTCAGGTTCTTCATGTTTTTCAACACCGATTCATGTTCCTCCTATTCTTCAGACCGTTTCATGCTCCTCACATTTTTGACACCTTTTGAAGCTCTTCATATTTTTCACACCGTTTCTTGCTCCTCATATTTTTCAGACCGTTTCATGCTCCTCCAATTTTTAACATATTTTGAAGCTCTTCATAGATTTCACAACTTTTCAGGGTTTTCATGTTTTTGAACACCGTTTCATGCTCCTCATATTTTTCAGACCGTTTCATGCTCCTCGTTTTTCTGACACGTTGTGAAGCTCTTCATATTTTTCAAAGCTTTTCATGCTGTTCATGTTTTTCAACACCCTTTCATGCTCCTCCTATTTTTGAGACCGTTTCATGCTCCTTGTATTTCTGACACCTTGTGAAGATCTTCATATTTTTCACACCTTTTCAGGCGCTTCCTGTTTTTCAACACCGCTTCATGCTCCTCCTATTTTTCAGACTGTTTCATGCTCCTCATATTTTTGACACCTTTTGAAGCTCTTCATATTTTTCACATCTTTTCAGGCTCTTCATGTTTTTGAACTCCTTTTCAGGCTCCTCCTCTTGTTCAGACAATTTCATGCTCCTCATATTTTTGACACATTTTGAAGCTTCATATTTTTCACACCTTTTCAGGCGCTTCCTGTTTTTCAACACCGCTTCATGCTCCTCCTATTTTTCAGACCGTTTCATGCTCCTCTTCTATTTCACACCTTTTGAAGCTCCTCATATGTTTCACACCTTTTCAGGCTCTTCAAGTTTTTGGACAACGTTTCATGCTGCTCCTATTTTTCAAACCGTTTCATGGTCCTCATAATTTTGACACCTTTTGAAGCTCCTCATGTATTTGACACTTTTTGAAGCTCTTCATATATTTCACACTTTTTCAGGCTCTTCATGTTTTACAACACGACTTCCTGCTCCTCCTATTTTTCAGACCGTTTCATGATCATCTCATTTTTGACACCTTTTGAAGCTCTTCATAATTTTCACACCTTTTGAAGCTCTTCATATTTTTCACACCTTTTGAAGCTCTTCATATTTTTCACACAACTTCAGGCTCTTGATGTTTTTGAACACCGCTTCATGCTCCTCCTATATTTCAGACCGTTTCATGCTCCTCATATATTTCACACATTTTGAAGCTCTTCATATATTTCACACCTTCAGGCTCTTCATGTTTTTCAACACCGCTTCATGATCCTCCTTTTTTTCAGACCGTGTCATGCTCCTCATATTTTTGATAATTTTGAAGCTCTTCATAATTTTCACACCTTTTCAGGCTCTTCATGTTTTTCAACAACGCTTCATGCTCCTCCTATTTTTCAGACCATTTAATGCTCCTCATATTTTTGACACCTTTTGAAGCTCTTCATGTATTTCACACCTTTTCATGCTCTTCCTGAATTTCAACACAACTTAATGCTCCTCCTATTTTTCAGACCGTTTCATGCTCCTCATATATTTGCCACCTTTTCAAGCTCTTCATATTTTTCAAACCTTTTCAGGCTCTTCATGTTTTTAAACACGGTCTCTTGCTCCTCCTATTTTTCAGACCGTTTCATGCTCCTCATATTTTTGACACCCTTTGAATCTCTTCATATTTTTCACACCTTTTCAGGCTCTTCATGGTTTGGAACACAATTTCATGCTCTTCCTATTTTTCAGACCGTTTCATGCTCCTCATATTTTTGACACCTTTTGAGGCTCTTCATATTTTTCACACCTTTTCAGGCTCTTCATGTTTTTGAACACCATTTCATGCTCCTCCTATTTTTCAGACCGTTTCATGATCATCTCATTTTTGACACCTTTTGAAGCACTTCATAATTTTCACACCTTTTGAAGCTCTTCATATTTTTGACACCTTTTGAAGCTCTTCGTATATTTCACACCTTTTCAGGCTCTTCACGATTTTCAACACCACTTCATGCTTCTTCTATTTTTCAGACCGTTTCATGCTCATCTCATTTTTGACACCTTTTGAAGGTCTTCATATTTTTCACACCTTTTGAAGCTCTTCATATTTTTCACACGTTTTCAGGCCCTTCTTTTTTTTCAACACCGCTTCATGCTCCTCCTATTTTTCAGACCGCTTCATGCGCCTCATGTATTTCACACCTTGTGAAGCTGTTCATATTTTTCACACCTTTTCTGGTTCTTCATGTTTTTCAACACCGCTTCATGCTCCTCCTATTTTTCAGACCGTTTCATGCTCCTCTTCTATTTCACACCTTTTGAAGCTCCTCATATGTTTCACACCTTTTCAGGCTCTTCAAGTTTTTGGACAACGTTTCATGCTGCTCCTATTTTTCAAACCGTTTCATGGTCCTCATAATTTTGACACCTTTTGAAGCTCCTCATGTATTTGACACTTTTTGAAGCTCTTCATATATTTCACACTTTTTCAGGCTCTTCATGTTTTACAACACGACTTCCTGCTCCTCCTATTTTTCAGACCGTTTCATGATCATCTCATTTTTGACACCTTTTGAAGCTCTTCATAATTTTCACACCTTTTGAAGCTCTTCATATTTTTCACACCTTTTGAAGCTCTTCATATTTTTCACAGCTTTTCAGGCTCTTCATGTTTTTGAACACCGTTTCATGCTCCTCCTATTTTTCAGACCGTTTCATGCTCCTCATATTTTTGACACCTTTTGAAGGTCTTCATATTTTTCACACAACTTCAGGCTCTTGATGTTTTTAAACACCGCTTCATGCTCCTCCTATATTTCAGACCGTTTCATGCTCCTCATATATTTCACACATTTTGAAGCTCTTCATATTTTTCACACATTTTCAGGCTCTTCAGTTTTTTTAACACCGCTTCATGCTCCTCTCATTTTTCAGACCGTTTCATGCTCCTCATATTGTTGACACCTTTTGAAGCTCTTCATATTTTTCACACTTTTTAGGCTCTTCAGGTGTTTCAACACCGCTTCATGATCCTCCTATTTTTCAGACCGTTTCATGTTCCTCATATTTTTGACACCTTTTGAAGCTCGTCGCATTTTTCACACGTTTTCAGGCTCTTCATGTTTTTCAACACCACTTCATGCTCCTCCTATTTTTCAGACCATTTCATGCTCCTCATATTTTTGACACCTTTTGAAGCTCTTCATATATTTCACACCTTTTCAGGCTCTTCATGTTTTTCAACAGCACTTCATGTTCTCCTATTTTCAGACCGTTTCATGCTCATCTCATTTTTGACACCTTTTGAAGCTCTTTATATTTTTCACACCTTTTGAAGCTCTTCATATTTTTCACACGTTTTCAGGCTCTTCATGTTTTTCAACACCGCTTCATGCTCCTCCTATTTTTCAGAGCGTTTCATGCTCCTCATATTTTTGACAGCTTTTGAGGCTCTTCATATTTTTCACATCTTTTCATGCTCTTCATGTTTTTGAACACCGCTTCATGCTCCTCCTATTTTTCAGACCGTTTCATTCTCCTCATGTATTTCACACCTTTTGAAGCTCTTAATATTTTTCACACCTTTTCAGGCTCTTCATGTTTTTGAACACCATTTCATGCTGCTCCTATTTTTCAATCCGTGCACGCTTCTCCTATTTTTCAGACTGTTTCATGTAACGCTTATTATTGACACCTTTTGAAACTCTTTATATTTGTCACAAATTTTCAGGCTCTTCATGTTTTTCAACACCGTGTCATGCTCTTCCTATTTTTCAGACTGTTCACGCTCCTCCTATTTTTCAGACTGTTTCATGCAACGCTTATTATTGACACCTTTTGAAACTCTTTATATTTGGCACACCGTTTCAGGCTCTTCCTATTTTTCACACCGTTTCATGCTCCTCCTATTTTTCAGACCATTTCATGCTCCCCATTTTTTTGACATCTTTGAATCTCTTCATATTTTTCACAACTTTGAAGCTCTTCATATTTTTCACACGTTTTCAGTCTCTTCATGTTTTTCAACACCGCTTCATGCTCCTCTTATTTTTCAGACCGTTTCATGCTCCTCATATTTTTGACACGTTTTGAGGCTCTTCAAATATTTCACACATTTTCAGGCTCTTCATGTTTTTGAACACCGTTTCATTTTGCTCCTATTTTTTCAGACCGTTTCATGCTCCTCATATTTTTGACACAATTTGAAGCTCTTCATATTTTTCACACCTTTTGAAGCTCTTCATATATTTCACACTTTTTCATTTTCTTCATGTTTTTGAACAACGCTTCATGCTCCTCATATTTTTCAGACCTTTTCATGCTCTTCCTATTTTTCAGACCGTTTCATGCTCCTCATATTTTTGACACCTTTGAATTTCTTCATATATTTCACACTTTTTCAGGCTCTTCAAGTTTTTCAAGACCACTTCATGCTCCTCCTGTTTTTTAGACCGTTTCATGCTCATCTCATTTATGACACCTTTTGAACCTCTTCTTATTTTCACACCTTTTGAAGCTTTTCATATTTTTCACACGTTTTCAGGCCCTTCATGTTTTTCAACACCGTTTCATGTTCCTCGTATTTTTCAGACGGTTTCATGCTTCTCATATTTTGAAACCTTTTGAAGCTCTTCAAATTTTTCACACCTTTTCAGGCTCTTCATGTTTTGAACACCGCTTCATGCTCCTCCTATTTTTCAGACCGTTTCATACTCATCTCATTTTTTACACCTTTTTAAGCTCTTCATATTTTTCACACCTTTTAAGGATCTTCATTTTTTTCACACCTTTTCAGGCTCTTCATGTTTTTGAACACAGCTTCATGCTCCTCCTATTTTCAGACCTTTTCATGCTCCTCATATTTTTGACACCTTCTGAAGCTCTTCCTAGTTTTGACGCCATTTCAGGCTCTTCATGTTTTTCAACACCACTTCATGCTCCTCCTATTTTTCAGACCGTTTCATGCTCCTCATATTTTTCACACCTCTTGAAGCTCTTCATATTTTTCACACATTTTCAGGCTCTTCATGTTTTTGAACACCGCTTCATTTTCCTCCTATTTTTCATACCGGTTCATCCTCGTCATGTATTTCACACCTTTTGAAGCTCTTTATATTTTTCACCCCTTTTCAGGCTCTCATGATTTTGAACACAGTTTCATGCTCCTCCTATTTTTCAGACCGTTTCATGCTACTCTCATTTTTGACACCGTTTGAAGCGCTTCATATTTTTGATACCTTTTGAAGCTCTTCTTATTTTTCACACCTTTTCAGCCTATTCATGTTTTTCAACACACTTCATGCTCCTCCTATTTTTCAGACCGTTTCATTCTCCTCATATTTTTCACACCTTTTGAAGATCTTCATATTTTTCACACCTTTTCAAGCTCTTCATGTTTTCAACACAACTTCATGCTTCTCCTATTTTTCAGACCGTATCATGCTTCTCATGTATTTCACACCTTTTGAAGCTCTTCATATTTTTCACACCTTTTCATGCTCTTCATGTTTTTCAACCCAACTTCATGCTTCTCCTATTTTTCAGACCGTATCATGCTCCCCATATATTTTACACCTTTTGAAGCTCTTCATATTTTTCACACCTTTTCATGCTCTTCATGTTTTGAACTCCGTTTTGTGCTCCCCATATTTTTCAAACCGTTTCATGCTCCTCATATTTTTGCAACCTTTTGAAGCTCTTCATTTTTCCACACCTTTTCAGGCTCTTCATGTTTTTCAACACTGCTTCATAATTTTCCTTTTTTTCAGACTGTTTCATGCTCTTCATATTGTTGACACCTTTTGAAGATCTTCGTATTTTTCACACTTTTCAGGCTCTTAATTATTTTCAACACCACTTCATGCTCCTCCTATTTTTTAGACCGTTTCATGCTCATCTCTTTTTGACACCTTTTGAAGCTGTTCATGATTTTCACACCTTTTGAAGCTCTTCATATTTTTCACACCTTTTCAGGCTCTTCATGATTTTCAACACCGGTTCATGCTCCTCCTGTTTTTCAGACCGTTTCATACTCCTCATATTTTTGGTATTTTTTGAGAGTCTTCAGATTTTTCACACCTTTTCATGCTCTTCATGTTTTTCAACCCAACTTCATGCTTCTCCTATTTTTCAGACCGTATCATGCTCCTCATGTATTTTACACCTTTTGAAGCTCTTCATATTTTTCACACCTTTTCATGCTCTTCATGTTTTGAACTCCGTTTTGTGCTCCCCATATTTTTCGAACCGTTTCATGCTCCTCATATTTTTGCAACCTTTTGAAGCTCTTCATTTTTCCACACCTTTTCAGGCTCTTCATGTTTTTCAACACTGCTTCATAATTTTCCTTTTTTTCAGACTGTTTCATGCTCTTCATATTGTTGACACCTTTTGAAGATCTTCGTATTTTTCACACTTTTCAGGCTCTTAATTATTTTCAACACCACTTCATGCTCCTCCTATTTTTTAGACCGTTTCATGCTCATCTCTTTTTGACACCTTTTGAAGCTGTTCATGATTTTCACACCTTTTGAAGCTCTTCATATTTTTCACACCTTTTCAGGCTCTTCATGATTTTCAACACCGGTTCATGCTCCTCCTGTTTTTCAGACCGTTTCATACTCCTCATATTTTTGGTATTTTTTGAGAGTCTTCATATTTTTCACACCTTTTCAGGCTCTTCATGTTTCTGAACACCTTTTCATGCTCCTCCTATTTTTCAGACCGTTTCATGCTCCTCATATTTTGACACCTTTTCAAGCTCTTCATATTTTTCACACGTTTTCAGTCTCTTCATGTTTTTGAACACCGGTTCATGCTCCTCCTATTTTTCAGACCGTTTCATGCTCCTCATGTATTTCACACCTTTTGAAGCTCTTCATATTTTTGACACGTTTTCAGACTCTTCATGTTTTTCAACACCGTTACATGCTCCTCCTATTTTTCAGACCGTTTCATGCTCCTCATATTTTGACACCTTTTCAAGCTCTTCATATTTTTCACACGTTTTCAGTCTCTTCATGTTTTTGAACACCGTTTCATGCTCCTCCTATTTTTCAAACCGTTTCATGCTCCTCATGTATTTCACACCTTTTGAAACTCTTCATATTTTTCACACCTTTTCATGCTCTTTATGTTTTTGAACACCATTTCATACTCTTCCTATTATGCAGACCGTTTCATTCTCCTCATATTTTTACACCTTTTGAAGCTCTTCATATATTTCACACCTTTTCAGGCTTTTCATTTTTTTCAACACCACTTCATGCTCCTCCTATTTTTCAGACCGGTTCATGCTCATCTCATTTTGACACCTTTTGTGGCTCTTCATATTTTTCACACCTATTCAGGCTCTTCATGTTTTTGAACACCGCTTCATGCTGCTCCTATTTTTCAGACCCTTTCTTACTCCTCATATTTTTGACACCCTTAGAAACTCTTCATATCTTTCACACCTTTTCAGGCGCTTCATGTTTTTCATCACCACTTCATGCTCCTCCTATTTTTCAGACCGCTTCATTCTCCTCATATTCTTGACACCATTTGAAGCTCTTCATATATTTCACACCTTTTCAGGCTCTTCATTTTTTTCAACACCACTTCATGCTCCTCCTATTTCTCAGACAATATCATGCTATTCATATTTTTCACCCCTTTTGAAGCTCTTCATATTTTTCACATTTTTTCAGGCTCTTTATGTTTTTGAACACCACTTCATGCTCCTCCTATTTTTCAGAGAGTTTCATGCTCCTCATGTATTTCACACCTTTTGAAGCTCTTCATATTTTTCACACCTTATCAGGCTCTTCATGTTTTTCCACACCACTTCATGTTTCTACTATTTTTCAGCCCGTTTCATGCTCCTCATGTATTTCACATTTTTTGAAGCTCTTCATATATTTCACACCTTTTCAGGCTCTTCATGTTTTTGAACACCGCTTCATACACCTCCTATTTTTCAGACGGATTCATGCTTCTCATATTTTTGACACCTTTTGAAGCTCTTCATATTTTTCACAACTTTTCAGGCTCTTCATGTTTTTGAACACCGCTTCATGCTCCTACTATTTTTCAGATCGTTTAATCCTCCTGATGTATTTCACACCTTTTGAAGCTCTTCATATATTTCACACCTTTTCAGGGTTTTCATTTTCTCAACACCACATCATGCTCCTCCTATTTTTCTGACCGTTTCATGCTCATCTCATTTTGACATCTTTTGAAGCTCTTCATATTTTTCACACCTTTTCAAGCTCTTCATATTTTTCATATTTTTGAAGTTCTTCATATTTTCACACGTTTTCAGACTGTTCATGTTTTTCAACACCGCTTCATGCTCCTGCTATTTTTCAGACCGTTTCATGCTCTTCATAATTTTGACAGGTTTTTAGGCTTTTCATATTTTTCACACCTTTTCAGGCTCTTCATGTTTTTGAACACCGCTTCATGCTCCTCCTATTTTTCAAACCGTTTCATGCTCCTCATATTTTGACACATTTTGAAGCTCTTCATATATTTCACACCTTTTCAGGCTCTTCCTGTTTTTCAACACCACTTCATGCTCCTCCTATTTTTCAGACCGTTTCCTGCTCCTCATAATATTGACACCTTTTGAAGCTCTTCATATTTTTCACACCTTTTCAGGCTCTTCATGTGTTTGAGCCCAGCTTCATGCTCTTCCTATTTTTCAAGCCGTTTCATGCTCCTCATATATTTCACATCCTTTGAAGGTCTTCATATATTTCACACCTTTTCAGGCTCTTCATCTTTTTGCACAAAGCTTCATGCTCCTCCTATTTTTCAGACCGTTTCATGCTCATCTCAATTTTGATACCTTTGAAGCTCTTCATATTTTTCACAGCTTTTGAAGCTCTTCATGTTTCTCACACCTTTTCAGGCACTTCATGATTTTGAACACCGCTTCATGCTCCTCATATTTTTCTGACCGTTTCATGCTCCTCATATTTCTCACACCTTTTGAAGCTCTTCATATTTTTCAAACCTTTTCAGGCTTTCATGTTTTTCAGCACCAGTTCATGCTCCTCCTATTTTTCAGACCGTTTCATGCTCCTAATATTCTTGACACTTTTTGAAGCTCTTCATATTTTGCACACCTTTTCAGGCTCTTCATGTTTTTCAGCTCCACTTCATGCTCCTCCTATTTTTCAGACCGTTTCATGCTGCTCTCATTTTTTACACCTTTTGAAGCTCTTCATATTTTGCACACTTTTTCAGGCTCTTCATGTTTTTCAGCACCAGTTCATGCTCCTCCTATTTTTCAGACCGTTTCAGGCTCATCTCATTTTTTTACACCTTTTGAAGCTCTTCATATTTTGCACACCTTTTCAGGCTCTTCATGATTTTCAACACCGCTTCATGCTCCTCCTAGTTTTCAGACCGTTTCATGCTCCTCATATTTTTGACACCTTTTGAATCTCTTCCTATATTTCACACATTTTCAGGCTCTTCATGTTTTTCAACATCACTTCATGCTCCTCCTATATTTCAGTCCGTTTCATGCACATCTCATTTTTGACAACTTTTGAAGCTCTTCATATTTTTCACACCTTTTGAAGCTCTTCATATTTTTCACATTTTTGAAGCTCTTCATATTTTTCTCTGGTTTCAGGCTCTTCATGTTTTTCAACACCGCTTCTTGCTCCTCCTATTTTTGAGACCATTTTATACTCCTTATATTTTTGACACTTTCAGGCTCTGCATGTTTTTGAACACCGTTTCATGATCCTCCTATTTTTCAGAACGTTTCATGCTCCTCATATTTTGACACCTTTTAAAGCTCTTCATATTTTTCACACCTTTTGTGGCTCTTCATGTTTTTGAACACCGCTTCATGCTCCTCCTATTTTTCAGACCGTTTCATTCTCCTCATATTTTTCACACCTTTTGAAGATCTTCATATTTTTGACACCTTTTCAAGCTCTTCATGTTTTCAACACAACTTCATGCTTCTCCTATTTTTCAGACCGTATCATGCTCCTCATGTATTTCACACCTTTTGAAGCTCTTCGTATTTTTCACACATTTTCATGCTCTTCATGTTTTTCAACCCAACTTCATGCTTCTCCTATTTTTCAGACCGTATCATGCTCCTCATGTATTTTACACCTTTTGAAGCTCTTCATATTTTTCACACCTCTTCAGGATCTTCATGTTTTTCAGCTCCACATCATGCTCCTCCTATTTTTCAGACCGTTTCTTGCTCCTCATATTTTTGACACTTTTTGAAGCTCTTCATAATTTTCACACCTTTTCTGGCTCTTCATGTTTTTGAACACAGCTTCATGCTCCTCCTATTTTTCAGACCGTTTCATTCTCCTCATGTTTTTGACACCTGTTGAAGCTCTTCACATTTTTCACACCTTTTCAGGCTCTTCACGATTTTCAACACCGCTTCATGATCCTCCTATTTTTCAGACCGTTTCATGCTCTTCCTATTTTTGAGACTGTTTCAGGCTCCTCATATTTTTGACAGGTTTTGAAGCTCTTCATATTTTTCACACATTTTCAGGCTCTTCATGTTTTTCAACACCGCTTCATGCTCCTCCTATTTTACAGACCGTTTCATGCTCCTCTCATTGTTCACACCTTTTGAAGCTCTTCATATTTTTCACACCTTTTCAGGCTCTTCATGTTTTTGAACACCGCTTCATGCTCCTCCTATTTATCAGACCGTTTCATGTTACTCTTATTTTTCAGACCGTTTCAAGCTCCTCATATATTTGACACCTTTTGAAGCTCTTCATATTTTTCACAGCTTTTCAGGCTCTTCATGTTTTTCATCACTGTTTCATGCTCCTCCTATTTTTCAGACCGTTTCATGCTCCTCATGTATTTCACACTTTTTGAAGCTCTTCATATTTTTGACACGTTTTCAGACTCTTCATGTTTTTCAACACCGTTACATGCTCCTCCTATTTTTCAGGCCGTTTCCTGCTCCTCATAATTTTGACACCTTTTGAAGCTCTTCATATTTTCACACCTTTTCAGGCTCTTCATGTTTTTGAGCCCAGCTTCATGCTCTTCCTATTTTTCAGGCCGTTTCATGCTCCTCATGTATTTCACACCTTTTTAAGCTCTTCATATTCTTCACACCTTTTCAGGCTCTTCATGTTTTTGATCACCGTTTTATGCTGCTTTTATTTTTCACACCGTTTCCTGCTCCTAATATTTTTGACACTTTTTGAAGCTCTTCATATATTTCACACCTTTTCAGGCTCTTCATGTTTTTCAACACCACTTCGTGCTCCTCCTATTTTTCAGACCGTTTCTTGCTCATCTCATTTTTGACACCTTTTGAAGCTCTTCATATTTTTCACAGCTTTGAAGCTCTTTATATTTTTCACACTTTTTCAGGCCCTTCATGTTTTTAACACCGTTTCATGCTTCTCCTTTTTTTCAGACCATTTCATGCTCCTCATATTTTTGACACCTTTTGAAGCTTCATATTTTTCAGACCTTTTCAGGCTCTTCATATTTTGAACACCGCTTCATGCTCCTCCTATTTCAGACCGTTTCATGCTCATCTAATTTTTGACACCTGTTGAAGCTCTTCATATTTTGCACACATTTTCAGGCACTTCAGGTTTTTCAGCTCCACTTCATGCTCCTCCTCTTTTTCAGACCGTTTCATGCTGTTCTCTTTTTTTACACTTTTTGAAGCTCTTCATATTTTTCACACCTTTTCAGGCTCTTCATGTTTTTCAACACAGCTTCATGCTCCTCCTATTTTTCAGACCGTTTCATTCTCCTCAAGTTTTTGACACCTGTTGAAGCTCTTCACATTTTTCACACCTTTTCAGGCTCTTCACGATTTTCAACACCGCTTCATGATCCTCCTATTTTTCAGACCGTTTCATGCTCTTCCTATTTTTCAGACCGTTTCATGCTCCTCCTATTTTTCAGACCGTTTCATTCTCCTCATATATTTGACACATTTTGAAGCTCTTGCTATTTTTCCACACCTTTTCAGGCTCTTCATGTTTTTCCACACCGTTTAATGCTCCTCCTATTTTTCAGACCGTTTCATTCTCCTCATATATTTGACACATTTTGAAGCTCCTCCTATTTTTCCACAACTTTTCAGGCTCTTCATGTTTTTCAGCTCCACTTCATGCTCCTCCTATTTTTCAGACCGTTTCATGCTGCTCAAATTTTTTACACCTTTTGAAGCTCTTCATATTTTTCACACCTTTTCAGGCTCTTCATGTTTTTGAACACAGCTTCATGCTCCTCCTATTTTTCAGATCGTTTCATGCTCCTCCTATTTTCCGACAGTTTCTTGCTCCTCATATTTTTGACACTTTTTGAAGCTCTTCATATTTTTCACACCTTTTCAGGCTCTTCAAGTTTTTCAAAACCAATTCATGCTCCTCCTATTTTTCAGACTGTTTCATGCTCCTCATATTTTTGACACCTTTTGAAGCGCTTCATATTTTTCACACCTTTTCAGGCTCTTCATGTTTTTCAAAACCGCTTCATGCTCCTCGTATTCTTCAGAAATTTTCATGATCCTCATATATTTGACATCTTTTGAAGCTCTGCATATTTTTCACACCTTCTCAGACTCTTCATGTTTTTCAACACCGCTTCATACTCCTCCTATTTTTCAGACTGTTTCATGCTTTTCATATTTTTCACAACTTTTGAAGCTCTTCATATTTTTCACACCTTTTCAACTCTTCATGTTTTCGAACACCGCTTCACGCTCCTATTTTTCAGACCGTTTCATGCTCCTCATATTTTTGACACCTTTTGAAGCTCTTCATATTTTTCACACATTTTCAGGCTCTTCATGTTTTTCAATACCACTTCATGCTCCTCTATTTTTCAGACCGTTTCATGCTCATCTCATTTTTGACACCTTTTGAAGCTCTTCAAAATTTTTACACCTTTTGAAGCTCTTCATATTTTTCACAGCTTTTCAGGCTCTTCATGTTTTTGAACACCGCTTTATGCTCCTCCTATTTTTCAGACCGTTTCATGCTCCTCATATATTTGACACCTTTGGAAGCTCTTCATATTTTTCACACTTTTTCAGTCTCTTCATGTTTTTCAACACAACTTCATGCTCCTCCTATTTTTCCGACCGTTTCATGCTGCTCATATTTTTGACACCTTTTGAAGCTCTTCATATTTTTCACACCTTTTGAAGCTCTTCATATATTTCACACCTTTTCAGGCTCTTCATGATTTTCAACACCGCTTCATGCTCCTCGTATTTTTCAGACCGTTTAATGCTCCTCATATTGTTGACTCCTTTTGAAGCTCTTCATATTTTTCACACCTTTTAGGCTCTTCATGTTTATCAACACCACTTCATGCTCCTCGTATTTTTCAGACCGTTTCATTCTCCTCATATTTTTGACATCTTTTGAAGCTCTGCCTTTTTTCACACCTTTTCAGGCTCTTCATGATTTTCAACACCGCTTCATGCACCTCCTATTTTTCAGACCGTTTCATGCTCATCTCATTTTTGACATCTTTTGAAGCTCTTCATATTTTTCACACCTTTTGAATCTTTTCATATTTTTCATATTTTTGAAGCTCTTCATATTTTTCACACGTTTTCAGGCTCTTCATGTTTTTCAACATCACTTCATGCTCCCCCTGTTTTTCAGACCGTTACATGCTCCTCATATTTTTGACACCTTTTGAAGCTCTTCATATTTTTCAAACCTTTTGAAACTCTTCATATTTTTCACCCCTTTTCAGGCTCTTCCTGTTTTTGAACACCACTTCATGCTCTTCCTAATTTTCAGACTGTTTCATGCTCGTCATATTTTTGACACCTTTGGAGCTCTTCATATTTTTCACTCCTTTTCAGGCTCTTCATGTTTTTGAACACCACTTCATGCTCTTCCTAATTTTCAGACTGTTTCATGCTACTCATGTTTTTGACACCTTTTGAAACTCTTCATATTTTTCACTCCTTTTCAGGCTCTTCATGTTTTTCCACACCGCTTCATGCTCGTCCTATTTTCCAGACCGTTTCATGCTCCTCATGTATTTCCAACCTTTTGAAGCTCTTCATATTTTTCACACCTTTTCAGGCTCTTCATGTTTTTGAACACTGCTTCATGCTCCTCATATTTTTCATACCGTTTCATGCTCCTCATAATTTTCACACCTTATGAAGCTCTTCATATTTTTCACATCTTTTCCGGTTCTTCATGTTTTTGAACACTGCTTCATGCTCCTCATATTTTTCATACCGTTTCATGCTCCTCATGTATTTCACACCTTTAGAAGCTCTTCATATTTTTCACAGCTTTTCAGGCTCTTCATGTTTTTGAAAACCGTTTCATGCTTCTCCTATTTTTCAGACCGTTTCATGATCCTCATATTTTGACGCGTTTTGAAGCTCTTCATATTTTTCACACCTTTTTAAGCTCTTCATGTTTTTCAACACCACTTCATGCTCCTCCTATTTTTCAGACCGTTTCATGATCCTCATATTTTGACGCGTTTTGAGGCTCTTCATATTTTTAACACCTTTTCAGGCTCTTCATGATTTTCAACACCGCTTCATGCTCCTCGTATTTTTCAGACCGTTTCATGCTCATGTCATTTTTGACACATTTTGAATCTCTTCACATTTTTCACACCTATTGAAGCTCTTCATATTTTTCATAATTTTGAAGCTCTTCATATTTTTCACACGTTTTCAGGCTCTTCATTTTTTCAACACCGCTTCATGATCCTCCTATTTTTCAGACCGTTTCATGCTCCGCATATATTTCAGACCTTTTGAAGCTCTTCATATTTTTCACACCTTTTCTGGTTCTCATGGTTTTGAACACAGCTTCATGCTTCTCCTATTTTTCAGACCGTTTCATGCTCCTCATATATTTCACACCTTTTGAAGCTCTTTCTATTTTTCAGTCCTTTTCAGCTCTTCATGTTTTTCAACAGCATTTCATGCTCCTCCTATTTTTTAGACCGTTTCGTGCTCCTCATATTTTTGACACCTTTTGTAGCTTTTCATATTTTTCACACGTTTTCAGGCTCCTCATATTTTTGAACACCGTTTAATGCTCCTCCTATTTTTAAGACCGTTTCTTGCTCCTCATATTTTTGACACCTTTTGAAGATCTTCATATTTTTCACACCTTTCCATGCTCTTCATGTTTTTGAACACCATTTCATGCTCCTCCTATTTTGCAGACCGTTTCATTCTCCTAATATTTTTGACACCTTCTGAAGCTCTTCATATTTTTCACACCTTTTGAAGCTCTTCATATTTTTCATATTTTTGAAGCTCTTCATACTTTCACACGTTTTCAGACTCTTCATGTTTTTCAACACCGCTTCATGCTTCTGCTATTTTTCAGACCGTTTCATGCTCCTCATATTTTTGACAGGTTTTGAAGCTTTTTATATTTTTCCTATCTTTTCAGGTTCTTCATGTTTTTCAATACCGCTTCATGCTCCTCCTATCTTTCAGACCGTTTCATGCTCATCTCATTTTTGACACCTTTTGAAGCTCTTCATAATTTTCACATCTTTTGAAGCTCTTCATATTTTTCACAAGATTTCAGGCTCTTCATGTTTTTCAATACCGCTTCATGCTCCTCCTATTTTTCAGACCGTTTCATGCTCATCATATTTTTGACACCTTTTGAAGCTCTTCATATTTTTCACACCTTTTCAGGCTCTTCATGTTTTTGAACACCACTTCATGCTCCTCCTATTTTTCAGGCCGTTTCATTCTCCTCCTATCTTTCAGACCGTTTCATGCTCATCTCATTTTTGACACCTTTTGAAGCTCTTCATAATTTTCACATCTTTTGAAGCTCTTCATATTTTTCACACATTTTCAGGCTCTTCATATTTTTGAACACCGCTTCATGCTCCTCGTATTTTTCAGACCGTTTCATACTCCTCATATATTTGTCACATTTTTAATCTCTTCATATATTTCACACATTTTCAGGCTATTCATGGTTTTCAACATCACTTCATGCTCCTCGTATTTTTAAGACCGTTACATTGCTCCTCATATTTTTGACACCTTTAGAAGCTCTTTATATTTTTCACTACTTTTCAGGCTCTTCATGTTTTTCAACACCGCTTCATGCTCCTCCTCTTTTCAGAGCGTTTCATGCTCCTCATATTTTTGACACCTGTTGAAGCTCTTCATATTTCTCACAACTTTTCAGATTCTTCATGTTTTTCAACACCGCTTCATGCTCATCCTATTTTTCAGACTGTTTCATGCACCTCTTATTATTGACACCTTTTGAAGCTCTTCATATTTTTCACACTTTTTCAGGCTCTTCATGTATTTGAGCACAGCTTAATGCTGCTCCTATTTTTCAGACCGTTTTATCCTCCTCATATTTTTGACACCTTTTGAAGCTCTTCATATTTTTCACACCTTTTCAGGCTCTACATGTTTCTGAACACCATTTCATGCTGCTCCTATTTTTCAGACCGTTTCATGCTCCTCATATTTTTGACACCTTTTGAAGCTCTTCATATTTTTCACACCTTGTCAGGCTGTACATGTTTTGAACACCTCTTCATGCTCTTCCTATTTTTCAGACCGTTTCATGCTCATGTCAATTTTCACACCTTTTCAGGCTCTTCTTATTTTTCAAACCAGTGAAGCTCTTCATATTTTTCACACTTTTTCAGGCTCTTCATGTATTTGAGCACAGCTTCATGCTGCTCCTATTTTTCAGACCGTTTTATGCTCCTCATATTTTTGACACCTTTTGAAGCTCTTCATATTTTTCACACATTTTCAGGCTCTACATGTTTCTGAACACCATTTCATGCTGCTCCTATTTTTCAGACCGTTTCATGCTCCTCATATTTTTGACACCTTTTGAAGCTCTTCATATTTTTCACACCTTGTCAGGCTGTACATGTTTTTGAACACCTCTTCATGCTCTTCCTATTTTTCAGACCGTTTCATGCTCATGTCAATTTTCACACCTTTTCAGGCTCTTCTTATTTTTCAAACCTTTTGAGGCTCTTCATATTTTTCACACCTTTTCTGGCTCTTCAGGTTTTTGAAAACCGTTTCATGAAGCTCCTATTTTTCAGACCGTTTCATGCTTCTCATATTTTTGACACGTTTTGAAGTTCTTCATATTTTTCTCACCTTTTCAGGCTCTTCATGGTTTTCAACACCGCTTCATTTTCCTCCTATTTTTCAGACCGTTTCATGCTCCCATATTTTTGACACCTTTTGAAGCTCTTCATATTTTTCACAGCTTTACATGCTCTTCATGTTTTTCAACACCGCTTCATGATCCTCCAATTTTTCAGACAGTTTCATGCTCCTCATATTTGAGACATCTTTTGAAGCTTTTCATACTTTTCACAACTTTTAGGCTCTTCATGATTTTCACACCATTTCAGGCTCTTCATGTTTTTGACACGGCTTCATGCTCTTCCTATTTTTCAGACCGTTTCATGCTTCTCATATTTTTGACACGTTTTGAAGCTCTTCATATTTTTCACACCTTTTCTGGCTCGTAATGTTTGTGAACACCGCTTCATGCTCCTCTTATTTTTCAGATCGTTTCATGCTCCTCATATTTTTGACAACTTTTGAAGCTCTTCATATTTTTAACACCTTTTCAGGCTCTTCATGTTTTTGAACACCGCTTCATGCTCCTCCTATTTTTAACACCTTTTGAAGCTCTTCATATTTTTCACACCTTTTCAGGCTCTTCATGTTTTTGAACACGGTTTCCTGCTCCTCTTTTTTTCAGACCGTTTCATGCTCATCTCTTTTTTGACACCTTTTGAAGCTCTTCCTATTTTTCATACCTTTTAAATATCTTAATATTTTTCACACGTTTTCAGGCTCTTCATATTTTTCAACACCGCACCATGCTCCTCCTATTTTTCAGACCGTTTCATGCTCCTCATATTTTTGACACGTTTTGAAGCTCTTCATATTTTTGACACGTTTTCAGACTCTTCATGTTTTTCAACACTCTTTCATGCTCCTCCTATTTTTCAGACCGTTCCATGCTCCTCATAATTTTGACACCCTTTGAAGCTCTTCTTATATTTCACACCTTTTCTGACTCTTCATGTTTTTAAACACCGCTTCAATGTCCTCCTTTTTTTTGAGCGTTTCATGCTCCGCATATTTTTGACACCTTTTGAAGCTCTTCATATTTTTCACGCCTTTTCAGGCTCTTCATGTTTTTGAAAACAGTTTCATGCTTCTCCTATTTTTCAGACCGTTTCATACTCCTCATATTTTTCACACATTTAGAAGCTCTTCAAATTTTTCATACCTTTTCAGGCTCTTCATGTTTTTCAACACCGCTTCATGCTCCTCCTATTTTTGAGACCGTTTTATGCTCCACATGTATTTCACAGGTTTTGAATCTGTTCATATTTTTCACACCATTTCAGGCTCTTCATGGTTTTCAAAATCACTTCATGCTCCTCCTATTTTTCAGACCGTTTCATGATACTCATATTTTTCACACCTTTTGAAGCTCTTCATATTTTTCACACCTTTTCAGGCTCTTCATGTTTTTGAACACCACTTCATGTTCCTCCTATTTTTCAGAGAGTTTCATGCTCCTCATGTATTTCACACCTTTTGAAGCTCTTCATATTTTTCACACCTTTTCAGGCTCTTCTTTTTATTCAACACCACTTCATGCTCCTCCTATTTTTCAGACCGTTTCATGCTCATCTCATTTTTGACACCTTTTGAAGCTCTTCATATTTTTCACGCGTTTTCATGCTCTTCATGTTTTTTAACACCGCTTCATGCTCCTCCTCTTTTTCAGACCGTTACATGCTCCTCATATTTTTGACTCCTTTTGAAGCTCTTCATATTTTTCACACCTTTTCAGGCTTTTCATGTTTTTCAACACAGCTTCATGCTCCTCCTATTTTTCAGACCGTTTCATGCTCCTCATATTTTTGACACCTTTTGAAGCTCTTCATATTTTTCACACCTTTTCAGGCTCTTCAGGTTTTTGAACATCGCTTCATGGTCTTCCTATTTATCAGACCGTTTCATGCTCCTCATATTTTGGACACGTTTTGAAGCTCTTCATATTTTTCACACCTTTTCAGGCTCTTCATGTTTCTGAACACCGCTTCATGCTCCTTCTTATTTTCAGACCGTTTCATGCTCATCTTATTTTTGACACCTTTTGAAGCTCTTCATATTATTCACATCTTTTGAAACTCTTCATATTTTTCACACCTTCTCAGGCTCTTCATTTTTTTCAACACCACTTAATGTCCTCCTATTTTACAGACCGTTTCATGCTCATCTCATTTTTGACACCTTTTGAAGCTCTTCACATTTTTCACACCTTTTGAAGTTCTTCATATTTTTCACACGTTTTCAGGCTCTTCATGTTTTTCAACACCGCTTCATGCTCCTCCTCTTTTTCAGACCGTTTCATGCTCCTCATATTTTTGACACCTTTTGAAGCTCTTCATATTTTACACACCTTTTCAGGCTCTTCATGTTTTTGAACACCGCTTCAGGCTCCTCCTATTTTTCAGACCGTTTCATGCTCCTCATATTTTTCACACCTTTTGAAGCTCTTCATATTTTTCACACCTTTTCAGGCTCTTCATGTTTTTGAACACCACTTCATGTTCCTCCTATTTTTCAGAGAGTTTCATGCTCCTCATGTATTTCACACCTTTTGAAGCTCTTCATATTTTTCACACCTTTTCAGGCTCTTCAGGTTTTTGAACATCGCTTCATGGTCTTCCTATTTATCAGACCGTTTCATGCTCCTCATATTTTGGACACGATTTGAAGCTCTTCATATTTTTCACACCTTTTCAGGCTCTTCATGTTTCTGAACACCGCTTCATGCTCATTCTTATTTTCAGACCGTTTCATGCTCATCTTATTTTTGACACCTTTTGAAGCTCTTCATATTATTCACATCTTTTGAAACTCTTCATATTTTTCACACCTTCTCAGGCTCTTCATTTTTTTCAACACCACTTAATGTCCTCCTATTTTTCAGACCGTTTCATGCTCATCTCATTTTTGACACCTTTTGAAGCTCTTCACATTTTTCACACCTTTGAAGTTCTTCATATTTTTCACACGTTTTCAGGCTCTTCATGTTTTTCAACACCGCTTCAGGCTCCTCCTATTTTTCAGACCGTTTCATGCTCCTCATATTTTTCACACCTTTTGAAGCTCTTCATATTTTTCACACCTTTTCAGGCTCTTTATGTTTTTCAACACAACTTCATGCTCCTCCTATTTTTCAGACCTTATCACGCTCCTCAAGTATTTCACACGTTTTGAAGCTCTTCATATTTTTCACACCTTTTCATGCTCTTCACGTTTTTGAACACCGTTTCATGCTCCTCTATTTTTCCAACCGTTTCATGCTCCTCATATTTTTGACAACTTTTGAAGCTCTTCATATTTTCCACACCTTTTCTGCCTCTTCATGTTTTTCAACACCGCTTCATGATTTTCCTATTTCTCAGAGTGTTTCATGCTCCTCATATTTTTGACACCTTTTGAAAATCTTTGTATTTTTCACACTTTTCAGGCTCTTCATGTTTTTCAACACGGCTTCATGCTCCTCCAATTTTCAGACTGTTTCATTCTCCACATATTTTTGACAACTTTTGAAGCTCTTCATATATTTCACACCTTTTCAGGCTCTTAATTTTTTTCAACACCACTTCATGCTCCTCCTATTTTTCAGACCGTTTCATGCTCATCTCATTTTTGACACCTTTTGAAGCTCTTCATATTTTTCACTCCTTTTGAAGCTCTTCATATTTTTCACACCTTTGCAGGCTCTTCATGTTTTTCAACACCGCTTCATGCTCCTCCTATTTTCAGACCGTTTCATGCTCCTCATATTTTTGACACCTTTTAAAGCTCTTCATATTTTTCACACCTTTTCAGGCTCTTCATGTGTTTCAACACCGCTTCATGCTCCTCTATTTTTCAGAACATTTCATGCTCCTAATAATTCTGACACGTTTTGAAGCTCTTCATATATTTCAAATCTTTTCAGGCTCTTCATGTTTTGGAACACCTCTTCATGCTCCTCCTATTTTTCAGACCTTTTCATGCTCCTTTCATTTTTCACACCTTTTGAAGCTCTTCATATTTTTCACACCTTTTGAAGCTCTTAATATTTTCCACAAGTTTTTAGGCTCTTCATGTTTTTAATACTGCTTCATGCTCCTCCTATTTTTCAGACCGTTTCATGCTCCTCATAATTTTGACACGTTTTGATGCTCTTCATATTTTTCACACCTTTCCAAGCTCTTCATGTTTTTGAACACCGTTTCATGCTACTATTTTTTCAGAACGTTTCATGCTCTTCATATTTTTGACACCTTTTAAAGTTCTTCATATTTTTGACACCTTTTCAGGCTCTTCATGTTTTTGAACATCACTTTATGCTCCTCCTATTTTTCACTGTTTCATGCTCCTCATATTTTTCACACCTTTTGAAGCTTTTCATATTTTTCACACCTTTTCAGGCTCTTCATGTTTTGGACACGGCTTCATGCTCCTCCTATTTTACAGACCGTTTCATGCTCATCTCATTTTTTACACCTTTTGAAGCTCTTCATATTTTTCACAACTTTTGAAGCTCTTCATATTTTTCACACCTTTTCAGGCTCTTCATGTTTTTCAACACTGCTTCATGTTCCTCCTATTTTTCAGACCGTTTCATGCTCCTCTTATTTTTGACACCGTTTGAAGCTCTTCATATTTTTCACACGTTTTCAGGCTCTCCATGTTTTTGAGCACCACTTCATGCTCCTCCTATTTTTCACACCTTTTCAGGCTCTTCATGTTTTTCAACACGGCCTCATGCTCCTCCTATTTTTCAGACCGTTTCGTGCTCCTCATATTTTTCACACCTTTTGAAGCTCTTTATATTTTTCACACCTTTTCAGGCTCTTCATGTTTTTCAACACCACTTCATTCTCCTCCAATTTTCAGATCGTTTCATGCTCATCTCATTATAGACACCTTTTGAAGCTTTCATATTTTTTACACCTTTTCAGGCTTTTCATGTTTTTCAACATCACTTCATGCTCCTCCTATTTTTCAGACCGTTTCATGCTCCTCAGATTTTTGACACCTTTTGAAATCTTCATATACTTCACTCCTTTTCAGGCTCTTCATTTTCTTGAACACATCTTCATGCTCCTCCTATTTTTCAGACCGTTTCATGCTCATCTCTTTTTTGACACCTTTTGAAGCTCTTCATATTTTTCATACCTTTTAAATATCTTCATATTTTTCACACGTTTTCAGGCTCTTCATATTTTTCAACACCGCATCATGCTCCTCCTATTTTTCAGACCGTTCCATGCTCCTCATAATTTTGACACCCTTTGAAGCTCTTCTTATATTTCACACATTTTCTGACTCTTCATGTTTTTGAACACCGCTTCAAGGTCCTCCTTTTTTTTGAGCGTTTCATGCTCCGCATATTTTTGACACCTTTTGAAGCTCTTCATATTTTTCACGCCTTTTCAGGCTCTTCATGTTTTTGAACACAGTTTCATGCTCCTCCTATTTTTCAGACCGTTTCATACTCCTCATATATTTCACACATTTTGAAGCTCTTCAAATATTTCATACCTTTTCAGGCTCTTCATGTTTTTCAACACGGCTTCATGCTCCTCCTATTTTTGAGACCGTTTTATGCTCCACATGTATTTCACAGTTTTTGAATCTGTTCATATTTTTCACACCATTTCAGGCTCTTCATGGTTTTCAACATCACTTCATGCTCCTCCTATTTTTCAGACCGTTTCATGATACTCATATTTTTCACACCTTTTGAAGCTCTTCATATTTTTCACACCTTTTCAGGCTCTTGATGTTTTTGAACACCACTTCATGTTCCTCCTATTTTTCAGAGAGTTTCATGCTCCTCATGTATTTCACACCTTTTGAAGCTCTTCATATTTTTCACACCTTTTCAGGCTCTTCATGTTTTTCAACACCTCGTCATGCTCATCCTATTTTTCAGACCGTTTCATGCTCATCTCACTATTACACATTTTGAAGCTCTTCATATTTTTCACACCTTTTGAAGCTCTTAATATTTTCCACAGGTGTTCAGGCTCTTCATGTTTTTAACACCGCTTCATGCTCCTCCTATTTTTCAGACCGTTTCATGCTCATCTCATTTTTCACACGTTTTGAAGCTCTTCATATTTTTCACAGCTTTTCAGGCTCTTCATGTTTTTCAACACTGCTTCATGTTCCTCATATTTTTCAGACCGTTTCATGCTCCTCATATTTTTGACACCTTTTGAAGCTCTTCATATTTTTCACACTTTTTCAGGCTCTTCATGTTTTTGAATACCGCTTCATGCTCCTCCTATTTTTCAGACCGTTTCATGCTCATCTCATTTTTCACACGTTTTGAAGCTCTTCATATTTTTCACACCTTTTCAGGCTCTTCATGTTTTTGAACACCGCTTCATCCTCCTCCGATTTTTCAGACCGTTTCATGCTCCTCATCTTTTTGACACCTTTTGAAGCTCTTCATATTTTTCACACCTTTTGAAGCTCTTCATATTTTTCACACATTTTCAGGCTCTTCATGTTTTTCAACACTTCTTCATGCTCCTCCTCTTTTTCAGACTGTTTCATGCTCCTCATATTTTTGACACCTTTTGAAGCTATTCATATTTTTCACACCTTTTCAGGCTCTTCATATTTTTGAACACCGCTACATGCTCCTCGTATATTCAGACCGTTTCATGCTCCTCATATTTTTGACACCTTTTGAAGCTCCTCCTATTTTTCACACCTTTTCAGGCTCTTCATGTTTTTCAACACCGCCTCATGCTCCTCCTATTTTTTCAGACCGTTTCGTGCTCCTCATATTTTTCACACCTTTTGAAGCTCTTTATATTTTTCACACCTTTTCAGGCTCTTCATGTTTTTCAACACCACTTCATTCTCCTCCAATTTTCAGATCGTTTCATGCTCATCTCATTATAGACACCTTTTGAAGCTTTCATATTTTTTACACCTTTTCAGGCTCTTCATGTTTTTCAACATCACTTCATGCTCCTCCTATTTTTCAGACCGTTTCATGCTCCTCAGATTTTTGACACCTTTTGAAATCTTCATATACTTCACTCCTTTTCAGGCTCTTCATTTTCTTGAACACAACTTCATGCTCCTCCTATTTTTCAGACCGTTTCATGCTCATCTCTTTTTTGACACCTTTTGAAGCACTTCATATTTTTCATACCTTTTAAATATCTTCATATTTTTCACACGTTTTCAGGCTCTTCATATTTTTCAACACCGCATCATGCTCCTCCTATTTTTCAGACCGTTTCATGCTCCTCATATTTTTGACACGTTTTGAAGCTCTTCATATTTTTCACACCGTTTCAGGCTCTTCATGTTTTTCAACACTATTTCATGCTCCTCCTATTTTTCAGACCGTTCCTTGCTCCTCATAATTTTGACACCCTTTGAAGCTCTTCTTATATTTCACACCTTTTCAGACTCTTCATGTTTTTGAACACCACTTCATGTTCCTCCTATTTTTCAGAGAGTTTCATGCTCCACATGTATTTCACAGGTTTTGAATCTGTTCATATTTTTCACACCATTTCAGGCTCTTCATGGTTTTCAACATCACTTCATGCTCCTCCTATTTTTCAGACCGTTTCATGATACTCATATTTTTCACACCTTTTGAAGCTCTTCATATTTTTCACACCTTTTCAGGCTCTTCATGTTTTTGAACACCACTTCATGTTCCTCCTATTTTTCAGAGAGTTTCATGCTCCTCATGTATTTCACACCTTTTGAAGCTCTTCATATTTTTCACACCTTTTCAGGCTCTTCTTTTTTTTCAACACCACTTCATGCTCCTCCTATTTTTCAGACCGTTTCATGCTCATCTCATTTTTGACACCTTTTGAAGCTCTTCATATTTTTCACGCGTTTTCATGCTCTTCATGTTTTTTAACACCGCTTCATGCTCCTCCTCTTTTTCAGACCGTTTCATGCTCCTCATATTTTTGACTCCTTTTGAAGCTCTTCCTATTTTTCACACATTTTGAACCTCTTCATATTTTTCACACCTTTTGAAGCTCTTCATATTTTTCACACTTTTCAAGCTCTTCATGTTTTTGAACACCGCTTCATGCTCCTCCTATTTTTCAGACCGTTTCATGCTCCTAATGTATTTCACATCTTTTGAAGCTCTTCATATTTTTCACACTTTTTCAGGCTCTTCATCTTTTTCCACACCACTTCATGCTTCTCCTATTTTTCAGACTGTTTCATGCTCCTCATGTATTTCACACCTTTTGAAGCTCTGCATATTTTTCACACCTTTTCAGGCTCTTCATGTTTTTCTACACCACTTCATGCTCCTCCTATTTTTCAGACCGTTTCCTGCACTTCATATTTTTGACACCTTTTGAAGCTCTTCATATATTTCACACCTTTTCTGGCTCTTCATGTTTTTCTACACCGCTTCATTCTCCTCCTAATTTTAAGACTGTTTCATGCTCTTCATAATTTTGGCACCTTTTGAAGCTCTACATATGTTTCACAACTTTTGAAACTCTTCATGTTTTTTAACACCGTTTCATGCTCCTCCTATTTTTCTGATCGTTTCCCGCTCCTCATATATTTCACACCTTTTGAAGCTATTCATGTTTTTTAACACCTTTTCATGCTCCTCCTATATTTCAGACAGTTTCATGCTCCTCATATTTTGACACCTTTTGAAGCTCTTCATATTTTTCACACCGTTTCAGGGTCTTCATGTTTTTTACACCGCTTCATGTTCCTCCTATTTTTCAGACCGTTTCATGCTCCTCCTACTTTTGACACCTTTTGAAGCTCTTCATATTTTTCCCACCATTTCAGGCTCTTCATGTTTTTGAACACCGTTTAATGCTCCTCCTATTTTTCAGACCGTTTCATGCTCCTCATATTTTTGACACCTTTGAAGCTCTTCATATTTTTCACAACTTTTCAGGCCTTTCATATTTTTGAACACCATTTCATGCTCCTCCTATTTTTAAGACTGTTTCATTCTCCTCATATTTTTGACACCTTTTGAAGCTCTTCATATTTTTCACACCTTTTCATGTTTTTGAACACCATTTCATGCTCTTCATGTTTTTCACACATTTTGCAGCTCTTCATATTTTTCACGCCTTTTCATGCTCTTCATGTTTTTCATCACCAATTCATGCTCCTCCTATATTTTAGACCGTTTCATGCTCCTCATATTCTTCACACCTTTTCAGGCTCTTCATGTTTTTGAACACCGCTTCGTGCTCCTCCTATTTTTCAGACCCTTTGCTGCTCTTCAGATTTTTGACACCTTTTCAAGCTCCTCATATATTTCACACATTTTCAGGCTCTTCAGTTTTTTCAAACCCGCTTCATGCCCCTCGTATTTTTCAGACCATTTCATGCTACTCATACTTTTCACACCTTTTGAAGCTCTTCATATTTTTCACACCTTTTCAGGCTCTTCATGTTTTTCAACACCGTTTCATGCTCCTCCTACTTTTCAGACCGTTTCATCCTCCTCATATTTTTGACACCTTTTGAAGCTCTTCATATATTTCACACCTTTTCAGGCTCTTAATGTTTTTCAACAGCGCTTCATGCTCCTCCTATTTTTCAGACGGTTACAATCTCCACATATTTTTGACACCTTTTGAAGCATTTCATATATTTCACAACTTTTCAGGTTCTTCATGATTTTCAACACCACTTCATGCTCCTCCTATTGTTCAAACTGAATCATGCTCGTCATATTTTTGACACCTTTTGAAGCTCTTCATATTTTTCCCACTTTTTCAGGCTCTTCATGTTTTTCAACACCGCTTCATGCTCCTCCTATTTTTCAGACCGATTCATGCTCCTCATATTTTTGACACCTTTTGAATCTCTTCATATATTTCACAACTTTTCAGGCCCTTCAGGTTTTTCAACACCGCTTCATGCTCCTCATATTTTTCAGACCGTTTCATGCTCCTCATATACTTCACAACTTTTGAGGCTCTTCCTATTTTTCACACCTTTTCAGGCTCTTCATGTTTTTGAACAACGTTTTATGCTCCTCATATTTTACAGACCGTTTCATGCTCCTCATATTTTTGACATCTTTTGAAGCTCTTCATATATTTCACTCCTTTTCATACTCTTCATGTTTGTCAACACCACTTCATGCTCCTCCTATTTTTCAGACCGTTTCATGCTCCTCATTTTTTTGACTCGTTTTGAAGCTCTTCATATTTTCACACTTTTGTAAACTCTTCATATTTTTCACACCTTTTCAGGCTCTTCAGGTTTTTGAACACAGTTTCATGCTCCTCCTATTTTTCAGACCGTTTCATGCTCCTCATTTTTTTGACACCTTTTGAAGCTCTTCACTTTTTTCACACATTTTCAGGCTCTTCATGTTTTTGAACACCGCTTCATGCTTCTCCTACTTTTCAGACCGTTTCATGCTCTTCATATTTTTGACACCTTTTGAAGCTCTTCATATTTTTCACACCCTTTGAAACTCTTCTTATATTTCCCACCTTTTCAGACTTTTCATGTTTTCGAACACCACTTCAAGTTCCTCCTATTTTTGCGACCGTTTCATGCTCTTCATATTTTTGACACGTTTTGAAGCTCTTTATATTTTTCACACCTTTTCAGGCTCTTCATGTACTTGAACACCTTTCATGCTCCTCCTATTTTTCAGACAGTTTCATGCTCCTCATCTATTTCACACCTTTTGAAGCTCTTCATATTTTTCACACCTTTTCAGGCTCTTCATGTTTTTCAACACCACTTCATGCTGTTCTATTTTTCAGACCGTTTCATGCTCTTCTTATTTTTGACACCTTTTGAAGCTCCTCATATATTTCACACCATTTCAGGCTCTTCATGTTTTTCAACACCACTTCATGCTCCTCCTATTTTTAAGATCGTTTCATATTTTCATATTTTTCATACCTTTTGAAGCTCCTCATATATTTCACACCATTTCAGGCTCTTCATGTTTTTGAGCACCGTTTCATGCTCCTCCTATTTTTCACTCGTTTTGAAGCTCTTCATATTTTTCTCACATTTTAAGTCTCTTCGTGTTTTTCAACAACGCTTCATGCTCCTCCTATTTTTCACACCTTTTCAAGCTCTTCATATTTTACACATCTTTGCAGGCTCTTCATGTTTTGAACAACACTTCATGCTCCTACTATTTTCAGACCTTTTCAATCTCCTCATGTATTTCACACCATTTGAAGCTCTTCAAATTTTTCACACCTTTTCAGGCTCTTCATGATTTTGAACAGCGTTTCATGCTGCTCCTATTTTTCAGACCGTTTCATACTCCTCATATTTTTGACACATTTTGAAGCTCTTCATATATTTCACACCTTTTCAGGCTCTTCATATTTTGCAACACCACTTCATGCTGCTCCTATTTTTCAGACCGTTTCATGCTCCTCATATTTTTGGCACCTTTTGAGCTCTTCATATTTTTCACACCTTTTCAGGCTCTTCATGTTTTTAAACACTGTTTCATGCTCCACCTATTTTTCAGACCGTTTCATTCTCCTCATATTTTTCACACCTTTTGAAGCTCTTCATATTTTTCACACCTTTTCAGGCTCTTCATGTTTTTGAACACCGTTTCATGCTGCTCCTACTTTTCAGACCGTTTCATGCTCATCTCATTTTTGACACCATTTTAAGCTCTTCATATATTTCACACCTTTTGAAGCTCTTCATATTTTTCACACCTTTTCAGGCTCTTCATGTTTTTCAACACCGCTTCATGATCCTCCTATTTTCCAGACCGTTTCATGCTCCTCATATTTTTGACATCTTTTGTAGCTCTTCATATTTTTCACACCTTTTCAGGCTCTTCATGTTTTTCAACACTACTCCATGCTCCTCCTATTTTCAGACTGTTTCTTGCTCCTCATAATTTTGACACCTTTGAATGTCTTCATATTTTTCACACCTTTTGAAGCTGTTCGTTTTTTCACACCTTTTCAGGCTCTTCATGTTTTTGAACACCGTTTCATGCTGCTCCTATTTTTCAAACCGTTTCATACTTCTCATAGTTTTGACACCTTTTGAAGCTCTTCATATTTTTCACACCTTTTCAGGCTCTTCATGTTTTTCAACACCGCTTCTTGCTCCTCCTATTTTTCAGACGGATTCATGCTCCTCAAGTATTTCACACCTTGAGGCTCTTCATATTTTTCACAGCTTTTCAGGCTCTTCATGTTTTTGAACACCGTTTCATGCTCCTCCTATTTTTCAGACCCTTTCATACTCCTCATAGTTTTGACACCTTTTGAAGGTCTTCATATTTTTCGCAACTTTTCAGGCTCTTCATGTTTTTCAACACCACATCATGCTCCACCTATTTTTCTGACCGTTTCATGCTCCTCATATATTTGACACCTTTTGAAGCTCTTCATATTTTTCACACTTTTTCAGGCTCTTCATGTTTTTCAACACCGCTTCATGTTTCTCCTATTTTTCAGACGATATCTTGCTCCTCATATTTTTGACACATTTTGAAGCTCTTCATATTTTTCACACCTTTTCATGCTCTTCATGTTTTTCAACACCGCTTTATGCTCCTCCTATACTTCAGAACGTTTCATGCTCCTCATATTTTTGACACCGTTTGAAGCTCTTCATATTTTTCACACCTTTTCAGGCTCTTCATTTTTTTCAACACCACTTCATGCTCCTCCTATTTTTCAGACCGTTTCATGCTCATCTCATTTTTTAAACCTTTTGAAGCTCTTCATATTTTTCACACCTTTTGATGCTCTTCATATTTTTCACACGTTTTCAGGCTCTTCAAGTTTTTCAACACCCCTTCATGCTCCTCCTATTTTTCAGACCGTTTCATGCTCATCTCATTTTTTAAACCTTTTGAAGCTCTTCATATTTTTCACACCTTTTGATGCTCTTCATATTTTTCACACCTTTTCAGGTCTTCAAGTTTTTCAACACCGCTTCATGCTCCTCCTATTTTTCAGACCGTTTCATGCTCATCTCATTTTTTAAACCTTTTGAAGCTCTTCATATTTTTCACACCTTTTGATGCTCTTCATACTTTTCACACGTTTTCAGGCTCTTCAAGTTTTTCAACACCCCTTCATGCTCCTCCTATTTTTCAGACCGTTTCATGCTCATCTCATTTTTTATACCTTTTGAAGCTCTTCATATTTTTCACACCTTTTGAAGCTTTTCATATTTTTCACAAATTTTCAGGCTCTTCATGTTTTTGAACCCCGCTTCATGCTCCTCTTATTTTTCAGAGAGTTTCATGCTCCTCATGTATTTCACACCTTTTGAAGCTCTTCATATTTTTCACACCTTTTCAGGCTCTTCATGTTTTTCCACAGCACTTCAAGCTTCTCCTATTTTTCAGCCCGTTTCTTGCTCCTCATGTATTTCACACCTTTTCAAGCTCTTCATATTTTTCACACCTTCAGGCTCTTCATGTTTTTGAACACTGCTTCATTCTCCTCCTATTTTTCAGACCGTTTCATGCTCCTCATATTTTTGACACCTTTTGAAGCTCTTCATATTTTTCACACCTTTACAGGCTCTTCATGTTTTTCCACACCACTTCATGCTTCTCCTATTTTTCAGACCTTTTCATGATCCTCATGAATTTCACACCGTTTGAAGCTCTTCATATTTTTCACACCTTTTCAGGCTCTTCATGTTTTTGATCACCGCTTCATGATCCTCCTATTTTTCAGAGAGTTTCATGCTCCTCATGTGTTTCACATCTTTTGAAGCTCTTCATATTTTTCACACCTTTTCAGGCTCTTCATGTTTTTCCACACCACTTCATGCTTCTCCTATTTTTCGGCCTGTTTCATGCTCCTCAATTATTTCACACATTTTGAAGCTCTGCATATTTTTCACACCTTTTCAGTCTCTTCATGTTTTTAATCACCGTTTCATCCTCCTCCTATTTTTCAGACCTTTTCATGCTCCTCATATATTTGACACATTTTGAAGCTCTGAATATTTTTCACACATTTTCAGGCTCTTCATGCTTTTGAACACTGCTTCATGATCCTCCTGTTTTTCAGACGGTTTCATGCTCTTCATATGTTTGACACCTTTTGAAGCTCTTCATATTTTTCACACCTTTTGAGGGCCTTCATGTTTTTCAACACCGTTTCATGCTGCTTCTCTATTTCAGACCGTTTCATGCTCCTCATATTTTTTACACCTTTTGAAGCTCTTCATAGTTTTAACACCTTTTCAGGCTCTTTTTTTTTTTTGAACACCGCTTCATGCTCCTCCTAATTTTCAGACCATTTCATCCTCCTCATATTTTTCACACCTTTTGAAGCTCTTCATATTTTTCACACCTTTTCAGGCCCTTCATGTTTTTGAACACCATTTCATGCTCTTCCTATTTTTCAGACCGTTTCATGTTCCTGATATTTTTGACACCTTTTGAAGCTCTTCATATTTTTCACACCTTTCCTAGTCTTCATGTTTTTGAACACCATTTCATGCTCCTCCTATTTTTCAGACCGTTTCATGCTCTTCATATTTTTGACAGCTTTTGAAGCTCTTCATATATTTCACACCTTTTCAGGCTCTTCATGTTTTTGAACACCATTTCATGCTCTTCCTATTTTTCAGACCGTTTCATGCTCCTCATATTTTTGACACCTTTTGAAGCTCTTCATATTTTTCACACCTTTTCAGGCTCTTCACGTTTTTGAACACCACTTCATGCTCCTCCTATATTTCAGACCGTTTAATGCTCCTCATATTTTTGACACCTTTTGAAGCTCTTCATGTATTTCACACCTTTTCATGCTCTTCCTGAATTTCAACACAGCTTAATGCTCCTCCTATTTTTCAGACCGTTTCATGCTCCTCAAGTATTTCACACCTTGAGGCTCTTCATATTTTTCACAGCTTTTCAGGCTCTTCATGTTTTTGAACACCGTTTCATGCTCCTCCTATTTTTCAGACCCTTTCATACTCCTCATAGTTTTGACACCTTTTGAAGGTCTTCATATTTTTTGCAACTTTTCAGGCTCTTCATGTTTTTCAACACCACATCATGCTCCACCTATTTTTCTGACCGTTTCATGCTCCTCATATATTTGACACCTTTTGAAGCTCTTCATATTTTTCACACTTTTTCAGGCTCTTCATGTTTTTCAACACCGCTTCATGTTTCTCCTATTTTTCAGACGATATCTTGCTCCTCATATTTTTGACACATTTTGAAGCTCTTCATATTTTTCACACCTTTTCATGCTCTTCATGTTTTTCAACACCGCTTTATGCTCCTCCTATACTTCAGAACGTTTCATGCTCCTCATATTTTTGACACCGTTTGAAGCTCTTCATATTTTTCACACCTTTTCAGGCTCTTCATTTTTTTCAACACCACTTCATGCTCCTCCTATTTTTCAGACCGTTTCATGCTCATCTCATTTTTTAAACCTTTTGAAGCTCTTCATATTTTTCACACCTTTTGATGCTCTTCATATTTTTCACACGTTTTCAGGCTCTTCAAGTTTTTCAACACCCCTTCATGCTCCTCCTATTTTTCAGACCGTTTCATGCTCATCTCATTTTTTAAACCTTTTGAAGCTCTTCATATTTTTCACACCTTTTGATGCTCTTCATATTTTTCACACCTTTTCAGGTCTTCAAGTTTTTCAACACCGCTTCATGCTCCTCCTATTTTTCAGACCGTTTCATGCTCATCTCATTTTTTAAACCTTTTGAAGCTCTTCATATTTTTCACACCTTTTGATGCTCTTCATACTTTTCACACGTTTTCAGGCTCTTCAAGTTTTTCAACACCCCTTCATGCTCCTCCTATTTTTCAGACCGTTTCATGCTCATCTCATTTTTTATACCTTTTGAAGCTCTTCATATTTTTCACACCTTTTGAAGCTTTTCATATTTTTCACAAATTTTCAGGCTCTTCATGTTTTTGAACCCCGCTTCATGCTCCTCTTATTTTTCAGAGAGTTTCATGCTCCTCATGTATTTCACACCTTTTGAAGCTCTTCATATTTTTCACACCTTTTCAGGCTCTTCATGTTTTTCCACAGCACTTCAAGCTTCTCCTATTTTTCAGCCCGTTTCTTGCTCCTCATGTATTTCACACCTTTTCAAGCTCTTCATATTTTTCACACCTTCAGGCTCTTCATGTTTTTGAACACTGCTTCATTCTCCTCCTATTTTTCAGACCGTTTCATGCTCCTCATATTTTTGACACCTTTTGAAGCTCTTCATATTTTTCACACCTTTACAGGCTCTTCATGTTTTTCCACACCACTTCATGCTTCTCCTATTTTTCAGACCTTTTCATGATCCTCATGAATTTCACACCGTTTGAAGCTCTTCATATTTTTCACACCTTTTCAGGCTCTTCATGTTTTTGATCACCGCTTCATGATCCTCCTATTTTTCAGAGAGTTTCATGCTCCTCATGTGTTTCACATCTTTTGAAGCTCTTCATATTTTTCACACCTTTTCAGGCTCTTCATGTTTTTCCACACCACTTCATGCTTCTCCTATTTTTCGGCCTGTTTCATGCTCCTCAATTATTTCACACATTTTGAAGCTCTGCATATTTTTCACACCTTTTCAGTCTCTTCATGTTTTTAATCACCGTTTCATCCTCCTCCTATTTTTCAGACCTTTTCATGCTCCTCATATATTTGACACATTTTGAAGCTCTGAATATTTTTCACACATTTTCAGGCTCTTCATGCTTTTGAACACTGCTTCATGATCCTCCTGTTTTTCAGACGGTTTCATGCTCTTCATATGTTTGACACATTTTGAAGCTCTTCATATTTTTCACACCTTTTGAGGGCCTTCATGTTTTTCAACACCGTTTCATGCTGCTTCTCTATTTCAGACCGTTTCATGCTCCTCATATTTTTTACACCTTTTGAAGCTCTTCATAGTTTTAACACCTTTTCAGGCTCTTTTTTTTTTTTGAACACCGCTTCATGCTCCTCCTAATTTTCAGACCATTTCATCCTCCTCATATTTTTCACACCTTTTGAAGCTCTTCATATTTTTCACACCTTTTCAGGCCCTTCATGTTTTTGAACACCATTTCATGCTCTTCCTATTTTTCAGACCGTTTCATGTTCCTGATATTTTTGACACCTTTTGAAGCTCTTCATATTTTTCACACCTTTCCTAGTCTTCATGTTTTTGAACACCATTTCATGCTCCTCCTATTTTTCAGACCGTTTCATGCTCTTCATATTTTTGACAGCTTTTGAAGCTCTTCATATATTTCACACCTTTTCAGGCTCTTCATGTTTTTGAACACCATTTCATGCTCTTCCTATTTTTCAGACCGTTTCATGCTCCTCATATTTTTGACACCTTTTGAAGCTCTTCATATTTTTCACACCTTTTCAGGCTCTTCACGTTTTTGAACACCACTTCATGCTCCTCCTATATTTCAGACCGTTTAATGCTCCTCATATTTTTGACACCTTTTGAAGCTCTTCATGTATTTCACACCTTTTCATGCTCTTCCTGAATTTCAACACAGCTTAATGCTCCTCCTATTTTTCAGACCGTTTCATGCTCTTCATATTTTTGCCACCTTTTCAAGCTCTTCATATTTTTCAAATCTTTTCAGGCTCTTGATGTTTTTGAACACCGTTTCATGTTCCTCATATTTTTGACACCTTTTGAAGCTCTTCATATTTTTCACACCTTTTCAGGCTCTTCATGTTTTTGAACACCGTTTCATGTTCCTCTTATGTTTGACACCTTTTGAAGCTCTTCATATTATTCACACCTTTTCAGGCTCTTCATGTTTTTCAACACCGTTTCATGCTCCTCCTATTTTTCAGACCGTTTCATGCTCCTCATGTTTTTGAGACGTTTTGAAACTCTGCATGTTTTTCATACCCTTCAGGCTCTTCAGGTTTTTGAACACCGTTACATGCTCCTCCTATTTTTCATACCATTTCATGCTCGTCACATTTTTGACACCTTTTGAAGCTCTTCATATTTTTCACACCTTTTCAGGCTCTTTATGTTTTTCAATGCCGTATCATGCTGCTCCTATTTTTCAGACCGTTTCATGCTACTGAAATCTTTGACACCTTTTGAAGCTCTTCATATTTTTCACACCATTTCAGGCTCTTCAAGTTTTTGAACATGGCTTCATACTCCTCCTAATTTTCAGACCGTTTCTTGCTCCTCATATTTTTGACACCTTTTGAAGCTCTTCATATTTTTCACACCTTTTCAGGCTCTTCATATTTTGGAACACCGTTTCATGTTCCTCCTAATTTTCAGACCGTTTCATGCTCCTCATATTTTTGACCCCTTTTGAAGCTCTTCATATTTTTCACAACTTTTCAGGCTCTTCATGTTTTTGAACACAGTTTCATGCTCCACATATTTTTCACACCTTTTCACGCTCTTCATATTTTTCACACCTTTTCAGGCTCTTCATGTTTCTCAACACCATTTCATTCTTCTCCTATTTTTCAGACCTTTTCATGCTCCTCATATTTTTGACAGCTTTTGAAGCTTTTCATATATTTCACACCTTTTCAGGCTTTTCATGATTTTGAACACCGCTTCATGCTCCTCCTATTTTTCAGACCATTTCATGCTCCTCGTTTTTTTCACACCTTTTGAAGCTCTTCATATTTTTCACAGCTTTTCAGGCCCTTCATGTTTTTGAACACCGTTTCATGCTCCTCCTATATTTCAGACCGTTTCATGCTCCTCATATTTTTGACACCTTTTGAAGCTCTTCATATATTTCGCACCTTTACACGCTCTTAATGTTTTTCAAACCCGCTTCTTGCTCCTCCTCTTTTTAAGTCCGTTTCATGCTCTTCAAATTTTGACACCATTTGAAGCTCTTCATATTTTTTCACACCTTTTCAGGCTCGTCATATTTTTCAACACGGCTTCATGCTCCTCCTATTTTTAGACCGTATCATGTTCCTCATATTTTGACACTTTTTGAAGCTCTTCATATTATTCACACCTTTTCAGGCTCTTCATGTTTTTGAACACCGCTTCAGGCCCCTTCTATTTTCAGACTGTTTCATGCTCCTCATGTTTTTGAGACGTTTTGAAGCTCTTCATATTTTTCACACCTTTTCAGGATTTTCATGTTTTTGAACACAGTTTCATTCTCCTCATATTTTTCACACATTTTCATGCTCTTCATATTTTTCACACCTTTTCAGGCTCTTCATTTTTTTCAACACCGATTCATACTCCTCCTATTTTTGAGACCGTTTCATGCTCCTCATGTTTTTGAGAACTTTTGAAGCTCTGCATATTTTTCATACCTTTCAGGCTCTTCATGTTTTTGAACACCGTTACATGCTCCTCCTATTTTTCATACCATTTAATGCTCGTCATATTTTTGACACCTTTTGAAGCTCTTCATATTTTTCACACCTTTTCAGGCTCTTTATGTTTTTCAACACTGTATCATGCTCCTCCTATTTTTCAGACCGTTTCATGCTCCTCATATATTTGACACCTTTTGAAGCTCTTCATATTTTTCACACCATTTCAGGCTCTTCAAGTTGTTGAACACGGCTTCATGCTCCTCCTAATTTTCAGACCGTTTTTTCTCCTCATATTTTTGACAACTTTTGAAGCTCTTCATATTTTTCACACCTTTTCAGGCTCTTCATGTTTTGGAACACCGTTTCATGTTCCTCCTATTTTTCAGACAGTTTCATGCTCCTCATATTTTTGACCCCTTTTGAAGCTCTTCAAATTTTTCACAACTTTTCAGGCTCTTCATGTTTTTGAACACAGTTTCATGCTCCACATATTTTTCACACCTTTTCATGCTTTTCATATTTTTCTCACCTATTCAGGCTCTTCATGTTTTTCAACAACACTTCATGCTTCTCCTATTTTTCAGACCAATCCATGCTCCTGATATTTTTGACACCTTTTGAAGCTCTTCATATTTTTCACACCTTTTCAGGCTCTTCATGTTTTTCAACAATGCTTCATGCTCCTCCTTTTTTTCAGACCGTTTCATGCTCCTGATATTTTTGACACCTTTTGAAGCTCTTCATATTTTTCACACCTTTTCACGCTCTTCATGTTTTTCAACACCACTTCATGCTCCTACTATTTTTCAGACCGTTTCATGCTCCTCATATTTTTCACACCTTCTGAAGATCTTCATATTTTTCACACCTTTCCAAGTCTTCATGTTTTTGAACACCATTTCATGCTCCTCCTATTTTTCAGACCGTTTCATGCTCTTCATATTTCTGACAGCTTTTGAAGCTCTTCATATATTTCACACCTTTTCAGGCTCTTCATGTTTTTGAACACCATTTCATGCTCTTCCTATTTTTCAGACCGTTTCATGCTCCTCATATTTTTGACTCCTTTTGAAGCTCTTCATACTTTTCACACCTTTTCAGGCTCTTCATGTTTTTCAACACCACTTCATGCTCCTACTATTTTTCAGACCGTTCCATGCTCCTCATATTTTTCACACCTTCTGAAGATCTTCATATTTTTCACACCTTTCCAAGTCTTCATGTTTTTGAACACCATTTCATGCTCCTCCTATATTTCAGACCGTTTCATGATTTTCATATTTCTGACAGCTTTTGAATCTCTTCATATATTTCACACCTTTTCAGGCTCTTCATGTTTTTGAACACCACTTCATGCTCCTCCTATATTTCAGGCCGTTTAATGCTCCTCATATTTTTGACACCTTTTGAAGCTCTTCCTATTTTTCACAACTTTTCAGGCTCTTCATGTTTTTGAAAACCACTTCATTCTCCTCCTATTTTTCAGGCCGTTTAATGCTCCTCATATTTTTGACACCTTTTGAAGCTCTTCCTATTTTTCACAACTTTTCAGGCTCTTCATGTTTTTGAAAACCACTTCATGCTCCTACTATTTTTCAGACCGTTTCATGCTCCTCATATTTTTCACACCTTCTGAAGATCTTCATATTTTTCACACCTTTCCAAGTCTTCATGTTTTTGAACACCATTTCATGCTCCTCCTATTTTTCAGACCGTTTCATGCTCTTCATATTTCTGACAGCTTTTTAATCTCTTCATATATTTCACACCTTTTCAGGCTCTTCATGTTTTTGAACACCACTTCATGCTCCTCCTATATTTCAGACCGTTTAATGCTCCTCATATTTTTGACACCTTTTGAAGCTCTTCCTATTTTTCACAACTTTTCAGGCTCTTCATGTTTTTGAAAACCACTTCATTCTCCTCCTATTTTTCAGATCGTTTCATGCTCCTCATATTTTTGACACCTTTTGAAGCTCTTCGTATATTTCACACCTTTTCAGGCTCTTCATGTTCTTTAACACCGATTCATGCTCCTCCTATTTTTCAGACCGTTTCATGCTCCTCATGTTTTTGACACCTTTTGAAGCTCTTCATATTATTTACACCTTTTCAGGTTCTTCATGTTTTTGAACACCGCTTCAGGCTCCTTCTATTTTCAGACTGTTTCATGCTCCTCAAGTTTTTGAGACGTTTTGAAGCTCTTCATATTTTTCACAACTTTTCAGGATTTTCATGTTTTTGAACACAGTTTCATTCTCCTCATATTTTTCACACATTTTCATGCTCTTCATATTTTTCACACCTTTTCAGGCTCTTCATGTTTTTGAACACCGTTTCATGCTCCTCCTATTTTTCAGACCGTTTCATGCTCCTCATATTTTTGACACCTTTTGAAGCTCTTCATATTTTTCACACCTTTTCAGGCTCTTTATGTTTTTCAACGCCGTATCATGCTCCTCCTATTTTTCAGACAGTTTCATGCTCCTCATATCTTTGACACCTTTTGAATCTCTTCATATTTTTCACACCATTTCAGGCTCTTCAAGTTTTTGAAAACGGCTTCATGCTCCTCCTAATTTTCAGACCGTTTCTTGCTCCTCATATTTCTGACACCTTTTGAAGCTCTTCATATTTTTCACACCTTTTCAGGCTCTTCATGTTTTTGAACACAGTTTCATGCTCTGCATAATTTTCACACCTTTTCATGCTCTTCATATTTTTCACACCTTTTCAGGCTCTTCATGTTTCTCAACACCGTTTCATGCTTCTCCTATTTTTCAGACCGTTTCATGCTCCTCATATTTTTGACACCTTTTGAAGCTCTTCATATTTTTCCCACTTTTTCAGGCTCTTCATGTTTTTCAACACCGCTTCATGCTCCTCCTATTTTTCAGACCGATTCATGCTCCTCATATTTTTGACACCTTTTGAATCTCTTCATATATTTCACAAATTTTCAGGCCCTTCAGGTTTTTTAACACCGCTTCATGCTCCTCATATTTTTCAGACCGTTTCATGCTCCTCATATACTTCACAACTTTTGAGGCTCTTCCTATTTTTCACACCTTTTCAGGCTCTTCATGTTTTTGAAAAACGTTTTATGCTCCTCATATTTTACAGACCGTTTCATGCTCCTCATATTTTTGACATCTTTTGAAGCTCTTCATATATTTCACTCCTTTTCATACTCTTCATGTTTTTCAACACCACTTCATGCTCCTCCTATTTTTCAGACCGTTTCATGCTCCTCATTTTTTTGACTCGTTTTGAAGCTCTTCATATTTTCACACTTTTGTAAACTCTTCATATTTTTCACACCTTTTCAGGCTCTTCAGGTTTTTGAACACAGTTTCATGCTCCTCCTATTTTTCAGACCGTTTCATGCTCCTCATTTTTTTGACACCTTTTGAAGCTCTTCACTTTTTTCACACATTTTCAGGCTCTTCATGTTTTTGAACACCGCTTCATGCTTCTCCTACTTTTCAGACCGTTTCATGCTCTTCATATTTTTGACACCTTTTGAAGCTCTTCATATTTTTCACACCCTTTGAAACTCTTCTTATATTTCCCACCTTTTCAGACTTTTCATGTTTTCGAACACCACTTCAAGTTCCTCCTATTTTTGCGACCGTTTCATGCTCTTCATATTTTTGACACGTTTTGAAGCTCTTTATATTTTTCACACCTTTTCAGGCTCTTCATGTACTTGAACACCTTTCATGCTCCTCCTATTTTTCAGACAGTTTCATGCTCCTCATCTATTTCACACCTTTTGAAGCTCTTCATATTTTTCACACCTTTTCAGGCTCTTCATGTTTTTCAACACCACTTCATGCTGTTCTATTTTTCAGACCGTTTCATGCTCTTCTTATTTTTGACACCTTTTGAAGCTCCTCATATATTTCACACCATTTCAGGCTCTTCATGTTTTTCAACACCACTTCATGCTCCTCCTATTTTTAAGATCGTTTCATATTTTCATATTTTTCATACCTTTTGAAGCTCCTCATATATTTCACACCATTTCAGGCTCTTCATGTTTTTGAGCACCGTTTCATGCTCCTCCTATTTTTCACTCGTTTTGAAGCTCTTCATATTTTTCTCACATTTTAAGTCTCTTCGTGTTTTTCAACAACACTTCATGCTCCTCCTATTTTTCACACCTTTTCAAGCTCTTCATATTTTACACATCTTTGCAGGCTCTTCATGTTTTGAACAACACTTCATGCTCCTACTATTTTCAGACCTTTTCAATCTCCTCATGTATTTCACACCATTTGAAGCTCTTCAAATTTTTCACACCTTTTCAGGCTCTTCATGATTTTGAACAGCGTTTCATGCTGCTCCTATTTTTCAGACCGTTTCATACTCCTCATATTTTTGACACATTTTGAAGCTCTTCATATATTTCACACCTTTTCAGGCTCTTCATATTTTGCAACACCACTTCATGCTGCTCCTATTTTTCAGACCGTTTCATGCTCCTCATATTTATGGCACCTTTTGAGCTCTTCATATTTTTCACACCTTTTCAGGCTCTTCATGTTTTTAAACACTGTTTCATGCTCCACCTATTTTTCAGACCGTTTCATTCTCCTCATATTTTTCACACCTTTTGAAGCTCTTCATATTTTTCACACCTTTTCAGGCTCTTCATGTTTTTGAACACCGTTTCATGCTGCTCCTATTTTTCAGACCGTTTCATGCTCATCTCATTTTTGACACCATTTTAAGCTCTTCATATATTTCACACCTTTTGAAGCTCTTCATATTTTTCACACCTTTTCAGGCTCTTCATGTTTTTCAACACCGCTTCATGATCCTCCTATTTTCCAGACCGTTTCATGCTCCTCATATTTTTGACATCTTTTGTAGCTCTTCATATTTTTCACACCTTTTCAGGCTCTTCATGTTTTTCAACACTACTTCATGCTCCTCCTATTTTCAGACTGTTTCTTGCTCCTCATAATTTTGACACCTTTGAATGTCTTCATATTTTTCACACCTTTTGAAGCTGTTCGTTTTTTCACACCTTTTCAGGCTCTTCATGTTTTTGAACACCGTTTCATGCTGCTCCTATTTTTCAAACCGTTTCATACTCCTCATAGTTTTGACACCTTTTGAAGCTCTTCATATTTTTCACACCTTTTCAGGCTCTTCATGTTTTTCAACACCGCTTCTTGCTCCTCCTATTTTTCAGACGGATTCATGCTCCTCAAGTATTTCACACCTTGAGGCTCTTCATATTTTTCACAGCTTTTCAGGCTCTTCATGTTTTTGAACACCGTTTCATGCTCCTCCTATTTTTCAGACCCTTTCATACTCCTCATAGTTTTGACACCTTTTGAAGGTCTTCATATTTTTCGCAACTTTTCAGGCTCTTCATGTTTTTCAACACCACATCATGCTCCACCTATTTTTCTGACCGTTTCATGCTCCTCATATATTTGACACCTTTTGAAGCTCTTCATATTTTTCACACTTTTTCAGGCTCTTCATGTTTTTCAACACCGCTTCATGTTTCTCCTATTTTTCAGACGATATCTTGCTCCTCATATTTTTGACACATTTTGAAGCTCTTCATATTTTTCACACCTTTTCATGCTCTTCATGTTTTTCAACACCGCTTCATGCTCCTCCTATACTTCAGAACGTTTCATGCTCCTCATATTTTTGACACCGTTTGAAGCTCTTCATATTTTTCACACCTTTTCAGGCTCTTCATTTTTTTCAACACCACTTCATGCTCCTCCTATTTTTCAGACCGTTTCATGCTCATCTCATTTTTTAAACCTTTTGAAGCTCTTCATATTTTTCACACCTTTTGATGCTCTTCATATTTTTCACACGTTTTCAGGCTCTTCAAGTTTTTCAACACCCCTTCATGCTCCTCCTATTTTTCAGACCGTTTCATGCTCATCTCATTTTTTAAACCTTTTGAAGCTCTTCATATTTTTCACACCTTTTGATGCTCTTCATATTTTTCACACCTTTTCAGGCTCTTCAAGTTTTCAACACCGCTTCATGCTCCTCCTATTTTTCAGACCGTTTCATGCTCATCTCATTTTTTAAACCTTTTGAAGCTCTTCATATTTTTCACACCTTTTGATGCTCTTCATACTTTTCACACGTTTTCAGGCTCTTCAAGTTTTTCAACACCCCTTCATGCTCCTCCTATTTTTCAGACCGTTTCATGCTCATCTCATTTTTTATACCTTTTGAAGCTCTTCATATTTTTCACACCTTTTGAAGCTTTTCATATTTTTCACAAATTTTCAGGCTCTTCATGTTTTTGAACCCCGCTTCATGCTCTTATTTTTCAGAGAGTTTCATGCTCCTCATGTATTTCACACCTTTTGAAGCTCTTCATATTTTTCACACCTTTTCAGGCTCTTCATGTTTTTCCACAGCACTTCAAGCTTCTCCTATTTTTCAGCCCGTTTCTTGCTCCTCATGTATTTCACACCTTTTCAAGCTCTTCATATTTTTCACACCTTCAGGCTCTTCATGTTTTTGAACACTGCTTCATTCTCCTCCTATTTTTCAGACCGTTTCAGGCTTCTCATATTTTTGACACCTTTTGAAGCTCTTCATATTTTTCACACCTTTACAGGCTCTTCATGTTTTTCCACACCACTTCATGCTTCTCCTATTTTTCAGACCTTTTCATGATCCTCATGAATTTCACACCGTTTGAAGCTCTTCATATTTTTCACACCTTTTCAGGCTCTTCATGTTTTTGATCACCGCTTCATGATCCTCCTATTTTTCAGAGAGTTTCATGCTCCTCATGTGTTTCACATCTTTTGAAGCTCTTCATATTTTTCACACCTTTTCAGGCTCTTCATGTTTTTCCACACCACTTCATGCTTCTCCTATTTTTCGGCCTGTTTCATGCTCCTCAATTATTTCACACCTTTTGAAGCTCTGCATATTTTTCACACCTTTTCAGTCTCTTCATGTTTTTAATCACCGTTTCATCCTCCTCCTATTTTTCAGACCTTTTCATGCTCCTCATATATTTGACACATTTTGAAGCTCTGAATATTTTTCACACATTTTCAGGCTCTTCATGTTTTTGAACACTGCTTCATGATCCTCCTGTTTTTCAGACGGTTTCATGCTCTTCATATGTTTGACACCTTTTGAAGCTCTTCATATTTTTCACACCTTTTGAGGGCCTTCATGTTTTTCAACACCGTTTCATGCTGCTTCTCTATTTCAGACCGTTTCATGCTCCTCATATTTTTTACACCTTTTGAAGCTCTTCATAGTTTTAACACCTTTTCAGGCTCTTTTTTTTTTTGAACACCGCTTCATGCTCCTCCTAATTTTCAGACCATTTCATCCTCCTCATATTTTTCACACCTTTTGAAGCTCTTCATATTTTTCACACCTTTTCAGGCCCTTCATGTTTTTGAACACCATTTCATGCTCTTCCTATTTTTCAGACCGTTTCATGTTCCTGATATTTTTGACACCTTTTGAAGCTCTTCATATTTTTCACACCTTTCCTAGTCTTCATGTTTTTGAACACCATTTCATGCTCCTCCTATTTTTCAGACCGTTTCATGCTCTTCATATTTTTGACAGCTTTTGAAGCTCTTCATATATTTCACACCTTTTCAGGCTCTTCATGTTTTTGAACACCATTTCATGCTCTTCCTATTTTTCAGACCGTTTCATGCTCCTCATATTTTTGACACCTTTTGAAGCTCTTCATATTTTTCACACCTTTTCAGGCTCTTCACGTTTTTGAACACCACTTCATGCTCCTCCTATATTTCAGACCGTTTAATGCTCCTCATATTTTTGACACCTTTTGAAGCTCTTCATGTATTTCACACCTTTTCATGCTCTTCCTGAATTTCAACACAGCTTAATGCTCCTCCTATTTTTCAGACCGTTTCATGCTCTTCATATTTTTGCCACCTTTTCAAGCTCTTCATATTTTTCAAATCTTTTCAGGCTCTTGATGTTTTTGAACACCGTTTCATGTTCCTCATATTTTTGACACCTTTTGAAGCTCTTCATATTTTTCACACCTTTTCAGGCTCTTCATGTTTTTGAACACCGTTTCATGTTCCTCTTATGTTTGACACCTTTTGAAGCTCTTCATATTATTCACACCTTTTCAGGCTCTTCATGTTTTTCAACACCGTTTCATGCTCCTCCTATTTTTCAGACCGTTTCATGCTCCTCATGTTTTTGAGACGTTTTGAAACTCTGCATGTTTTTCATACCCTTCAGGCTCTTCAGGTTTTTGAACACCGTTACATGCTCCTCCTATTTTTCATACCATTTCATGCTCGTCACATTTTTGACACCTTTTGAAGCTCTTCATATTTTTCACACCTTTTCAGGCTCTTTATGTTTTTCAACGCCGTATCATGCTGCTCCTATTTTTCAGACCGTTTCATGCTACTGAAATCTTTGACACCTTTTGAAGTTCTTCATATTTTTCACACCATTTCAGGCTCTTCAAGTTTTTGAACACGGCTTCATACTCCTCCTAATTTTCAGACCGTTTCTTGCTCCTCATATTTTTGACACCTTTTGAAGCTCTTCATATTTTTCACACCTTTTCAGGCTCTTCATATTTTGGAACACTGTTTCATGTTCCTCCTAATTTTCAGACCGTTTCATGCTCCTCATATTTTTGACCCCTTTTGAAGCTCTTCATATTTTTCACAACTTTTCAGGCTCTTCATGTTTTTGAACACAGTTTCATGCTCCACATATTTTTCACACCTTTTCACGCTCTTCATATTTTTCACACCTTTTCAGGCTCTTCATGTTTCTCAACACCATTTCATTCTTCTCCTATTTTTCAGACCTTTTCATGCTCCTCATAATTTTGACAGCTTTTGAAGCTTTTCATATATTTCACACCTTTTCAGGCTTTTCATGGTTTTGAACACCGCTTCATGCTCCTCCTATTTTTCAGACCATTTCATGCTCCTCGTTTTTTTCACACCTTTTGAAGCTCTTCATATTTTTCACAGCTTTTCAGGCCCTTCATGTTTTTGAACACCGTTTCATGCTCCTCCTATATTTCAGACCGTTTCATGCTCCTCATATTTTTGACACCTTTTGAAGCTCTTCATATATTTCGCACCTTTACACGCTCTTAATGTTTTTCAAAACCGCTTCTTGCTCCTCCTCTTTTTCAGTCCGTTTCATGCTCTTCAAATTTTGACACCATTTGAAGCTCTTCATATTTTTTCACACCTTTTCAGGCTCGTCATATTTTTCAACACGGCTTCATGCTCCTCCTATTTTTAGACCGTATCATGTTCCTCATATTTTGACACTTTTTGAAGCTCTTCATATTATTCACACCTTTTCAGGCTCTTCATGTTTTTGAACACCGCTTCAGGCCCCTTCTATTTTCAGACTGTTTCATGCACCTCATGTTTTTGAGACGTTTTGAAGCTCTTCATATTTTTCACACCTTTTCAGGATTTTCATGTTTTTGAACACAGTTTCATTCTCCTCATATTTTTCACACATTTTCATGCTCTTCATATTTTTCACACCTTTTCAGGCTCTTCATTTTTTTCAACACCGATTCATACTCCTCCTATTTTTGAGACCGTTTCATGCTCCTCATGTTTTTGAGAACTTTTGAAGCTCTGCATATTTTTCATACCTTTCAGGCTCTTCATGTTTTTGAACACCGTTACATGCTCCTCCTATTTTTCATACCATTTAATGCTCGTCATATTTTTGACACCTTTTGAAGCTCTTCATATTTTTCACACCTTTTCAGGCTCTTTATGTTTTTCAACACTGTATCATGCTCCTCCTATTTTTCAGACCGTTTCATGCTCCTCATATATTTGACACCTTTTGAAGCTCTTCATATTTTTCACACCATTTCAGGCTCTTCAAGTTGTTGAACACGGCTTCATGCTCCTCCTAATTTTCAGACCGTTTCTTTCTCCTCATATTTTTGACAACTTTTGAAGCTCTTCATATTTTTCACACCTTTTCAGGCTCTTCATGTTTTGGAACACCGTTTCATGTTCCTCCTATTTTTCAGACAGTTTCATGCTTCTCATATTTTTGACCCCTTTTGAAGCTCTTCAAATTTTTCACAACTTTTCAGGCTCTTCATGTTTTTGAACACAGTTTCATGCTCCACATATTTTTCACACCTTTTCATGCTTTTCATATTTTTCTCACCTATTCAGGCTCTTCATGTTTTTCAACAACACTTCATGCTTCTCCTATTTTTCAGACCAATCCATGCTCCTGATATTTTTGACACCTTTTGAAGCTCTTCATATTTTTCACACCTTTTCAGGCTCTTCATGTTTTTCAACAATGCTTCATGCTCCTCCTTTTTTTCAGACCGTTTCATGCTCCTGATATTTTTGACACCTTTTGAAGCTCTTCATATTTTTCACACCTTTTCACGCTCTTCATGTTTTTCAACACCACTTCATGCTCCTACTATTTTTCAGACCGTTTCATGCTCCTCATATTTTTCACACCTTCTGAAGATCTTCATATTTTTCACACCTTTCCAAGTCTTCATGTTTTTGAACACCATTTCATGCTCCTCCTATTTTTCAGACCGTTTCATGCTCTTCATATTTCTGACAGCTTTTGAAGCTCTTCATATATTTCACACCTTTTCAGGCTCTTCATGTTTTTGAACACCATTTCATGCTCTTCCTATTTTTCAGACCGTTTCATGCTCCTCATATTTTTGACTCCTTTTGAAGCTCTTCATACTTTTCACACCTTTTCAGGCTCTTCATGTTTTTCAACACCACTTCATGCTCCTACTATTTTTCAGACCGTTCCATGCTCCTCATATTTTTCACACCTTCTGAAGATCTTCATATTTTTCACACCTTTCCAAGTCTTCATGTTTTTGAACACCATTTCATGCTCCTCCTATTTTTCAGACCGTTTCATGATTTTCATATTTCTGACAGCTTTTGAATCTCTTCATATATTTCACACCTTTTCAGGCTCTTCATGTTTTTGAACACCACTTCATGCTCCTCCTATATTTCAGGCCGTTTAATGCTCCTCATATTTTTGACACCTTTTGAAGCTCTTCCTATTTTTCACAACTTTTCAGGCTCTTCATGTTTTTGAAAACCACTTCATTCTCCTCCTATTTTTCAGATCGTTTCATGCTCCTCATATTTTTGACACCTTTTGAAGCTCTTCATATATTTCACACCTTTTCAGGCTCTTCATGTTCTTTAACACCGATTCATGCTCCTCCTACTTTTCAGACCGTTTCATGCTCCTCATATTTTTGACTCCTTTTGAAGCTCTTCATAATTTTCACACCTTTTCAGGCTCTTCATGTTTTTCAACACCACTTCATGCTCCTACTATTTTTCAGACCGTTTCATGCTCCTCATATTTTTCACACCTTCTGAAGATCTTCATATTTTTCACACCTTTCCAAGTCTTCATGTTTTTGAACACCATTTCATGCTCCTCCTATTTTTCAGACCGTTTCATGCTCTTCATATTTCTGACAGCTTTTGAATCTCTTCATATATTTCACACCTTTTCAGGCTCTTCATGTTTTTGAACACCACTTCATGCTCCTCCTATATTTCAGACCGTTTAATGCTCCTCATATTTTTGACACCTTTTGAAGCTCTTCCTATTTTTCACAACTTTTCAGGCTCTTCATGTTTTTGAAAACCACTTCATTCTCCTCCTATTTTTCAGATCGTTTCATGCTCCTCATATTTTTGACACCTTTTGAAGCTCTTCGTATATTTCACACCTTTTCAGGCTCTTCATGTTCTTTAACACCGATTCATGCTCCTCCTATTTTTCAGACCGTTTCATGCTCCTCATGTTTTTGACACCTTTTGAAGCTCTTCATATTATTTACACCTTTTCAGGTTCTTCATGTTTTTGAACACCGCTTCAGGCTCCTTCTATTTTCAGACTGTTTCATGCTCCTCAAGTTTTTGAGACGTTTTGAAGCTCTTCATATTTTTCACAACTTTTCAGGATTTTCATGTTTTTGAACACAGTTTCATTCTCCTCATATTTTTCACACATTTTCATGCTCTTCATATTTTTCACACCTTTTCAGGCTCTTCATGTTTTTGAACACCGTTTCATGCTCCTCCTATTTTTCAGACCGTTTCATGCTCCTCATATTTTTGACACCTTTTGAAGCTCTTCATATTTTTCACACCTTTTCAGGCTCTTTATGTTTTTCAACGCCGTATCATGCTCCTCCTATTTTTCAGACAGTTTCATGCTCCTCATATCTTTGACACCTTTTGAATCTCTTCATATTTTTCACACCATTTCAGGCTCTTCAAGTTTTTGAAAACGGCTTCATGCTCCTCCTAATTTTCAGACCGTTTCTTGCTCCTCATATTTCTGACACCTTTTGAAGCTCTTCATATTTTTCACACCTTTTCAGGCTCTTCATGTTTTTGAACACAGTTTCATGCTCTGCATAATTTTCACACCTTTTCATGCTCTTCATATTTTTCACACCTTTTCAGGCTCTTCATGTTTCTCAACACCGTTTCATGCTTCTCCTATTTTTCAGACCGTTTCATGCTCCTCATATTTTTGACACCTTTTGAAGCTCTTCATATTTTTCCCACTTTTTCAGGCTCTTCAAGTTTTTCAACACCGCTTCATGCTCCTCCTATTTTTCAGACCGATTCATGCTCCTCATATTTTTGACACCTTTTGAATCTCTTCATATATATCACAACTTTTCAGGCCCTTCAGGTTTTTCAACACCGCTTCATGCTCCTCATATTTTTCAGACCGTTTCAGGCTCCTCATATACTTCACAACTTTTGAGGCTCTTCCTATTTTTCACACCTTTTCAGGCTCTTCATGTTTTTGAACAAAGTTTTATGCTCCTCATATTTTACAGACCGTTTCATGCTCCTCATATTTTTGACACCTTATGAAGCTCTTCATATTTTTCACACCCTTTGAAACTCTTCTTATATTTCCCACCTTTTCAGACTTTTCATGTTTTCGAACACCACTTCAAGTTCCTCCTATTTTTGCGACCGTTTCATGCTCTTCATATTTTTGACACGTTTTGAAGCTCTTTATATTTTTCACACCTTTTCAGGCTCTTCATGTACTTGAACACCTTTCATGCTCCTCCTATTTTTCAGACAGTTTCATGCTCCTCATCTATTTCACACCTTTTGAAGCTCTTCATATTTTTCACACCTTTTCAGGCTCTTCATGTTTTTCAACACCACTTCATGCTGTTCTATTTTTCAGACCGTTTCATGCTCTTCTTATTTTTGACACCTTTTGAAGCTCCTCATATATTTCACACCATTTCAGGCTCTTCATGTTTTTCAACACCACTTCATGCTCCTCCTATTTTTAAGATCGTTTCATATTTTCATATTTTTCATACCTTTTGAAGCTCCTCATATATTTCACACCATTTCAGGCTCTTGATGTTTTTGAGCACCGTTTCATGCTCCTCCTATTTTTCACTCGTTTTGAAGCTCTTCATATTTTTCTCACATTTTAAGTCTCTTCGTGTTTTTCAACAACGCTTCATGCTCCTCCTATTTTTCACACCTTTTCAAGCTCTTCATATTTTACACATCTTTGCAGGCTCTTCATGTTTTGAACAACACTTCATGCTCCTACTATTTTCAGACCTTTTCAATCTCCTCATGTATTTCACACCATTTGAAGCTCTTCAAATTTTTCACACCTTTTCAGGCTCTTCATGATTTTGAACAGCGTTTCATGCTGCTCCTATTTTTCAGACCGTTTCATACTCCTCATATTTTTGACACATTTTGAAGCTCTTCATATATTTCACACCTTTTCAGGCTCTTCATATTTTGCAACACCACTTCATGCTGCTCCTATTTTTCAGACCGTTTCATGCTCCTCATATTTTTGGCACCTTTTGAGCTCTTCATATTTTTCACACCTTTTCAGGCTCTTCATGTTTTTAAACACTGTTTCATGCTCCACCTATTTTTCAGACCGTTTCATTCTCCTCATATTTTTCACACCTTTTGAAGCTCTTCATATTTTTCACACCTTTTCAGGCTCTTCATGTTTTTGAACACCGTTTCATGCTGCTCCTATTTTTCAGACCGTTTCATGCTCATCTCATTTTTGACACCATTTTAAGCTCTTCATATATTTCACACCTTTTGAAGCTCTTCATATTTTTCACACCTTTTCAGGCTCTTCATGTTTTTCAACACCGCTTCATGATCCTCCTATTTTCCAGACCGTTTCATGCTCCTCATATTTTTGACATCTTTTGTAGCTCTTCATATTTTTCACACCTTTTCAGGCTCTTCATGTTTTTCAACACTACTTCATGCTCCTCCTATTTTCAGACTGTTTCTTGCTCCTCATAATTTTGACACCTTTGAATGTCTTCATATTTTTCACACCTTTTGAAGCTGTTCATTTTTTCACACCTTTTCAGGCTCTTCATGTTTTTGAACACCGTTTCATGCTGCTCCTATTTTTCAAACCGTTTCATACTCCTCATAGTTTTGACACCTTTTGAAGCTCTTCATATTTTTCACACCTTTTCAGGCTCTTCATGTTTTTCAACACCGCTTCTTGCTCCTCCTATTTTTCAGACGGATTCATGCTCCTCAAGTATTTCACACCTTGAGGCTCTTCATATTTTTCACAGCTTTTCAGGCTCTTCATGTTTTTGAACACCGTTTCATGCTCCTCCTATTTTTCAGACCCTTTCATACTCCTCATAGTTTTGACACCTTTTGAAGGTCTTCATATTTTTCGCAACTTTTCAGGCTCTTCATGTTTTTCAACACCACATCATGCTCCACCTATTTTTCTGACCGTTTCATGCTCCTCATATATTTGACACCTTTTGAAGCTCTTCATATTTTTCACACTTTTTCAGGCTCTTCATGTTTTTCAACACCGCTTCATGTTTCTCCTATTTTTCAGACGATATCTTGCTCCTCATATTTTTGACACATTTTGAAGCTCTTCATATTTTTCACACCTTTTCATGCTCTTCATGTTTTTCAACACCGCTTCATGCTCCTCCTATACTTCAGAACGTTTCATGCTCCTCATATTTTTGACACCGTTTGAAGCTCTTCATATTTTTCACACCTTTTCAGGCTCTTCATTTTTTTCAACACCACTTCATGCTCCTCCTATTTTTCAGACCGTTTCATGCTCATCTCATTTTTTAAACCTTTTGAAGCTCTTCATATTTTTCACACCTTTTGATGCTCTTCATATTTTTCACACGTTTTCAGGCTCTTCAAGTTTTTCAACACCCCTTCATGCTCCTCCTATTTTTCAGACCGTTTCATGCTCATCTCATTTTTTAAACCTTTTGAAGCTCTTCATATTTTTCACACCTTTTGATGCTCTTCATATTTTTCACACCTTTTCAGGCTCTTCAAGTTTTTCAACACCGCTTCATGCTCCTCCTATTTTTCAGACCGTTTCATGCTCATCTCATTTTTTAAACCTTTTGAAGCTCTTCATATTTTTCACACCTTTTGATGCTCTTCATACTTTTCACACGTTTTCATGCTCTTCAAGTTTTTCAACACCCCTTCATGCTCCTCCTATTTTTCAGACCGTTTCATGCTCATCTCATTTTTTATACCTTTTGAAGCTCTTCATATTTTTCACACCTTTTGAAGCTTTTCATATTTTTCACAAATTTTCAGGCTCTTCATGTTTTTCCACAGCACTTCAAGCTTCTCCTATTTTTCAGCCCGTTTCTTGCTCCTCATGTATTTCACACCTTTTCAAGCTCTTCATATTTTTCACACCTTCAGGCTCTTCATGTTTTTGAACACTGCTTCATTCTCCTCCTATTTTTCAGACCGTTTCATGCTCCTCATATTTTTGACACCTTTTGAAGCTCTTCATATTTTTCACACCTTTACAGGCTCTTCATGTTTTTCCACACCACTTCATGCTTCTCCTATTTTTCAGACCTTTTCATGATCCTCATGAATTTCATACCGTTTGAAGCTCTTCATATTTTTCACACCTTTTCAGGCTCTTCATGTTTTTGAACACCGTTTCATGTTCCTCTTATGTTTGACACCTTTTGAAGCTCTTCATATTATTCACACCTTTTCAGGCTCTTCATGTTTTTCAACACCGTTTCATGCTCCTCCTATTTTTCAGACCGTTTCATGCTCCTCATGTTTTTGAGACGTTTTGAAACTCTGCATGTTTTTCATACCCTTCAGGCTCTTCAGGTTTTTGAACACCGTTACATGCTCCTCCTATTTTTCATACCATTTCATGCTCGTCACATTTTTGACACCTTTTGAAGCGCTTCATATTTTTCACACCTTTTCAGGCTCTTTATGTTTTTCAACGCCGTATCATGCTGCTCCTATTTTTCAGACCGTTTCATGCTACTGAAATCTTTGACACCTTTTGAAGCTCTTCATATTTTTCACACCATTTCAGGCTCTTCAAGTTTTTGAACACGGCTTCATACTCCTCCTAATTTTCAGACCGTTTCTTGCTCCTCATATTTTTGACACCTTTTGAAGCTCTTCATATTTTTCACACCTTTTCAGGCTCTTCATATTTTTGACACGGCTTCATACTCCTCCTAATTTTCAGACCGTTTCATGCTCCTCATATTTTTGACCCCTTTTGAAGCTCTTCATATTTTTCACAACTTTTCAGGCTCTTCATGTTTTTGAACACAGTTTCATGCTCCACATATTTTTCACACCTTTTCACGCTCTTCATATTTTTCACACCTTTTCAGGCTCTTCATGTTTCTCAACACCATTTCATTCTTCTCCTATTTTTCAGACCTTTTCATGCTCCTCATATTTTTGACAGCTTTTGAAGCTTTTCATATATTTCACACCTTTTCAGGCTTTTCATGGTTTTGAACACCGCTTCATGCTCCTCCTATTTTTCAGACCATTTCATGCTCCTCGTTTTTTTCACACCTTTTGAAGCTCTTCATATTTTTCACAGCTTTTCAGGCCCTTCATGTTTTTGAACACCGTTTCATGCTCCTCCTATATTTCAGACCGTTTCATGCTCCTCATATTTTTGACACCTTTTGAAGCTCTTCATATATTTCGCACCTTTACACGCTCTTAATGTTTTTCAAAACCGCTTCTTGCTCCTCCTCTTTTTCAGTCCGTTTCATGCTCTTCAAATTTTGACACCATTTGAAGCTCTTCATATTTTTTCACACCTTTTCAGGCTCGTCATATTTTTCAACACGGCTTCATGCTCCTCCTATTTTTAGACCGTATCATGTTCCTCATATTTTGACACTTTTTGAAGCTCTTCATATTATTCACACCTTTTCAGGCTCTTCATGTTTTTGAACACCGCTTCAGGCCCCTTCTATTTTCAGACTGTTTCATGCTCCTCATGTTTTTGAGACGTTTTGAAGCTCTTCATATTTTTCACACCTTTTCAGGATTTTCATGTTTTTGAACACAGTTTCATTCTCCTCATATTTTTCACACATTTTCATGCTCTTCATATTTTTCACACCTTTTCAGGCTCTTCATTTTTTTCAACACCGTTTCATACTCCTCCTATTTTTGAGACCGTTTCATGCTCCTCATGTTTTTGAGAACTTTTGAAGCTCTGCATATTTTTCATACCTTTCAGGCTCTTCATGTTTTTGAACACCGTTACATGCTCCTCCTATTTTTCATACCATTTAATGCTCGTCATATTTTTGACACCTTTTGAAGCTCTTCATATTTTTCACACCTTTTCAGGCTCTTTATGTTTTTCAACACTGTATCATGCTCCTCCTATTTTTCAGACCGTTTCATGCTCCTCATATATTTGACACCTTTTGAAGCTCTTCATATTTTTCACACCATTTCAGGCTCTTCAAGTTGTTGAACACGGCTTCATGCTCCTCCTAATTTTCAGACCGTTTCTTTCTCCTCATATTTTTGACAACTTTTGAAGCTCTTCATATTTTTCACACCTTTTCAGGCTCTTCATGTTTTGGAACACCGTTTCATGTTCCTCCTATTTTTCAGATAGTTTCATGCTCCTCATATTTTTGACCCCTTTTGAAGCTCTTCAAATTTTTCACAACTTTTCAGGCTCTTCATGTTTTTGAACACAGTTTCATGCTCCACATATTTTTCACACCTTTTCATGCTTTTCATATTTTTCTCACCTATTCAGGCTCTTCATGTTTTTCAACAACACTTCATGCTTCTCCTATTTTTCAGACCAATCCATGCTCCTGATATTTTTGACACCTTTTGAAGCTCTTCATATTTTTCACACCTTTTCAGGCTCTTCATGTTTTTCAACAATGCTTCATGCTCCTCCTTTTTTTCAGACCGTTTCATGCTCCTGATATTTTTGACACCTTTTGAAGCTCTTCATATTTTTCACACCTTTTCAGGCTCTTCATGTTTTTCAACACCACTTCATGCTCCTACTATTTTTCAGACCGTTTCATGCTCCTCATATTTTTCACACCTTCTGAAGATCTTCATATTTTTCACACCTTTCCAAGTCTTCATGTTTTTGAACACCATTTCATGCTCCTCCTATTTTTCAGACCGTTTCATGCTCTTCATATTTCTGACAGCTTTTGAAGCTCTTCATATATTTCACACCTTTTCAGGCTCTTCATGTTTTTGAACACCATTTCATGCTCTTCCTATTTTTCAGACCGTTTCATGCTCCTCATATTTTTGACTCCTTTTGAAGCTCTTCATACTTTTCACACCTTTTCAGGCTCTTCATGTTTTTCAACACCACTTCATGCTCCTACTATTTTTCAGACCGTTCCATGCTCCTCATATTTTTCACACTTTCTGAAGATCTTCATATTTTTCACTACTTTCCAAGTCTTCATGTTTTTGAACACCATTTCATGCTCCTCCTATTTTTCAGACCGTTTCATGATTTTCATATTTCTGACAGCTTTTGAATCTCTTCATATATTTCACACCTTTTCAGGCTCTTCATGTTTTTGAACACCACTTCATGCTCCTCCTATATTTCAGGCCGTTTAATGCTCCTCATATTTTTGACACCTTTTGAAGCTCTTCCTATTTTTCACAACTTTTCAGGCTCTTCATGTTTTTGAAAACCACTTCATTCTCCTCCTATTTTTCAGATCGTTTCATGCTCCTCATATTTTTGACACCTTTTGAAGCTCTTCATATATTTCACACCTTTTCAGGCTCTTCATGTTCTTTAACACCGATTCATGCTCCTCCTACTTTTCAGACCGTTTCATGCTCCTCATATTTTTGACTCCTTTTGAAGCTCTTCATAATTTTCACACCTTTTCAGGCTCTTCATGTTTTTCAACACCACTTCATGCTCCTACTATTTTTCAGACCGTTTCATGCTCCTCATATTTTTCACACCTTCTGAAGATCTTCATATTTTTCACACCTTTCCAAGTCTTCATGTTTTTGAACACCATTTCATGCTCCTCCTATTTTTCAGACCGTTTCATGCTCTTCATATTTCTGACAGCTTTTGAATCTCTTCATATATTTCACACCTTTTCAGGCTCTTCATGTTTTTGAACACCACTTCATGCTCCTCCTATATTTCAGACCGTTTAATGCTCCTCATATTTTTGACACCTTTTGAAGCTCTTCCTATTTTTCACAACTTTTCAGGCTCTTCATGTTTTTGAAAACCACTTCATTCTCCTCCTATTTTTCAGATCGTTTCATGCTCCTCATATTTTTGACACCTTTTGAAGCTCTTCGTATATTTCACACCTTTTCAGGCTCTTCATGTTCTTTAACACCGATTCATGCTCCTCCTATTTTTCAGACCGTTTCATGCTCCTCATGTTTTTGACACCTTTTGAAGCTCTTCATATTATTTACACCTTTTCAGGTTCTTCATGTTTTTGAACACCGCTTCAGGCTCCTTCTATTTTCAGACTGTTTCATGCTCCTCAAGTTTTTGAGACGTTTTGAAGCTCTTCATATTTTTCACAACTTTTCAGGATTTTCATGTTTTTGAACACAGTTTCATTCTCCTCATATTTTTCACACATTTTCATGCTCTTCATATTTTTCACACCTTTTCAGGCTCTTCATGTTTTTGAACACCGTTTCATGCTCCTCCTATTTTTCAGACCGTTTCATGCTCCTCATATTTTTGACACCTTTTGAAGCTCTTCATATTTTTCACACCTTTTCAGGCTCTTTATGTTTTTCAACGCCGTATCATGCTCCTCCTATTTTTCAGACAGTTTCATGCTCCTCATATCTTTGACACCTTTTGAATCTCTTCATATTTTTCACACCATTTCAGGCTCTTCAAGTTTTTGAAAACGGCTTCATGCTCCTCCTAATTTTCAGACCGTTTCTTGCTCCTCATATTTCTGACACCTTTTGAAGCTCTTCATATTTTTCACACCTTTTCAGGCTCTTCATGTTTTTGAACACAGTTTCATGCTCTGCATAATTTTCACACCTTTTCATGCTCTTCATATTTTTCACACCTTTTCAGGCTCTTCATGTTTCTCAACACCGTTTCATGCTTCTCCTATTTTTCAGACCGTTTCATGCTCCTCATATTTTTGACAACTTTTGAAGCTCTTCATATTTTTCACACCTTTTCAGGCTCTTCATGTTTTTGAACATAGTTTCATGCTCCACATATTTTTCACACCTTTTCATGCTCTTCATATTTTTCACACCTTTTCAGGCTCTTCATGTTTTTGAACACCACTTCATGCTCTTCCTATTTTTCAGACCATTTCATGCTCCTCATATTTTTGACACCTTTTGAAGCTCTTTATATTTTTCACACCTTTTCAGGCTCTTCATGTTTTTGAACACAACTTCATGCTCCTCCTATATTTCAGACCGTTTAATGCTCCTCATATTTTTGACACCTTTTGAAGCTCTTCATATTTTTCACACCTTTTCAGGCTCTTCATGTTTTTGAACACCGTTTCATGTTCCTCATATTTTTGACACCTTCTGAAGCTCATCATATTTTTCACAGGTTTTCATGCTCTTCATCTTTTTCAAAACCGTTTCATTCTCATACTATTTTTCAGACCGTTTCATGCTCCTCATATTTTTGACACCTTTTGAAGGTCTTCATATTTTTCACACCTTTTCAGGCTCTTCATGTTTTCAACACCGCTGCATGCTCCTCCTATTTTTCAGAACGTTTCATGCTCTTAATATTTTTGACATCTTTTGAAGCTCTTCATATATTTCACAGCTTTTCAGGCTCTTCATGTTTTTCAACACTGATTCATCCTCCTCCTGTTTTTCAGACCGTTTCATGCTCCTCATATGTTTGACACCTTTTGAAGCGCTTCATATTTTTCACACCTTTTCAGGGTCTTCTTGTTTTGCATCACCACTTCATGCTCCTCCTATTTTTCACACCGTTTCATGCTCCTCATATGTTTGACACCTTTTGAAGCTCTTCATATTTTTCACACCTTTCCTGGTTCTTCATGTTTTTGAACACTGTTTCATGCTCCTCCTGTTTTTCAGACCGTTTCATGCTGCTCATAATTTGACACCTTTTGAAGCTCTTCATATTTTTCATACCTTTTCAGGCTCTTCATATTTTTCAACACAAATTCATGCTCCTCCTATTTTTCACACCGTTTCATGCTCCTCATATTTTTGACAACTTTTGAAGCTCTTCCTATTTTTCACAACTTTTCAGGCTCTTCATGTTTTTGAAAACCACTTCATTCTCCTCCTATTTTTCAGATCGTTTCATGCTCCTCATATTTTTGACACCTTTTGAAGCTCTTCGTATATTTCACACCTTTTCAGGCTCTTCATGTTCTTTAACACTGATTCATGCTTCTCCTATTTTTCAGACCGTTTCATGCTCCTCATGTTTTTGACACCTGTTGAAGCTCTTCATGTCTTTCACACCTTTTCTGCCTCTTCCTGTTTTTCAACACAGTTTCATGCTCCTCCTAATTTTTAGAGCGTTTCATGCTCGTCGTATTTTTGACACCTTTTGAAGCTCTTCATATTTTTCACACCTTTTCTGGCTCTTCATGTTTTCAACACCGTTTCATGCTCCTCCTATTTTTAGACCGTATCATGCTCCTCATATTTTGACACCTTTTGAAGCTCTTCATATTATTTACACCTTTTCAGGTTCTTCATATTTTTGAACACCGCTTCAGGCTCCTTCTATTTTCAGACTGTTTCATGCTCCTCATGTTTTTGAGACGTTTTGAAGCTCTTCATATTTTTCACAACTTTTCAGGATTTTCATGTTTTTGAACACAGTTTCATTCTCCTCATATTTTTCACACATTTTCATGCTCTTCATATTTTTCACACCTTTTCAGGCTCTTCATGTTTTTGAACACCGTTTCATGCTCCTCCTATTTTTCAGACCGTTTCATGCTCCTCATATTTTTGACACCTTTTGAAGCTCTTCATATTTTTCACACCTTTTCAGGCTCTTTATGTTTTTCAACGCCGTATCATACTCCTCCTATTTTTCAGACCGTTTCATGCTCCTCATATCTTTGACACCTTTTGAATCTCTTCATATTTTTCACACCATTTCAGGCTCTTCAAGTTTTTGAAAACGGCTTCATGCTCCTCCTAATTTTCAGACCGTTTCTTGCTCCTCATATTTCTGACACCTTTTGAAGCTCTTCATATTTTTCACACCTTTTCAGGCTCTTCATGTTTTTGAACACAGTTTCATGCTCCGCATATTTTTCACACCTTTTCATGCTCTTCATATTTTTCACACCTTTTCAGGCTCTTCATGTTTCTCAACACCGTTTCATGCTTCTCCTATTTTTCAGACCGTTTCATGCTCCTCATATTTTGACACCTTTTGAAGCTCTTCATATTTTTCACACCTTTTCAGGCTCTTCATGTTTTTGAACATAGTTTCATGCTCCACATATTTTTCACACGTTTTCATGCTCTTCATATTTTTCACACCTTTTCAGGCTCTTCATGTTTTTGAACACCATTTCATGCTCTTCCTATTTTTCAGACCGTTTAATGCCTCTCATATTTTTGATAATTTTGAAGCTCTTCATATTTTTCACACCTTTTCAGGCTCTTCATGTTTTTCAACAACGCTTCATGCTCCTCCTATTTTTCAGACCGCTTAATGCTCCTCATATTTTTGACACCTTTTGAAGCTCTTCATATTTTTCACACCTTTTCAGGCTCTTCATGTTTTTCAACACCGCTTCATGATCCTCCTATTTTTCAGACCGTTTCATGCTCCTCATATTTTTGACACCTTTTGTAGCTCTTCATATTTTTCACACCTTTTCATGCTCTTCCTGAATTTCAACACAGCTTAATGCTCCTCCTATTTTCAGACCGTTTCATGCTCCGCATATTTTTGCCACCGTTTCAAGCTCTTCATATTTTTCAAACCTTTTCAGGCTATTCATGTTTTTGTACACAGTCTCTTGCTCCTCCTATTTTTCAGACCGTTTCATGCTCCTCATATTTTTGACACCCTTTGAATCTCTTCATATTTTTCACACCTTTTCAGGCTCTTTAGATTTTTGAACACCGCTTCATGCTCCTCTAATTTTTAAGAAGGTTTCATGCTCCTCATATTTTTGACACGTTTAGAAGCTCTTCACATTTTTCACACCTTTTCAGGCTCTTCATGTTTTTGAACACAGTTTATGCTCCTCATATTTTTCACACATTTTCATGCTCTTCATATTTTTGACACCATTTCAAGCTCTTCATGTTTTTCAACACCGCTTCATGCTCCTTCTATTTTCAGACCGTTTCATGCTCCTCATGTTTTTGAGACATTTTGACGCTCTTCATATTTTTCACACCTTTTCTGGATCTTCATGTTTTTGAACACAGTTTATGCTCCTCGTATTTTTCACACATTTTCATGCTCTTCATATTTTTCACACCTTTTCACGCTCTTCATGTTTTTCAACACCGCTTCATGCTCCTCCTATTTTTCACACTGTTTCATACTCCTCATATTTTTGACACGATTTGAAGCTCTTCATATTTTTCACACCTTTTCAGGCTCTTCATGTTTTTCACCACCGTTTCTTGCTCCTCCTATTTTTCAGACCGTTTTATTCTCCTCATATTTTTGACACCTTTTGAAGCTCTTCATATTTTTCACACCTTTTCTGGCTCTTCATGTTTGTAAACACCGCTTGATGCTCCTCCTATTTTTCAGATCGTTTCATGCTCCTCATATTTTTGACAACTTTTGAAGCTCTTCATATTTTTAACACCTTTTCAGGCTCTTCATGTTTTTGAACACTGCTTCATGATCCTCCTGTCTTTCAGACCGTTTCATGCTCTTCATATTTTTCACATCTTTTCAGGCTCTTCCTGTTTTTCAACACAACTTCATGCTTCTCTTATTTTTCAGACCGTTTCATGCTCTTCATATTTTTCACAACTTTTCAGGCTCTTCCAGTTTTTCAACACAACTTCATGCTTCTCTTATTTTTCAGACCTTTTCATGCGCATCTCATTTTTGACACCTTTGAAGCTCTTCATATTTTTCACACCTTTTGAAGCTCTTCATATTTTTCACACGTTTTCTGGCTCTTCATGTTTTTCAACACCATTTCTTGATCCTCCTATTTTTCAGACCGTTTCATGCTCATCTCATTTTGACACCTGTGAAGCTCTTCATATTTTTCACACCTTTTGAAGCTCTTCATATTTTTCACACGTTTTCAGGCTCTTCATTTTTTTCAACACCGTTTCATGCTGCTTCTATTTTTCAGACCGTTTCATGCTCCTCATATTTTTCACATCTTTTGAAGCTCTTCATATTTTTCACACATTTTAGGCTCTTTATGTTTTTGAACATCGATTCATGCTCCTCCTATTTATCAGACCATTTAATACGCCTCATGAATTTCACACATTTTGAAGCTCTTCATAATTTTCACACGTTTTCAGTCTCTTCATGTTTTTCAAAAACACTTCATGCTCCTCCTATTTTTCAGACCGTTTCATGCTCCTCATATTTTTGACACCTTTTGAAGCTCTTCATATTTTTCACAACTTTTCAGGCTCTTCATATATTTCCACACCCCTTCATGCTTCTCCTATTTTTCAGCCCGTTTCAAACTCCTCATGTATTTCACACCTTTTGAAGCTCTTCATATTTTTCACACTTTTCCCGGCTCTTCACGTTTTTGATCACCGTTTCATGCTCCTCCTATTTTTCAGACCGTTTCATGCTCCTCATATATTTGACACCTTTTGAAGCTCATCATATTTTTCACACCTTTTCAGGCTCTTCATATTTTTGAACACCGCTTCATGCTCCTCCAATTTTTTAGGCCGTTTCATGCTCCTCATAGTTTTTACACCTTTTGAAGCTCTTCATATGTTTCACACCTTTTCAGGCTTTTCATTTTTTTCAACACCACTTCATGCTCCTCCTATTTTTCAGACCGTTTCATGCTCATCTCATTTTTAAACCTTTTGAAGCTCTTCATATTTTTCACACCTTTTGATGCTCTTCATATTTTTCACACGTTTTCAGGCTCTTCAATTTTTTCAACACCGCTTCATGCTCCTCCTATTTTTCAGACGGTTTCATGCTCCTCATATTTTTGACAACTTTTGAAGCTCTTCATATTTTTCACACCTTTTCAGGTTCTTCATGTTTTTCAACACCGCTTCATGCTCCTCCTATTTTTCAGACCGTTTCATGCTGCTCATATTTTTGAAACCTTTTGAAGCTCTTCATATTTTTCACACCTTTTTATGCTCTTCATGTTTTTGAACACCGCTTCTCGCTCCTCCTATTTTTCAGACCGTTTCATGCTCATCTCATTTTTGACACCTTTTGTAGCTCTTCATATTTTTCACACGTTTTCAGGCTCTTCATGTTTTTCAACCCCGTTTCTTGATCCTCCTATTTTTCAGACCGTTTCATGCTCATCTCATTTTTAACACCTTTTGAAGCTTTTCATTTTTTTCACAACTTTTCAGGCTCTTCATGTTTTTGAACCCCGCTTCATGCTCCTCTTATTTTTCAGAGAGTTTCATGCTCCTCATGTATTTGACACTTTTTGAAGGTCTTCATATTTTTCACACCTTTTCAGGCTCTTCATCTTTTTCCACACCACTTCATGCTTCTCCTATTTTTCAGCCCGTTTCTTGCTCCTCATGTATTTCACACCTTTTGAAGCTCTTCATATTTTTCACACCTTTTCAGGCTCTTCATGTTTTTGAACACCGCTTCATGCTCCTCCTATTTTTCAGACCGTTTCTTGCTCCTCATATTTTTGACACTTTTTGAAGCTCTTCATATTTTTCACACCTTCTGGCTCTTCATGTTTTTCAACACCACTTTATGCTCCTCCCATTTTTCAGACCGTTTCATGCTCCTCATATTTTTCACACCTTTAGAAGCTCTTCATATTTTTCAAACCTTTTCAGGCTCTTCATGTTTTTCAACACAGCTTCATGCTCCTCCTATTTTTCAGACGCTTTCATTCTCCTCATATTTTTGACACTGTTAGAAGCTCTTCATATATTTCACACCTTTACAGTCTCTTCTTTTTTTTCAACACCACTTCATGCTCCTCCTATTTTTCACACCGTTTCATGCTCATCTCATTTTTGACACCTTTTGAATCTCTTCATATATTTCACACATTTTCAAGCTCTTCATATTTTTCAGACCTTTTCAGGCTCTTCAAGTTTTTCAACACCGCTTCATGCTCCTCCTATTTTTCAGACCGTTTCATGCTCCTCATATTTTTGACACCTTTTGAATCTCTTCATATTTTTCACAACTTTTCAGGCTCTTCTTGTTTATCAACAGCGCTTCATGCTCCTCCTATTTTTCAGAACGTTTCATGCTCCTCATATTTTTGACACCTTTTGTAGCTCTTCATATTTTTCACACCTTTTCAGCTCTTCATGTTTTTCACACCTTTTCAGGCTCTTCATGTTTTTGAACACCATTTCATGCTTCTCCTATTTTGCAGACCGATTCATTCTCCTCATATTTGTGACATCTTTTTAAGCTCTTCATATATTTCACACCTTTTCAGGCTTTTCATTTTTTTCAACACCACTTCATGCTCCTCCTATTTTTCAGACCGTTTCATGCTCATCTCATTTTGACACCTTTTGAAGCTCTTCAAATTTTTCACATCCTTTGAAGCTCTTCATATTTCGCACAACTTTTCAGGCTCTTTATGATTTTCAACACCGCTTCTTGCTCCGCCTATTTTTCAGACCGCTTCATGCTCCTCATATTTTTGACACCTTTTGAAGCTCTTCATATTTTTCACAACTTTTCAGGCTCTTCATGTTTTTGAACACCGCTTCATGTTCCTCGTATTTTTCAGACCGTTTCATGCTCCTCATATTTTTGACACCTTTTGAAGCTCTTCATATTTTTCACACCTTTTCAGACTCTTCATGTTTTTGAACACCGCTTCATGCTCCTCTTATTTTTCTGACCATTTCCTGCTCATCTCATTTTTGACACCTTTTGAAGCTCTTCATATTTTTCACACCTTTTCAGGCTCTTTATGTTTTTCAACACCGTTTTATGATCCTCCTATTTTTAAGAACTTTTCATGCTCATCTCATTTTTGACACCTTTTGAAGCTTTTCATATTTTTCACAAATTTTCAGGCTCTTCATGTTTTTGAACCCCGCTTCATGCTCCTCTTATTTTTCAGAAAGTTTCATGCTCCTCATGTATTTCACACCTTTTGAAGCTCTTCATATTTTTCACACCTTTTCAGGCTCTTTTTTTTTTGAACACCGTTTCATGCTCCTCCTAATTTTCAGACCATTTCATCCTCCTCATATTTTTCACACCTTTTGAAGCTCTTCATATTTTTCACACCTTTTCAGGCTCTTCATGTTTTTGAACACAGCTTCATGCTACTCATATTTTTCAGACCGTTTCATGCTCCTCATATTTTTGATACCTTTTGAAGCTCATCATATTTTTCACACCTTTTCAGGCTTTTCATGTTTTTCAACACCGTTACATGATCCTCCTATTTTTCAGACCGTTTTATGCTCATTTCATTTTTGACCCCTTTTGAAGCTTTTCATATTTTTCACAACTTTTTAGGCTCTTCATGTTTTTCAACACCGCTTCATACTACTCCTATTTTTCAGACCGTTTCATGCTCATCTCATTTTTGACACATTTTGAAGCTCTTCCTATTTCTCACAACTTTTTAGGCTCTTCATGTTTTGACACCGCTTCATGCTCCTCCTATTTTTCAGAGAGTTTCATGCTCCTCATGTATTTCACATCTTTTAAAGCTCTTCATATTTCTCACAACTTTTTAGGCTCTTCATGTTTTTCCACACAACTTCATGCTTCTCCTATTTTTCGGCCTGTTTCATGCTCCTCATGTATTTGACACATTTTGAAGCTCTGAATATTTTTCACACATTTTCAGGCTCTTCATGTTTTTGAACACTGCTTCCTGATCCTCCTATTTTTCAGACCGTTTCATGATCTTCATATGTTTGACACCTTTTGAAGCTCTTAATATTTTTCACTCCTTTTCAGGCTCTTCATGTTTTTCAACACCACTTCATTCTTCTCCTATTTTTCAGACCGTTTCATGCTCCTCATGTATTTCACACCTTTTGAAGCTCTTCATCATTTTCACACCTTTTCAGGCTCTTCATGTTTTTGAACACCGCTTCATGATCCTCCTATTTTTCAGACCATTTCATGCTCTTCATATTTTTGACACCTCTTGAAGCTCTTCATATATTTCACACCTTTTCAGCCTCTTCATTTTTTTTAAAACCGCTTCATGCTCCTCCTATTTTTCACACCGTTTCATGCTCATCTCATTTTTGACACCTTTTGAAGCTCTTCATATATTTCACACCTTTTCAAGCTCTTCATATTTTTCAGGCCTTTTCAGGCTCTTCATGTTTTTGAACACCGCTTCATGCTCCTCCTATTTTTCAGACCGTTTCATGCTCCTCATATTTTTGACACCGTTTGAAGATCTTCATATTTTTCACACCTTTTCAGGCTCTTCATGTTTTTGAACACTGCTTCTCCCTCCTCCTATTTTTCAGACCGTTTCATGCTCATCTCATTTTTGACACCTTTTGTAGCTCTTCATATTTTTCACACGTTTTCAGGCTCTTCATGTTTTTCAACCCCGTTTCTTGATCCTCCTATTTTTCAGACCGTTTCATGCTCATCTCATTTTTAACACCTTTTGAAGCTTTTCATATTTTTCACAACTTTTCAGGCTCTTCATGTTTTTGAACACCGCTTCATGCTCCTCCTATTTTTCAGAGAGTTTCATGCTCCTCATGTATTTGACACTTTTTGAAGGTCTTCATATTTTTCACACCTTCTCAGGCTCTTCATCTTTTTCCACACCACTTCATGCTTCTCCTATTTTTCAGCCCGTTTCTTGCTCCTCATGTATTTCACACCTTTTGAAGCTCTTCATATTTTTCACACCTTTTCAGGCTCTTCATGTTTTTGAACACCGCTTCATGCTCCTCCTATTTTTCAGACCGTTTCTTGCTCCTCATATTTTTGACACTTTTTGAAGCTCTTCATATTTTTCACACCTTCAGGCTCTTCATGTTTTTCAACACCACTTTATGCTCCTCCCATTTTTCAGACCGTTTCATGCTCCTCATATTTTTCACACCTTTAGAAGCTCTTCATATTTTTCAAACCTTTTCAGGCTCTTCATGTTTTTCAACACAGCTTCATGCTCCTCCTATTTTTCAGACGCTTAAATTCTCCTCATATTTTTGACAGTGTTAGAAGCTCTTCATATATTTCACACCTTTACAGTCTCTTCTTTTTTTTCAACACCACTTCATGCTCCTCCTATTTTTCACACCGTTTCATGCTCATCTCATTTTTGACACCTTTTGAATCTCTTCATATATTTCACACATTTTCAAGCTCTTCATATTTTTCAGACCTTTTCAGGCTCTTCAAGTTTTCCAACACCGCTTCATGCTCCTCCTATTTTTCAGACCGTTTCATGCTCCTCATATTTTTGACACCTTTTGAAGCTCTCCATATTTTTCACAACTTTTCAGGCTCTTCTTGCTTTTCAACAGCGCTTCATGCTCCTCCTATTTTTCAGAACGTTTCATGCTCCTCATATTTTTGACACCTTTTGTAGCTCTTCCTATTTTCCACACCTTTTCAGCTCTTCATGTTTTTCACACCTTTTCAGGCTCTTCATGTTTTTGAACACCATTTCATGCTTCTCCTATTTTGCAGACCGTTTCATTCTCCTCATATTTGTGACATCTTTTGAAGCTCCTCATATATTTCACACCTTTTCAGGCTTTTCATTTTTTTCAACACCACTTCATGCTCCTCCTATTTTTCAGACCGTTTCATGTTCATCTCATTTTGACACCTTTTGAAGCTCTTCAAATTTTTCACATCCTTTGAAGCTCTTCATATTTCGCACAACTTTTCAGGCTCTTTATGATTTTCAACACCGCTTCATGCTCCGCCTATTTTTCAGACCGCTTCATGCTCCTCATATTTTTGACACCTTTTGAAGCTCTTCATATTTTTCACAACTTTTCAGGCTCTTCATGTTTTTGAACACCGCTTCATGTTCCTCGTATTTTTCAGACCGTTTCATGCTCCTCATTTTTTTGACACCTTTTGAAGCTCTTCATATTTTTCACACCTTTTCAGGCTCTTCATGTTTTTGAACACCGCTTCATGCTCCTCTTATTTTTCAGACCATTTCCTGCTCATCTCATTTTTGACACCTTTTGAAGCTCTTCATATTTTTCACACCTTTTCAGGCTCTTTATGTTTTTCAACACCGTTTTATGATCCTCCTATTTTTAAGAACTTTTCATGCTCATCTCATTTTTGACACCTTTTGAAGCTTTTCATATTTTTCACAAATTTTCAGGCTCTTCATGTTTTTGAACCCCGCTTCATGCTCCTCTTATTTTTCAGAGAGTTTCATGCTCCTCATGTATTTCACACCTTTTGAAGCTATTCATATTTTTCACACCTTTTCAGGCTCTTTTTTTTTTGAACACCGTTTCATGCTCCTCCTATTTTTCAGACCGTTTCATGCTCCTCATATTTTTGACACCTTTTGAAGCTCTTCATATTTTTCACAACTTTTCAGGCTCTTCTTGTTTTTCAACAGCGCTTCATGGTCCTCCTATTTTTCAGAACGTTTCATGCTCCTCATATTTTTGACACCTTTTGTAGCTCTTCATATTTTCCACACCTTTTCAGCTCTTCATGTTTTTCACACCTTTTCAGGCTCTTCATGTTTTTGAACACCATTTCATGCTTCTCCTATTTTGCAGACCGTTTCATTCTCCTCATATTTGTGACATCTTTTGAAGCTCCTCATATATCTCACACCTTTTCAGGCTTTTCATTTTTTTCAACACCACTTCATGCTCCTCCTATTTTTCAGATCGTTTCATGCTCATCTCATTTTGACACCTTTTGAAGCTCTTCAAATTTTTCACATCCTTTGAAGCTCTTCATATTTCGCACAACTTTTCAGGCTCTTTATGATTTTCAACACCGCTTCATGCTCCGACTATTTTTCAGACCGCTTCATGCTCCTCATATTTTTGACACCTTTTGAAGCTCTTCATATTTTTCACAACTTTTCAGGCTCTTCATGTTTTTGAACACCGCTTCATGTTCCTCGTATTTTTCAGACCGTTTCATGCTCCTCATATTTTTGACACCTTTTGAAGCTCTTCATATTTTTCACACCTTTTCAGGCTCTTCATGTTTTTGAACCCCGCTTCATGCTCCTCTTATTTTTCAGAGAGTTTCATGCTCCTCATGTATTTCACACGTTTTGAAGCTCTTCATATTTTTCACACCTTTTCAGGCTCTTTTTTTTTTGAACACCGTTTCATGCTCCTCCTAATTTTCAGACCATTTCATCCTCCTCATATTTTTCACACCTTTTGAAGCTCTTCATATTTTTCACACCTTTTCAGGCTCTTCATGTTTTTGAACACAGCTTCATGCTACTCCTATTTTTCAGACCGTTTCATGCTCCTCATATTTTTGACACCTTTTGAAGCTCATCATATTTTTCACACCTTTTCAGGCTTTTCATGTTTTTCAACACCGTTACATGATCCTCCTATTTTTCAGACCGTTTCATGCTCATTTCATTTTTGACCCCTTTTGAAGCTCTTCATATTTTTCACACCTTTTCAGGCTCTTCATGTTTTGGAACACCGTTTCATGTTCCTCCTATTTTTCAGAGCGTTTCATGCTCCTCATATTTTTGACACCTTTTGAAAGTCTTCATAGTTTTCACACCTTTTCAGGCTCTTCATGTTTTTCAACACCGCTTCATGGTCCTCATATTTTTCAGACCGTTTCATGCTCACATATTTTGACACCTTTTGAAACTCTTCATATTTTTCACTGCTTTTCATGCTCTTCATGTTTTTCAACACCGCTTCATGCTCCTTCTATTTTTCAGACAGTTTCAAGCTCCTCATGTATTTCACACCATTTTAAGCTCTTCATATTTTTCACACCTTTTCAGGCTCTTAATGTTTTTGAACACCGTTTCATGTTCCGCCTATTTTTCAGACAGTTTCATACTCCTCATATTTTTGACACATTTTGAAGCTCTTTATATTTTTCACACCTGTTCTGTTTCGTCATTTTTTTCAACACCGTTTCATGCTCCTCCTATTTTTCAGGCTGTTTCATGCTTCTCTTGTATTTCACTCCTTTTGAAACTCTTCACATTTTTCACACCTTTTCATGCTCTTCATGTTTTTGAACATCGCTACAATCCTCCTCCTATTCTTCAGACCGTTTCATGCTCCTCATATTTTTCACACCTTTTGAAGTTCTTCATATTTTTCACACCTTTTCAGTCTCTTCATATTATTCAACACCGCTTCATGCTCCTCCGTTTTTTAGACCGTTTCATGCTCCTCATATTTTTGACACATTTTGAAGCTCTTCATATTTTTCACACCTTTTCCGGCTCTTCATGTTTTTGAACACCGCTTCATGATCCTCCAATTTTTCAGACCGTTTCATGCTCCTCATATTTGTGACATCTTTTGAAGCTTTTCATATTTTTCACACCTTTTAGGCTCTTCATGTTTTTCACACCATTTCAGGCTCTTCATGTTTTTGAACAAGGCTTCATGCTCCTCCTATTTTTCAGACCGTTTCATGCTCCTCATATTTTTCACACCTTTTGAAGCTCTTCATATTTTTCACACCTTTTCTGGCTCTTCATGTTTGTGAACACCGCTTGATGCTCCTCCTATTTTTCAGATCGTTTCATGCTCGTCATATTTTTGACAACTTTTGAAGCTCTTCATATTTTTAACACCTTTTCAGGCTCTTCATGTTTTTGAACACCGTTTCATGCTGCTCCTATTTTTGAGAACGTTTCATACTCCTCGTAGTTTTGACACCGTTTGAAGCTCTTCATATTTTTCACACCTTTTCAGACTCTTCAGGTTTTTCAACACCGCTTCATGCTCCTCCTATTTTTCAGACCGTTTCATGCTCATCTCGTATTTGACAGCTTTTGAAGCTCTTCATATTTTTCACACCTTTTCAGGTTCTTGATGTTTATGAACACCGCTTCATGCTCCTCCTATTTTTCAGACCGTTTCATGCTCATCTCGTATTTGACAGCTTTTGAAGCTCTTCATATTTTTCACACCTTTTCAGGCTCTTCAATTTTTTCAACAATGTTACAATGCTCCTACCATTTTTCAGACAGTTTCATGCTCCTCATATTTTTGACACCTTTTGAAGCTCTTCATATTTTTCACACCTTTTGAAGCTCTTCATATATTTAAAACTTTTTCAAGCTCTTCTTGTTTTTCAACACCACTTCATGCTTCTCCTATTTCTCAGACCGTTTCATGCTCATCTCATTTTTGACACCTTCTGAAGCGCTTCATAGTTATCACAAATTTTCAGGCTCTTCATATTTTTGAACATCGCTTCATGCTCCTCCTATTTTTCAGACCGTTTCATGCTCCTCATATTTTTGACACCTTTTGAAGTTCTTCATATTTTTCACATCTTTTGCAACTATTCATATTTTTCACACCTTTTCAGGCTCTTCATGTTTTTCAACACCGCTTCATGCTCCTCCTATTTTTCAGAACGTTTCATGCTCCTCTCATTTCTGAAATCTTTTGAAGTTCTTCATATATTTCACACATTTTCAGGCTCTTAATGTTTTTCAACACCACTTCATGCTCCTCCTATTTTTCAGACCGTTTCATGCTCATCTCATTTTTGACACCTTCTGAAGCGCTTCATAGTTTTCACAAATTTTCAGGCTCTTCATATTTTTGAACACCGCTTCATGCTTCTCCTATTTTTCAGACCGTTTCATGCTCCTCATGTATTTCACACATTTTGCGGCTCTTCATATTTTACACATGTTTTCAGGTTCTTCATGATTTTCAACACCACTTCATGCTCCTCCTATTTTTGAGACCGCTTCATGTTTCTTATATTTTTGACACCTTTTGAAGCTCTTCATATTTTTCACACCTTTTCAGGCTCTTAATGTTTTTGAACACCGTTTCATGCTCCTCATATTTTTCAGACTGTTTCATGCTCCTCATATTTTTGACACCTTTTGAAGCTCTTCATATTTTTCACACCTTTTCAGGCTCTTCATGTTTTTCAACACCGCTTCATGATCCTCCTATTTTTCAGACCGTTTCATGCTCCTCATATTTTTGACAACTTTTCAATCTCTTCATATTTTTAACACCTTTTCAGGCTCTTCATGTTTTTGAACACCGTTTCATGCTGCTCCTATTTTCAGACCGTTTCATACTCCTCATAGTTTTGACACCTTTTGAAGCTCTTCATATTTTTCACACCTTTTCAGACTCTTCAGGTTTTTCAACACCGCTTCATGCTCCTCCTATTTTTCAGACCGTTTCATGCTCATCTCGTATTTGACAGCTTTTGAAGTTCTTCATATTTTTCACACCTTTTCAGGCTCTTGATATTTATGAACACCGCTTCATGCTCCTCCTATTTTTCAGACCGTTTCATGCTCATCTCGTATTTGACAGCTTTTGAAGCTCTTCATATTTTTCACACCTTTTCAGGCTCTTCAATTTTTTCAACAATGTTACAATGCTCCTCCTATTTTTCAGACAGTTTCATGCTCCTCATATTTTTGACACCTTTTGAAGCTCTTCATATTTTTCACACCTTTTGAAGCTCTTCATATATTTAAAACTTTTTCAAGCTCTTCTTGTTTTTCAACACCACTTCATGCTTCTCCTATTTCTCAGACCGTTTCATGCTCATCTCATTTTTGACACCTTCTGAAGCGCTTCATAGTTATCACAAATTTTCAGGCTCTTCATATTTTTGAACACCGCTTCATGCTCCTCCTATTTTTCAGACCGTTTCATGCTCCTCATATTTTTGACACCTTTTGAAGTTCTTCATATTTTTCACATCTTTTGAAACTATTCATATTTTTCACACCTTTTCAGGCTCTTCATGTTTTTCAACACCGCTTCATGCTCCTCCTATTTTTCAGACCGTTTCATGCTCCTCTCATTTCTGAAATCTTTTGAAGCTCTTCATATATTTCACACATTTTCAGGCTCTTAATGTTTTTCAACACCACTTCATGCTCCTCCTATTTTTCAGACCGTTTCATGCTCATCTCATTTTTGACACCTTCTGAAGCGCTTCATAGTTTTCACAAATTTTCAGGCTCTTCATATTTTTGAACACCGCTTCATGCTCCTCCTATTTTTCAGACCGTTTCATGCTCCTCATGTATTTCACACATTTTGTGGCTCTTCATATTTTATACATGTTTTCAGGTTCTTCATGATTTTCAACACCACTTCATGCTCCTCCTATTTTTGAGACCGCTTCATGTTCCTTATATTTTTGACACCTTTTGAAGCTCTTCATATTTTTCACACCTTTTCAGGCTCTTAATGTTTTTGAACACCGTTTCATGCTCCTCATATTTTTCAGACTGTTTCATGCTCCTCATATTTTTGACACCTTTTGAAGCTCTTCATATTTTTCACACCTTTTCAGGCTCTTCATGTTTTTCAACACCGCTTCATGATCCTCCTATTTTTCAGACCGTTTCATGCTCCTCATATTTTTGACACCTTTTGTAGCTCTTCATATTTTTCACACCTTTTCAGGCTCTTCATGTTTTTCAACACCGTTTCATGCTCCTCCTATTTTCAGACCGTTTCTTGCTCCTCATAATTTTGACACCTTTGAATGTCTTCATATCTTTTACACCTTTTGAAGCTGTTCATATTTTTCACACCTTTTCAGGCTCTTCATGTTTTTGAACACCGCTTCATGCTCCTCCTTTTTTTCAGACCGTTTCGTGCTCCTCATGTATTTCAATCCTTTTGAAGCTCTTCATATTTTTCACACCTTTTCTGGTTCTCATGTTTGTGAACACAGCTTCATACTCCTCCTATTTTTCAGACCGTTTCATGCTCCTCCTATTTTGACACCTTTTGAAGCTCTTCATATATTTCACACCTTTTCAGGCTCTTCAGGTTTTTCAACACCGCTTCATGCTCCTTCTATTTTTCAGAACGTTTCATTCTCCTCCTATTTTTCACACCTTTTGAAGCTCTTCATATTTTTAACACATTTTCAGGCTCTTCATGTTTTTCAACATCGATTCATGCTTCTCCTTTTTTTCAGACCGTTTCATGCTCCTCATATTTTTGACACCTTTTGAAGCTCTTTATATTTTTCACACCTTTTCAGGCTCTTCATGTTTTTCAACACCACTTCATGCTCCTCCTATTTTTCACACCGTTTCATGCTCCTCATATTTTTGACACCTTTTGAACCTCTTCATATTTTTCACACCTTTTCAGGCTCTTCATGTTTTTCAACACCGCTTCATGCTCCTCCTATTTTTCAGACCGTTTCATGCTCCTCATATATTTGACACATTTTGAAGCTCTTCATATTTTTCACACCTTTCCGGGCTCTTCATGTATTTGAACACCGTTTCATGCTCCTCGTATTTTTCAGACCGTTTCATGCTCCTCATATTTTTGACAAATTTTGAAGCTCTTCATATTTTCACACTTTTTCAGGCTCTTCATGTTTTGAACACCGTTTCAGGCTCCTCCTATTTTCAGACCGTTTCATGCTCCTCATATTTTTGACAGCTTTGAATCTCGTCATATTTTTCATACCTTTTGAACCTCTTCATATTTTTCGCACCTTTTCTGTTTAGTCATGTTTTTCAACACCGCTTCATGCTCTTCCTATTTTTCAGGCTGTTTCATGCTCCTCTTGTATTTCACACCTTTTGAAGCTCTTAATATTTTTCACACCTTTTCATGCTCTTCATGTTTTTGAACATCGCTACAATCCTCCTCTTATTCTTCTGACCGTTTCATGCTCCTCATATTTTTCACACCTTTTGAAGCTCTTCATATTTTTCACACCTTTTCTGTTTCGTCATGTTTTTCAACACCGCTTCATGCTCCTCCTATTTTTCAGGCTGTTTCATGCTCCTCTTGTATTTCACACCTTTTGAAGCTCTTAATATTTTTCACACCTTTTCATGCTCTTCATGTATTTGAACATCGCTACAATCCTCCTCCTATTCTTCTGACCATTTCATTCTCCTCATATTTTTCACACCTTTTCAGGCTCTCCATATTTTTCAACACCGCTTCATGCTCCTCCGTTTTTTCAGACCGTTTCATGCTCCTCATATTTTTGACACATTTTGAAGCTACTCATATTTTTCACACTTTTTGAAGCTCTTCATATATTTCACACTTTTTCAGTATCTTCATGTTTTCAACACCACTTCATGCTCCTCCTATTTTTCAGACCGTTTCATGCTCCTCTTGTATATCACACCTTTTGAAGCTCTTCATATTTTACACACCTTTTCATCTCTTCATGATTTTCAACACCACTTCATGCTCCTCCTATATTTCAGACTGTTTCATATTCCTCGTATTTTTGACACCTTTTGAAGCTCTTCATATTTTTCACACTTTTTCTGGCTCTTCATGTTTTGGAACACCGTTTCATGCTCGTCCTATTTTCCAGACCGTTTCATGCTCATCTCATTTTTGACAGCTTTTGAAGCTCTTCATATTTTTCACACCTTTTGAAGCTCTTCATATTTTTCACACATTTTCAGGCTCTTCATGTTTTTGAGCACCGTTTCATGCTCCTCCTATTTTTCAGACCATTTCATGCTCCTCATATTTTTGACACCTTTTGAAGCTCTTCATATTTTTCACACCTTTTCAGGCTCTTCATGTTTTGGAACACCGTTTCATGTTCCTCCTATTTTTCAGACCGTTTCATGCTCCTCATATTTTTGACACCTTTTGAAAGTCTTCATAGTTTTCACACCTTTTCAGGCTCTTCATGTTTTTCAACACCGCTTCATGGTCCTCCTATTTTTCTGACCGTTTCATGCTCACATATTTTGACACCTTTTGAAACTCTTCATATTTTTCACAGCTTTTCATGCTCTTCATGTTTTTCAACACCGCTTCATGCTCCTTCTATTTTTCAGGCAGTTTCAAGCTCCTCATGTATTTCACACCATTTTAAGCTCTTCATATTTTTCACACCGTTTCAGGCTCTTAATGTTTTTGAACACCGTTTCATGTTCCGCCTATTTTTCAGACAGTTTCATGCTCCTCATATTTTTGACACATTTTGAAGCTCTTTATATTTTTCACACCTGTACTGTTTCATCATTTTTTTCAACACCGTTTCATGCTCCTCCTATTTTTCAGGCTGTTTCATGCTTCTCTTGTATTTCACTCCTTTTGAAACTCTTCACATTTTTCACACCTTTTCATGCTCTTCATGTTTTTGAACATCGCTACAATCCTCCTCCTATTCTTCAGACCGTTTCATGCTCCTCATATTTTTCACACCTTTTGAAGCTCTTCATATTTTTCACACCTTTTCAGTCTCTTCATATTATTCAACACCGCTTCATGCTCCTCCGTTTTTTAGACCGTTTCATGCTCCTCATATTTTTGACACATTTTGAAGCTCTTCATATTTTTCACACCTTTTCCGGCTCTTCATGTTTTTGAACACCGCTTCAGGATCCTCCAATTTTTCAGACCGTTTCATGCTCCTCATATTTGTGAAATCTTTTGAAGCTTTTCATATTTTTCACACCTTTTAGGCTCTTCATGTTTTTCACACCATTTCAGGCTCTTCATGTTTTTGAACACGGCTTCATGCTCCTCCTATTTTTCAGACCGTTTCATGCTCCTCATATATTTGACACCTTTTGAAGCTCTTCATATTTTTCACACCTTTTCTGGCTCTTCAGGTTTGTGAACACCGCTTGATGCTCCTCCTATTTTTCAGATCGTTTCATGCTCCTCATATTTTTGACAACTTTTGAAGCTCTTCATATTTTTAACACCTTTTCAGGCTCTTCATGTTTTTGAACACCGTTTCATGCTGCTCCTATTTTTCAGACCGTTTCATACTCCTCATAGTTTTGACACCTTTTGAAGCTCTTCATATTTTTCACACCTTTTCAGGCTCTTCAGGTTTTTCAACACCGCTTCATGCTCCTCCTATTTTTCAGACCGTTTCATGCTCATCTCGTATTTGACAGCTTTTGAAGCTCTTCATATTTTTCACACCTTTTCAGGCTCTTGATGTTTATGAACACCGCTTCATGCTCCTCCTATAATTCAGACGGTTTCATGCTCCTCATGTATTTCACTCCTTTTGAAGCTCTTCACATTTTACACACCTTTTCAGACTCTTCATGATTTTCAACCCCACTTCATGCTCCTCCTATTTTTCAGACCGTTTCATGTTCCTCATATTTTTCACACCTTTTGAAGCTCTTCATAATTTTCACACCTTTTCAGGCTCTTCATGTTTTTCAACAACGCTTCATGCTCCTCCTATTTTTCAGACCGTTTCATGCACCTCATATTTTTGACACGTTTTGAAGCTCTTCATATTTTTCACACCTTTTCAGGCTCTTCATATTTTTGAACACCGCTTCATGCTCCTCATATTTTTCAGACCGTTTCATGCTCCTTGTAATTTTGACACCTTTTGAAGCTCTTCATATTTTTCACACCTTTTCAGGCTCTTCATATTTTTGAACACCGCTTCATGCTCCTCCTATTTTTCAGACCGTTTCATGCACCTCATATTTTTGACACGTTTTGAAGCTCTTCATATTTTTCACACCTTTTCAAGCTCTTCATATTTTTGAACACCGCTTCATGCTCCTCATATTTTTCAGACCGTTTCATACTCCTCGTAGTTTTGACACCTTTTGAAGCTCTTCATATTTTTCACACCTTTTCAGACTCTTCAGGTTTTTCAACACCGCTTCATGCTCCTCCTATTTTTCAGACCGTTTCATGCTCATCTCGTATTTGACAGCTTTTGAAGCTCTTCATATTTTTCACACCTTTTCAGGTTCTTGATGTTTATGAACACCGCTTCATGCTCCTCCTATTTTTCAGACCGTTTCATGCTCATCTCATATTTGACAGCTGTTGAAGCTCTTCATATTTTTCACACCTTTTCAGGCTCTTCAATTTTTTCAACAATGTTACAATGCTCCTACCATTTTTCAGACAGTTTCATGCTCCTCATATTTTTGACACCTTTTGAAGCTCTTCATATTTTTCACACCTTTTGAAGCTCTTCATATATTTAAAACTTTTTCAAGCTCTTCTTGTTTTTCAACACCACTTCATGCTTCTCCTATTTCTCAGACCGTTTCATGCTCATCTCATTTTTGACACCTTCTGAAGCGCTTCATAGTTATCACAAATTTTCAGGCTCTTCATATTTTTGAACACCGCTTCATGCTCCTCCTATTTTTCAGACCGTTTCATGCTCCTCATATTTTTGACACCTTTTGAAGTTCTTCATATTTTTCACATCTTTTGCAACTATTCATATTTTTCACACCTTTTCAGGCTCTTCATGTTTTTCAACACCGCTTCATGCTCCTCCTATTTTTCAGACCGTTTCATGCTCCTCTCATTTCTGAAATCTTTTGAAGCTCTTCATATATTTCACACATTTTCAGGCTCTTAATGTTTTTCAACACCACTTCATGCTCCTCCTATTTTTCAGACCGTTTCATGCTCATCTCATTTTTGACACCTTCTGAAGCGCTTCATAGTTTTCACAAATTTTCAGGCTCTTCATATTTTTGAACACCGCTTCATGCTTCTCCTATTTTTCAGACCGTTTCATGCTCCTCATGTATTTCACACATTTTGCGGCTCTTCATATTTTACACATGTTTTCAGGTTCTTCATGATTTTCAACACCACTTCATGCTCCTCCTATTTTTGAGACCGCTTCATGTTTCTTATATTTTTGACACCTTTTGAAGCTCTTCATATTTTTCACACCTTTTCAGGCTCTTAATGTTTTTGAACACCGTTTCATGCTCCTCATATTTTTCAGACTGTTTCATGCTCCTCATATTTTTGACACCTTTTGAAGCTCTTCATATTTTTCACACCTTTTCAGGCTCTTCATGTTTTTCAACACCGCTTCATGATCCTCCTATTTTTCAGACCGTTTCATGCTCCTCATATTTTTGACAACTTTTCAAGCTCTTCATATTTTTAACACCTTTTCAGGCTCTTCATGTTTTTGAACACCGTTTCATGCTGCTCCTATTTTCAGACCGTTTCATACTCCTCATAGTTTTGACACCTTTTGAAGCTCTTCATATTTTTCACACCTTTTTAGACTCTTCAGGTTTTTCAACACCGCTTCATGCTCCTCCTATTTTTCAGACCGTTTCATGCTCATCTCGTATTTGACAGCTTTTGAAGCTCTTCATATTTTTCACACCTTTTCAGGCTCTTCAATTTTTTCAACAATGTTACAATGCTCCTCCTATTTTTCAGACAGTTTCATGCTCCTCAATTTTTTGACACCTTTTGAAGCTCTTCATATTTTTCACACCTTTTGAAGCTCTTCATATATTTAAAACTTTTTCAAGCTCTTCTTGTTTTTCAACACCACTTCATGCTTCTCCTATTTCTCAGACCGTTTCATGCTCATCTCATTTTTGACACCTTCTGAAGCGCTTCATAGTTATCACAAATTTTCAGGCTCTTCATATTTTTGAACACCGCTTCATGCTCCTCCTATTTTTCAGACCGTTTCATGCTCCTCATATTTTTGACACCTTTTGAAGTTCTTCATATTTTTCACATCTTTTGAAACTATTCATATTTTTCACACCTTTTCAGGCTCTTCATGTTTTTCAACACCGCTTCATGCTCCTCCTATTTTTCAGACCGTTTCATGCTCCTCTCATTTCTGAAATCTTTTGAAGCTCTTCATATATTTCACACATTTTCAGGCTCTTAATGTTTTTCAACACCACTTCATGCTCCTCCTATTTTTCAGACCGTTTCATGCTCATCTCATTTTTGACACCTTCTGAAGCGCTTCATAGTTTTCACAAATTTTCAGGCTCTTCATATTTTTGAACACCGCTTCATGCTCCTCCTATTTTTCAGACCGTTTCATGCTCCTCATGTATTTCACACATTTTGCGGCTCTTCATATTTTATACATGTTTTCAGGTTCTTCATGATTTTCAACACCACTTCATGCTCCTCCTATTTTTGAGACCGCTTCATGTTCCTTATATTTTTGACACCTTTTGAAGCTCTTCATATTTTTCACACCTTTTCAGGCTCTTAATGTTTTTGAACACCGTTTCATGCTCCTCATATTTTTCAGACTGTTTCATGCTCCTCATATTTTTGACACCTTTTGAAGCTCTTCATATTTTTCACACCTTTTCAGGCTCTTCATGTTTTTCAACACCGCTTCATGATCCTCCTATTTTTCAGACCGTTTCATGCTCCTCATATTTTTGACACCTTTTGTAGCTCTTCATATTTTTCACACCTTTTCAGGCTCTTCATGTTTTTCAACACCGTTTCATGCTCCTCCTATTTTCAGACCGTTTCTTGCTCCTCATAATTTTGACACCTTTGAATGTCTTCATATCTTTTACACCTTTTGAAGCTGTTCATATTTTTCACACCTTTTCAGGCTCTTCATGTTTTTGAACACCGCTTCATGCTCCTCCTTTTTTTCAGACCGTTTCGTGCTCCTCATGTATTTCAATCCTTTTGAAGCTCTTCATATTTTTCACACCTTTTCTGGTTCTCATGTTTGTGAACACAGCTTCATACTCCTCCTATTTTTCAGACCGTTTCATGCTCCTCCTATTTTGACACCTTTTGAAGCTCTTCATATATTTCACACCTTTTCAGGCTCTTCAGGTTTTTCAACACCGCTTCATGCTCCTTCTATTTTTCAGAACGTTTCATTCTCCTCCTATTTTTCACACCTTTTGAAGCTCTTCATATTTTTAACACATTTTCAGGCTCTTCATGTTTTTCAACATCGATTCATGCTTCTCCTTTTTTTCAGACCGTTTCATGCTCCTCATATTTTTGACACCTTTTGAAGCTCTTCATATTTTTCACACCTTTTCAGGCTCTTCATGTTTTTCAACACCACTTCATGCTCCTCCTATTTTTCACACCGTTTCATGCTCCTCATATTTTTGACACCTTTTGAACCTCTTCATATTTTTCACACCTTTTCAGGCTCTTCATGTTTTTCAACACCGCTTCATGCTCCTCCTATTTTTCAGACCGTTTCATGCTCCTCATATATTTGACACATTTTGAAGCTCTTCATATTTTTCACACCTTTCCGGGCTCTTCATGTATTTGAACACCGTTTCATGCTCCTCATATTTTTGACAAATTTTGAAGCTCTCATATTTTCACACTTTTTCAGGCTCTTCATGTTTTGAACACCGTTTCAGGCTCCTCCTATTTTCAGACCGTTTCATGCTCCTCATATTTTTGACAGCTTTGAATCTCGTCATATTTTTCATACCTTTTGAACCTCTTCATATTTTTCGCACCTTTTCTGTTTAGTCATGTTTTTCAACACCGCTTCATGCTCTTCCTATTTTTCAGGCTGTTTCATGCTCCTCTTGTATTTCACACCTTTTGAAGCTCTTAATATTTTTCACACCTTTTCATGCTCTTCATGTTTTTGAACATCGCTACAATCCTCCTCTTATTCTTCTGACCGTTTCATGCTCCTCATATTTTTCACACCTTTTGAAGCTCTTCATATTTTTCACACCTTTTCTGTTTCGTCATGTTTTTCAACACCGCTTCATGCTCCTCCTATTTTTCAGGCTGTTTCATGCTCCTCTTGTATTTCACACCTTTTGAAGCTCTTAATATTTTTCACACCTTTTCATGCTCTTCATGTATTTGAACATCGCTACAATCCTCCTCCTATTCTTCTGACCATTTCATTCTCCTCATATTTTTCACACCTTTTCAGGCTCTTCATATTTTTCAACACCGCTTCATGCTCCTCCGTTTTTTCAGACCGTTTCATGCTCCTCATATTTTTGACACATTTTGAAGCTACTCATATTTTTCACACTTTTTGAAGCTCTTCATATATTTCACACTTTTTCAGTATCTTCATGTTTTCAACACCACTTCATGCTCCTCCTATTTTTCAGACCGTTTCATGCTCCTCTTGTATATCACACCTTTTGAAGCTCTTCATATTTTACACACCTTTTCATCTCTTCATGATTTTCAACACCACTTCATGCTCCTCCTATATTTCAGACTGTTTCATATTCCTCGTATTTTTGACACCTTTTGAAGCTCTTCATATTTTTCACACTTTTTCTGGCTCTTCATGTTTTGGAACACCGTTTCATGCTCGTCCTATTTTCCAGACCGTTTCATGCTCATCTCATTTTTGACAGCTTTTGAAGCTCTTCATATTTTTCACACCTTTTGAAGCTCTTCATATTTTTCACACATTTTCAGGCTCTTCATGTTTTTGAGCACCGTTTCATGCTCCTCCTATTTTTCAGACCATTTCATGCTCCTCATATTTTTGACACCTTTTGAAGCTCTTCATATTTTTCACACCTTTTCAGGCTCTTCATGTTTTGGAACACCGTTTCATGTTCCTCCTATTTTTCAGACCGTTTCATGCTCCTCATATTTTTGACACCTTTTGAAAGTCTTCATAGTTTTCACACCTTTTCAGGCTCTTCATGTTTTTCAACACCGCTTCATGGTCCTCCTATTTTTCTGACCGTTTCATGCTCACATATTTTGACACCTTTTGAAACTCTTCATATTTTTCACAGCTTTTCATACTCTTCATGTTTTTCAACACCGCTTCATGCTCCTTCTATTTTTCAGGCAGTTTCAAGCTCCTCATGTATTTCACACCATTTTAAGCTCTTCATATTTTTCACACCGTTTCAGGCTCTTAATGTTTTTGAACACCGTTTCATGTTCCGCCTATTTTTCAGACAGTTTCATGCTCCTCATATTTTTGACACATTTTGAAGCTCTTTATATTTTTCACACCTGTACTGTTTCGTCATTTTTTTCAACACCGTTTCATGCTCCTCCTATTTTTCAGGCTGTTTCATGCTTCTCTTGTATTTCACTCCTTTTGAAACTCTTCATAATTTTCACACCTTTTCAGGCTCTTCATGTTTTTCAACACCACTTCATTCTTCTCCTATTTTTCAGACCGTTTCATGCTCCTCATGTATTTCACACCTTTTGAAGCTCTTCATAATTTTCACACCTTTTCAGGCTCTTCATGTTTTTGAACACCGTTTCATGCTCCTCCTATTTTTCAGACCATTTCATGCTCCTCATATTTTTGACACCTTTTGAAGCTCTTCATATTTTTCACAGCTTTTCATACTCTTCATGTTTTTCAACAACACTTCATGCTCCTCCTATTATTCAGACCGTTTCATGCTCCTCATGTATTTCACACATTTTGAAGCTCTTTATATTTTTCACAACTTTTCAGGCTCTTCATGTTTTTGAACACTGCTTCATGTTCCTCGTATTTTTCAGACCGTTTCATGCTCCTCATATTTTTGACACCTTTTGAAGTTCTTCATATTTTTCACACCTTTTCAGGCTCTTCATGTTTTTGAACACCGCTTCATGCTCCTCTTATTTTTCAGACCATTTCCTGCTCATCTCATTTTTGACACCTTTTGAAGCTCTTCATATTTTTCACACCTTTTCAGGCTCTTTATGTTTTTCAACACCGTTTTATGATCCTCCTATTTTTAAGAACTTTTCATGCTCATCTCATTTTTGACACCTTTTGAAGCTTTTCATATTTTTCACAAATTTTCAGGCTCTTCATGTTTTTGAACCCCGCTTCATGCTCCTCTTATTTTTCAGAGAGTTTCATGCTCCTCATGTATTTCACACCTTTTGAAGCTCTTCATATTTTTCACACCTTTTCAGGCTCTTCATGTTTTTGAACACCGCTTCATGCTACTCCTAATTTTCAGACCATTTCATCCTCCTCATATTTTTCACACCTTTTGAAGCTCTTCATATTTTTCACACCTTTTCAGGCTCTTCATGTTTTTGAACACAGCTTCATGCTACTCCTATTTTTCAGACCGTTTCATCCTCCTCATATTTTTGACACCTTTTGAAGCTCATCATATTTTTCACACCTTTTCAGGCTTTTCATGTTTTTCAACACCGTTACATGATCCTCCTATTTTTCAGACCGTTTCATGCTCATTTCATTGTTGACCCCTTTTGAAGCTTTTCATATTTTTCACAACTTTTTAGGCTCTTCATGTTTTTCAACACCGCTTCATACTACTCCTATTTTTCAGACCGTTTCATGCTCATCTCATTTTTGACACATTTTGAAGCTCTTCCTATTTCTCACAACTTTTTAGGCTCTTCATGTTTTTGACACTGCTTCATGCTCCTCCTATTTTTCAGAGAGTTTCATGCTCCTCATGTATTTCACATCTTTTGAAGCTCTTCATATTTCTCACAACTTTTTAGGCTCTTCATGTTTTTCCACACAACTTCATGCTTCTCCTATTTTTCGGCCTGTTTCATGCTCCTCATGTATTTCACACCTTTTGAAGCTCTTCATATTTTTCACACCTTTTCAGGCTCTTCATGTTTTTAATCACCGTTTCATGCTCCTCCTATTTTTCAGACCGTTTCATGCTCCTCATATATTTGACACATTTTGAAGCTCTGAATATTTTTCACACATTTTCAGGCTCTTCATGTTTTTGAACACTGCTTCCTGATCCTCCTATTTTTCAGACCGTTTCATGATCTTCATATGTTTGACACCTTTATAAGCTCTTAATATTTTTCACTCCTTTTCAGGCTCTTCATGTTTTTCAACACCACTTCATTCTTCTCCTATTTTTCAGACCGTTTCATGCTCCTCATGTATTTCACACCTTTTGAAGCTCTTCATAATTTTCACACCTTTTCAGGCTCTTCATGTTTTTGAACACCGCTTCATGATCCTCCTATTTTTCAGACCATTTCATGCTCTTCATATTTTTGACACCTCTTGAAGCTCTTCATATATTTCACACCTTTTCAGCCTTTCATTTTTTTTAAAACCGCTTCATGCTCCTCCTATTTTTCACACCGTTTCATGCTCATCTCATATTTGACACCTTTTGAAGCTCTTCATATATTTCACACCTTTTCAAGCTCTTCATATTTTTCAGGCCTTTTCAGGCTCTTCATGCTTTTGAACACCGCTTCATGCTCCTCCTATTTTTCAGACCGTTTCATGCTCTTCATATTTTTGACACCGTTTGAAGGTCTTCATATTTTTCACACCTTTTCAGGCTCTTCATGTTTTTGAACACCGATTCTCCCTCCTCCTATTTTTCAGACCGTTTCATGCTCATCTCATTTTTGACACCTTTTGTAGCTCTTCATATTTTTCACACGTTTTCAGGCTCTTCATGTTTTTCAACCCCGTTTCTTGATCCTCCTATTTTTCAGACCGTTTCATGCTCATCTCATTTTTAACACCTTTTGAAGCTTTTCATATTTTTCACAACTTTTCAGGCTCTTCATGTTTTTGAACACCGCTTCATGCTCCTCCTATTTTTCAGAGAGTTTCATGCTCCTCTTGTATTTGACACTTTTTGAAGGTTTTCATATATTTCACACCTTCTCAGGCTCTTCATCTTTTTCCACACCACTTCATGCTTCTCCTATTTTTCAGCCCGTTTCTTGCTCCTCATGTATTTCACACCTTTTGAAGCTCTTCATATTTTTCACACCTTTTCAGGCTCTTCATGTTTTTGAACACCGCTTCATGCTCCTCCTATTTTTCAGACCGTTTCTTGCTCCTCATATTTTTGACACTTTTTGACTCTTCATATTTTTCACACCTTCAGGCTCTTCATGTTTTTCAACACCACTTTATGCTCCTCCCATTTTTCAGACCGTTTCATGCTCCTCATATTTTTCACACCTTTAGAAGCTCTTCATATTTTTCAAACCTTTTCAGGCTCTTCATGTTTTTCAACACAGCTTCATGCTCCTCCTATTTTTCAGACGCTTTCATTCTCCTCATATTTTTGACACTGTTAGAAGCTCTTCATATATTTCACACCTTTACAGTCTCTTCTTTTTTTTCAACACCACTTCATGCTCCTCCTATTTTTCACACCGTTTCATGCTCATCTCATTTTTGACACCTTTTGAATCTCTTCATATATTTCACACATTTTCAAGCTCTTCATATTTTTCAGACCTTTTCAGGCTCTTCAAGTTTTTCAACACCGCTTCATGCTCCTCCTATTTTTCAGACCGTTTCATGCTCCTCATATTTTTTGACACCTTTTGAAGCTCTTCATATTTTTCACAACTTTTCAGGCTCTTCTTGTTTTTCAACAGCGCTTCATGCTCCTCCTATTTTTCAGAACGTTTCATGCTCCTCATATTTTTGACACCTTTTGTAGCTCTTCATATTTTCCACACCTTTTCAGCTCTTCATGTTTTTCACACCTTTTCAGGCTCTTCATGTTTTTGAACACCATTTCATGCTCCTCCTATTTTTCAGACCGTTTCATGCTCATCTCATTTTGACACCTTTTGAAGCTCTTCATATTTTTCACAACTTTTCAGGCTCTTCTTGTTTTTCAACACCACTTCATGCTCCTCCTATTTTTCAGACCGTTTCATGCTCATCTCATTTTGACACCTTTTGAAGCTCTTCAAATTTTTCACATCCTTTGAAGCTCTTCATATTTCGCACAACTTTTCAGGCTCTTTATGATTTTCAACACTGCTTCATGCTCCGCCTATTTTTCAGACCGCTTCATGCTCCTCATATTTTTGACACCTTTTGAAGCTCTTCATATTATACACAACTTTTCAGGCTCTTCATGTTTTTGAACACCGCTTCATGTTCCTCGTATTTTTCAGACCGTTTCATGCTCCTCATATTTTTGACACCTTTTGAAGCTCTTCATATTTTTCACACCTTTTCAGGCTCTTCATGTTTTTGAACAGCGCTTCATGCTCCTCTTATTTTTCAGACCATTTCCTGCTCATCTCATTTTTGACACCTTTTGAAGCTCTTCATATTTTTCACACCTTTTCAGGCTCTTTATGTTTTTCAACACCGTTTTATGATCCTCCTATTTTTAAGAACTTTTCATGCTCATCTCATTTTTGACACCTTTTGAAGCTTTTCATATTTTTCACAAATTTTCAGGCTCTTCATGTTTTTGAACCCCGCTTCATGCTCCTCTTATTTTTCAGAGAGTTCCATGCTCCTCATGTATTTCACACCTTTTGAAGCTCTTCATATTTTTCACACCTTTTCAGGCTCTTTTTTTTTTTGAACACCGTTTCATGCTCCTCCTAATTTTCAGACCATTTCATCCTCCTCATATTTTTCACACCTTTTGAAGCTCTTCATATTTTTCACACCTTTTCAGGCTCTTCATGTTTTTGAACACAGCTTCATGCTACTCCTATTTTTCAGACCGTTTCATCCTCCTCATATTTTTGACACCTTTTGAAGCTCATCATATTTTTCACACCTTTTCAGGCTTTTCATGTTTTTCAACACCGTTACATGATCCTCCTATTTTTCAGACCGTTTCATGCTCATTTCATTTTTGACCCCTTTTGAAGCTTTTCATATTTTTCACAACTTTTTAGGCTCTTCATGTTTTTCAACACCGCTTCATACTACTCCTATTTTTCAGACCGTTTCATGCTCATCTCATTTTTGACACATTTTGAAGCTCTTCCTATTTCTCACAACTTTTTAGGCTCTTCATGTTTTTGACACCGCTTCATGCTCCTCCTATTTTTCAGACCGTTTCATGCTCCTCATATTTTTGACACCGTTTGAAGGTCTTCATATTTTTCACACCTTTTCAGGCTCTTCATGTTTTTGAACACCGCTTCATGCTCCTTCTATTTTTCAGAGAGTTTCATGCTCCTCATGTATTTCACACCTTTTGAAGCTCTTCATATTTTCCACACCTTTTCAGGCTCTTCGTATATTTCCACACCACTTCATGCTTCTCCTATTTTTCAGCCCATTTCAAACTCCTCATGTATTTCACACCTTTTGAAGCTCTTCATATTTTTCACACCTTTTCCGGCTCTTCACGTTTTTGATCACCGTTTCATGCTCCTCCTATTTTTCAGACCGTTTCATGCTCCTCATATATTTGACACCTTTTGAAGCTCATCATATTTTTCACACCTTTTCAGGCTCTTCATATTTTTGAACACCGCTTCATGCTCCTCCAATTTTTCAGGCCGTTTCATGCTCCTCATAATTTTTACACCTTTTGAAGCTCTTCATATGTTTCACACCTTTTCAGGCTCTTCATTTTTTTCAACACCACTTCATGCTCCTCCTATTTTTCAGACCGTTTCATGCTCCTCATGTATTTCATACCTTTTGAAGCTCTTCATAATTTTCACACCTTTTCAGGCTCTTCATGTTTTTGAACACCATTTCATGCCACTTCTATTTTTCAGACCGTTTCCTGCTCCTCATATTTTTCTCACCTTTTGAAGCTCTTCATATTTTTCACACCTTTTCAGGCTCTTCATGTTTTTGAACACCGCTTCATGATCCTCCTATTTTTCAGACCATTTCATGCTCTTCATATTTTTGACACCTCTTGAAGCTCTTCATATATTTCACACCTTTTCAGCCTCTTCATTTTTTTTAAAACCCCTTCATGCTCCTCCTATTTTTCACACCGTTTCATGCTCATCTCATTTTTGACACCTTTTTGAAGCTCTTCATATATTTCACACCTTTTCAAGCTCTTCATAATTTTCAGACCTTTTCAGGCTCTTCATGTTTTTGAACACCGCTTCATGCTCCTCCTATTTTTCAGACCGTTTCATGCTCCTCATATTTTTGACACCGTTTGAAGGTCTTCATATTTTTCACACCTTTTCAGGCTCTTCATGTTTTTGAACACCGCTTCATGCTCCTTCTATTTTTCAGAGAGTTTCATGCTCCTCATGTATTTCACACCTTTTGAAGCTCTTCATATTTTCCACACCTTTTCAGGCTCTTCATATTTTTCCACACCACTTCATGCTTCTCCTATTTTTCAGCCCGTTTCAAACTCCTCATGTATTTCACACCTTTTGAAGCTCTTCATATTTTTCACCCCTTTTCCGGCTCTTCATGTTTTTGAACACCGCTTCATGCTCCTCCTATTTTTCAGACCGTTTCATGATCCTCATATATTTGACACCTTTTGAAGCTCATCATATTTTTCACACCTTTTCAGGCTCTTCATATTTTTGAACACCACTTCATGCTCCTCCTATTTTTCAGACCGTTTCATGCTCATCTCATTTTTTAAACCTTTTGAAGCTCTTCATATTTTTCACACCTTTTGATGCTCTTCATATTTTTCACACGTTTTCAGGCTCTTCAAGTATTTCAACACCGCTTCATGCTCCTCCTATTTTTCAGACCGTTTCATGCTCCTCATATTTTTGACACCTTTTGAAGCTCTTCATATTTTTCACACCTTTTCAGTTTCTTCATGTTTTTCAACACCGCTTCATGCTCCTCCTATTTTTCAGACCGTTTCATGCTCCTCATATTTTTGACACCTTTTGAAGCTCTTCATATTTTTCACACATTTTCAGGCTCTTCATGTATTTCAACACAGCTTCATGCTCCTCCTATTTTTCAGAGCGCTTCATGCTCCTCATATTTTTGACACCTTTTGAAGCTCTTCATATTTTTCACAAATTTTCAGGCTCTTCATGGTTTTGAACACCGCTTCATGTTCCTCCTCTTTTTCAGACCGTTTCATGCTCCTCATATTTTTGACACCTTTTGAAGCTCTTCATATTTTTCACAACTTTTCAGGCTATTCATGTTTTTGAACACCGCTTCATGCTCCTCTTATTTTTCAGACCATTTCCTGCTCATCTCATTTTTGACACCTTTTGAAGCTCTTCATATTTTTCACACCTTTTCAGGCTCTTCATGTTTTTGAACCCCGCTTCATGCTCCTCTTATTTTTCAAAGAGTTTCATGCTCCTCATGTATTTCACACCTTTTGAAGCTCTTCATATTTTTCACACCTTTTCAGGCTCTTACTTTTTTGAACACCGCTTCATGCTCCTCCTAATTTTCAGACCATTTCATCCTCCTCATATTTTTCACACCTTTTGAAGCTCCTCATATTTTTCACACTTTTTAGGCTCTTCATGTTTTTCAACACCGCTTCATACTACTCCTATTTTTCAGACCGCTTCATGCTCATCTCATTTTTGACACCTTTTGAAGCTCTTCATATTTTACACAACTTTTCAGGCTCTTCATGTTTTTGAACAGCGCTTCATGCTCCTCTTATTTTTCAGACCATTTCTTGCTCATCTCATTTTTGACACCTTTTGAAGCTCTTCATATTTTTCACACCTTTTCAGGCTCTTTATGTTTTTCAACACCGTTTTATGATCCTCCTATTTTTAAGAACTTTTCATGCTCATCTCATTTTTGACACCTTTTGAAGCTTTTCATATTTTTCACAAATTTTCAGGCTCTTCATGTTTTTGAACCCCGCTTCATGCTCCTCTTATTTTTCAGAGAGTTCCATGCTCCTCATGTATTTCACACCTTTTGAAGCTCTTCATATTTTTCACACCTTTTCAGGCTCTTTTTTTTTTTGAACACCGTTTCATGCTCCTCCTAATTTTCAGACCATTTCATCCTCCTCATATTTTTCACACCTTTTGAAGCTCTTCATATTTTTCACACCTTTTCAGGCTCTTCATGTTTTTGAACACAGCTTCATGCTACTCCTATTTTTCAGACCGTTTCATCCTCCTCATATTTTTGACACCTTTTGAAGCTCATCATATTTTTCACACCTTTTCAGGCTTTTCATGTTTTTCAACACCGTTACATGATCCTCCTATTTTTCAGACCGTTTCATGCTCATTTCATTTTTGACCCCTTTTGAAGCTTTTCATATTTTTCACAACTTTTTAGGCTCTTCATGTTTTTCAACACCGCTTCATACTACTCCTATTTTTCAGACCGTTTCATGCTCATCTCATTTTTGACACATTTTGAAGCTCTTCCTATTTCTCACAACTTTTTAGGCTCTTCATGTTTTTGACACCGCTTCATGCTCCTCCTATTTTTCAGAGAGTTTCATGCTCCTCATGTATTTCACATCTTTTGAAGCTCTTCATATTTCTCACAACTTTTTAGGCTCTTCATGTTTTTCCACACAACTTCATGCTTCTCCTATTTTTCGGCCTGTTTCATGCTCCTCATGTATTTCACACCTTTTGAAGCTCTTCATATTTTTCACACCTTTTCAGGCTCTTCATGTTTTTAATCACCGTTTCATGCTCCTCCTATTTTTCAGACCGTTTCATGCTCCTCATATATTTGACACATTTTGAAGCTCTGAATATTTTTCACACATTTTCAGTCTCTTCATGTTTTTGAACACTGCTTCATGATCCTCCTATTTTTCAGACCATTTCATGATCTTCATATGTTTGACACCTTTTGAAGCTCTTAATATTTTTCACTCCTTTTCAGGCTCTTCATGTTTTTCAACACCACTTCATTCTTCTCCTATTTTTCAGACCGTTTCATGCTCCTCATGTATTTCACACCTTTTGAAGCTCTTCATAATTTTCACACCTTTTCAGGCTCTTCATGTTTTTGAACACCGCTTCATGATCCTCCTATTTTTCAGACCATTTCATGCTCTTCATATTTTTGACACCTCTTGAAGCTCTTCATATATTTCACACCTTTTCAGCCTCTTCATTTTTTTTAAAACCGCTTCATTCTCCTCCTATTTTTCACACCGTTTCATGCTCATCTCATTTTTGACACCTTTTGAAGCTCTTCATATATTTCACACCTTTTCAAGCTCTTCATATTTTTCAGGCCTTTTCAGGCTCTTCATGTTTATGAACACCGCTTCATGCTCCTCCTATTTTTCAGACCGTTTCATGCTCCTCATATTTTTGACACCGTTTGAAGGTCTTCATATTTTTCACACCTTTTCAGGCTCTTCATGTTTTTGAACACCGCTTCATGCTCCTTCTATTTTTCAGAGAGTTTCATGCTCCTCATGTATTTCACACCTTTTGAAGCTCTTCATATTTTCCACACCTTTTCAGGCTCTTCGTATATTTCCACACCACTTCATGCTTCTCCTATTTTTCAGCCCATTTCAAACTCCTCATGTATTTCACACCTTTTGAAGCTCTTCATATTTTTCACACCTTTTCCGGCTCTTCACGTTTTTGATCACCGTTTCATGCTCCTCCTATTTTTCAGACCATTTCATGCTCCTCATATATTTGACACCTTTTGAAGCTCATCATATTTTTCACACCTTTTCAGGCTCTTCATATTTTTGAACACCGCTTCATGCTCCTCCAATTTTTCAGGCCGTTTCATGCTCCTCATAATTTTTACACCTTTTGAAGCTCTTCATATGTTTCACACCTTTTCAGGCTCTTCATTTTTTTCAACACCACTTCATGCTCCTCCTATTTTTCAGACCGTTTCATGCTCATCTCATTTTTTAAACCTTTTGAAGCTCTTCATATTTTTCACACCTTTTGATGCTCTTCATATTTTTCACACGTTTTCAGGCTCTTCAAGTTTTTCAACACCGCTTCATGCTCCTCCTATTTTTCAGACCGTTTCATGCTCCTCATATTTTTGACACCTTTTGAAGCTCTTCATATTTTTCACACCTTTTCAGTTTCTTCATGTTTTTCAACACCGCTTCATGCTCCTCCTATTTTTCAGACCGTTTCATGCTCCTCATATTTTTGACACCTTTTGAAGCTCTTCATATTTTTCACAACTTTTCAGGCTATTCATGTTTTTGAACACCGCTTCATGCTCCTCTTATTTTTCAGACCATTTCCTGCTCATCTCATTTTTGACACCTTTTGAAGCTCTTCATATTTTTCACACCTTTTCAGGCTCTTCATGTTTTTGAACCCCGCTTCATGCTCCTCTTATTTTTCAAAGAGTTTCATGCTCCTCATGTATTTCACACCTTTTGAAGCTCTTCATATTTTTCACACCTTTTCAGGCTCTTACTTTTTTGAACACCGCTTCATGCTCCTCCTAATTTTCAGACCATTTCATCCTCCTCATATTTTTCACACCTTTTGAAGCTCCTCCTATTTTTCACACTTTTTAGGCTCTTCATGTTTTTCAACACCGCTTCATACTACTCCTATTTTTCAGACCGTTTCATGCTCATCTCATTTTTGACACCTTTTGAAGCTCTTCATATTTCTCACAACTTTTTAGGCTCTTCATGTTTTTGACACCGCTTCATGCTCCTCCTATTTTTCAGAGATTTTCATGCTCCTCATGTATTTCACACTTTTGAAGCTCTTCATATTTTTCACACCTTTTCAGGCTCTTCATGTTTTTAATCACCGTTTCATGCTCCTCCTATTTTTCAGACCGTTTCATGCTCCTCATATATTTGACACATTTTGAAGCTCTGAATATTTTTCACACATTTTCAGGCTCTTCATGTTTTTGAACACTGCTTCATGCTCCTCCTATTTTTCAGACCGTTTAATGATCTTCATATGTTTGACACCTTTTGAAGCTCTTCATATTTTTCACTCCGTTTCAGGCTCTTCATGTTTTTCAACACCACTTCATTCTTCTCCTATTTTTCAGACCGTTTCATGCTCCTCATGTATTTCATACCTTTTGAAGCTCTTCATAATTTTCACACCTTTTCAGGCTCTTCATGTTTTTGAACACCATTTCATGCCACTTCTATTTTTCAGACCGTTTCCTGCTCCTCATATTTTTCTCACCTTTTGAAGCTCTTCATATTTTTCACACCTTTTCAGGCTCTTCATGTTTTTGAACACCGCTTCATGATCCTCCTATTTTTCAGACCATTTCATGCTCTTCATATTTTTGACACCTCTTGAAGCTCTTCATATATTTCACACCTTTTCAGCCTCTTCATTTTTTTTTAAAACCCCTTCATGCTCCTCCTATTTTTCACACCGTTTCATGCTCATCTCATTTTTGACACCTTTTTGAAGCTCTTCATATATTTCACACCTTTTCAAGCTCTTCATAATTTTCAGACCTTTTCAGGCTCTTCATGTTTTTGAACACCGCTTCATGCTCCTCCTATTTTTCAGACCGTTTCATGCTCCTCATATTTTTGACACCGTTTGAAGGTCTTCATATTTTTCACACCTTTTCAGGCTCTTCATGTTTTTGAACACCGCTTCATGCTCCTTCTATTTTTCAGAGAGTTTCATGCTCCTCATGTATTTCACACCTTTTGAAGCTCTTCATATTTTCCACACCTTTTCAGGCTCTTCATATTTTTCCACACCACTTCATGCTTCTCCTATTTTTCAGCCCGTTTCAAACTCCTCATGTATTTCACACCTTTTGAAGCTCTTCATATTTTTCACCCCTTTTCCGGCTCTTCATGTTTTTGAACACCGCTTCATGCTCCTCCTATTTTTCAGACCGTTTCATGATCCTCATATATTTGACACCTTTTGAAGCTCATCATATTTTTCACACCTTTTCAGGCTCTTCATATTTTTGAACACCACTTCATGCTCCTCCTATTTTTCAGACCGTTTCATGCTCATCTCATTTTTTAAACCTTTTGAAGCTCTTCATATTTTTCACACCTTTTTATGCTCTTGATATTTTTCACACGTTTTCAGGCTCTTCATGTTTTTGAACACAGCTTCATGCTACTCCTATTTTTCAGACCGTTTCATGCTCCTCATATTTTTGACACCTTTTGAAGCTCATCATATTTTTCACACCTTTTCAGGCTCTTCTTGTTTTTCAACAGCGCTTCATTCTCCTCCTATTTTTCAGAACGTTTCATGCTCCTCATATTTTTGACACCTTTTGTAGCTCTTAATATTTTCCACACCTTTTCAGGCTCTTCGTGTTTTTCAACACCGCTTCATGCTCCTCCTATTTATCAGACCGTTTCATGCTCATCTCATTTTTGACACCTTTTGAAGCTCTTCATATTTCTCACAACTTTTTAGGCTCTTCATGTTTTTGACACCGCTTCATGCTCCTCCTATTTTTCAGAGATTTTCATGCTCCTCATGTATTTCACATCTTTTGAAGCTCTTCATATTTCTCACAACTTTTTAGGCTCTTCATGTTTTTCCACACAACTTCATGCTTCTCCTATTTTTCGGCCTGTTTCATGCTCCTCATGTATTTCACACCTTTTGAAGCTCTTCATATTTTTCACACCTTTTCAGGCTCTTCATGTTTTTAATCACCGTTTCATGCTCCTCCTATTTTTCAGACCGTTTCATGCTCCTCATATATTTGACACATTTTGAAGCTCTGAATATTTTTCACACATTTTCAGGCTCTTCATGTTTTTGAACACTGCTTCATGATCCTCCTATTTTTCAGACCGTTTCATGATCTTCATATGTTTGACACCTTTTGAAGCTCTTCATATTTTTCACTCCTTTTCAGGCTCTTCATGTTTTTCAACACCACTTCATTCTTCTCCTATTTTTCAGACCGTTTCATGCTCCTCATGTATTTCATACCTTTTGAAGCTCTTCATAATTTTCACACCTTTTCAGGCTCTTCATGTTTTTGAACACCATTTCATGCCGCTTCTATTTTTCAGACAGTTTCCTGCTCCTCATATTTTTCTCACCTTTTGAAGCTCTTCATATTTTTCACATCTTTTCAGGCTCTTCATGTTTTTGAACACCGCTTCATGATCCTCCTATTTTTCAGACCATTTCATGCTCTTCATATTTTTGACACCTCTTGAAGCTCTTCATATATTTCACACCTTTTCAGCCTCTTCATTTTTTTTTAAAACCGCTTCATGCTCCTCCTATTTTTCACACCGTTTCATGCTCATCTCATTTTGACACCTTTTTGAAGCTCTTCATATATTTCACACCTTTTCAAGCTCTTCATATTTTTCAGACCTTTTCAGGCTCTTCATGTTTTGGAACACCGCTTCATGCTCCTCCTATTTTTCAGACCGTTTCATGCTCCTCATATTTTTGACACCGTTTGAAGGTCTTCATATTTTTCACACCTTTTCAGGCTCTTCATGTTTTTGAACACCGCTTCATGCTCCTTCTATTTTTCAGAGAGTTTCATGCTCCTCATGTATTTCACACCTTTTGAAGCTCTTCATATTTTCCACACCTTTTCAGGCTCTTCATATTTTTCCACACCACTTCATGCTTCTCCTATTTTTCAGCCCGTTTCAAACTCCTCATGTATTTCACACCTTTTGAAGCTCTTCATATTTTTCACCCCTTTTCCGGCTCTTCATGTTTTTGATTACCATTTGATGCTCCTCTTATTTTTCAGACCGTTTCATGCTCCTCATATATTTGACACCTTTTGAAGCTCTTCATATTTTTCAAACCTATTCAGGCTCTTCATGTTTTTCCACACCCCTTCATGCTTCTCCTATTTTTCAGCCCGTTTCATGCTCCTCATATATTTGACACCTTTGAAGCTCTTCATATTTTTCACACCTTTTCAGGCTCTTCATGTTTTTCACACCTTTTCAGGCTCTTCATGTTTTTGAACACCATTTCATGCTTTTCCTATTTTGCAGACCGTTTCATTCTCCTCATATTTTTGACATCTTTTGAAGCTCTTCATATATTTCACACCTTTTCAGGCTTTTCATTTTTTTCAACACCACTTCATGCTCCTCCTATTTTTCAGACCGTTTCATGCTCATCTCATTTTGACACCTTTTGAAGCTCTTCAAATTTTTCACATCTTTTGAAGCTCTTCATATTTTGCACAACTTTTCAGGCTCTTTATGATTTTCAACTCCGCTTCATGCTCCTCCTATTTTTCACACCGTTTCATGCTCATCTCATTTTGACACCTTTTGAAGCTCTTCAAATTTTTCACACCTTTTGAAGCTCTTCATATTTTTCCTATTTTTGAAGCTCTTCATATTTTCACACGTTTTCAGGCTCTTCATGTTTTTCCACACCGCTTCATGCTATTTCTATTTTTCAGAGAGTTTCATGCTCCTCATGTATTTCACACATTTTGAAGCTCTTCATATTTTTCAAACCTATTCAGGCTCTTCATGTTTTTCCACACCCCTTCATGCTTCTCCTATTTTTCAGCCCGTTTCATGCTCCTCATGTATTTCACACCTTTTGAATCTCTTCATATATTTCACACCTTTTCAGGCTCTTCATGTTTTTCACACCTTTTCAGGCTCTTCATGTTTTTGAACACCCTTTTCATGCTTCTCCTATTTTGCAGACCGTTTCATTCTCCTCATATTTTTGACATCTTTTGAAGCTCTTCATATTTTTCACAACTTTTCAGGCTCTTTATGATTTTCAACACCGCTTCATGCTCCTCCTATTTTTCAGACCGTTTCATGCTCCTCATATTTTTGACACCTTTTGAAGCTTTTCATATTTTTCACACCTTTTCAGGCTCTTCATGTTTTTCAACACCGCTTCATGCTCTTCCTATTTTCAGACTGTTACATGCTCCTCATATTTTTGACATCTTTTGATGCTCTTCATATTTTTCACACCTTTTCAGGCTCTTCATGTTTTTCAACACCGCTTCATGCTCTTCCTATTTTCAGACTGTTACATGCTCCTCATATTTTTGACACCTTTTGAAGCTCTTCATATTTTTCACACCTTTTCAGACTCTTCATGTTTTTCAACACCGCTTCATGCTCCTCCTATTTTTCAGACCGTTTCATGCTCCTCATATTTTTGACACCTTTTGAAGCTCTTCATATTTTTCACACCTTTTGAAGCTCTTCATATTTTCACACCTTTTCAGGCTCTTCATATTTTTGAACACCGCTTCATGCTCCTTCTATTTTTCAGAGAGTTTCATGCTCCTCATGTATTTCACACCTTTTGAAGCTCTTCATATTTTTCACACCTTTTCAGGCTCTTCACGTTTTGATCACCATTTCATGCTCCTTTATTTTTCAGACCGTTTCATGCTCATCTCTTTTTTTGACACCTTTTGAAGCTCTTCATATTTTCCCACCTTTTCAGGCTCTTCATGTTCTTGAACACCGCTTCATGCTCGTCCTAATTTTCAGACCGTTTCATGCTCCTCATATTTTTGACACCTTTTGAAGCTCTTCATATTTTTCACACCTTTTCAGGCTCTTCATGTTTTTCAACACCACTTCATGCTCCTCCTATTTTTCAGACCGTTTCATGATCCTCATATTTTTGACATCTTTAGAAACTCTTCATATCTTTCACACCTTTTCAGACTCTTCATGTTTTTCAACACCGCTTCATGATCCTCCTATTTCTCAGACCGTTTCTTTCTCCTCATATTTTTGACACCTTTTGAAGCTCTTCATATATTTCACACCTTTTCAGGCTCTTCATTTTTTTCAACACCACTTCATGCTCCTCCTATTTTTCAGATGGTTTCAGGCTCCTCATATTTTTGACACCCTTTGAAGCTCTTCATGTTTTTCAACATCGTTTCATGATCGTCCTATTTTTTAGACCGTTTCATGGTCCTCATATTTTTCAGACCGTTTCATGCTCCTCATATTTTTGACACCTTTTGCAACTCTTCATATTTCTCACACCTTTTCATGCTCTTCATGTTTTTCAACACCGTTTCAGGCTCCTCCTATTTTTCAGACCGTTTCATGCTCCTCATATATTTGACACCTTTGAATCTCTTCATATGTTTCCAACGTTTTCAGCTTCTTCATGTTTTTACACCGTCTCATGATCCTCCTATTTTTAAGACCGTTTCAAGCTCCTCATATTTTGACACCTTTTGAAGCTCTTCATATTTTTCACACATTTTCATGCTTTTCATGTTTTTTACCACCGTTTCATGCTCCTCCTGTTTTTCAGACCGTTTCATGCTCCTCATATTTTTGACACCTTTTGAAGCTCTTCACGTTTTTCAACACCGTTTCATGCTCCTCTTAATTTTCAGACCATTTGATCCTCCTCTTATTTTTTAGACCGTTTCATGCTCCTCATATTTTTGAAACCTTTTCAAGCTCTTCATATTTTTCACACCTTTTCAGGCTCTTCATGTTTTTCAACACCATTTCATGCTCCTCATATTTTTGACACCTTTTTAAGCTCTTCATATTTTTCACACCTTCTCAGGCTTTTCATGTTTCTGAACACCGTTTCATGCTAATCCTATTTTTCAGACCGTTTCACGCTCCTCATATTTTTGAAACCTTTTGAAGCTCTTCATATTTTTAACACCTTTTCAGGCTCTTCAATTAATTCAACAACGTTTCATGCTCCTCCTAATTTTCAGAGTGTTTCATGCTCCTCTTTTTTTTGATACATTTTGAATATTTTCATATTTTTCACTCCTTTTCATGCTGTTCATATTTTTCAACACGTTTTCATTCTCCTCCTGTTTTTCAGACCGTTTCGTGCTCCTCAGATTTTTGACACCTTTTGATGCTCTTCATATTTTTCACGCCTTTTCATTCTCTTCATGTTTTTCAACACCGTTTCCTGCTCCTCCTATTTTTCAAACCGTTTCTTGCTCCTCATATTTTTGACAGCTTTTGAAGCTCTTCATATTTTTCACACGTTCTTAGGCTCTTCATGTTTTTCAACACCGCTTCATGCTCCTCCTATTTTTCAGACCATTTGATCCTCCTCTTATTTTTCAGACTGTTTCATGCTCCTCATATATTTGACACCTTTTGAAGCTCTTCATATTTTTCACATCTTTTCAGACTCTTCATGTTTTTCAAAACCGCTTCATGCTCCTAATATTTTTCAGACCGTTTCATGATCATCTCTTATTTGACACCTCTTGATGCTTTTCATATTTTTCACAACTTTTCAGGCTCTTCATGTTTCTGAACACCGCTTCATGCTCCTCCTATTTTTCAGACCGTATCATGCTCCTCATATATTTGACACCTTTTGAAGCTCTTCATATTTTTCACACATTTTCAGGCTCTTCATGTTTTTGAACACTGCTTCATGCTCCTCCTAATTTTCAGACAGTTTCATGCTCGTCATATTTTGACACATTTTGAAGCTCCCCATATTTTTCACACCTTTTGAAGCTCTTCATATTTTTCACACGTTCTTAGGCTCTTCATGTTTTTCAACACCGCTTCATGCTCCTCCTATTTTTCAGACCGTTTCATGCTACTCATATTTTTGACACCATTTGATGCTCTTCATATTTTTCACACCTATTCAGTCTCCTCATATTTTTGAACACAGCTTCATACTCCTCCTAATTTTCAGACAGTTTCATTCTCCTCATATTTTTGACAATTTTTGAAGCTGCTCATATTTTTCACATTTTTTCATTCTCTTTATATTTTTGAACACCGCTTCATGCTCCTTCTATTTTTCAGACAGTTTCATGCTCCTCATATTTTTGACACATTTTGAAGCTCTTCATATTTTTCACATTTTTTCAGGCTCTTTATATTTTTGAACACCGCTTCATGCTCCTCCTATTTTTCAGACCGTTTCATGCTCCTCATAATTTTGACACCCTTTTAAGCTCTTCATATATTTCTCAGCTTTTCAGGCTCTTCATTTTTTTTAACACCGCTTCATGTTCCTCCTATTTTTCCGACCGTTTCTTGCTCCTTATATTTTTGACACCTTCTGAAGCCTCTCATATTTTTCACACCTTTTGAAGCTCTTCACATTTTTCACATCTTTTCAGGCTCTTCATGTTTTTGAACACCGCTTCATGCTCCTCCTATTTTTCAGACCGTTTCATACTCCTCATGAATTTCACACCTTTTGAACCTCTTCATATTTGTCACACCTTTTCAGGCTCTTCATGTTTTTGAACACCGTTTCATACTTCTCGTATTTTTCAGACCGTTTCATGCTCCTCATATTTTTGACACGTTTTGCGGCTCTTCATATTTTTCACACCTTTTCAGGCTCTTCATATTTTTGAACACCGCTTCATGCTCCTCCTATTTTTTAGATCGCTTCATGATACTCATATTTTTGACATCTTTTGAAGCTCTTCATATTTTTCACACTTTTTCAGGCTGTTTACAGTTTTCAACACCGCTGCATGATTCTCCTAATTTTCAGACCGTTTCTTGCTCCTCACATTTTTGACACTTTTTGAAGCTCTTCATATTTTTCACACCTTTTCAGTCTCTTCATGTTTTTCAACACCACTTCAATCTCCTCCTATTTTCCAGACCGTTTCATGCTCTTCTCATTTTTGACACCTTTTGAAGTCCTTCATATTTTTCACACCTTTGAAGCTCTTCATATTTTTGACACGTTTTCAGGCCATTCATGTTTTTCAACATCGTTTCATGCTCCTTCTATTTTTCAGGCAGTTTCATGTTCCTCATATTTGTGACACATTTTGAAGCTCTTCATATTTTTCAGATTTTTTCAGGCTCTTCATGTTTTTGAACAACGCTTCATGCTCCTCCTATTTTTGAGACCGTATCATGCTCCTCATATGTTTGACACTTTTGAAGCTCTTCATATTTTTCTCCCCTTTTCAGGCTCTTCATGTTTTTGAATACCACTTCATGCTCCTTCTGTTTCTCAGACCGTTTCATGCTCCTCATATTTTTGACAATTTTTGAAGCTCTTCCTATTTTTCACACCTTTCATGCTCTTCATGTTTTTCTACACCGTTTCATGCTCCTCCTTTTTCTCAGACGATTTCATGCTCCTCATATTATTGACACGTTTTGAAATCTTTATATTTGTCACACCTTTTCAGGCTCTTCATGTTTTTCAACACCGCTTAATGCTCCTCCTATTTTTGAGACCGTTTCATGCTCCTCATATTTTTGACACCTTTTGAAGCTCTTCATATTTTTCACACGTTTTTAGGCTCTTCTTGTTTTTCAACATCGATCTCACTCCTCCTATTTTTGAGACCGTTTCATGCTCCTCATATTTTTGACAAATTTTGTAGCTCTTCATATTTTTCAGACTATTTCAGGCTCTCCAAGTTTTTGAACACCGCTTTATCCTCCTCCTATTTTTGAGACCATTTCATGCTCCTCATATTTTTGACACCTTTTGGAGCTCTTCATATTTTTCACACCTTTTCAGGCTCTTCATGTTTTTCAACACCGCTTCATGCTCTTCCTATTTTTCAGACCGTTACATGCTCCTCATATATTTGAAACCTTTTGAAGGTCTTTATATTTGTCACACGTTTTCAGGCTCTTCATGTTTTTCAACACAGATTCATGCTCCTCCTATTTTTCAGACCGTTTCATGCTCCTCCTTTTTTTTTCAGACTGTTTCATGCACCTCTTATTATTGACACCTTTTGAAGCTCATCATATTTTTCACACCTTTTCAGGCTCTTCATGTTTTTCAACACCGCTTCATGCTCCTATTATTTTGAGAACTTTTCATGCTTCTCATATTTTTGACACCTTTTGAAGCACGTCATATTTTTCACATCCTTTCAGGCTCTTCATATTTTTGAACACCGCTTCATGCTCCTCCTATTTTTCAGACCGTTTCATTCTCCTCATAATTTTCACACCTTTTGAAGCTCTTCATATTTCTCACACCTTCTCAGGCTCTTCATGTTTTTGAGCACAGCTTCATGCTCCTCCTTGTTTTCAGACCGTTTCATGTTCCTCATGTCTTTCACCCCTATTGAAGCTCTTCATATTTTTCACACCTTTTCAGGCTCTTCATGTTTTTGAACACCATTTCATGCTTCTCCTATTTTTCAGACCGTTTCATGCTCCTCATATTTTTGACACCTTTTGAAGCTCTTCATATTTTTCACACCTTTTCAGGCACCTCATGTTTTTCAAGACAGCTTCATGCTCCTCCTATTTTTAAGGCCATTTCATGCTCCTCATATTTTCCACACCTTTTGAAGCTCTTCATATACTTAACACATTTTCAGGCGCTTCATGTTTTTCATCACCACTTCATGCTACTCCTATTTTTCAGACCGTTTCCTGCTCCTCATATTTTTCACACCTTTTCAGGTTGTTAATGTTTTTCAACACCGCTTCTTGCTGCTCCTATTTTTCAGACCGTTTCATGCTCCTAATATTTTTCACACCTTTTCAGTCTCTTCAAGGTTTTGAACACCTTTTCAGGCTCTTCATGATTTTGAACACCTTTTCAGGCTCTTCATGTTTTTCAACACCGCTTCATGCTCCTCCTATCTTTCAGACCGTTTCATGCTCCTCATATTTTTGACACTTTTTGAAGCTCTTCATATTTTTCACACCTTTTCACACTCTTCATGTTTTTCAACACCGCTTCATGCTCCTCCTATTTTTCAGACCGTATCATGCTCCTCATATTTTTCCCACCTTTTCAGGCTCTTCATGTTTTTCAACCCTGCTTCATGCTCCTCCTATTTTTCAGACCGTTTCATGCTCCTCATATTTTTGACACTTCTTGAAGCTCATCATGTTTTTCACACCTTTTCAGGCTTTTCAAGTTTTTCAACACCGCTTTATGCGCCTCCTTTTTTTCAGACCGTTTCAGGCTCCTAATATTTTTAACACCTTTTCAGGCTCTTCAAGTTTTTCAACACCAGTTCATGCTCCACCTATTTTTCAAACCGTTTCATGCTCCTTATATTTTTCCCACCTTTTCAGGCACTTCATATTTCTGAACACCGCTTCATGCTCCTCCTATTTTTCTGGCCGTTTCATGCTCCTCATATTTTTGACACCTTTTGAAGCTCTTCATGTTTTTCACACCTTTTCAGGCTGTTCATGTTTTTCAACACCGCTTCATGCTCCTCCTTCTTTTCAGCCCGTATCATTCTCCTCATATTTTTCACATCTTTTGACGCTCTTCATATATTACACAACTTTGCAGTCTCTTCATGTTTTTCAACCCCGCTTCATGCTCCTCCTATTTTTCAGACCGTTTCATGTTCGTCATATTTTTGACACCTTTTGAAGCTCTTCATATATTTCACTCTTTTCAGGATCTTCATGTTTTTCAACACCGTTTCATGGTCCTCCTATTTTTCAGACCGTTTCATGCTCCTCATATTTTTGACACTTTTTAAAGCTCTTCATGTTTTTCACACCTTTTCAGGCTTTTCAAGTTTTTCAACACCGCTTTATGCGCCTCCTATTTTTCAAACCGTTTCAGGCTCCTAATATTGTTAACACCTTTTCAGGCTCTTCAAGTTTTTCAAGACCACATCATGCTCCACCTATTTTTCAAACCGTTTCATGCTCCTAATATTTTTAACACCTTTTCAGGCTCTTCATGTTTTTCAACACCGCTTCATGCTCCTCCTATCTTTCAGACCGTATCATGCTCCTCAAATTTTAACACCTTTTGAAGCTCTTCATATATTTCACACTTTTTCAGTCTCGTCATGTTTTTCAGCACCGCTTCATGCTCCACCTATTTTTCAGACCGTTTCATGCTCTTAATATTTTTAACACCTTTTCAGGCTCTTCAAGTTTTTCAACACCGCTTCATGACCCACCTATTTTTCAGATCGTTTCATGCTCCTCATATTTTTGACACCATTTGAAGCTCTTCATATATTTCACTCTTTTCAGGCTCTTCATATTTTTCACACCTTTTCAGGCTCTTCAAGTATTTCAACACCGCTTCATGTTCCCTCTATTTTTCATACCGTTTCATGCTCCTCATATTTTTGACAAATTTTGAAACTCTTCATATGTTTCACACCTTTTCAGGCTCTTCATGTTTTTGAACACCGCTTCATGCTCCTCCTATTTTTCAGACCGTTTCATGCTCATCATATTTTTGACACTTTTTGAAGCTCTTCATATTTTTCACACCTTTTCAGACTCTTCATGTTTTTCAACACCGCTTCATGCTCCTCCTATTTTTCAGACCGTATCATGCTCCTCAAATTTTAACACCTTTGAAGCTCTTCATGTATTTCACACTTTTTCAGGCTCTTCATGTTTTTCATCACCCTTCATGCTCCACCTATTTTTCAGACCGTTTCATGCTCCTCATATTTTTGACACCTTTTGAAGCTCTTCATTTATTTCACTCTTTTCAGGCTCTTCATGTTTTTCAACACCGTTTCATGCTCCTCATATTTTTGACACTTTTTTAAGCTCTTCATATTTTTCACACCTTTTCAGGCTCTTCATGTGAACACCGCTTCATGCTCCACCTATTTTTCAGACCGTATCATGCCCCTATATTTTTCCCACCTTTTCAGGCGCTTCATATTTCTGAACCCCTCTTCATACTCCTCCTATTTTTCTGGCCGTTCCATGCTCCTCATATTTTTGACACCTTTTGAAGCTCTTCATATTTTTCACCCCTTTTCAGGCTCTTCATGTTTTCAACACAACTTCATGCCCCTCCTATTTTTCAGACCGTTTCATGCTCATCTCATTTTTGACAGCTTTTGAAGCTCTTCATATTTTTCAAACCTTTTGAGGCTCTTCATATTTTTCACACCTTTTCAGGCTCTTCAGGTTTTTGAACACCGTTTCATGAAGCTCCTATTTTTCAGACCGTTTCATGCTTCTCATATTTTTGACACGTTTTGAAGCTCTTCATATTTTTCTCATCTTTTCAGGCTCTTCATGTTTTTCAACACCGCTTCATGATCCTCCAATTTTTCAGACCGTTTCATGCTCCTCATATTTGAGATATCTTTTGAAGCTTTTCATATTTTTCACAACTTTTAGGCTCTTCATGTTTTTCACACCATTTCAGGTTCTTCATGTTTTTGAACACAGCTTCAAGCTCTTCCTATTTTTCAGACCGTTTCATGCTCCTCATATATTTGACACCTTTTGAAGCTCTTCATATTTTTCACACCTTTTCTGGCTTGTCATGTTTGTGAACACCGTTTCATGCTGCTCATATTTTTCAGACCGTTTCATACTCCTCATAGTTTTGACACCTTTTGAAGCTCTTCATATTTTTCACACCTTTTCAGGCTCTTCATATTTTTCAACACCGCTTCATGCTCCTCCTATTTTTCAGACCGTTTCATGCTCCTCAAGTATTTCACACCTTCATATTTTTGACACCTTTTGAAGCTCTTCATATTTTCACAGCTTTTCAGGCTCTTCATGTTTTTGAACACCGTTTCATGCTCCTCATATTTTTCAGACTGTTTCATGCTCCTCATATTTTTGATACCTTTTGAATCTCTTCATATTTTTCACACCTTTTCAGGCTCTTGATGTTTTTCAACACCGCTTCATGATCCTCCTATTTTTCAGACCGTTTCATGCTCCTCATATTTTTGACACCTTTGAATGTCTTCATATTTTTGACACCTTTTGAAGCTCTTCATATTTTTCACACCTTTTCAGGCTCTTCATGTTTTTCTTCACCGCTTCATGCTCCTCCTATTTTTCAGACCATTTCATGCTCATCTCATTCTTGTCACTTTTTACAGCTCTTCATATTTTTCATACGTTTTCAGGCTCTTCATGTTTTTGAACACCGCTTCATGCTCTTTCTATTTTTCAGAACGTTTCATGCTCCTCATATTTTTCACACCTATTGAAGCTCTTCATATTTTTCACAACTTTTCAGGCTCTTCATGTTTTTGAACACCTCTTCATCCTTCTCCTATTTTTCAGACCGTTTCATGATCCTCATGAATTTCATGCCTTTGAAGCTCTTCATATTTTTCACACCTTTTCAGGCTCTTCATGTTTCTGATCACCGTTTCATGCTCCTCCTATTTTTCAGACCGTTTAATGCTCATCTCATTTTTGACACCTTTTGAAGCTCTTCATATATTTCACACCTTTTGAACCTCTTCATATTTTTCACACGTTTGCAGGCTCTTCATGTTTTTAACACAGCTTCATGCTCCTCCTATTTTTCAGAGAGTTTCATGCTCCTCATGTATTTCACACCTTTTGAAGCTCTTCATATTTTTCACACCTTTTCAGTCTCTTCATGTTTTTCCACACCACCCCATGCTCCTCCGTTTTTTCAGACCGTTTCATGCTCCTCATATTTTTCACAGCTTTTAAATCTCTTCATATTTTTCACACATTTTCAGGCTCTTCTTGTTTTTAACACAGCTTCATGCTCCTCCTATTTTTCAGAGAGTTTCATGCTCCTCATGTATTTCACACCTTTTGAAGCTCTTCATATTTTCACACCTTTTCAGTCTCTTCATGTTTTTCCACACCACTTCATGCTTCTCCTATTTTTCATCCCCTTTCATGCTCCTCATGTATTTCACACCTTTTGAAGCTATTCATATTTTTCACACGTTTTCAGGCTCTTCATGTTTTCCAACACCGCTTCATGCTCTTCCTATTTTTCAGACTGTTTCATGCTCATCTCATTTTTGACACCCTTTGAAGCTTTTCATATTTTTCAAAACATTACAGCTCTTCATGTTTTTGATCACTGTTTCATGATCCTCCTATTTTTCTGACGGTATCATGCTCCTCATATTTTTCACACCTTGTGAACCTCTTCATATAATTCACAACTTTTCAGGCTCTTCATGTTTTTGAACACCACTTCATGCCTCTCCTATATTTCAGACCGTTTCATGCTCCTCATATTTTTGACACCTTTTGAAGCTCTTCATATTTTTCACACCTTTTCAGTCTCTTCATGTTTTTGATCACTGTTCCATGCTCCTCCTTTTTTTCAGACCGTTTCATGCTCATCATATTTGACACCTTTTGAAGCTCTTCATATTTTTCATACCTTTTCATGCTCATCAGGTTTTTGAACACCATTACATGATCCTCCTATTTTGCAGACCGTTTCATACTCCTCATATTTTTGACACCTTTTGAAGCTCTTCATATTTTTCACACCTTTCCGGATCTTCATGTTTTTCAACACCACTTCATGCTCCTCCTATTTTTCAGACCGTTTCATGCTCTTAATATTTTTAACACCTTTTCAGGCTCTTCAAGTTTTTCAACACCGCTTCATGACCCACCTATTTTTCAGATCGTTTCATGCTCCTCATATTTTTGACACCATTTGAAGCTCTTCATATATTTCACTCTTTTCAGGCTCTTCATATTTTTCACACCTTTTCAGGCTCTTCAAGTATTTCAACACCGCTTCATGTTCCCTCTATTTTTCATACCGTTTCATGCTCCTCATATTTTTGACAAATTTTGAAACTCTTCATATGTTTCACACCTTTTCAGGCTCTTCATGTTTTTGAACACCGCTTCATGCTCCTCCTATTTTTCAGACCGTTTCATGCTCATCATATTTTTGACACTTTTTGAAGCTCTTCATATTTTTCACACCTTTTCAGACTCTTCATGTTTTTCAACACCGCTTCATGCTCCTCCTATTTTTCAGACCGTATCATGCTCCTCAAATTTTAACACCTTTGAAGCTCTTCATGTATTTCACACTTTTTCAGGCTCTTCATGTTTTTCATCACCCTTCATGCTCCACCTATTTTTCAGACCGTTTCATGCTCCTCATATTTTTGACACCTTTTGAAGCTCTTCATTTATTTCACTCTTTTCAGGCTCTTCATGTTTTTCAACACCGTTTCATGCTCCTCATATTTTTGACACTTTTTTAAGCTCTTCATATTTTTCACACCTTTTCAGGCTCTTCATGTGAACACCGCTTCATGCTCCACCTATTTTTCAGACCGTATCATGCCCCTATATTTTTCCCACCTTTTCAGGCGCTTCATATTTCTGAACCCCTCTTCATACTCCTCCTATTTTTCTGGCCGTTCCATGCTCCTCATATTTTTGACACCTTTTGAAGCTCTTCATATTTTTCACCCCTTTTCAGGCTCTTCATGTTTTCAACACAACTTCATGCCCCTCCTATTTTTCAGACCGTTTCATGCTCATCTCATTTTTGACAGCTTTTGAAGCTCTTCATATTTTTCAAACCTTTTGAGGCTCTTCATATTTTTCACACCTTTTCAGGCTCTTCAGGTTTTTGAACACCGTTTCATGAAGCTCCTATTTTTCAGACCGTTTCATGCTTCTCATATTTTTGACACGTTTTGAAGCTCTTCATATTTTTCTCATCTTTTCAGGCTCTTCATGTTTTTCAACACCGCTTCATGATCCTCCAATTTTTCAGACCGTTTCATGCTCCTCATATTTGAGATATCTTTTGAAGCTTTTCATATTTTTCACAACTTTTAGGCTCTTCATGTTTTTCACACCATTTCAGGTTCTTCATGTTTTTGAACACAGCTTCAAGCTCTTCCTATTTTTCAGACCGTTTCATGCTCCTCATATATTTGACACCTTTTGAAGCTCTTCATATTTTTCACACCTTTTCTGGCTTGTCATGTTTGTGAACACCGTTTCATGCTGCTCATATTTTTCAGACCGTTTCATACTCCTCATAGTTTTGACACCTTTTGAAGCTCTTCATATTTTTCACACCTTTTCAGGCTCTTCATATTTTTCAACACCGCTTCATGCTCCTCCTATTTTTCAGACCGTTTCATGCTCCTCAAGTATTTCACACCTTCATATTTTTGACACCTTTTGAAGCTCTTCATATTTTCACAGCTTTTCAGGCTCTTCATGTTTTTGAACACCGTTTCATGCTCCTCATATTTTTCAGACTGTTTCATGCTCCTCATATTTTTGATACCTTTTGAATCTCTTCATATTTTTCACACCTTTTCAGGCTCTTGATGTTTTTCAACACCGCTTCATGATCCTCCTATTTTTCAGACCGTTTCATGCTCCTCATATTTTTGACACCTTTGAATGTCTTCATATTTTTGACACCTTTTGAAGCTCTTCATATTTTTCACACCTTTTCAGGCTCTTCATGTTTTTCTTCACCGCTTCATGCTCCTCCTATTTTTCAGACCATTTCATGCTCATCTCATTCTTGTCACTTTTTACAGCTCTTCATATTTTTCATACGTTTTCAGGCTCTTCATGTTTTTGAACACCGCTTCATGCTCTTTCTATTTTTCAGAACGTTTCATGCTCCTCATATTTTTCACACCTATTGAAGCTCTTCATATTTTTCACAACTTTTCAGGCTCTTCATGTTTTTGAACACCTCTTCATCCTTCTCCTATTTTTCAGACCGTTTCATGATCCTCATGAATTTCATGCCTTTGAAGCTCTTCATATTTTTCACACCTTTTCAGGCTCTTCATGTTTCTGATCACCGTTTCATGCTCCTCCTATTTTTCAGACCGTTTAATGCTCATCTCATTTTTGACACCTTTTGAAGCTCTTCATATATTTCACACCTTTTGAACCTCTTCATATTTTTCACACGTTTGCAGGCTCTTCATGTTTTTAACACAGCTTCATGCTCCTCCTATTTTTCAGAGAGTTTCATGCTCCTCATGTATTTCACACCTTTTGAAGCTCTTCATATTTTTCACACCTTTTCAGTCTCTTCATGTTTTTCCACACCACCCCATGCTCCTCCGTTTTTTCAGACCGTTTCATGCTCCTCATATTTTTCACAGCTTTTAAATCTCTTCATATTTTTCACACATTTTCAGGCTCTTCTTGTTTTTAACACAGCTTCATGCTCCTCCTATTTTTCAGAGAGTTTCATGCTCCTCATGTATTTCACACCTTTTGAAGCTCTTCATATTTTCACACCTTTTCAGTCTCTTCATGTTTTTCCACACCACTTCATGCTTCTCCTATTTTTCATCCCCTTTCATGCTCCTCATGTATTTCACACCTTTTGAAGCTATTCATATTTTTCACACGTTTTCAGGCTCTTCATGTTTTCCAACACCGCTTCATGCTCTTCCTATTTTTCAGACTGTTTCATGCTCATCTCATTTTTGACACCCTTTGAAGCTTTTCATATTTTTCAAAACATTACAGCTCTTCATGTTTTTGATCACTGTTTCATGATCCTCCTATTTTTCTGACGGTATCATGCTCCTCATATTTTTCACACCTTGTGAACCTCTTCATATAATTCACAACTTTTCAGGCTCTTCATGTTTTTGAACACCACTTCATGCCTCTCCTATATTTCAGACCGTTTCATGCTCCTCATATTTTTGACACCTTTTGAAGCTCTTCATATTTTTCACACCTTTTCAGTCTCTTCATGTTTTTGATCACTGTTCCATGCTCCTCCTTTTTTTCAGACCGTTTCATGCTCATCATATTTGACACCTTTTGAAGCTCTTCATATTTTTCATACCTTTTCATGCTCATCAGGTTTTTGAACACCATTACATGATCCTCCTATTTTGCAGACCGTTTCATACTCCTCATATTTTTGACACCTTTTGAAGCTCTTCATATTTTTCACACCTTTCCGGATCTTCATGTTTTTCAACACCACTTCATGCTCCTCCTATTTTTCAGACCGGTTCATGCTCCTCATATTTTTGACACCTTTAGAAGCTCTTCATATTTTTCACACCTTCTCAGGAACTTCATGTTTTTCAACACCGCTTCATGCTCCTCCTATTTTTCAGACCGCTTCATTCTCCTCATATTTTGACACCATTTGAAGCTCTTCATATATTTCACACCTTTACAGGCTCTTCTTTTTTTTCAACACCACTTCATGCTCCTCCAATTTTTCAGACCGTTTCATGCTCATCTCATTTTTGACACCTTTTGAAGCTCTTCATATTTTTCACACGTTTTGAGGCTCTTCATGTTTTTCAACACCGCTTCATGCTGCTTCTATTTTTCAGACCGTTTCATGCTCCTCATATTTTTGACACGTTTTGAAGCTCTTAATATTTTTCACACGTTTTCAGCTCTTCATGTTTTTCAACACAGCTTCATGCCCCTCCTATTTTTCAGACCGTTTCATGCTCCTCATGTATTTCACACCTTTTGAAGCTCTTCATATTTTTCACATCTTTTGAAGCTCTTCATATTTTTCACACGTTTTCAGGCTCTTCATGTTTTTCAACACCACTTCATGCTCCTCCTATTTTTGAAACCGTTTCATGCTCATCTCATTTTTGACACCTTTTGAAGCTCTTCATATTTTTCACACGTTTTGAGGCTCTTCATGTTTTTCAACACCGCTTCATGCTGCTTCTATTTTTCAGACCGTTTCATGCTCCTCATATTTTTGACACGTTTTGAAGCTCTTCATATTTTTCACACCTTTTCAGGCTTTTCATGTATTTGAACACGCTTCATGCTTCTGCTTGTTTTCATTCCGTTTTTTGCTCCTCATATTTTTGACACCTTTTGAAGCTCTTAATATTTTTCACACGTTTTCAGCTCTTCATGTTTTTCAACACAGCTTCATGCCCCTCCTATTTTTCAGACCGTTTCATGCTCCTCATGTATTTCACACCTTTTGAAGCTCTTCATATTTTTCACATCTTTTGAAGCTCTTCATATTTTTCACACCTTTTCAGTCTCTTCTTTTTTTTCAACACCACTTCATGCTCCTCCTATTTTTGAAACCGTTTCATGCTCATCTCATTTTTGACACCTTTTGAAGTTTTTCATATTTTTCATAACTTTTCAGGCTCTTAATGTTTTTGAACACCGTTTCATGCTCCTCCTTTTTTTGAGACCGTTTCATTCTCCTCATATTTTTGACACCTTTTGATGCTCTTCATATTTTTCACACCTTTTGAAGCTCTTCATATTTTTCATACGTTTTCAGGCTCTTCATATTTTTCAACACCGCTTCATGCTCCTCCTATTATTCAGAACGTTTCATTCTCCTCATATTTTTGACACCTTTTGAAGGTCTTCATATATTTTACACCTTTTCAGCCTCTTCTCTTTTTTTCAATACCACTTCATGCTCCTCTCATTTTTCAGACCGTTTCATGCTCATCTCATTTTTGACACATTTGAAGCTCTTCATATTTTTCACACCTTTTGAAGCTCTTCATATTTTTCACAACTTTTCAGTCTCTTCATGTTTTTCAACAACGCTTCATGCTCCTCCTATTTTTCAGACCGTTTCATGCTCCTCATATTTTGACCTATATTTAAGCTCTTCATATTTTTCACACCTTTTCAGGCTCTTCATGTTTTTGAACACCGCTTCATGCTGCTCCTATTTTTAAGACCGTTTCATGCTCCGCATATTTTTACCACCATTTGAAGCTTTTCATATTTTTCACACATTTTCTGGCTGTTCAAGTTTTTCAACACCACTTCATGCTCCTCCTTTTTTGCAGACCGTTTCATGCTCCCCATATTTTTTACACCTTTTGAAGCTCTTCATATTTTTCACACGTTTTCAGACTCTTCATGTTTTTGAACATCACTACATGCTCCTCCTACTTGTCAGAGAGTTTCATGCTCTTCATGTATTTCACACCTTTTGAAGCTCTTCATATTTTTCACACCTTTTCAGGCTCTTCATGTTTTCCACACCACTGCATGCTTCTCCTATTTTTCAGACCTTTTCATGATCCTCATGAATTTCATGCCTTTGAAGCTCTTAATATTTTTCACACCTTTTCAGGCTCTTCATGTTTCTGATCACCGTTTCATACTCCTCCTATTTTTCAGACCATTTCATGCTCATCTCATTTTTGACACCTTTTGAAGCTCTTCATATATTTCACACCTTTTGAAGCTCTTCATATTTTTCACACGTTTGCAGGCTCTTCATGTTTTTCAACACCGTTTCATGCTGCTTCTGTTTTTCAGACGGTTTCATGCTCCTCATATTTTTCACAGCTTTTAAAGCTCTTCATATTTTTCACACCTTGTCAGGCTCTTCATGTTTTTAACACAGCTTCATGCTCCTCCTATTTTTCAGAGAGTTTCATGATCCTCATGTATTTCACACCTTTTGAAGCTCTTCATATTTTTCACACCTTTTCAGTCTCTTCATGTTTTTCCACACCACTTCATGCTCCTCCTATTTTTCAGACCGTTTCATGCTCCTCATATTTTTGACACCTTTAGAAGCTCTTCTTATTTTTCACACCTTTTCAGGCTCTTCATGATTTTCACCACCACTTCATGCTCCTCTTATTTTTCACACCGTTTCATGCTCTTCTCATTTTTGAAACCTTTAGAATCTCTCCATATTTTTCACACCTTTTCAGGCTCTTCATGTTTTTCAACACCGCTTCCTGCTCCTCTTATTATTCAGACCGTTTCATTCTCCTCATGTTTTTGACACCTTTTGAAGGTCTTCATATATTCACATCTTTTCAGGCTCTTCTTTTTTTTCAACTCCACTTCATGCTCCTCTTATTTTTCAGACCGTTTCATGCTCATCTCATTTTTGACACATTTGAAGCTCTACATATTTTTCACACCTTTTGAAGCTCTTCATATTTTTCACACGTTTTCAGGCTCTTCATGTTTTTCAACACCGCTTCATGCTCCTCCTATTATTCAGAACGTTTCATTCTCCTCCTATTTTTGACACCTTTTGAAGGTCTTCATATACTTCACACCTTTTCAGCCTCTTCTTTTTTTTCAACACCACTTCATGCTCCTCTTATTTTTCAGACCTTTTCATGCTCATCTCATTTTTGACACATTTGAAGCTCTTCATATTTTTCACACCTTTTGAAGCTCTTCATATATTTCACAACTTTTCAGGCTCTTCATGTTTTTCAACAACGCTTCATGCTCCTCCTATTTTTCAGACCGTTTCATGCTCCTCATATTTTTGACACTTTGTGAAGCTCTTCATATTTTTCACAACTTTTTAGGCTCTTCATGTTTTTCAACACCGATTCATCCTCCTCCTCTTTTTCAGACCGTTTCATGCTCCTCATATTTTGACACATTTTGAAGCTCTTCATATTTCTCACACCTTTTCTGCCTCTTCATGTTTTTGAACACCGGTTCATGTTCCTCCGATTTTTCAGACCGTTTCATGCTCCGCATATTTTTACCACCTTTTGAAGCTTTTCATATTTTTCACACATTTTCTGGCTGTTCAAGTTTTTCAACACCACTTCATGCTCCTCCTTTTTTGCAGACCGTTTCATGCTCCCCATATTTTTTACACCTTTTGAAGCTCTTCATATTTTTCACACGTTTTCAGGCTCTTCATGTTTTTCAAGACCGCTTCATGCTCCTCCTATTTTTCAGACCGTTTCATGCTCCTCATATTTTTGACACTTTTTGAAGCTCTTCATATTTTTCACACCTTTTCAAACTCTTCATTTTTTTGAACACCACTACATGCTCCTCCTATTTGTCAGAGAGTTTCATGCTCTTCACGTATTTCACACCTTTTGAAGCTCTTCATATTTTTCACACCTTTACAGGCTATTCATGTTTTCCACACCACTTCATGCTTCTCCTATTTTTCAGACCGTTTCATGATCCTCATGAATTTCATGCCTTTGAAGCTCGTCATATTTTTCACACCTTTTCAGGCTCTTCATGTTTCTGATCACCGTTTCATGCTCCTCCTATTTTTCAGACCGTTTCATGCTCATCTCATTTTTGACACCTTTTGAAGCTCTTCATATATTTCACACCTTTTGAAGCTCTTCATATTTTTCACACGTTTGCAGGCTCTTCATGTTTTTCAACACCGTTTCATGCTGCTTCTGTTTATCAAACGGTTTCATGCTCCTCATATTTTTCACAGCTTTTAAAGCTCTTCATATTTTTCACACCTTTTCAGGCTCTTCATGTTTTTAACACAGCTTCATGCTCCTCCTATTTTTCAGAGAGTTTCATGCTCCTCATGTATTTCACACCTTTTGAAGCTCTTCATATTTTTCACACCTTTTCAGTCTCTTCATGTTTTTCCACACCACTTCATGCTCCTCCTTTTTTTCAGACCGTTTCATGCTCCTCATATTTTTGACACTTTTTGAAGCTCTTCATATTTTCACACCTTTTCAGGCTTTTCATGTTTTTGAACACCGCTTCATGATCCTCCTGTTTTTCAGACCGTTTCATGCTCCTCATATTTTTGACACTTTTTGAAGCTGTTCATATTTTTCACACCTTTTCAGGCTCTTCATGTTTTTCAACACCGTGTCCTGCTCTTCCTATTTTTCAGACCCTTTCATGCTCCTCATATTTTTGACACCTTTTGTTTTTTTTTTTCTTTTTTATAACAACTTTATTGACATAATTCACATACAATTCCTCCATTAAAGTATATCATTGAATGTGTTTTAGTATATTCATAGAGGTGGGCAACCATCACCTTGACCAATTTTATTTTATTTTTTTTTTAATTTTTTTTTATTATTATTATTATTTTTTTCCAGTGGGTTTTGTCATACTTTGATATGAATCAGCCATGGATTTACATGTATTCCCAATCCCAATCCCCCCTCCCACCTCCCTCTCCACCCGATTCCTCCGGGTCTTCCCAGTGCACCAGGCCGGAGCACTTGTCTCGTGCATCCCTCCTGGGCTGGTGATCTGTTTCACCATAGATAGTATACATGCTGTTCTTTTGAAATATCCCACCCTCACATTCTCCCACAAAGTTCAAAAGTCTGTTCTGTATTTCTGTGTCTCTTTTTCTGTTCTGCATATAGGGTTATCGTTATCACCTTTCTAAATTCCATATACATGTGTCAGTATGCTGTAATGTTCTTTATCTTTCTGGCTTACTTCACTCTGTATAATGGGCTCCAGCTTCATCCATCTCATTAGGACTGGTTCAAATGAATTCTTTTTAATGGCTGAGTAATAGTCCATGGTGTATGTGTACCACAGCTTCCTTATCCATTCATCTGCTGATGGGCATCTAGGTTGCTTCCATGTCCTGGCTATTATAAACAGTGCTGCGATGAACATTGGGGTGCACGTGTCTCTTTCAGATCTGGTTTCCTCAGTGTGTATGCCCAGAAGTGGGATTGCTGGGTCATATGGCAGTTCTATGTCCAGTTTTTTAAGGAATCTCCACACTGTTTTCCATAGCGGCTGTACTAGTTTGCATTCCCACCAACAGTGTAAGAGGGTTCCCTTTTCTCCACACCCTCTCCAGCATTAATTGCTTGTAGACTTTTGGATAGCAGCCATCCTGGCTGGCGTGTAATGGTACCTCATTGTGGTTTTGATTTGCATTTCTCTAATAATGAGTGATGTTGAGCATCTTTTCATGTGTTTGTTAGCCATCTGTATGTCTTCTTTGGAGAAGTGTCTGTTTAGTTCTTTGGCCCATTTTTTTATTGGGTCATTTATTTTTCTGGAATTGAGCTGCAGGAGTTGCTTGTATATTTTTGAGATTAATCCTTTGTCTGTTTCTTCATTTGCTATTATTTTCTCCCAATCTGAGGGCTGTCTTTTCACCTTACTTATAGTTTCCTTTGTAGTGCAAAAGCTTTTAAGTTTCATTAGGTCCCATTTGTTTAGTTTTGCTTTTATTTCCAATATTCTGGGAGGTGGGTCATAGAGGATCTTGCTTTGATTTATGTCGGAGAGTGTTTTGCCTATCTTCTCCTCTAGGAGTTTTATAGTTTCTGGTCTTACATTTAGATCTTTAATCCATTTTGAGTTTATTTTTGTGTATGGTGTTAGAAAGTGTTCTAGTTTCATTCTTTTACAAGTGGTTGACCAGTTTTCCCAGCACCACTTGTTAAAGAGGTTGTCTTTTTTCCATTGTATATCCTTGCCTCCTTTGTCAAAGATAAGGTGTCCATAGGTTCGTGGATTTATCTCTGGGCTTTCTATTCTGTTCCATTGATCTATATTTCTGTCTTTGGCCACAGCAATCAGAGCAGAAAAAGAAGTAAAAGGAATCCAGATAGGAAAAGAAGAAGTAAAACTCTCACTGTTTGCAGATGACATGATCCTCTACATAGAAAACCCTAAAGATTCTACCAGAAAATTACTAGAGCTAATCAATGAATATAGTAAAGTTGCAGGATATAAAATTAACACACAGAAATCCCTTGCATTCCTATATACTAACAATGAAAAAACAGACAGAGAAATTAAGGAAACAATACCATTCACCATTGCAACAAAAAGAATAAAATACTTAGGAGTATATCTACCTAAAGAAACAAAGGACCTATACATAGAAAACTATAAAACACTGATGAAAGAAATCAAAGAGGACACAAACGGATGGAGAAACATACCGTGTTCATGGATTGGAAGAATTAATATTGTCAAAATGGCTATTCTACCCAAAGCATTCTATAGATTCAATGCAAACCCTATCAAGCTACCAACGGTATTTTTCACAGAACTAGACCAAAGAATTTCACAATTTGTATGGAAATACAAAAAACCTCGAATAGCCAAAGTAATCTTGAGAAAGAAGAATGGAACTGGAGGAATCAACCTGCCTGACTTCAGACTCTACTACAAAGCCAGAGTCATCAAGACAGTATGGTCCTCCTATTTTTCAGACCGTTTCATGCTCCTCATATTTTTCACACCTTTTCAGGCTCCTCATGTTTTTGAACACCGCTTCCTGATCCTCCTATATTTCAGACCGTTTCATGCTCCTCATATTTTTGACACGTTTTGAAGCTCTTCGTATTTTTCACACCTTTTCAGAATCTTCATGTTTTTCAACACCGCTTCATGCTCTTCCTATTTTTCAGACCGTTTGATGCTCATATCATTTTTGACACCTTGTCAAGCTCTTCATATTTTTCACACCTTTTGAAGCTCTTCACATTTTTCACAAGTTTTCAGGCTCTTCATGTTTTTCAACACCGCTTCATGCTCCTCCTATTTTTCAGACCGTTTCATGCTCCTCATATTTTTGACACCTTTTGAAGCTCTTCATATTTTTCACACCTTTCAGGCTCTTCATATTTTTCAAACCTTTTGAAGCTCTTCATATTTTTCACACTTATTCAGGCTCTTCATGTTTTGAACACCGCTTCATGCTCCTCCTATTTTTCAGACCGTTTCATGTTCCTCATATTTTTGAAACCTTTTGAAGCTCTTCAGATTTTTCACACCTTTTCAGGCTCTTCATGTTTTTCAGCACTACTTCATGCTCCTCCTATATTTCAGACCGTATCATGCTCCTCATATTTTTCACACCTTTTGAAGCTCTTCATATTTTACACACCTTTTCAGGCTCTTCATGTTTTTGAACACTGCTTCATGATCCTCCTATTTTTCAGAACATTTCATGCTCTTCATATTTTTGACACCTTTTGAAGCTCTTCATATTTTTCACATCTTTTCAGGCTCTTCATGTTTTTGAACACCGTTTCATGCTGCTCCTATTTTTCAGACTGTTTCATGCTCCTCATATTTTTGGCAACTTTTGAAGCTCTTCTTATTTTTTCAAACCTTTTCAGGCTCTTCATGTTTTTGAAAACCGCCTCATCCTCCTCCTATTTTTCACACCTTTTGAAGCTCTTCATATTTTTCAAACCTTTTCAGGCTCTTCAAGTTTTTCAACACCACTTCCTGCTCCTCCTATTTTTCAGACCGTTTCATGCTCCTCATATTTTTGACACCTTTTCAAGCTCTTCACATTTTTCACACATTTTCAGGCTCTTCATTTTTTTCAACACCGATTCATGATCCTCCTATTTTTCAGACCGTTTCATTCTCCTCATATTTTTGGCAACTTTTGAAGCTCTTCATATTTTTCACACCTTTTCAGGCTCTTCATGTTTTTCAGCACTACTTCATGCTCCTCCTATATTTCAGACCGTATCATGCTCCTCATATTTTTGACACCTTTCGAAGCTCTTCATATTTTTCACACCTTTTCAGGCTCTTCATGTTTTTCAACACCGCTTCATGCTCCTCCTATTTTTCATACCGTTTCGTGCTCCTCATATTTTTGACACCTTTTGAAGCTCTTCATATTTTTCACACGTTTTCAGGCTCTTCATATTTTTCAACACCGCTTCATGCTTCTCCTCGTTTTCAGACTGTTTCATGCTCCTCATATTTTTGACACCTTTTGAAGCTCTTCATATTTTTCACACCTTTTCAGGCTCTTCATGTTTTTGAACACTTCTTCATACTCCTCCTATTTTTCAGACCGTTTCATGCTCCTCATATTTTTGACACCTTTTGAAGCTATTCATATTTTTCACACCTTTTCAGGCTCTTCATGTTTTTCCACACCGCTTCATGCTGCTCCTATTTTTCAGATCGTTTCATGCTCCTCATATTTTTGACACATTTTGAAGCTCTTCATATTTTTCACATCTTTTAATGCTCTTCATGATTTTGAACACCGCTTGATGCTCCTCCTATTATTCAGACCGTTCCATACTCTTCATATTTTTGACACCTTTTAAAGCTCTTCATATTTTTGACACCTTTTGAAGCTCTTCATATTTTTCACACCTTTTCAGGCTCTTCATGTTTTTCAACATCACTTCATGCTCCTCCTATTTTTCAGACCGTTTCATGCTCCTTTCATTTCTGACACCTTTTGAAGCTCTTCATATATTTCACACATTTTCAGGCTCTTCATGTTTTTCAACACCACTTCATGCTCCTCCTATTTTTCAGACCGTTTCATGCTCCTCATGTATTTCACAACTTTTGAAGCCCTTTATATTTTTCACACCTTTTTAGGCTCTTCATATCCTTGAACATGGTTTCATGCTCCTCCTGTTTTTCAAAATGTTTCATGCTCATCTCATTTTTGACACCTTTTGAAGCTCTTCATATATTTCACACCTTTTGAAGCTCTTCATATTTCTCAAACGTTTTCAGGCTCTTCATGTTTTTCAACACCCCTTCTTGCTCAGCCTATTTTTCAGATCGTTTCATGCTTCTCTCATTTCTGACACCTTTTGAAGCTCTTCATATATTTCACACCTTTTGAAGCTCTTCATATTTCTCAAACGTTTTCAGGCTCTTCATGTTTTTCAACACCCCTTCTTGCTCATCCTATTTTTCAGACCGTTTCATGCTCCTCATATTTTTGACACCTTTTGAAGCTCTTCATATACTTCACACCTTTTCAGGTTCTTCATGTTTTTGAACAACTTTTCATGCTCCTCCTATTTTTCAGACTGTTTCATGCTTCTCATATTTTTGACACCTTTTGAATCTCTTCATATTTTTCACATCTTTTCAGATTCTTCATGTTTTTCAACTTCGCTTCATGCTCCTCGTATTTTTCAGACCGTTTCATCCTCCTCATCTTCTTGACACCTTTTGAAGCTCCTCATATTTTTCACACCTTTTCAGGCTTTTCACGTTTTTCAACACCGCTTCATGCTCCTCCTATTTTTCAGTCCAGTTCATGCTCCTCATATTGTTGACACCTTTTGAAGCTCTTCATATTTTTCACACCTTTTCAGGCTCTTCATGTTTTTCAACACCGTTTCATGCTCCTCGTATTTTTCAGCCCGTTTCATGCTCCTCATATTTTTGACACCTTTTGAAGCTCTTCATATTTTTCACACCTTTTCAGGCTCTCCATGTTTCTCAACACCGCTTCATGCTCCTCCAATTTTTCAGACCGTTTCATGCTCCTCATATTTTTGACAACTTTTGAAGCTCTTCATATTTTTCACACATTTTCAGCCTCTCCATGTTTCTCAACACCGCTTCATGCTCCTCCTATTTTTCAGACCGTTTCATGCTCCTCATGTATTTCACACCTTTTGAAGCTCTTCATATTTTTCACACCTTTTCAGGGTCTCCATGTTTCTCAACAGCGCTTCATGCTCCTCCTATTTTTCAGACCGCTTGATGCTCGTCATATTTTTCACACCTTTTGAAGCTCTTCATATTTTTCACACCTTTTCAGGCTCTTCATGTTTTTCAACACCACTTCATGCTCCTCTTATTTTTCAGACCATTTCATGCTCCTCATGTGTTTCACACCTTTTGAAGCTCTTCATATTTTTCACAGCTTTTCAAGCTCTTCATGTTTTTGAACACGGTTTCATGCTCTTCCTGTTTTTCAGACAGTTTCATGCTCCTCATATTTTTGACACCTATGAAACTCTTCATATTTTTCACACCTTTTCAGGCTTTTCATGTTTTTCAACACCGTTTCATGATCCTCCTATTTTTCAGAGCGTTTCATGCTCCTCATATTTTTGACACCTTTTGAATCTCTTCATATATTTCACACCTTTTCAGGCTCTTCATGTTTTTGAACACCGCTTCATGCTCCTCCTATTTTTCAGACCGTTTCATGCTCCTCATCTGTTTCACAACTTTTGAAGCTCTTCATATTTTTTAAACGTTTTGAAGCTCTTCATATTTTTCACAGCTTTTCAGGCACTTCATGTTTTTGAACATCACTTCATGCTCCTCCTATTTTTCAGAACGTTTCATGCTCCTCATATTTTTGACACCTTTTGAAGCTCTTCATATATTTCACACCTTTTCTGGCTCTTCATGTTTTTCAACACCACTTCATGCTCCTCCTATTTTTCAGACCGTTTCATGCTCCTCATATTTTTGACACCTTTTGAAGCTCTTCATATATTTCCTACATTTTCAGGCTCTTCATGTTTTTCAACAAAGCTTCATGCTCCTCCTATGTTTCAGACCGTTTCATGCACCTCATATTTTTCACACCTTTTGAAGCTCTTCATATTTTTCACACCTTTTAAGGCTCTTCATGTTTTTCAACACCGCTGCATGCTCCTCCTATTTTTCAGATCTTAACATGCTCCTCATATATTTGACACGTTTTTAAGCTCTTCATATTTTTCACACCTTTTCAGGCTTTTCATGTTTTTCAACACCGCTTCATGCTCCTCCTATTTTTCAGACCTTTTCATACTCCTCATATTTTTGACACCTTTTGAAGCTCTTCATATTTTTCACACGTTTTCAGGCTGTTCATGTTTTTCAACACCGCTTCATGCGTCTCCTATATTTCAGACCGTTTCATGCTCCTCATATTTTTGACACCTTTTGAAGCTCTTCATATTTTTCACACCTTTTCATGCTCTTCATGTTTTTCAACAGCGTTTCAGGCTCCTCCTATTTTTGACATCTTGTGAATCTCTTCGTATTTTTCACACCTTTTAAGGCTCTTCATGTTTTTGAACACTGTTTCATGCTCCTCCTATTTTTCAGTCCGTTTCATGCTCCGCCTATTTTTCAGACCGTTTCAACTCATCTCATTTTTGACAGCTTTTGAAATTTTTCATATTTTTCACAACTTTTGAAGCTCTTCATGTTTTTCAACACCGCTTCTTGCTCATCCTATTTTTCAGACCGTTTCATGCCTCTATCATTTCTGACACCTTTTGAAGCTCTTCATATATTTCACACATTTTGAATCTCTTCATATTTCTCAAACGTTTTCAGGCTCTTCATGTTTTTCAACACCACTTCATGCTCCTCCGATTTTTCAGACCGTTTCATGCTCATTTCACTTTTGACACATTTTGAAGCTCTTCATATTTTCCACACCTTTTGAAGCTCTTCATATTTTTCAAACGTTTTCAGGCTCTTCATTTTTTTCAACACCGCTTCTTGCTCCTCCTATTTTTCAGATCGTTTCATGCTCCTCATATTTTTGACACGTTTTGAAGCTCTTCATATTTTTCACACATTTTCAGGCTCTTCATGTCTTTGAACACCGTTTCATGGTGCTCCTATTTTTCAAATAGTTTCATGCTCCTCATATTTTTGTCAGATTTTGAAGCCCTTCATATTTTCACACCTTTTGAAGCTCTTCATATTTTTCACACCTTTTCAGGCTCTTCATGTCTTTGAACACCGTTTCATGCTGCTCCAATTTTTCAGATCGTTTCATGCTCCTCATATTTTTGACAGATTTTCAAGCTCTTCCTGTTTTTTCACACCTTTTGAAGCTCTTCATATTTTTCACACCTTTTAAGGTTCTTCATGATTTTGAACACCACTTTATGCTCCTCCTATTATTCAGACCGTTTCATTCTCCTCATTATTTTTGACACCTTTTGAAGCTCTTCATATTTTTGAACACCTTTTGAAGCTCTTCATATTTTTCACACTTTTTCAGGCTCTTCATGTTTTTCCACACCGCTTCATGCTCCTCCTATTTTTCAGACAGTTTCATGTGCCTCCTCTTTTTGACACCTTTTGAAGGTCTTCATATTTTTCACACCTTTTCAGGCTCTTCATGTTTCTCAACACCGTTTCATGCTCCTCCTATGTTAAAGATAGTTACATGCTCCTCATATATTTGAAAACTTTTGAAGCTATTCATATTTTTCACACCTTTTCAGCCTCTTCATGTTTCTCAACCCCACTTCATGCTCCTCCTGTTTTTCACACCGTTTCATGATCCTCATATTTTTGACACCTTTAGAAGCTCTTCATATTTTTCACACCTTTTCAGTCTCTGCATGTTTTTCTACACCACTTCATGCTCCTCCTATTTTTCAGACCGTTTCATGATACTCATATTGTTGACACCTTTAGAAGCTCTTCATATTTTTCACACCTTTTCAGTCTCTGCATGTTTTTCTACACCACTTCATGCTCCTCCTATTTTTCAGACCGTTTCATGCTCCTCCTATTTTTGACACCTTTTGAAGCTCTTCATATATTTCACACTTTTTCTGGCTCTTCATGTTTTTCAACACCGCTTCGTGCTCCTCATATTTTTCAGACCCTTTCATGCTACTCATATTTTTGACACCTTTTGAAGCTATTCATATTTTTCACACCTTTTCAGGCTCTTCATGTTTTTCCACACTGCTTTATGCTGCTCCTATTTTTCAGATCTTTTCATGCTCCTCATATTTTTGACACATTTTGAAGCTCTTCATATTTTTCACACCTTTTCATGTTCTTCATGTTTTTCAACACCGCTTCATGCTCCTCCTATTTTTCAGACTGGTTCATGCTCCTCATATTTTTGACACCTTTTGAAGCTCTTCATATTTTTCACACCTTTTCATGTTCTTCATGTTTTTCAACACCGCTTCATGCTTCTCCTATTTTTCAGACCGTTTCATGCTCCTCATATTTTTGACACCTTTTGAGGCTCTTCATATTTTTCACACATTTTCAGGCTCTTCATGTTTTTCAACACCGATTCATGCTCCTCATATATTTGACACCTTCTGAATCTCTTCATATATTTCACACATTTTCAGGTTCTTCATGTTTTTCAACACCACTTCATGCTCCTCCTGTTTTTCAGACCGTTTCATGCTCCTCATATTTTTGACACCTTTTGAAGCTCTTCATATTTTTCAAATGTTTTCAGGCTCTTAATCTTTTTCAACACCGCTTCTTGCTCCTCCTATTTTTCAGACCGTTTCATGCTCCTCATATTTTTGACACCTTTTGAAGCTCTTCATATTTTTCAAATGTTTTCAGGCTCTTAATCTTTTTCAACACCGCTTCTTGCTCCTCCTATTTTTCAGACCGTTTCATGCTCCTCATATTTTTGACACCTTTTGAACCTCTTCATAATTTTCACATCTTTTCAGGCTCTTCATGTTTTTCAAAGCCACTTCATGCTTCTCCTATTTTTCATACCGTTTCATGCTCCTCTCATTTCTGACACCTTTTGAAGTTCTTCATATATTTCACACATTTTCAGGCTCTTCATGTTTTTCAACAGCACTTCATGCTCCTCCTATTTTTCTGATCATTTCATGCTCCTCATGTATTTCACACCGTTTGAAGCTCTTTATATTTTTCACACCTTTTTAGGCTCGTCATGTTTTTGAACACGATTTCAGGCTCCTCCTATTTTTCGCACTGTTTCATGCTCATCTCATTTTTGACACCTTTTGAAGCTCTTCATATTTTTCACACCTTTTGAATCTCTTCATGTTTCTCAAACGTTTTCAGGCTCTTCATGTTTTTCAACACCCCTTCTTGCTCATCCTATTTTTCAGATCGTTTCATGCTCCTCATATTTTTGACACGTTTTGAAGCTCTTCATATTTTTCACGCCTTTTCAGGCTCTTCATGTCTTTGAGCACCGTTTCATGGTGCTCCTATTTTTCAAATAGTTTCATGCTCCTCATATTTTTGTCAGATTTTGAAGCCCTTCATATTTTCACACCTTTTGAAGCTCTTCATATTTTTCACACCTTTTCAGGCTCTTCATGTCTTTGAACACCGTTTCATGCTGCTCCTATTTTTCAGATCGTTTCATGCTCCTCATATTTTTGACAGATTTTCAAGTTCTTCCTGTTTTTTCACACCTTTTGAAGCTCTTCATATTTTTCACACCTTTTAAGGTTCTTCATGATTTTGAACACCACTTTATGCTCCTCCTATTATTCAGACCGTTTCATTCTCCTCATTATTTTTGACACCTTTTGAAGCTCTTCATATTTTTGAACACCTTTTGAAGCTCTTCATATTTTTCACACTTTTTCAGGCTCTTCATGTTTTTCCACACCGCTTCATGCTCCTCCTATTTTTCAGACAGTTTCATGTGCCTCCTCTTTTTGACACCTTTTGAAGGTCTTCATATTTTTCACACCTTTTCTGGCTCTTCATGTTTTTCAGCACCACTTCATGCTCCTCCTATTTTTCAGACCGTTTCATGCTCCTCATATTTTTGACACCTTTTGAAGCTCTTCATATATTTCCTACATTTTCAGGCTCTTCATGTTTTTCAACAAAGCTTCATGCTCCTCCTATGTTTCAGACCGTTTCATGCACCTCATATTTTTCACACCTTTTGAAGCTCTTCATATTTTTCACACCTTTTAAGGCTCTTCATGTTTTTCAACAGCGCTGCATGCTCCTCCTATTTTTCAGATCTTAACATGCTCCTCATATATTTGACACGTTTTTAAGCTCTTCATATTTTTCACACCTTTTCAGGCTTTTCATGTTTTTCAACACCGCTTCATGCTCCTCCTATTTTTCAGACAGTTTCATGTGCCTCCTCTTTTTGACACCTTTTGAAGGTCTTCATATTTTTCACACCTTTTCAGGCTCTTCATGTTTCTCAACACCGTTTCATGCTCCTCCTATGTTAAAGATAGTTACATGCTCCTCATATATTTGAAAACTTTTGAAGCTATTCATATTTTTCACACCTTTTCAGCCTCTTCATGTTTCTCAAACCCACTTCATGCTCCTCCTGTTTTTCACACCGTTTCATGATCCTCATATTTTTGACACCTTTAGAAGCTCTTCCTATTTTTCACACCTTTTCAGTCTCTGCATGTTTTTCTACACCACTTCATGCTCCTCCTATTTTTCAGACCGTTTCATGATACTCATATTTTTGACACCTTTAGAAGCTCTTCATATTTTTCACACCTTTTCAGTCTCTGCATGTTTTTCTACACCACTTCATGCTCCTCCTATTTTTCAGACCGTTTCATGCTCCTCCTATTTTTGACACCTTTTGAAGCTCTTCATATATTTCACACTTTTTCTGGCTCTTCATGTTTTTCAACACCGCTTCGTGCTCCTCATATTTTTCAGACCCTTTCATGCTACTCATATTTTTGACACCTTTTGAAGCTATTCATATTTTTCACACCTTTTCAGGCTCTTCATGTTTTTCCACACTGCTTTATGCTGCTCCTATTTTTCAGATCTTTTCATGCTCCTCATATTTTTGACACATTTTGAAGCTCTTCATATTTTTCACACCTTTTCATGTTCTTCATGTTTTTCAACACCGCTTCATGCTCCTCCTATTTTTCAGACCGGTTCATGCTCCTCATATTTTTGACACCTTTTGAAGCTCTTCATATTTTTCACACCTTTTCATGTTCTTCATGTTTTTCAACACCGCTTCATGCTTCTCCTATTTTTCAGACCGTTTCATGCTCCTCATATTTTTGACACCTTTTGAGGCTCTTCATATTTTTCACACATTTTCAGGCTCTTCATGTTTTTCAACACCGATTCATGCTCCTCATATATTTGACACCTTCTGAATCTCTTCATATATTTCACACATTTTCAGGTTCTTCATGTTTTTCAACACCACTTCATGCTCCTCCTGTTTTTCAGACCGTTTCATGCTCCTCATATTTTTGACACCTTTTGAAGCTCTTCATATTTTTCAAATGTTTTCAGGCTCTTAATCTTTTTCAACACCGCTTCTTGCTCCTCCTATTTTTCAGACCGTTTCATGCTCCTCATATTTTTGACACCTTTTGAAGCTCTTCATATTTTTCAAATGTTTTCAGGCTCTTAATCTTTTTCAACACCGCTTCTTGCTCCTCCTATTTTTCAGACCGTTTCATGCTCCTCATATTTTTGACACCTTTTGAACCTCTTCATAATTTTCACATCTTTTCAGGCTCTTCATGTTTTTCAAAGCCACTTCATGCTTCTCCTATTTTTCATACCGTTTCATGCTCCTCTCATTTCTGACACCTTTTGAAGTTCTTCATATATTTCACACATTTTCAGGCTCTTCATGTTTTTCAACAGCACTTCATGCTCCTCCTATTTTTCTGATCATTTCATGCTCCTCATGTATTTCACACCGTTTGAAGCTCTTTATATTTTTCACACCTTTTTAGGCTCTTCATGTTTTTGAACACGATTTCAGGCTCCTCCTATTTTTCGCACTGTTTCATGCTCATCTCATTTTTGACACCTTTTGAAGCTCTTCATATTTTTCACACCTTTTGAATCTCTTCATGTTTCTCAAACGTTTTCAGGCTCTTCATGTTTTTCAACACCCCTTCTTGCTCATCCTATTTTTCAGATCGTTTCATGCTCCTCATATTTTTGACACGTTTTGAAGCTCTTCATATTTTTCACACCTTTTCAGGCTCTTCATGTCTTTGAGCACCGTTTCATGGTGCTCCTATTTTTCAAATAGTTTCATGCTCCTCATATTTTTGTCAGATTTTGAAGCCCTTCATATTTTCACACCTTTTGAAGCTCTTCATATTTTTCACACCTTTTCAGGCTCTTCATGTCTTTGAACACCGTTTCATGCTGCTCCTATTTTTCAGATCGTTTCATGCTCCTCATATTTTTGACAGATTTTCAAGTTCTTCCTGTTTTTTCACACCTTTTGAAGCTCTTCATATTTTTCACACCTTTTAAGGTTCTTCATGATTTTGAACACCACTTTATGCTCCTCCTATTATTCAGACCGTTTCATTCTCCTCATTATTTTTGACACCTTTTGAAGCTCTTCATATTTTTGAACACCTTTTGAAGCTCTTCATATTTTTCACACTTTTTCAGGCTCTTCATGTTTTTCCACACCGCTTCATGCTCCTCCTATTTTTCAGACAGTTTCATGTGCCTCCTCTTTTTGACACCTTTTGAAGGTCTTCATATTTTTCACACCTTTTCTGGCTCTTCATGTTTTTCAGCACCACTTCATGCTCCTCCTATTTTTCAGACCGTTTCATGCTCCTCATATTTTTGACACCTTTTGAAGCTCTTCATATATTTCCTACATTTTCAGGCTCTTCATGTTTTTCAACAAAGCTTCATGCTCCTCCTATGTTTCAGACCGTTTCATGCACCTCATATTTTTCACACCTTTTGAAGCTCTTCATATTTTTCACACCTTTTAAGGCTCTTCATGTTTTTCAACAGCGCTGCATGCTCCTCCTATTTTTCAGATCTTAACATGCTCCTCATATATTTGACACGTTTTTAAGCTCTTCATATTTTTCACACCTTTTCAGGCTTTTCATGTTTTTCAACACCGCTTCATGCTCCTCCTATTTTTCAGACCTTTTCATACTCCTCATATTTTTGACACCTTTTGAAGCTCTTCATATTTTTCACACGTTTTCAGACTGTTCATGTTTTTCAACACCGCTTCATGCGTCTCCTATATTTCAGACCGTTTCATGCTCCTCATATTTTTGACACCTTTTGAAGCTCTTCATATTTTTCACACCTTTTCATGCTCTTCATGTTTTTCAACACCGTTTCAGGCTCCTACTATTTTTGACATCTTGTGAATCTCTTCGTATTTTTCACACCTTTTAAGGCTCTTCCTGTTTTTGAACACTGTTTCATGCTCCTCCTATTTTTCAGACCGTTTCATGCTCCGCCTATTTTTCAGACCGTTTCAACTCATCTCATTTTTGACAGCTTTTGAAATTTTTCATATTTTTCACAACTTTTGAAGCTCTTCATGTTTTTCAACACCGCTTCTTGCTCATCCTATTTTTCAGACCGTTTCATGCTTCTATCATTTCTGACACCTTTTGAAGCTCTTCATATATTTCACACATTTTGAATCTCTTCATATTTCTCAAACGTTTTCAGGCTCTTCATGTTTTTCAACACCACTTCATGCTCCTCCGATTTTTCAGACCGTTTCATGCTCATTTCACTTTTGACACATTTTGAAGCTCTTCATATTTTCCACACCTTTTGAAGCTCTTCATATTTTTCAAACGTTTTCAGGCTCTTCATTTTTTTCAACACCGCTTCTTGCTCCTCCTATTTTTCAGATCGTTTCATGCTCCTCATATTTTTGACACGTTTTGAAGCTCTTCATATTTTTCACACCTTTTCAGGCTCTTCATGTCTTTGAACACCGTTTCTTGCTGCTCCTATTTTTCAGATCGTTTCATGCTCCTCATATTTTTGACAGATTTTGAAGCTCTTCATTTTTTTCACACCTTTTGAAGCTCTTCATATTTTTCACACCTTTTAAGGCTCTTCATGATTTTGAACACCACTTTTTGCTCCTCCTATTATTCAGACCGCTTCATTCTCCTCATTATTTTTGACACCTTTAGAAGCTCTTCATATTTTTGAACACCTTTTGAAGCTCTTCATATTTTTCACACTTTTTCAGGCTCTTCATGTTTTTCCACACCGCTTCATGCTCCTCCTATTTTTCAGACCGTTTCATGCTCCTCATATTTTTGACACATTTTGAAGTTCCTCCTATTTTTCACACCTTTTCAGGCTCTTCATGTTCCTCAACACCGTTTCATGCTCCTCCTATTTTAAAGATAGTTTCATGCTCCTCATATATTTGAAAACTTTTGAAGCTATTCATATTTTTCACACCTTTTCAGCTTCTTCATGTTTCTCAACAGCACTTCATGCTCCTACTGTTTTTCACACCGTTTCATGATCCTCATATTTTTGACACCTTGAGAAGCTCTTCATATTTTTCACACCTTTTCAGTCTCTTCATGTTTTTCTACACCACTTCATGCTCCTCCTATTTTTCAGACCGTTTCATGCTACTCATATTTTTGACACCTTCTGAAGCTCTTCATATTTTTCACACCTATTCAGGCTGTTCATGTTTTTCAACACCGCTTCGTGCTCCTCATATTTTTCAGACCCTTTCATGCTCCTCATATTTTTGACACCTTTTGAAGCTCTTCATATTTTTCACACGTTTTCATGCTCTACATGTTTTTCAACACCGCTTCATGCTTCTCCTATTTTTCAGACCGTTTCATGCTCCTCATATTTTTGACACCTTTTGAAGCTCTTCATATTTTTCACACCTTTTCATGCTCTTCATGTTTTTGAACACCGCTTCATGCTCCTCCTATTTTTCAGACCGGTTCATGCTCCTCATATTTTTGACACCTTTTGAAGCTCTTCATATTTTTCACACCTTTTCATGTTCTTCATGTTTTTCAACACCGCTTCATGCTTCTCCTATTTTTCAGACCGTTTCATGCTCCTCATATTTTTGACACCTTTTGAGGCTCTTCATATTTTTCACACATTTTCAGGCTCTTCATGTTTTTCAACACCGATTCATGCTCCTCATATATTTGACACCTTCTGAATCTCTTCATATATTTCACACATTTTCAGGTTCTTCATGTTTTTCAACACCACTTCATGCTCCTCCTGTTTTTCAGACCGTTTCATGCTCCTCATATTTTTGACACCTTTTGAAGCTCTTCATATTTTTCAAATGTTTTCAGGCTCTTAATCTTTTTCAACACCGCTTCTTGCTCCTCCTATTTTTCAGACCGTTTCATGCTCCTCATATTTTTGACACCTTTTGAAGCTCTTCATATTTTTCAAATGTTTTCAGGCTCTTAATCTTTTTCAACACCGCTTCTTGCTCCTCCTATTTTTCAGACCGTTTCATGCTCCTCATATTTTTGACACCTTTTGAACCTCTTCATAATTTTCACATCTTTTCAGGCTCTTCATGTTTTTCAAAGCCACTTCATGCTTCTCCTATTTTTCATACCGTTTCATGCTCCTCTCATTTCTGACACCTTTTGAAGTTCTTCATATATTTCACACATTTTCAGGCTCTTCATGTTTTTCAACAGCACTTCATGCTCCTCCTATTTTTCTGATCATTTCATGCTCCTCATGTATTTCACACCGTTTGAAGCTCTTTATATTTTTCACACCTTTTTAGGCTCTTCATGTTTTTGAACACGATTTCAGGCTCCTCCTATTTTTCGCACTGTTTCATGCTCATCTCATTTTTGACACCTTTTGAAGCTCTTCATATTTTTCACACCTTTTGAATCTCTTCATGTTTCTCAAACGTTTTCAGGCTCTTCATGTTTTTCAACACCCCTTCTTGCTCATCCTATTTTTCAGATCGTTTCATGCTCCTCATATTTTTGACACGTTTTGAAGCTCTTCATATTTTTCACACCTTTTCAGGCTCTTCATGTCTTTGAACACCGTTTCATGGTGCTCCTATTTTTCAAATAGTTTCATGCTCCTCATATTTTTGTCAGATTTTGAAGCCCTTCATATTTTCACACCTTTTGAAGCTCTTCATATTTTTCACACCTTTTCAGGCTCTTCATGTCTTTGAACACCGTTTCATGCTGCTCCTATTTTTCAGATCGTTTCATGCTCCTCATATTTTTGACAGATTTTCAAGTTCTTCCTGTTTTTTCACACCTTTTGAAGCTCTTCATATTTTTCACACCTTTTAAGGTTCTTCATGATTTTGACCACCACTTTATGCTCCTCCTATTATTCAGACCGTTTCATTCTCCTCATTATTTTTGACACCTTTTGAAGCTCTTCATATTTTTGAACACCTTTTGAAGCTCTTCATATTTTTCACACTTTTTCAGGCTCTTCATGTTTTTCCACACCGCTTCATGCTCCTCCTATTTTTCAGACAGTTTCATGTGCCTCCTCTTTTTGACACCTTTTGAAGGTCTTCATATTTTTCACACCTTTTCTGGCTCTTCATGTTTTTCAGCACCACTTCATGCTCCTCCTATTTTTCAGACCGTTTCATGCTCCTCATATTTTTGACACCTTTTGAAGCTCTTCATATATTTCCTACATTTTCAGGCTCTTCATGTTTTTCAAAAAGCTTCATGCTCCTCCTATGTTTCAGACCGTTTCATGCACCTCATATTTTTCACACCTTTTGAAGCTCTTCATATTTTTCACACCTTTTAAGGCTCTTCATGTTTTTCAACAGCGCTGCATGCTCCTCCTATTTTTCAGATCTTAACATGCTCCTCATATATTTGACACGTTTTTAAGCTCTTCATATTTTTCACACCTTTTCAGGCTTTTCATGTTTTTCAACACCGCTTCATGCTCCTCCTATTTTTCAGACCTTTTCATACTCCTCATATTTTTGACACCTTTTGAAGCTCTTCATATTTTTCACACGTTTTCAGACTGTTCATGTTTTTCAACACCGCTTCATGCGTCTCCTATATTTCAGACCGTTTCATGCTCCTCATATTTTTGACACCTTTTGAAGCTCTTCATATTTTTCACACCTTTTCATGCTCTTCATGTTTTTCAACACCGTTTCAGGCTCCTACTATTTTTGACATCTTGTGAATCTCTTCGTATTTTTCACACCTTTTAAGGCTCTTCCTGTTTTTGAACACTGTTTCATGCTCCTCCTATTTTTCAGACCGTTTCATGCTCCGCCTATTTTTCAGACCGTTTCAACTCATCTCATTTTTGACAGCTTTTGAAATTTTTCATATTTTTCACAACTTTTGAAGCTCTTCATGTTTTTCAACACCGCTTCTTGCTCATCCTATTTTTCAGACCGTTTCATGCTTCTATCATTTCTGACACCTTTTGAAGCTCTTCATATATTTCACACATTTTGAATCTCTTCATATTTCTCAAACGTTTTCAGGCTCTTCATGTTTTTCAACACCACTTCATGCTCCTCCGATTTTTCAGACCGTTTCATGCTCATTTCACTTTTGACACATTTTGAAGCTCTTCATATTTTCCACACCTTTTGAAGCTCTTCATATTTTTCAAACGTTTTCAGGCTCTTCATTTTTTTCAACACCGCTTCTTTCTCCTCCTATTTTTCAGATCGTTTCATGCTCCTCATATTTTTGACACGTTTTGAAGCTCTTCATATTTTTCACACCTTTTCAGGCTCTTCATGTCTTTGAACACCGTTTCTTGCTGCTCCTATTTTTCAGATCGTTTCATGCTCCTCATATTTTTGACAGATTTTGAAGCTCTTCATTTTTTTCACACCTTTTGAAGCTCTTCATATTTTTCACACCTTTTAAGGCTCTTCATGATTTTGAACACCACTTTTTGCTCCTCCTATTATTCAGACCGCTTCATTCTCCTCATTATTTTTGACACCTTTAGAAGCTCTTCATATTTTTGAACACCTTTTGAAGCTCTTCATATTTTTCACACTTTTTCAGGCTCTTCATGTTTTTCCACACCGCTTCATGCTCCTCCTATTTTTCAGACCGTTTCATGCTCCTCATATTTTTGACACATTTTGAAGTTCCTCCTATTTTTCACACCTTTTCAGGCTCTTCATGTTCCTCAACACCGTTTCATGCTCCTCCTATTTTAAAGATAGTTTCATGCTCCTCATATATTTGAAAACTTTTGAAGCTATTCATATTTTTCACACCTTTTCAGCTTCTTCATGTTTCTCAACAGCACTTCATGCTCCTCCTGTTTTTCACACCGTTTCATGATCCTCATATTTTTGACACCTTTAGAAGCTCTTCATATTTTTCACACCTTTTCAGTCTCTTCATGTTTTTCTACACCACTTCATGCTCCTCCTATTTTTCAGACCGTTTCATGCTACTCATATTTTTGACACCTTCTGAAGCTCTTCATATTTTTCACACCTTTTCAGGCTGTTCATGTTTTTCAACACCGCTTCGTGCTCCTCATATTTTTCAGACCCTTTCATGCTCCTCATATTTTTGACACCTTTTGAAGCTCTTCATATTTTTCACACGTTTTCATGCTCTACATGTTTTTCAACACCGCTTCATGCTTCTCCTATTTTTCAGACCGTTTCATGCTCCTCATATTTTTGACACCTTTTGAAGCTCTTCATATTTTTCACACCTTTTCATGCTCTTCATGTTTTTGAACACCGCTTCATGCTCCTCCTATTTTTCAGACCGGTTCATGCTCCTCATATTTTTGACACCTTTTGAAGCTCTTCATATTTTTCACACCTTTTCATGTTCTTCATGTTTTTCAACACCGCTTCATGCTTCTCCTATTTTTCAGACCGTTTCATGCTCCTCATATTTTTGACACCTTTTGAGGCTCTTCATATTTTTCACACATTTTCAGGCTCTTCATGTTTTTCAACACCGATTCATGCTCCTCATATATTTGACACCTTCTGAATCTCTTCATATATTTCACACATTTTCAGGTTCTTCATGTTTTTCAACACCACTTCATGCTCCTCCTGTTTTTCAAACCGTTTCATGCTCCTCATATTTTTGACACCTTTTGAAGCTCTTCATATTTTTCAAATGTTTTCAGGCTCTTAATCTTTTTCAACACCGCTTCTTGCTCCTCCTATTTTTCAGACCGTTTCATGCTCCTCATATTTTTGACACCTTTTGAAGCTCTTCATATTTTTCAAATGTTTTCAGGCTCTTAATCTTTTTCAACACCGCTTCTTGCTCCTCCTATTTTTCAGACCGTTTCATGCTCCTCATATTTTTGACACCTTTTGAACCTCTTCATAATTTTCACATCTTTTCAGGCTCTTCATGTTTTTCAAAGCCACTTCATGCTTCTCCTATTTTTCATACCGTTTCATGCTCCTCTCATTTCTGACACCTTTTGAAGTTCTTCATATATTTCACACATTTTCAGGCTCTTCATGTTTTTCAACAGCACTTCATGCTCCTCCTATTTTTCTGATCATTTCATGCTCCTCATGTATTTCACACCGTTTGAAGCTCTTTATATTTTTCACACCTTTTTAGGCTCTTCATGTTTTTGAACACGATTTCAGGCTCCTCCTATTTTTCGCACTGTTTCATGCTCATCTCATTTTTGACACCTTTTGAAGCTCTTCATATTTTTCACACCTTTTGAATCTCTTCATGTTTCTCAAACGTTTTCAGGCTCTTCATGTTTTTCAACACCCCTTCTTGCTCATCCTATTTTTCAGATCGTTTCATGCTCCTCATATTTTTGACACGTTTTGAAGCTCTTCATATTTTTCACACCTTTTCAGGCTCTTCATGTCTTTGAACACCGTTTCATGGTGCTCCTATTTTTCAAATAGTTTCATGCTCCTCATATTTTTGTCAGATTTTGAAGCCCTTCATATTTTCACACCTTTTGAAGCTCTTCATATTTTTCACACCTTTTCAGGCTCTTCATGTCTTTGAACACCGTTTCATGCTGCTCCTATTTTTCAGATCGTTTCATGCTCCTCATATTTTTGACAGATTTTCAAGTTCTTCCTGTTTTTTCACACCTTTTGAAGCTCTTCATATTTTTCACACCTTTTAAGGTTCTTCATGATTTTGAACACCACTTTATGCTCCTCCTATTATTCAGACCGTTTCATTCTCCTCATTATTTTTGACACCTTTTGAAGCTCTTCATATTTTTGAACACCTTTTGAAGCTCTTCATATTTTTCACACTTTTTCAGGCTCTTCATGTTTTTCCACACCGCTTCATGCTCATCCTATTTTTCAGACAGTTTCATGTGCCTCCTCTTTTTGACACCTTTTGAAGGTCTTCATATTTTTCACACCTTTTCAGGCTCTTCATGTTTCTCAACACCGTTTCATGCTCCTCCTATGTTAAAGATAGTTACATGCTCCTCATATATTTGAAAACTTTTAAAGCTATTCATATTTTTCACACCTTTTCAGCCTCTTCATGTTTCTCAACCCCACTTCATGCTCCTCCTGTTTTTCACACCGTTTCATGATCCTCATATTTTTGACACCTTTAGAAGCTCTTCATATATTTCACACTTTTTCTGGCTCTTCATGTTTTTCAACACCGCTTCTTGCTCCTCATATATTTCAGACCCTTTCATGCTCCTCAATTTTGACACCTTTTGAAGCTATTCATATTTTTCACACCTTTTCAGGCTCTTCATGTTTTTCCACACTGCTTTATGCTGCTCCTATTTTTCAGATCGTTTCATGCTCCTCATATTTTTGACACATTTTGAAGCTCTTCATATTTTTCACACCTTTTAATGCTCTTCATGATTTTGAACACCGCTTGAAGCTCCTCCTATTATTCAGACCGTTCCATACTCCTCATATTTTTGACACCTTTTAAAGCTCTTCATATTTTTGACACCTTTTGAAGCTCTTCATATTTTTGACACCTTTTGAAGCTCTTCATATTTTTCACACCTTTTCAGGCTCTTCATGTTTTTCAACATCACTTCATGCTGCTCCTATTTTTCAGATCGTTTCATGCTCCTCATATTTTTGACAGATTTTCAAGTTCTTCCTGTTTTTTCACACCTTTTGAAGCTCTTCATATTTTTCACACCTTTTAAGGTTCTTCATGATTTTGAACACCACTTTATGCTCCTCCTATTATTCAGACCGTTTCATTCTCCTCATTATTTTTGACACCTTTTGAAGCTCTTCATATTTTTGAACACCTTTTGAAGCTCTTCATATTTTTCACAGCTTTTCAGGCTCTTCATGTTTTTCAACATCACTTCATGCTCCTCCTATTTTTCAGACCGTTTCATGCTCCTCTCATATCTGACACCTTTTGAAGCTCTTCATATATTTCACACATTTTCAGGGTCTTCATGTTTTTCAACACCACTTCATGCTCCTCCTATTTTTCAGACCTTTTCATGCTCCTCATGTATTTCACAACTTTTGAAGCTCTTCATATTTTTCACACCTTTTCAGTCTCTGCATGTTTTTCTACACCACTTCATGCTCCTCCTATTTTTCAGACCATTTCATGATACTCATATTTTTGACACCTTTTGAAGCTCTTCATATTTTTCACACCTTTTCAGGCTCTTCATGCTTTTCAACACCGCTTCATGCTCCTCCTATTTTTCAGACCGTTTCATGCTCCTCATATTTTTGACACCTTTTGAAGCTATTCATATTTTTCACACCTTTTCAGGCTCTTCATGTTTTTCCACACTGCTTTATGCTGCTCCTATTTTTCAGATCGTTTCATGCTCCTCATATTTTTGACACATTTTGAAGCTCTTCATATTTTTCACACCTTTTAATGCTCTTCATGATTTTGAACACCGCTTGATGCTCCTCCTATTATTCAGACCGTTCCATACTCCTCATATTTTTGACACCTTTTGAAGCTCTTCATATTTTTCACACCTTTTCAGGCTCTTCATGTTTTTCAACATCACTTCATGCTCCTCCTATTTTTCAGACCGTTTCATGCTCCTCTCATATCTGACACTTTTTGAAGCTCTTCATATATTTCACACATTTTCAGGGTCTTCATGTTTTTCAACACCACTTCATGCTCCTCCTATTTTTCAGACCGTTTCATGCTCCTCATGTATTTCACAACTTTTGAAGCTCTTTATATTTTTCACACCTTTTTAGGCTCTTCATATACTTGAACATGGTTTCATGCTCCTCCTATTTTTCAGACTGTTTCATGCTCATCTCATTTTTGACACCTTTTGAAGCTCTTCATATATTTCACACCTTTTGAAGCTCTTCATATTTCTCAAACGTTTTCAGGCTCTTCATGTTTTTCAACACCCCTTCTTGCTCAGCCTATTTTTCAGATCGTTTCATGCTTCTCTCATTTCTGACACCTTTTGAAGCTCTTCATATATTTCACACCTTTTGAAGCTCTTCATATTTCTCAAACGTTTTCAGGCTCTTCATGTTTTTCAACACCCCTTCTTGCTCATCCTATTTTTCAGACCGTTTCATGCTCCTGATATTTTTGACACCTTTTGAAGCTCTTCATATATTTCACACCTTTTCAGGTTCTTCATGTTTTTGAACAACTTTTCATGCTCCTCCTATTTTTCAGACCGTTTCATGCTTCTCATATTTTTGACACATTTTGAATCTCTTCATATTTTTCACATCTTTTCAGGTTCTTCATGTTTTTCAACTTCGCTTCATGCTCCTCGTATTTTTCAGACCGTTTCATCGTCCTCATCTTCTTGACACCTTTTGAAGCTCTTCATATTTTTCACACCTTTTCAGGCTTTTCACGTTTTTCAACACCGCTTCATGCTGCTCCTATTTTTCAGTCCAGTTCATGCTCCTCATATTTTTGACACCTTTTGAAGCTCTTCATATTTTTCACACCTTTTCAGGCTCTTCATGTTTTTCAACACCGTTTCATGCTCCTCGTATTTTTCAGCCCGTTTCATGCTCCTCATATTTTGACACCTTTTGAAGTTCTTCATATTTTTCACACCTTTTCAGGCTCTCCATGTTTCTCAACACCGCTTCATGCTCCTCCTATTTTTCAGACCGCTTCATGCTCGTCATATTTTTCACACCTTTTGAAGCTCTTCATATTTTTCACACCTTTTCAGGCTCTTCATGTTTTTCAACACCACTTCATGCTCCTCCTATTTTTCAGACCATTTCATGCTCCTCATGTATGTCACACCTTTTGAAGCTCTTCATATTTTTCACAGCTTTTCAAGCTCTTCATGTTTTTGAACACGGTTTCATGCTCTTCCTGTTTTTCAGACAGTTTCATGCTCCTCATATTTTTGACACCTTTTGAAACTCTTCATATTTTCACACCTTTTCAGGCTTTTCATGTTTTTCAACACCGCTTCATGATCCTCCTATTTTTCAGAGCGTTTCATGCTTCTCATATTTTTGACACCTTTTGAATCTCTTCATATATTTCACACCTTTTCAGGCTCTTCATGTTTTTGAACACCGCTTCATGCTCCTCCTATTTTTCAGACCGTTTCATGCTCCTCATCTATTTCACAGCTTTTGAAGCTCTTCATATTTTTTAAACCTTTTGAAGCTCTTCATATATTTCACACCTTTTCGGGCTCTTCATGTTTTTCAACACCACTTCATGCTCCTCCTATTTTTCAGACCGTTTCATGCTCCTCATATTTTTGACACCTTTTGAAGCTCTTCATATATGTCCTACATTTTCAGGCTCTTCATGTTTTTCAACAAAGCTTCATGCTCCTCCTATGTTTCAGACCCTTTCATGCACCTCATATTTTTCACACCTTTTGAAGCTCTTCATATTTTTCACACCTTTTAAGGTTCTTCATGATTTTGAACACCACTTTATGCTCCTCCTATTATTCAGACCGTTTCATTCTCCTCATTATTTTTGACACCTTTTGAAGCTCTTCATATTTTTGAACACCTTTTGAAGCTCTTCATATTTTTCACACTTTTTCAGGCTCTTCATGTTTTTCCACACCGCTTCATGCTCCTCCTATTTTTCAGACAGTTTCATGTGCCTCCTCTTTTTGACACCTTTTGAAGGTCTTCATATTTTTCACACCTTTTCAGGCTCTTCATGTTTCTCAACACCGTTTCATGCTCCTCCTATGTTAAAGATAGTTACATGCTCCTCATATATTTGAAAACTTTTGAAGCTATTCATATTTTTCACACCTTTTCAGCCTCTTCATGTTTCTCAACCCCACTTCATGCTCCTCCTGTTTTTCACACCGTTTCATGATCCTCATATTTTTGACACCTTTAGAAGCTCTTCATATTTTTCACACCTTTTCAGTCTCTGCATGTTTTTCTACACCACTTCATGCTCCTCCTATTTTTCAGACCGTTTCATGATACTCATATTTTTGACACCTTTTGAAGCTCTTCATATTTTTCACACATTTTCAGGCTCTTCATGCTTTTCAACACCGCTTCATGCTCCTCCTATTTTTCAGACCGTTTCATGCTACTCCTATTTTTGACACCTTTTGAAGCTCTTCATATATTTCACACTTTTTCTGGCTCTTCATGTTTTTCAACTCCGCTTCGTGCTCCTCATATTTTTCAGACCCTTTCATGCTCCTCATATTTTTGACACCTTTTGAAGCTATTCATATTTTTCACACCTTTTCAGGCTCTTCATGTTTTTCCACACTGCTTTATGCTGCTCCTATTTTTCAGATCTTTTCATGCTCCTCATATTTTTGACACATTTTGAAGCTCTTCATATTTTTCACACCTTTTAATGCTCTTCATGATTTTGAACACCGCGTGATGCTCCTCCTATTATTCAGACCGTTCCATACTCCTCATATTTTTGACACCTTTTAAAGCTCTTCATATTTTTGACACCTTTTGAAGCTCTTCATATTTTTCACACCTTTTCAGGCTCTTCATGTTTTTCAACATCACTTCATGCTCCTCCTATTTTTCAGACCGTTTCATGCTCCTCATCTATTTCACAGCTTTTGAAGCTCTTCATATTTTTTAAACCTTTTGAAGCTCTTCATATATTTCACACCTTTTCGGGCTCTTCATGTTTTTCAACACCACTTCATGCTCCTCCTATTTTTCAGACCGTTTCATGCTCCTCATATTTTTGACACCTTTTGAAGCTCTTCATATATTTCCTACATTTTCAGGCTCTTCATGTTTTTCAACAAAGCTTCATGCTCCTCCTATGTTTCAGACCCTTTCATGCACCTCATATTTTTCACACCTTTTGAAGCTCTTCATATTTTTCACACCTTTTAAGGTTCTTCATGATTTTGAACACCACTTTATGCTCCTCCTATTATTCAGACCGTTTCATTCTCCTCATTATTTTTGACACCTTTTGAAGCTCTTCATATTTTTGAACACCTTTTGAAGCTCTTCATATTTTTCACACTTTTTCAGGCTCTTCATGTTTTTCCACACCGCTTCATGCTCCTCCTATTTTTCAGACAGTTTCATGTGCCTCCTCTTTTTGACACCTTTTGAAGGTCTTCATATTTTTCACACCTTTTCAGGCTCTTCATGTTTCTCAACACCGTTTCATGCTCCTCCTATGTTAAAGATAGTTACATGCTCCTCATATATTTGAAAACTTTTGAAGCTATTCATATTTTTCACACCTTTTCAGCCTCTTCATGTTTCTCAACCCCACTTCATGCTCCTCCTGTTTTTCACACCGTTTCATGATCCTCATATTTTTGACACCTTTAGAAGCTCTTCATATTTTTCACACCTTTTCAGTCTCTGCATGTTTTTCTACACCACTTCATGCTCCTCCTATTTTTCAGACCGTTTCATGATACTCATATTTTTGACACCTTTTGAAGCTCTTCATATTTTTCACACATTTTCAGGCTCTTCATGCTTTTCAACACCGCTTCATGCTCCTCCTATTTTTCAGACCGTTTCATGCTCCTCCTATTTTTGACACCTTTTGAAGCTCTTCATATATTTCACACTTTTTCTGGCTCTTCATGTTTTTCAACTCCGCTTCGTGCTCCTCATATTTTTCAGACCCTTTCATGCTCCTCATATTTTTGACACCTTTTGAAGCTATTCATATTTTTCACACCTTTTCAGGCTCTTCATGTTTTTCCACACTGCTTTATGCTGCTCCTATTTTTCAGATCTTTTCATGCTCCTCATATTTTTGACACATTTTGAAGCTCTTCATATTTTTCACACCTTTTAATGCTCTTCATGATTTTGAACACCGCTTGATGCTCCTCCTATTATTCAGACCGTTCCATACTCCTCATATTTTTGACACCTTTTAAAGCTCTTCATATTTTTGACACCTTTTGAAGCTCTTCATATTTTTCACACCTTTTCAGGCTCTTCATGTTTTTCAACATCACTTCATGCTCCTCCTATTTTTCAGACCGTTTCATGCTCCTCATGTATTTCACAACTTTTGAAGCTCTTTATATTTTTCACACCTTTTTAGGCTCTTCATATACTTGAACATGGTTTCATGCTCCTCCTATTTTTCAGACTGTTTCATGCTCATCTCATTTTTGACACCTTTTGAAGCTCTTCATATATTTCACACCTTTTGAAGCTCTTCATATTTCTCAAACGTTTTCAGGCTCTTCATGTTTTTCAACACCCCTTCTTGCTCAGCCTATTTTTCAGATCGTTTCATGCTTCTCTCATTTCTGACACCTTTTGAAGCTCTTCATATATTTCACACCTTTTGAAGCTCTTCATATTTCTCAAACGTTTTCAGGCTCTTCATGTTTTTCAACACCCCTTCTTGCTCATCCTATTTTTCAGACCGTTTCATGCTCCTGATATTTTTGACACCTTTTGAAGCTCTTCATATATTTCACACCTTTTCAGGTTCTTCATGTTTTTGAACAACTTTTCATGCTCCTCCTATTTTTCAGACCATTTCATGCTTCTCATATTTTTGACACCTTTTGAATCTCTTCATATTTTTCACATCTTTTCAGGTTCTTCATGTTTTTTAACTTCGCTTCATGCTCCTCGTATTTTTCAGACCGTTTCATCCTCCTCATCTTCTTGACACCTTTTGAAACTCTTCATATTTTTCACACCTTTTCAGGCTTTTCACGTTTTTCAACACCGCTTCATGCTCCTCCTATTTTTCAGTCCAGTTCATGCTCCTCATATTTTTGACACCTTTTGAAGCTCTTCATATTTTTCACACCTTTTCAGGCTCTTCATGTTTTTCAACACTGTTTCATGCTCCTCGTATTTTTCAGCCCGTTTCATGCTCGTCATATTTTGACACCTTTTGAAGTTCTTCATATTTTTCACACCTTTTCAGTCTCTGCATGTTTTTCTACACCACTTCATGCTCCTCCTATTTTTCAGACCGTTTCATGATACTCATATTTTTGACACCTTTTGAAGCTCTTCATATTTTTCACACATTTTCAGGCTCTTCATGCTTTTCAACACCGCTTCATGCTCCTCCTATTTTTCAGACCGTTTCATGCTCCTCCTATTTTTGACACCTTTTGAAGCTCTTCATATATTTCACACTTTTTCTGGCTCTTCATGTTTTTCAACTCCGCTTCGTGCTCCTCATATTTTTCAGACCCTTTCATGCTCCTCATATTTTTGACACCTTTTGAAGCTATTCATATTTTTCACACCTTTTCAGGCTCTTCATGTTTTTCCACACTGCTTTATGCTGCTCCTATTTTTCAGATCTTTTCATGCTCCTCATATTTTTGACACATTTTGAAGCTCTTCATATTTTTCACACCTTTTAATGCTCTTCATGATTTTGAACACCGCTTGATGCTCCTCCTATTATTCAGACCGTTCCATACTCCTCATATTTTTGACACCTTTTAAAGCTCTTCATATTTTTGACACCTTTTGAAGCTCTTCATATTTTTCACACCTTTTCAGGCTCTTCATGTTTTTCAACATCACTTCATGCTCCTCCTATTTTTCAGACCGTTTCATGCTCCTCATGTATTTCACAACTTTTGAAGCTCTTTATATTTTTCACACCTTTTTAGGCTCTTCATATACTTGAACATGGTTTCATGCTCCTCCTATTTTTCAGACTGTTTCATGCTCATCTCATTTTTGACACCTTTTGAAGCTCTTCATATATTTCACACCTTTTGAAGCTCTTCATATTTCTCAAACGTTTTCAGGCTCTTCATGTTTTTCAACACCCCTTCTTGCTCAGCCTATTTTTCAGATCGTTTCATGCTTCTCTCATTTCTGACACCTTTTGAAGCTCTTCATATATTTCACACCTTTTGAAGCTCTTCATATTTCTCAAACGTTTTCAGGCTCTTCATGTTTTTCAACACCCCTTCTTGCTCATCCTATTTTTCAGACCGTTTCATGCTCCTGATATTTTTGACACCTTTTGAAGCTCTTCATATATTTCACACCTTTTCAGGTTCTTCATGTTTTTGAACAACTTTTCATGCTCCTCCTATTTTTCAGACCATTTCATGCTTCTCATATTTTTGACACCTTTTGAATCTCTTCATATTTTTCACATCTTTTCAGGTTCTTCATGTTTTTTAACTTCGCTTCATGCTCCTCGTATTTTTCAGACCGTTTCATCCTCCTCATCTTCTTGACACCTTTTGAAACTCTTCATATTTTTCACACCTTTTCAGGCTTTTCACGTTTTTCAACACCGCTTCATGCTCCTCCTATTTTTCAGTCCAGTTCATGCTCCTCATATTTTTGACACCTTTTGAAGCTCTTCATATTTTTCACACCTTTTCAGGCTCTTCATGTTTTTCAACACTGTTTCATGCTCCTCGTATTTTTCAGCCCGTTTCATGCTCGTCATATTTTGACACCTTTTGAAGTTCTTCATATTTTTCACACCTTTTCAGGCTCTCCATGTTTCTCAACACCGCTTCATGCTCCTCCTATTTTTCAGACCGTTTCATGCTCCTCATATTTTTGACAACTTTTGAAGCTCTTCATATTTTTCACACCTTTTCAGGCTCTCCATGTTTCTCAACACCGCTTCATGCTCCTCCTATTTTTCAGACCGTTTCATGCTCCTCATGTATTTCACACCTTTAGAAGCTCTTCATATTTTTCACACCTTTTCAGGGTCTCCATGTTTCTCAACACCGCTTCATGCTCCTCCTATTTTTCAGACCGCTTCATGCTCGTCATATTTTTCACACCTTTTGAAGCTCTTCATATTTTTCACACCTTTTCATGCTCTTCATATTTTTCAACATCGTTTCAGGCTCCTCCTATTTTTGACATCTTGTGAATCTCTTCGTATTTTTCACACCTTTTAAGGCTCTTCATGTTTTTGAACACTGTTTCATGCTCCTCCTATTTTTCAGACCGTTTCATGCTCCGCCTATTTTTCAGACCGTTTCAACTCATCTCATTTTTGACAGCTTTTGAAATTTTTCATATTTTTCACCACTTTTGAAGCTCTTCATGTTCTTCAACACCGCTTCTTGCTCATCCTATTTTTCAGACCGTTTCATGCTTCTATCATTTCTGACACCTTTTGAAGCTCTTCATATTTTTCACATATTTTGAATCTCTTCATATTTCTCAAACGTTTTCAGGCTCTTCATGTTTTTCAACACCACTTCATGCTCCTCCGATTTTTCAGACCGTTTCATGCTCCTCATCTGTTTCACAGCTTTTGAAGCTCTTCATATTTTTTAAACCTTTTGAAGCTCTTCATATTTTTCACACCTTTTCGGGCTCTTCATGTTTTTCAACACCACTTCATGCTCCTCCTATTTTTCAGAACGTTTCATGCTCCTCATATTTTTGACACCTTTTGAAGCTCTTCATATATTTCACACCTTTTCTGGCTCTTCATGTTTTTCAACACCACTTCATGCTCCTCCTATTTTTCAGACCGTTTCATGCTCCTCATATTTTTGACACCTTTTGAAGCTCTTCATATATTTCCTACATTTTCAGGCTCTTCATGTTTTTCAACAAAGCTTCATGCTCCTCCTATGTTTCAGACCGTTTCATGCACCTCATATTTTTCACACCTTTTGAAGCTCTTCATATTTTTCACACCTTTTAAGGCTCTTCATGTTTTTCAACACCGCTGCATGCTCCTCCTATTTTTCAGATCTTAACATGCTCCTCATATATTTGACACGTTTTTAAGCTCTCATATTTTTCACACCTTTTCAGGCTTTTCATGTTTTTAAACACCGCTTCATGCTCCTCCTCTTTTTCAGACCTTTTCATACTCCTCATATTTTTGACACCTTTTGAAGCTCTTCATATTTTTCACACGTTTTCAGACTGTTCATGTTTTTCAACACCGCTTCATGCGTCTCCTATATTTCAGACCGTTTCATGCTCCTCATATTTTTGACACATTTTGAAGCTCTTCATATTTTTCACACCTTTTCATGCTCTTCATGTTTTTCAACACCGTTTCAGGCTCCTCCTATTTTTGACATCTTGTGAATCTCTTCGTATTTTTCACACCTTTTAAGGCTCTTCCTGTTTTTGAACACTGTTTCATGCTCCTCCTATTTTTCAGACCGTTTCATGCTCCGCCTATTTTTCAGACCGTTTCAACTCATCTCATTTTGACAGCTTTTGAAATTTTTCATATTTTTCACAACTTTTGAAGCTCTTCATGTTTTTCAACACCGCTTCTTGCTCATCCTATTTTTCAGACCGTTTCATGCTTCTATCATTTCTGACACCTTTTGAAGCTCTTCATATATTTCACACATTTTGAATCTCTTCATATTTCTCAAACGTTTTCAGGCTCTTCATGTTTTTCAACACCACTTCATGCTCCTCCGATTTTCCGACCGTTTCATGCTCATTTCACTTTTGACACATTTTGAAGCTCTTCATATTTTCCACACCTTTTGAAGATCTTCATATTTTTCAAACGTTTTCAGGCTCTTCATTTTTTTCAACACCGCTTCTTGCTCCTCCTATTTTTCAGATCGTTTCATGCTCCTCATATTTTTGACACGTTTTGAAGCTCTTCATATTTTTCACACCTTTTCAGGCTCTTCATGTCTTTGAACACCGTTTCTTGCTGCTCCTATTTTTCAGATCGTTTCATGCTCCTCATATTTTTGACAGATTTTGAAGCTCTTCATTTTTTTCACACCTTTTGAAGCTCTTCATATTTTTCACACCTTTTAAGGCTCTTCATGATTTTGAACACCACTTTTTGCTCCTCCTATTATTCAGACCGCTTCATTCTCCTCATTATTTTTGACACCTTTAGAAGCTCTTCATATTTTTGAACACCTTTTGAAGCTCTTCATATTTTTCACACTTTTTCAGGCTCTTCATGTTTTTCCACACCGCTTCATGCTCCTCCTATTTTTCAGACCGTTTCATGCTCCTCATATTTTTGACACATTTTGAAGTTCCTCCTATTTTTCACACCTTTTCAGGCTCTTCATGTTTCTCAACACCGTTTCATGCTCCTCCTATTTTAAAGATAGTTTCATGCTCCTCATATATTTGAAAACTTTTGAAGCTATTCATATTTTTCACACCTTTTCAGCTTCTTCATGTTTCTCAACAGCACTTCATGCTCCTCCTGTTTTTCACACCGTTTCATGATCCTCATATTTTTGACACCTTTAGAAGCTCTTCATATTTTTCACACCTTTTCAGTCTCTTCATGTTTTTCTACACCACTTCATGCTCCTCCTATTTTTCAGACCGTTTCATGCTACTCATATTTTTGACACCTTCTGAAGCTCTTCATATTTTTCACACCTTTTCAGGCTGTTCATGTTTTTCAACACCGCTTCGTGCTCCTCATATTTTTCAGACCCTTTCATGCTCCTCATATTTTTGACACCTTTTGAAGCTCTTCATATTTTTCACACGTTTTCATGCTCTACATGTTTTTCAACACCGCTTCATGCTTCTCCTATTTTTCAGACCGTTTCATGCTCCTCATATTTTTGACACCTTTTGAAGCTCTTCATATTTTTCACACCTTTTCATGCTCTTCATGTTTTTGAACACCGCTTCATGCTCCTCCTATTTTTCAGACCGGTTCATGCTCCTCATATTTTTGACACCTTTTGAAGCTCTTCATATTTTTCACACATTTTGAATCTCTTCATATTTCTCAAACGTTTTCAGGCTCTTCATGTTTTTCAACACCACTTCATGCTCCTCCGATTTTTCAGACCGTTTCATGCTCATTTCACTTTTGACACATTTTGAAGCTCTTCATATTTTCCACACCTTTTGAAGCTCTTCATATTTTTCAAACGTTTTCAGGCTCTTCATTTTTTTCAACACCGCTTCTTGCTCCTCCTATTTTTCAGATCGTTTCATGCTCCTCATATTTTTGACAGATTTTGAAGCTCTTCATTTTTTTCACACCTTTTGAAGCTCTTCATATTTTTCACACCTTTTAAGGCTCTTCATGATTTTGAACACCACTTTTTGCTCCTCCTATTATTCAGATCGCTTCATTCTCCTCATTATTTTTGACACCTTTAGAAGCTCTTCATATTTTTGAACACCTTTTGAAGCTCTTCATATTTTTCACACCTTTTCAGGCTCTTCATATCTTTGAACACCGTTTCTTGCTGCTCCTATTTTTCAGATCGTTTCATGCTCCTCATATTTTTGACAGATTTTGAAGCTCTTCATTTTTTTCACACCTTTTGAAGCTCTTCATATTTATCACACATTTTAAGGCTCTTCATGATTTTGAACACCACTTTTTGCTCCTCCTATTATTCAGACCGCTTCATTCTCCTCATTATTTTTGACACCTTTAGAAGCTCTTCATATTTTTGAACACCTTTTGAAGCTCTTCATATTTTTCACACTTTTTCAGGCTCTTCATGTTTTTCCACACCGCTTCATGCTCCTCCTATTTTTCAGACAGTTTCATGTGCCTCCTCTTTTTGACACCTTTTGAAGGTCTTGATATTTTTCACACCTTTTCAGGCTCTTCATGTTTCTCAACATCGTTTCATGCTCCTCCTATTTTAAAGATAGTTTCATGCTCCTCATATATTTGAAAACTTCTGAAGCTATTCATATTTTTCACACCTTTTCAGCTTCTTCTTGTTTCTCAACAGCATTTCATGCTCCTCCTGTTTTTCACACCGTTTCATGATCCTCATATTTTTGACACCTTTAGAAGCTCTTCATATTTTTCACACCTTTTCAGTCTCTTCATGTTTTTCTACACCACTTCATGCTCCTCCTATTTTTCAGACCGTTTCATGCTACTCATATTTTTGACACCTTCTGAAGCTCTTCATATTTTTCACACCTTTTCAGGCTGTTCATGTTTTTCAACACCGCTTCGTGCTCCTCATATTTTTCAGACCCTTTCATGCTCCTCATATTTTTGACACCTTTTGAAGCTCCTCATATTTTTCACACGTTTTCATGCTCTACATGTTTTTCAACACCGCTTCATGCTCCTCCTATTTTTCAGACCGTTTCATGCTCCTCATATTTTTGACACCTTTTGAAGCTCTTCATATTTTTCACACATTTTGAATCTCTTCGTATTTCTCAAACGTTTTCAGGCTCTTCATGTTTTTCAACACCACTTCATGCTCCTCCGATTTTTCAGACCGTTTCATGCTCATTTCACTTTTGACACATTTTGAAGCTCTTCATATTTTCCACACATTTTGAAGCTCTTCATATTTTTCAAACGTTTTCAGGCTCTTCATTTTTTTCAACACCGCTTCTTGCTCCTCCTATTTTTCAGATCGTTTCATGCTCCTCATATTTTTGACAGATTTTGAAGCTCTTCATTTTTTTCACACCTTTTGAAGCTCTTCATATTTTTCACACCTTTTAAGGCTCTTCATGATTTTGAACACCACTTTTTGCTCCTCCTATTATTTAGACCGCTTCATTCTCCTCATTATTTTTGACACCTTTAGAAGCTCTTCATATTTTTGAACACCTTTTGAAGCTCTTCATATTTTTCACACCTTTTCAGGCTCTTCATATCTTTGAACACCGTTTCTTGCTGCTCCTATTTTTCAGATCGTTTCATGCTCCTCATATTTTTGACAGATTTTGAAGCTCTTCATTTTTTTCACACCTTTTGAAGCTCTTCATATTTATCACACATTTTAAGGCTCTTCATGATTTTGAACACCACTTTTTGCTCCTCCTATTATTCAGACCGCTTCATTCTCCTCATTATTTTCGACACCTTTAGAAGCTCTTCATATTTTTGAACACCTTTTGAAGCTCTTCATATTTTTCACACTTTTTCAGGCTCTTCATGTTTTTCCACACCGCTTCATGCTCCTCCTATTTTTCAGACAGTTTCATGTGCCTCCTCTTTTTGACATCTTTTGAAGGTCTTGATATTTTTCACACCTTTTCAGGCTCTTCATGTTTCTCAACATCGTTTCATGCTCCTCCTATTTTAAAGATAGTTTTATGCTCCTCATATATTTGAAAACTTTTGAAGCTATTCATATTTTTCACACCTTTTCAGCTTCTTCTTGTTTCTCAACAGCATTTCATGCTCCTCCTGTTTTTCACACCGTTTCATGATCCTCATATTTTTGACACCTTTAGAAGCTCTTCATATTTTTCACACCTTTTCAGTCTCTTCATGTTTTTCTACACCACTTCATGCTCCTCCTATTTTTCAGACCGTTTCATGCTACTCATATTTTTGACTCCTTTAGAAGCTCTTCATATTTTTCACACCTTTTCAGGCTGTTCATGTTTTTCAACACCGCTTCGTGCTCCTCATATTTTTCAGACCCTTTCATGCTCCTCATATTTTTGACACCTTTTGAAGCTCTTCATATTTTTCACACATTTTCATGCTCTACATTTTTTCAACACCGCTTCATGCTCCTCCTATTTTTCAGACCGTTTCATGCTCCTCATATTTTTGACACCTTTTGAAGCTCTTCATATTTTTCACACCTTTTCAGGCTCTTCAAGTTTTTCAACACCGCTTGATGCTCTTCCTATTTTTCAGACCGTTTCATGCTCCTCATATTTTTGACATCTTTTGAAGCCTTTCATATTTTTCACACCTTTTCATGTTCTTCATGTTTTTGAACACCACTTCATGCTCCTCCTATTTTTCAGACCGGTTCATGCTCCTCATATTTTTGACAACTTTTGAAGCTCTTCATATTTTTCACACCTTTTCATGTTCTTCATGTTTTTCAACACCGCTTCATGCTTCTCCTATTTTTCAGACCGTTTCATGCTCCTCATATTTTTGACACCTTTTGAGGCTCTTCATATTTTTCACACATTTTCAGGCTCTTCATGTTTTTCAACACCGATTCATGCTCCTCATATATTTGACACCTTTTGAATCTCTTCATATATTTCACACATTTTCAGGTTCTTCATGTTTTTCAACACCACTTCATGCTCGTCCTATTTTTCAGACCGTTTCATACTCATCTCACTTTTGACACATTTTGAAGCTCTTAATATTTTCCACATCTTTTGAAGCCTTTCATATTTTTCACACCTTTTCATGCCCTTCATATCTTTGAACACCGTTTCATGCTGCTCCTATTTTTCAAATAGTTTCATGCTCCTCATATTTTTGACAGATTTTGAAGCTCTTCATTTTTTCACACCTTTTGAAGCTCTTCATATTTTTCACACCTTTTCAGGCTCTTCATGTCTTTGAACACCGTTTCATGCTGCTCCTATTTTTCAGATCGTTTCATGCTCCTCATATTTTTGACAGATTTTGAAGCTCTTCATTTTTTTCACACCTTTTGAAGCTCTTCATATTTTTCACACCTTTTCAGGCTCTTCATGTCTTTGAACACCGTTTCATGCTGCTCCTATTTTTCAAATAGTTTCATGCTCCTCATATTTTTGACAGATTTTGAAGCTCTTCATTTTTTCACACCTTTTGAAGCTCTTCATATTTTTCACACCTTTTCAGGCTCTTCATGTCTTTGAAGACCGTTTCATGCTGCTCCTATTTTTCACACCGTTTCATGATCCTCATATTTTTGACACCTTTAGAAGCTCTTCATATTTTTCACACCTTTTCAGTCTCTTCATGTTTTTCTACACCACTTCATGCTCCTCCTATTTTTCAGACCGTTTCATGATACTCATATTTTTGACACCTTTTGAAGCTCTTCATATTTTTCACACCTTTTCAGGCTCTTCATGCTTTTCAACACCGCTTCATGCTCCTCCTATTTTTCAGACCGTTTCTTGCTCCTCCTATTTTTGACACCTTTTGAAGCTCTTCATATTTTTCACACCTTTTAATGCTCTTCATGATTTTGAACACCGCTTGATGCTCTTCCTATTATTCAGACCGTTCCATACTCCTCATATTTTTGACACCTTTTAAAGCTCTTCATATTTTTGACACCTTTTGAAGCTCTTCATATTTTTCACACCTTTTCAGGCTCTTCATGTTTTTCAACATCACTTCATGCTCCTCCTATTTTTCAGACCGTTTCATGCTCCTCTCATTTCTGACACCTTTTGAAGCTCTTCATATATTTCACACATTTTCAGGCTCTTCATGTTTTTCAACACCACTTCATGCTCCTCCTATTTTTCAGACGGTTTCATGCTCCTCATGTATTTCACAACTTTTGAAGCTCTTTATAATTTTCACACATTTTTAGGCTCTTCATATACTTGAACACGGTTTCATGCTCCTCCTATTTTTCAGACTGTTTCATGCTCATCTCATTTTTGACACCTTTTGAAGCTCTTCATATATTTCACCCCTTTTGAAGCTCTTCATATTTCTCAAACGTTTTCAGGCTCTTCATGTTTTTCAACACCCCTTCTTGCTCATCCTATTTTTCAGACCGTTTCATGCTTCTCTCATTTCTGATACCTTTTGAAGCTCTTCATATATTTCACACCTTTTGAAGGTCTTCATATTTCTCAAACGTTTTCAGGCTCTTCATGTTTTTCAACACCCCTTCTTGCTCATCCTATTTTTCAGACCGTTTCATGCTCCTCATATTTTTGACACCTTTTGAAGCTCTTCATATACTTCACACCTTTTCAGGCTCTTCATGTTTTTCAACACCCCTTCTTGCTCATCCTATTTTTCAGACCGTTTCATGCTTCTCTCATTTCTGATACCTTTTGAAGCTCTTCATATATTTCACACCTTTTGAAGGTCTTCATATTTCTCAAACGTTTTCAGGCTCTTCATGTTTTTCAACACCCCTTCTTGCTCATCCTATTTTTCAGATCGTTTCATGCTCCTCATATTTTTGACAGATTTTGAAGCTCTTCATTTTTTTCACACCTTTTGAAGCTCTTCATATTTTTCACACCTTTTAAGGCTCTTCATGATTTTGAACACCACTTTTTGCTCCTCCTATTATTCAGACCGCTTCATTCTCCTCATTATTTTTGACACCTTTAGAAGCTCTTCATATTTTTGAACACCTTTTGAAGCTCTTCATATTTTTCACACTTTTTCAGGCTCTTCATGTTTTTCCACACCGCTTCATGCTCCTCCTATTTTTCAGACCGTTTCATGCTCCTCATATTTTTGACACATTTTGAAGTTCCTCCTATTTTTCACACCTTTTCAGGCTCTTCATGTTCCTCAACACCGTTTCATGCTCCTCCTATTTTAAAGATAGTTTCATGCTCCTCATATATTTGAAAACTTTTGAAGCTATTCATATTTTTCACACCTTTTCAGCTTCTTCATGTTTCTCAACAGCACTTCATGCTCCTACTGTTTTTCACACCGTTTCATGATCCTCATATTTTTGACACCTTGAGAAGCTCTTCATATTTTTCACACCTTTTCAGTCTCTTCATGTTTTTCTACACCACTTCATGCTCCTCCTATTTTTCAGACCGTTTCATGCTACTCATATTTTTGACACCTTCTGAAGCTCTTCATATTTTTCACACCTATTCAGGCTGTTCATGTTTTTCAACACCGCTTCGTGCTCCTCATATTTTTCAGACCCTTTCATGCTCCTCATATTTTTGACACCTTTTGAAGCTCTTCATATTTTTCACACGTTTTCATGCTCTACATGTTTTTCAACACCGCTTCATGCTTCTCCTATTTTTCAGACCGTTTCATGCTCCTCATATTTTTGACACCTTTTGAAGCTCTTCATATTTTTCACACCTTTTCATGCTCTTCATGTTTTTGAACACCGCTTCATGCTCCTCCTATTTTTCAGACCGGTTCATGCTCCTCATATTTTTGACACCTTTTGAAGCTCTTCATATTTTTCACACCTTTTCATGTTCTTCATGTTTTTCAACACCGCTTCATGCTTCTCCTATTTTTCAGACCGTTTCATGCTCCTCATATTTTTGACACCTTTTGAGGCTCTTCATATTTTTCACACATTTTCAGGCTCTTCATGTTTTTCAACACCGATTCATGCTCCTCATATATTTGACACCTTCTGAATCTCTTCATATATTTCACACATTTTCAGGTTCTTCATGTTTTTCAACACCACTTCATGCTCCTCCTGTTTTTCAGACCGTTTCATGCTCCTCATATTTTTGACACCTTTTGAAGCTCTTCATATTTTTCAAATGTTTTCAGGCTCTTAATCTTTTTCAACACCGCTTCTTGCTCCTCCTATTTTTCAGACCGTTTCATGCTCCTCATATTTTTGACACCTTTTGAAGCTCTTCATATTTTTCAAATGTTTTCAGGCTCTTAATCTTTTTCAACACCGCTTCTTGCTCCTCCTATTTTTCAGACCGTTTCATGCTCCTCATATTTTTGACACCTTTTGAACCTCTTCATAATTTTCACATCTTTTCAGGCTCTTCATGTTTTTCAAAGCCACTTCATGCTTCTCCTATTTTTCATACCGTTTCATGCTCCTCTCATTTCTGACACCTTTTGAAGTTCTTCATATATTTCACACATTTTCAGGCTCTTCATGTTTTTCAACAGCACTTCATGCTCCTCCTATTTTTCTGATCATTTCATGCTCCTCATGTATTTCACACCGTTTGAAGCTCTTTATATTTTTCACACCTTTTTAGGCTCTTCATGTTTTTGAACACGATTTCAGGCTCCTCCTATTTTTCGCACTGTTTCATGCTCATCTCATTTTTGACACCTTTTGAAGCTCTTCATATTTTTCACACCTTTTGAATCTCTTCATGTTTCTCAAACGTTTTCAGGCTCTTCATGTTTTTCAACACCCCTTCTTGCTCATCCTATTTTTCAGATCGTTTCATGCTCCTCATATTTTTGACACGTTTTGAAGCTCTTCATATTTTTCACACCTTTTCAGGCTCTTCATGTCTTTGAACACCGTTTCATGGTGCTCCTATTTTTCAAATAGTTTCATGCTCCTCATATTTTTGTCAGATTTTGAAGCCCTTCATATTTTCACACCTTTTGAAGCTCTTCATATTTTTCACACCTTTTCAGGCTCTTCATGTCTTTGAACACCGTTTCATGCTGCTCCTATTTTTCAGATCGTTTCATGCTCCTCATATTTTTGACAGATTTTCAAGTTCTTCCTGTTTTTTCACACCTTTTGAAGCTCTTCATATTTTTCACACCTTTTAAGGTTCTTCATGATTTTGAACACCACTTTATGCTCCTCCTATTATTCAGACCGTTTCATTCTCCTCATTATTTTTGACACCTTTTGAAGCTCTTCATATTTTTGAACACCTTTTGAAGCTCTTCATATTTTTCACACTTTTTCAGGCTCTTCATGTTTTTCCACACCGCTTCATGCTCATCCTATTTTTCAGACAGTTTCATGTGCCTCCTCTTTTTGACACCTTTTGAAGGTCTTCATATTTTTCACACCTTTTCAGGCTCTTCATGTTTCTCAACACCGTTTCATGCTCCTCCTATGTTAAAGATAGTTACATGCTCCTCATATATTTGAAAACTTTTAAAGCTATTCATATTTTTCACACCTTTTCAGCCTCTTCATGTTTCTCAACCCCACTTCATGCTCCTCCTGTTTTTCACACCGTTTCATGATCCTCATATTTTTGACACCTTTAGAAGCTCTTCATATATTTCACACTTTTTCTGGCTCTTCATGTTTTTCAACACCGCTTCTTGCTCCTCATATATTTCAGACCCTTTCATGCTCCTCAATTTTGACACCTTTTGAAGCTATTCATATTTTTCACACCTTTTCAGGCTCTTCATGTTTTTCCACACTGCTTTATGCTGCTCCTATTTTTCAGATCGTTTCATGCTCCTCATATTTTTGACACATTTTGAAGCTCTTCATATTTTTCACACCTTTTAATGCTCTTCATGATTTTGAACACCGCTTGAAGCTCCTCCTATTATTCAGACCGTTCCATACTCCTCATATTTTTGACACCTTTTAAAGCTCTTCATATTTTTGACACCTTTTGAAGCTCTTCATATTTTTGACACCTTTTGAAGCTCTTCATATTTTTCACACCTTTTCAGGCTCTTCATGTTTTTCAACATCACTTCATGCTGCTCCTATTTTTCAGATCGTTTCATGCTCCTCATATTTTTGACAGATTTTCAAGTTCTTCCTGTTTTTTCACACCTTTTGAAGCTCTTCATATTTTTCACACCTTTTAAGGTTCTTCATGATTTTGAACACCACTTTATGCTCCTCCTATTATTCAGACCGTTTCATTCTCCTCATTATTTTTGACACCTTTTGAAGCTCTTCATATTTTTGAACACCTTTTGAAGCTCTTCATATTTTTCACAGCTTTTCAGGCTCTTCATGTTTTTCAACATCACTTCATGCTCCTCCTATTTTTCAGACCGTTTCATGCTCCTCTCATATCTGACACCTTTTGAAGCTCTTCATATATTTCACACATTTTCAGGGTCTTCATGTTTTTCAACACCACTTCATGCTCCTCCTATTTTTCAGACCTTTTCATGCTCCTCATGTATTTCACAACTTTTGAAGCTCTTCATATTTTTCACACCTTTTCAGTCTCTGCATGTTTTTCTACACCACTTCATGCTCCTCCTATTTTTCAGACCATTTCATGATACTCATATTTTTGACACCTTTTGAAGCTCTTCATATTTTTCACACCTTTTCAGGCTCTTCATGCTTTTCAACACCGCTTCATGCTCCTCCTATTTTTCAGACCGTTTCATGCTCCTCATATTTTTGACACCTTTTGAAGCTATTCATATTTTTCACACCTTTTCAGGCTCTTCATGTTTTTCCACACTGCTTTATGCTGCTCCTATTTTTCAGATCGTTTCATGCTCCTCATATTTTTGACACATTTTGAAGCTCTTCATATTTTTCACACCTTTTAATGCTCTTCATGATTTTGAACACCGCTTGATGCTCCTCCTATTATTCAGACCGTTCCATACTCCTCATATTTTTGACACCTTTTGAAGCTCTTCATATTTTTCACACCTTTTCAGGCTCTTCATGTTTTTCAACATCACTTCATGCTCCTCCTATTTTTCAGACCGTTTCATGCTCCTCTCATATCTGACACTTTTTGAAGCTCTTCATATATTTCACACATTTTCAGGGTCTTCATGTTTTTCAACACCACTTCATGCTCCTCCTATTTTTCAGACCGTTTCATGCTCCTCATGTATTTCACAACTTTTGAAGCTCTTTATATTTTTCACACCTTTTTAGGCTCTTCATATACTTGAACATGGTTTCATGCTCCTCCTATTTTTCAGACTGTTTCATGCTCATCTCATTTTTGACACCTTTTGAAGCTCTTCATATATTTCACACCTTTTGAAGCTCTTCATATTTCTCAAACGTTTTCAGGCTCTTCATGTTTTTCAACACCCCTTCTTGCTCAGCCTATTTTTCAGATCGTTTCATGCTTCTCTCATTTCTGACACCTTTTGAAGCTCTTCATATATTTCACACCTTTTGAAGCTCTTCATATTTCTCAAACGTTTTCAGGCTCTTCATGTTTTTCAACACCCCTTCTTGCTCATCCTATTTTTCAGACCGTTTCATGCTCCTGATATTTTTGACACCTTTTGAAGCTCTTCATATATTTCACACCTTTTCAGGTTCTTCATGTTTTTGAACAACTTTTCATGCTCCTCCTATTTTTCAGACCGTTTCATGCTTCTCATATTTTTGACACATTTTGAATCTCTTCATATTTTTCACATCTTTTCAGGTTCTTCATGTTTTTCAACTTCGCTTCATGCTCCTCGTATTTTTCAGACCGTTTCATCGTCCTCATCTTCTTGACACCTTTTGAAGCTCTTCATATTTTTCACACCTTTTCAGGCTTTTCACGTTTTTCAACACCGCTTCATGCTGCTCCTATTTTTCAGTCCAGTTCATGCTCCTCATATTTTTGACACCTTTTGAAGCTCTTCATATTTTTCACACCTTTTCAGGCTCTTCATGTTTTTCAACACCGTTTCATGCTCCTCGTATTTTTCAGCCCGTTTCATGCTCCTCATATTTTGACACCTTTTGAAGTTCTTCATATTTTTCACACCTTTCAGGCTCTCCATGTTTCTCAACACCGCTTCATGCTCCTCCTATTTTTCAGACCGCTTCATGCTCGTCATATTTTTCACACCTTTTGAAGCTCTTCATATTTTTCACACCTTTTCAGGCTCTTCATGTTTTTCAACACCACTTCATGCTCCTCCTATTTTTCAGACCATTTCATGCTCCTCATGTATGTCACACCTTTTGAAGCTCTTCATATTTTTCACAGCTTTTCAAGCTCTTCATGTTTTTGAACACGGTTTCATGCTCTTCCTGTTTTTCAGACAGTTTCATGCTCCTCATATTTTTGACACCTTTTGAAACTCTTCATATTTTCACACCTTTTCAGGCTTTTCATGTTTTTCAACACCGCTTCATGATCCTCCTATTTTTCAGAGCGTTTCATGCTTCTCATATTTTTGACACCTTTTGAATCTCTTCATATATTTCACACCTTTTCAGGCTCTTCATGTTTTTGAACACCGCTTCATGCTCCTCCTATTTTTCAGACCGTTTCATGCTCCTCATCTATTTCACAGCTTTTGAAGCTCTTCATATTTTTTAAACCTTTTGAAGCTCTTCATATATTTCACACCTTTTCGGGCTCTTCATGTTTTTCAACACCACTTCATGCTCCTCCTATTTTTCAGACCGTTTCATGCTCCTCATATTTTTGACACCTTTTGAAGCTCTTCATATATGTCCTACATTTTCAGGCTCTTCATGTTTTTCAACAAAGCTTCATGCTCCTCCTATGTTTCAGACCCTTTCATGCACCTCATATTTTTCACACCTTTTGAAGCTCTTCATATTTTTCACACCTTTTAAGGTTCTTCATGATTTTGAACACCACTTTATGCTCCTCCTATTATTCAGACCGTTTCATTCTCCTCATTATTTTTGACACCTTTTGAAGCTCTTCATATTTTTGAACACCTTTTGAAGCTCTTCATATTTTTCACACTTTTTCAGGCTCTTCATGTTTTTCCACACCGCTTCATGCTCCTCCTATTTTTCAGACAGTTTCATGTGCCTCCTCTTTTTGACACCTTTTGAAGGTCTTCATATTTTTCACACCTTTTCAGGCTCTTCATGTTTCTCAACACCGTTTCATGCTCCTCCTATGTTAAAGATAGTTACATGCTCCTCATATATTTGAAAACTTTTGAAGCTATTCATATTTTTCACACCTTTTCAGCCTCTTCATGTTTCTCAACCCCACTTCATGCTCCTCCTGTTTTTCACACCGTTTCATGATCCTCATATTTTTGACACCTTTAGAAGCTCTTCATATTTTTCACACCTTTTCAGTCTCTGCATGTTTTTCTACACCACTTCATGCTCCTCCTATTTTTCAGACCGTTTCATGATACTCATATTTTTGACACCTTTTGAAGCTCTTCATATTTTTCACACATTTTCAGGCTCTTCATGCTTTTCAACACCGCTTCATGCTCCTCCTATTTTTCAGACCGTTTCATGCTACTCCTATTTTTGACACCTTTTGAAGCTCTTCATATATTTCACACTTTTTCTGGCTCTTCATGTTTTTCAACTCCGCTTCGTGCTCCTCATATTTTTCAGACCCTTTCATGCTCCTCATATTTTTGACACCTTTTGAAGCTATTCATATTTTTCACACCTTTTCAGGCTCTTCATGTTTTTCCACACTGCTTTATGCTGCTCCTATTTTTCAGATCTTTTCATGCTCCTCATATTTTTGACACATTTTGAAGCTCTTCATATTTTTCACACCTTTTAATGCTCTTCATGATTTTGAACACCGCGTGATGCTCCTCCTATTATTCAGACCGTTCCATACTCCTCATATTTTTGACACCTTTTAAAGCTCTTCATATTTTTGACACCTTTTGAAGCTCTTCATATTTTTCACACCTTTTCAGGCTCTTCATGTTTTTCAACATCACTTCATGCTCCTCCTATTTTTCAGACCGTTTCATGCTCCTCATCTATTTCACAGCTTTTGAAGCTCTTCATATTTTTTAAACCTTTTGAAGCTCTTCATATATTTCACACCTTTTCGGGCTCTTCATGTTTTTCAACACCACTTCATGCTCCTCCTATTTTTCAGACCGTTTCATGCTCCTCATATTTTTGACACCTTTTGAAGCTCTTCATATATTTCCTACATTTTCAGGCTCTTCATGTTTTTCAACAAAGCTTCATGCTCCTCCTATGTTTCAGACCCTTTCATGCACCTCATATTTTTCACACCTTTTGAAGCTCTTCATATTTTTCACACCTTTTAAGGTTCTTCATGATTTTGAACACCACTTTATGCTCCTCCTATTATTCAGACCGTTTCATTCTCCTCATTATTTTTGACACCTTTTGAAGCTCTTCATATTTTTGAACACCTTTTGAAGCTCTTCATATTTTTCACACTTTTTCAGGCTCTTCATGTTTTTCCACACCGCTTCATGCTCCTCCTATTTTTCAGACAGTTTCATGTGCCTCCTCTTTTTGACACCTTTTGAAGGTCTTCATATTTTTCACACCTTTTCAGGCTCTTCATGTTTCTCAACACCGTTTCATGCTCCTCCTATGTTAAAGATAGTTACATGCTCCTCATATATTTGAAAACTTTTGAAGCTATTCATATTTTTCACACCTTTTCAGCCTCTTCATGTTTCTCAACCCCACTTCATGCTCCTCCTGTTTTTCACACCGTTTCATGATCCTCATATTTTTGACACCTTTAGAAGCTCTTCATATTTTTCACACCTTTTCAGTCTCTGCATGTTTTTCTACACCACTTCATGCTCCTCCTATTTTTCAGACCGTTTCATGATACTCATATTTTTGACACCTTTTGAAGCTCTTCATATTTTTCACACATTTTCAGGCTCTTCATGCTTTTCAACACCGCTTCATGCTCCTCCTATTTTTCAGACCGTTTCATGCTCCTCCTATTTTTGACACCTTTTGAAGCTCTTCATATATTTCACACTTTTTCTGGCTCTTCATGTTTTTCAACTCCGCTTCGTGCTCCTCATATTTTTCAGACCCTTTCATGCTCCTCATATTTTTGACACCTTTTGAAGCTATTCATATTTTTCACACCTTTTCAGGCTCTTCATGTTTTTCCACACTGCTTTATGCTGCTCCTATTTTTCAGATCTTTTCATGCTCCTCATATTTTTGACACATTTTGAAGCTCTTCATATTTTTCACACCTTTTAATGCTCTTCATGATTTTGAACACCGCTTGATGCTCCTCCTATTATTCAGACCGTTCCATACTCCTCATATTTTTGACACCTTTTAAAGCTCTTCATATTTTTGACACCTTTTGAAGCTCTTCATATTTTTCACACCTTTTCAGGCTCTTCATGTTTTTCAACATCACTTCATGCTCCTCCTATTTTTCAGACCGTTTCATGCTCCTCATGTATTTCACAACTTTTGAAGCTCTTTATATTTTTCACACCTTTTTAGGCTCTTCATATACTTGAACATGGTTTCATGCTCCTCCTATTTTTCAGACTGTTTCATGCTCATCTCATTTTTGACACCTTTTGAAGCTCTTCATATATTTCACACCTTTTGAAGCTCTTCATATTTCTCAAACGTTTTCAGGCTCTTCATGTTTTTCAACACCCCTTCTTGCTCAGCCTATTTTTCAGATCGTTTCATGCTTCTCTCATTTCTGACACCTTTTGAAGCTCTTCATATATTTCACACCTTTTGAAGCTCTTCATATTTCTCAAACGTTTTCAGGCTCTTCATGTTTTTCAACACCCCTTCTTGCTCATCCTATTTTTCAGACCGTTTCATGCTCCTGATATTTTTGACACCTTTTGAAGCTCTTCATATATTTCACACCTTTTCAGGTTCTTCATGTTTTTGAACAACTTTTCATGCTCCTCCTATTTTTCAGACCATTTCATGCTTCTCATATTTTTGACACCTTTTGAATCTCTTCATATTTTTCACATCTTTTCAGGTTCTTCATGTTTTTTAACTTCGCTTCATGCTCCTCGTATTTTTCAGACCGTTTCATCCTCCTCATCTTCTTGACACCTTTTGAAACTCTTCATATTTTTCACACCTTTTCAGGCTTTTCACGTTTTTCAACACCGCTTCATGCTCCTCCTATTTTTCAGTCCAGTTCATGCTCCTCATATTTTTGACACCTTTTGAAGCTCTTCATATTTTTCACACCTTTTCAGGCTCTTCATGTTTTTCAACACTGTTTCATGCTCCTCGTATTTTTCAGCCCGTTTCATGCTCGTCATATTTTGACACCTTTTGAAGTTCTTCATATTTTTCACACCTTTTCAGTCTCTGCATGTTTTTCTACACCACTTCATGCTCCTCCTATTTTTCAGACCGTTTCATGATACTCATATTTTTGACACCTTTTGAAGCTCTTCATATTTTTCACACATTTTCAGGCTCTTCATGCTTTTCAACACCGCTTCATGCTCCTCCTATTTTTCAGACCGTTTCATGCTCCTCCTATTTTTGACACCTTTTGAAGCTCTTCATATATTTCACACTTTTTCTGGCTCTTCATGTTTTTCAACTCCGCTTCGTGCTCCTCATATTTTTCAGACCCTTTCATGCTCCTCATATTTTTGACACCTTTTGAAGCTATTCATATTTTTCACACCTTTTCAGGCTCTTCATGTTTTTCCACACTGCTTTATGCTGCTCCTATTTTTCAGATCTTTTCATGCTCCTCATATTTTTGACACATTTTGAAGCTCTTCATATTTTTCACACCTTTTAATGCTCTTCATGATTTTGAACACCGCTTGATGCTCCTCCTATTATTCAGACCGTTCCATACTCCTCATATTTTTGACACCTTTTAAAGCTCTTCATATTTTTGACACCTTTTGAAGCTCTTCATATTTTTCACACCTTTTCAGGCTCTTCATGTTTTTCAACATCACTTCATGCTCCTCCTATTTTTCAGACCGTTTCATGCTCCTCATGTATTTCACAACTTTTGAAGCTCTTTATATTTTTCACACCTTTTTAGGCTCTTCATATACTTGAACATGGTTTCATGCTCCTCCTATTTTTCAGACTGTTTCATGCTCATCTCATTTTTGACACCTTTTGAAGCTCTTCATATATTTCACACCTTTTGAAGCTCTTCATATTTCTCAAACGTTTTCAGGCTCTTCATGTTTTTCAACACCCCTTCTTGCTCAGCCTATTTTTCAGATCGTTTCATGCTTCTCTCATTTCTGACACCTTTTGAAGCTCTTCATATATTTCACACCTTTTGAAGCTCTTCATATTTCTCAAACGTTTTCAGGCTCTTCATGTTTTTCAACACCCCTTCTTGCTCATCCTATTTTTCAGACCGTTTCATGCTCCTGATATTTTTGACACCTTTTGAAGCTCTTCATATATTTCACACCTTTTCAGGTTCTTCATGTTTTTGAACAACTTTTCATGCTCCTCCTATTTTTCAGACCATTTCATGCTTCTCATATTTTTGACACCTTTTGAATCTCTTCATATTTTTCACATCTTTTCAGGTTCTTCATGTTTTTTAACTTCGCTTCATGCTCCTCGTATTTTTCAGACCGTTTCATCCTCCTCATCTTCTTGACACCTTTTGAAACTCTTCATATTTTTCACACCTTTTCAGGCTTTTCACGTTTTTCAACACCGCTTCATGCTCCTCCTATTTTTCAGTCCAGTTCATGCTCCTCATATTTTTGACACCTTTTGAAGCTCTTCATATTTTTCACACCTTTTCAGGCTCTTCATGTTTTTCAACACTGTTTCATGCTCCTCGTATTTTTCAGCCCGTTTCATGCTCGTCATATTTTGACACCTTTTGAAGTTCTTCATATTTTTCACACCTTTTCAGGCTCTCCATGTTTCTCAACACCGCTTCATGCTCCTCCTATTTTTCAGACCGTTTCATGCTCCTCATATTTTTGACAACTTTTGAAGCTCTTCATATTTTTCACACCTTTTCAGGCTCTCCATGTTTCTCAACACCGCTTCATGCTCCTCCTATTTTTCAGACCGTTTCATGCTCCTCATGTATTTCACACCTTTAGAAGCTCTTCATATTTTTCACACCTTTTCAGGGTCTCCATGTTTCTCAACACCGCTTCATGCTCCTCCTATTTTTCAGACCGCTTCATGCTCGTCATATTTTTCACACCTTTTGAAGCTCTTCATATTTTTCACACCTTTTCATGCTCTTCATATTTTTCAACATCGTTTCAGGCTCCTCCTATTTTTGACATCTTGTGAATCTCTTCGTATTTTTCACACCTTTTAAGGCTCTTCATGTTTTTGAACACTGTTTCATGCTCCTCCTATTTTTCAGACCGTTTCATGCTCCGCCTATTTTTCAGACCGTTTCAACTCATCTCATTTTTGACAGCTTTTGAAATTTTTCATATTTTTCACCACTTTTGAAGCTCTTCATGTTCTTCAACACCGCTTCTTGCTCATCCTATTTTTCAGACCGTTTCATGCTTCTATCATTTCTGACACCTTTTGAAGCTCTTCATATTTTTCACATATTTTGAATCTCTTCATATTTCTCAAACGTTTTCAGGCTCTTCATGTTTTTCAACACCACTTCATGCTCCTCCGATTTTTCAGACCGTTTCATGCTCCTCATCTGTTTCACAGCTTTTGAAGCTCTTCATATTTTTTAAACCTTTTGAAGCTCTTCATATTTTTCACACCTTTTCGGGCTCTTCATGTTTTTCAACACCACTTCATGCTCCTCCTATTTTTCAGAACGTTTCATGCTCCTCATATTTTTGACACCTTTTGAAGCTCTTCATATATTTCACACCTTTTCTGGCTCTTCATGTTTTTCAACACCACTTCATGCTCCTCCTATTTTTCAGACCGTTTCATGCTCCTCATATTTTTGACACCTTTTGAAGCTCTTCATATATTTCCTACATTTTCAGGCTCTTCATGTTTTTCAACAAAGCTTCATGCTCCTCCTATGTTTCAGACCGTTTCATGCACCTCATATTTTTCACACCTTTTGAAGCTCTTCATATTTTTCACACCTTTTAAGGCTCTTCATGTTTTTCAACACCGCTGCATGCTCCTCCTATTTTTCAGATCTTAACATGCTCCTCATATATTTGACACGTTTTTAAGCTCTCATATTTTTCACACCTTTTCAGGCTTTTCATGTTTTTAAACACCGCTTCATGCTCCTCCTCTTTTTCAGACCTTTTCATACTCCTCATATTTTTGACACCTTTTGAAGCTCTTCATATTTTTCACACGTTTTCAGACTGTTCATGTTTTTCAACACCGCTTCATGCGTCTCCTATATTTCAGACCGTTTCATGCTCCTCATATTTTTGACACATTTTGAAGCTCTTCATATTTTTCACACCTTTTCATGCTCTTCATGTTTTTCAACACCGTTTCAGGCTCCTCCTATTTTTGACATCTTGTGAATCTCTTCGTATTTTTCACACCTTTTAAGGCTCTTCCTGTTTTTGAACACTGTTTCATGCTCCTCCTATTTTTCAGACCGTTTCATGCTCCGCCTATTTTTCAGACCGTTTCAACTCATCTCATTTTGACAGCTTTTGAAATTTTTCATATTTTTCACAACTTTTGAAGCTCTTCATGTTTTTCAACACCGCTTCTTGCTCATCCTATTTTTCAGACCGTTTCATGCTTCTATCATTTCTGACACCTTTTGAAGCTCTTCATATATTTCACACATTTTGAATCTCTTCATATTTCTCAAACGTTTTCAGGCTCTTCATGTTTTTCAACACCACTTCATGCTCCTCCGATTTTCCGACCGTTTCATGCTCATTTCACTTTTGACACATTTTGAAGCTCTTCATATTTTCCACACCTTTTGAAGATCTTCATATTTTTCAAACGTTTTCAGGCTCTTCATTTTTTTCAACACCGCTTCTTGCTCCTCCTATTTTTCAGATCGTTTCATGCTCCTCATATTTTTGACACGTTTTGAAGCTCTTCATATTTTTCACACCTTTTCAGGCTCTTCATGTCTTTGAACACCGTTTCTTGCTGCTCCTATTTTTCAGATCGTTTCATGCTCCTCATATTTTTGACAGATTTTGAAGCTCTTCATTTTTTTCACACCTTTTGAAGCTCTTCATATTTTTCACACCTTTTAAGGCTCTTCATGATTTTGAACACCACTTTTTGCTCCTCCTATTATTCAGACCGCTTCATTCTCCTCATTATTTTTGACACCTTTAGAAGCTCTTCATATTTTTGAACACCTTTTGAAGCTCTTCATATTTTTCACACTTTTTCAGGCTCTTCATGTTTTTCCACACCGCTTCATGCTCCTCCTATTTTTCAGACCGTTTCATGCTCCTCATATTTTTGACACATTTTGAAGTTCCTCCTATTTTTCACACCTTTTCAGGCTCTTCATGTTTCTCAACACCGTTTCATGCTCCTCCTATTTTAAAGATAGTTTCATGCTCCTCATATATTTGAAAACTTTTGAAGCTATTCATATTTTTCACACCTTTTCAGCTTCTTCATGTTTCTCAACAGCACTTCATGCTCCTCCTGTTTTTCACACCGTTTCATGATCCTCATATTTTTGACACCTTTAGAAGCTCTTCATATTTTTCACACCTTTTCAGTCTCTTCATGTTTTTCTACACCACTTCATGCTCCTCCTATTTTTCAGACCGTTTCATGCTACTCATATTTTTGACACCTTCTGAAGCTCTTCATATTTTTCACACCTTTTCAGGCTGTTCATGTTTTTCAACACCGCTTCGTGCTCCTCATATTTTTCAGACCCTTTCATGCTCCTCATATTTTTGACACCTTTTGAAGCTCTTCATATTTTTCACACGTTTTCATGCTCTACATGTTTTTCAACACCGCTTCATGCTTCTCCTATTTTTCAGACCGTTTCATGCTCCTCATATTTTTGACACCTTTTGAAGCTCTTCATATTTTTCACACCTTTTCATGCTCTTCATGTTTTTGAACACCGCTTCATGCTCCTCCTATTTTTCAGACCGGTTCATGCTCCTCATATTTTTGACACCTTTTGAAGCTCTTCATATTTTTCACACATTTTGAATCTCTTCATATTTCTCAAACGTTTTCAGGCTCTTCATGTTTTTCAACACCACTTCATGCTCCTCCGATTTTTCAGACCGTTTCATGCTCATTTCACTTTTGACACATTTTGAAGCTCTTCATATTTTCCACACCTTTTGAAGCTCTTCATATTTTTCAAACGTTTTCAGGCTCTTCATTTTTTTCAACACCGCTTCTTGCTCCTCCTATTTTTCAGATCGTTTCATGCTCCTCATATTTTTGACAGATTTTGAAGCTCTTCATTTTTTTCACACCTTTTGAAGCTCTTCATATTTTTCACACCTTTTAAGGCTCTTCATGATTTTGAACACCACTTTTTGCTCCTCCTATTATTCAGATCGCTTCATTCTCCTCATTATTTTTGACACCTTTAGAAGCTCTTCATATTTTTGAACACCTTTTGAAGCTCTTCATATTTTTCACACCTTTTCAGGCTCTTCATATCTTTGAACACCGTTTCTTGCTGCTCCTATTTTTCAGATCGTTTCATGCTCCTCATATTTTTGACAGATTTTGAAGCTCTTCATTTTTTTCACACCTTTTGAAGCTCTTCATATTTATCACACATTTTAAGGCTCTTCATGATTTTGAACACCACTTTTTGCTCCTCCTATTATTCAGACCGCTTCATTCTCCTCATTATTTTTGACACCTTTAGAAGCTCTTCATATTTTTGAACACCTTTTGAAGCTCTTCATATTTTTCACACTTTTTCAGGCTCTTCATGTTTTTCCACACCGCTTCATGCTCCTCCTATTTTTCAGACAGTTTCATGTGCCTCCTCTTTTTGACACCTTTTGAAGGTCTTGATATTTTTCACACCTTTTCAGGCTCTTCATGTTTCTCAACATCGTTTCATGCTCCTCCTATTTTAAAGATAGTTTCATGCTCCTCATATATTTGAAAACTTCTGAAGCTATTCATATTTTTCACACCTTTTCAGCTTCTTCTTGTTTCTCAACAGCATTTCATGCTCCTCCTGTTTTTCACACCGTTTCATGATCCTCATATTTTTGACACCTTTAGAAGCTCTTCATATTTTTCACACCTTTTCAGTCTCTTCATGTTTTTCTACACCACTTCATGCTCCTCCTATTTTTCAGACCGTTTCATGCTACTCATATTTTTGACACCTTCTGAAGCTCTTCATATTTTTCACACCTTTTCAGGCTGTTCATGTTTTTCAACACCGCTTCGTGCTCCTCATATTTTTCAGACCCTTTCATGCTCCTCATATTTTTGACACCTTTTGAAGCTCCTCATATTTTTCACACGTTTTCATGCTCTACATGTTTTTCAACACCGCTTCATGCTCCTCCTATTTTTCAGACCGTTTCATGCTCCTCATATTTTTGACACCTTTTGAAGCTCTTCATATTTTTCACACATTTTGAATCTCTTCGTATTTCTCAAACGTTTTCAGGCTCTTCATGTTTTTCAACACCACTTCATGCTCCTCCGATTTTTCAGACCGTTTCATGCTCATTTCACTTTTGACACATTTTGAAGCTCTTCATATTTTCCACACATTTTGAAGCTCTTCATATTTTTCAAACGTTTTCAGGCTCTTCATTTTTTTCAACACCGCTTCTTGCTCCTCCTATTTTTCAGATCGTTTCATGCTCCTCATATTTTTGACAGATTTTGAAGCTCTTCATTTTTTTCACACCTTTTGAAGCTCTTCATATTTTTCACACCTTTTAAGGCTCTTCATGATTTTGAACACCACTTTTTGCTCCTCCTATTATTTAGACCGCTTCATTCTCCTCATTATTTTTGACACCTTTAGAAGCTCTTCATATTTTTGAACACCTTTTGAAGCTCTTCATATTTTTCACACCTTTTCAGGCTCTTCATATCTTTGAACACCGTTTCTTGCTGCTCCTATTTTTCAGATCGTTTCATGCTCCTCATATTTTTGACAGATTTTGAAGCTCTTCATTTTTTTCACACCTTTTGAAGCTCTTCATATTTATCACACATTTTAAGGCTCTTCATGATTTTGAACACCACTTTTTGCTCCTCCTATTATTCAGACCGCTTCATTCTCCTCATTATTTTCGACACCTTTAGAAGCTCTTCATATTTTTGAACACCTTTTGAAGCTCTTCATATTTTTCACACTTTTTCAGGCTCTTCATGTTTTTCCACACCGCTTCATGCTCCTCCTATTTTTCAGACAGTTTCATGTGCCTCCTCTTTTTGACATCTTTTGAAGGTCTTGATATTTTTCACACCTTTTCAGGCTCTTCATGTTTCTCAACATCGTTTCATGCTCCTCCTATTTTAAAGATAGTTTTATGCTCCTCATATATTTGAAAACTTTTGAAGCTATTCATATTTTTCACACCTTTTCAGCTTCTTCTTGTTTCTCAACAGCATTTCATGCTCCTCCTGTTTTTCACACCGTTTCATGATCCTCATATTTTTGACACCTTTAGAAGCTCTTCATATTTTTCACACCTTTTCAGTCTCTTCATGTTTTTCTACACCACTTCATGCTCCTCCTATTTTTCAGACCGTTTCATGCTACTCATATTTTTGACTCCTTTAGAAGCTCTTCATATTTTTCACACCTTTTCAGGCTGTTCATGTTTTTCAACACCGCTTCGTGCTCCTCATATTTTTCAGACCCTTTCATGCTCCTCATATTTTTGACACCTTTTGAAGCTCTTCATATTTTTCACACATTTTCATGCTCTACATTTTTTCAACACCGCTTCATGCTCCTCCTATTTTTCAGACCGTTTCATGCTCCTCATATTTTTGACACCTTTTGAAGCTCTTCATATTTTTCACACCTTTTCAGGCTCTTCAAGTTTTTCAACACCGCTTGATGCTCTTCCTATTTTTCAGACCGTTTCATGCTCCTCATATTTTTGACATCTTTTGAAGCCTTTCATATTTTTCACACCTTTTCATGTTCTTCATGTTTTTGAACACCACTTCATGCTCCTCCTATTTTTCAGACCGGTTCATGCTCCTCATATTTTTGACAACTTTTGAAGCTCTTCATATTTTTCACACCTTTTCATGTTCTTCATGTTTTTCAACACCGCTTCATGCTTCTCCTATTTTTCAGACCGTTTCATGCTCCTCATATTTTTGACACCTTTTGAGGCTCTTCATATTTTTCACACATTTTCAGGCTCTTCATGTTTTTCAACACCGATTCATGCTCCTCATATATTTGACACCTTTTGAATCTCTTCATATATTTCACACATTTTCAGGTTCTTCATGTTTTTCAACACCACTTCATGCTCGTCCTATTTTTCAGACCGTTTCATACTCATCTCACTTTTGACACATTTTGAAGCTCTTAATATTTTCCACATCTTTTGAAGCCTTTCATATTTTTCACACCTTTTCATGCCCTTCATATCTTTGAACACCGTTTCATGCTGCTCCTATTTTTCAAATAGTTTCATGCTCCTCATATTTTTGACAGATTTTGAAGCTCTTCATTTTTTCACACCTTTTGAAGCTCTTCATATTTTTCACACCTTTTCAGGCTCTTCATGTCTTTGAACACCGTTTCATGCTGCTCCTATTTTTCAGATCGTTTCATGCTCCTCATATTTTTGACAGATTTTGAAGCTCTTCATTTTTTTCACACCTTTTGAAGCTCTTCATATTTTTCACACCTTTTCAGGCTCTTCATGTCTTTGAACACCGTTTCATGCTGCTCCTATTTTTCAAATAGTTTCATGCTCCTCATATTTTTGACAGATTTTGAAGCTCTTCATTTTTTCACACCTTTTGAAGCTCTTCATATTTTTCACACCTTTTCAGGCTCTTCATGTCTTTGAAGACCGTTTCATGCTGCTCCTATTTTTCACACCGTTTCATGATCCTCATATTTTTGACACCTTTAGAAGCTCTTCATATTTTTCACACCTTTTCAGTCTCTTCATGTTTTTCTACACCACTTCATGCTCCTCCTATTTTTCAGACCGTTTCATGATACTCATATTTTTGACACCTTTTGAAGCTCTTCATATTTTTCACACCTTTTCAGGCTCTTCATGCTTTTCAACACCGCTTCATGCTCCTCCTATTTTTCAGACCGTTTCTTGCTCCTCCTATTTTTGACACCTTTTGAAGCTCTTCATATTTTTCACACCTTTTAATGCTCTTCATGATTTTGAACACCGCTTGATGCTCTTCCTATTATTCAGACCGTTCCATACTCCTCATATTTTTGACACCTTTTAAAGCTCTTCATATTTTTGACACCTTTTGAAGCTCTTCATATTTTTCACACCTTTTCAGGCTCTTCATGTTTTTCAACATCACTTCATGCTCCTCCTATTTTTCAGACCGTTTCATGCTCCTCTCATTTCTGACACCTTTTGAAGCTCTTCATATATTTCACACATTTTCAGGCTCTTCATGTTTTTCAACACCACTTCATGCTCCTCCTATTTTTCAGACGGTTTCATGCTCCTCATGTATTTCACAACTTTTGAAGCTCTTTATAATTTTCACACATTTTTAGGCTCTTCATATACTTGAACACGGTTTCATGCTCCTCCTATTTTTCAGACTGTTTCATGCTCATCTCATTTTTGACACCTTTTGAAGCTCTTCATATATTTCACCCCTTTTGAAGCTCTTCATATTTCTCAAACGTTTTCAGGCTCTTCATGTTTTTCAACACCCCTTCTTGCTCATCCTATTTTTCAGACCGTTTCATGCTTCTCTCATTTCTGATACCTTTTGAAGCTCTTCATATATTTCACACCTTTTGAAGGTCTTCATATTTCTCAAACGTTTTCAGGCTCTTCATGTTTTTCAACACCCCTTCTTGCTCATCCTATTTTTCAGACCGTTTCATGCTCCTCATATTTTTGACACCTTTTGAAGCTCTTCATATACTTCACACCTTTTCAGGTTCTTCATGTTTTTGAACACCTTTTCATGCTCCTCCTATTTTTCAGACCGTTTCATGCTTCTCATATTTTTGACACCTTTTGAATCTCTTCATATATTTCACACATTTTCAGGTTCTTCATGTTTTTGAACACCGCTTCATGCTCCTCCTAATTTTCAGACGGTTTCATGCTCCTCATCTATTTCACAGCTTTTGAAGCTCTTCATATTTTTTAAACCTTTTGAAGCTCTTCATATTTTTCACAGCTTTTCAGGCACTTCATGTTTTTGAACATCACTTCATGCTCCTCCTATTTTTCAGAAGGTTTCATGCTCCTCATATTTTTGACACCTTTTGAAGCTCTTCATATATTTCACACCTTTTCTGGCTCTTCATGTTTTTCAACACCACTTCATGCTCCTCCTATTTTTCAGACCGTTTCATGCTCCTCATATTTTTGACACCTTTTGAAGCTCTTCATATATTTCCTACATTTTCAGGCTCTTCATGTTTTTCAACAAAGCTTCATGCTCCTCCTATGTTTCAGACCGTTTCATGCACCTCATATTTTTCACACCTTTTGAAGCAATTCATATTTTTCACACCTTTTCAGGCTCTTCATGTTTTTCAACACCGCTTCATGCTTCTCCTATTTTTCAGACCGTTTCATGCTCCTCATATTTTTCACATCTTTTGTAGCTCTTTATATTTTTCACACCTTTTCAGGCTCTTCATGTTTTTCCACACCGCTTCATGCTGCTCCTATTTTTCAGATCGTTTCATGCTCCTCATATTTTTGACACATTTTGAAGCTCTTCATATTTTTCACACCTTTTAATGCTCTTCATGATTTTGAACACCGCTTGATGCTCCTCCTATTATTCAGACCGTTCCATACTCCTCATATTTTTGACACCTTTTAAAGATCTTCATATTTTTGACACCTTTTGAAGCTCTTCATATTTTTCACACCTTTTCAGGCTCTTCATGTTTTTCAACACCACTTCATGCTCCTCCTATTTTTCAGACCGTTTCATGCTCCTCATGTATTTCACAACTTTTGAAGCTCTTTATATTTTTCACACATTTTTAGGCTCTTCATATACTTGAACACGCTTTCATGCTCCTCCTATTTTTCAGACTGTTTCATGCTCATCTCATTTTTGACACCTTTTGAAGCTCTTCATATATTTCAAACCTTTTGAAGCTCTTCATATTTCTCAAATGTTTTCAGGCTCTTCATGTTTTTCAACACCCCTTCTTGCTCATCCTATTTTTCAGACCGTTTCATGCTTCTCTCATTTCTGACACCTTTTGAAGCTCTTCATATATTTCACACCTTTTGAAGGTCTTCATATTTCTCAAACGTTTTCAGGCTCTTCATGTTTTTCAACACCCCTTCTTGCTCATCCTATTTTTCAGACCGTTTCATGCTCCTCATATTTTTGACACCTTTTGAAGCTCTTCATATACTTCACACCTTTTCAGGTTCTTCATGTTTTTGAACACCTTTTCATGCTCCTCCTATTTTTCAGACCGTTTCATGCTTCTCATATTTTTGACACCTTTTGAATCTCTTCATATTTTTCACATCTTTTCAGGTTCTTCATGTTTTTGAACACCGCTTCATGCTCCTCCTAATTTTCAGACGGTTTCATGCTCCTCATCTATTTCACAGCTTTTGAAGCTCTTCATATTTTTTAAACCTTTTGAAGCTCTTCATATTTTTCACAGCTTTTCAGGCACTTCATGTTTTTGAACATCACTTCATGCTCCTCCTATTTTTCAGAACGTTTCATGCTCCTCATATTTTTGACACCTTTTGAAGCTCTTCATATATTTCACACCTTTTCTGGCTCTTCATGTTTTTCAACACCACTTCATGCTCCTCCTATTTTTCAGACCGTTTCATGCTCCTCATATTTTTGACACCTTTTGAAGCTCTTCATATATTTCCTACATTTTCAGGCTCTTCATGTTTTTCAACAAAGCTTCATGCTCCTCCTATGTTTCAGACCGGTTCATGCACCTCATATTTTTCACACCTTTTGAAGCAATTCATATTTTTCACACCTTTTCAGGCTCTTCATGTTTTTCAACACCGCTTCATGCTTCTCCTATTTTTCAGACCGTTTCATGCTCCTCATATTTTTCACATCTTTTGTAGCTCTTTATATTTTTCACACCTTTTCAGGCTCTTCATGTTTTTCCACACCGCTTCATGCTGCTCCTATTTTTCAGATCGTTTCATGCTCCTCATATTTTTGACACATTTTGAAGCTCTTCATATTTTTCACACCTTTTAATGCTCTTCATGATTTTGAACACCGCTTGATGCTCCTCCTATTATTCAGACCGTTCCATACTCCTCATATTTTTGACACCTTTTAAAGATCTTCATATTTTTGACACCTTTTGAAGCTCTTCATATTTTTCACACCTTTTCAGGCTCTTCATGTTTTTCAACACCACTTCATGCTCCTCCTATTTTTCAGACCGTTTCATGCTCCTCATGTATTTCACAACTTTTGAAGCTCTTTATATTTTTCACACATTTTTAGGCTCTTCATATACTTGAACACGCTTTCATGCTCCTCCTATTTTTCAGACTGTTTCATGCTCATCTCATTTTTGACACCTTTTGAAGCTCTTCATATATTTCAAACCTTTTGAAGCTCTTCATATTTCTCAAATGTTTTCAGGCTCTTCATGTTTTTCAACACCCCTTCTTGCTCATCCTATTTTTCAGACCGTTTCATGCTTCTCTCATTTCTGACACCTTTTGAAGCTCTTCATATATTTCACACCTTTTGAAGGTCTTCATATTTCTCAAACGTTTTCAGGCTCTTCATGTTTTTCAACACCCCTTCTTGCTCATCCTATTTTTCAGACCGTTTCATGCTCCTCATATTTTTGACACCTTTTGAAGCTCTTCATATACTTCACACCTTTTCAGGTTCTTCATGTTTTTGAACACCTTTTCATGCTCCTCCTATTTTTCAGACCGTTTCATGCTTCTCATATTTTTGACACCTTTTGAATCTCTTCATATTTTTCACATCTTTTCAGGTTCTTCATGTTTTTGAACACCGCTTCATGCTCCTCCTAATTTTATGACGGTTTCATGCTCCTCATCTATTTCACAGCTTTTGAAGCTCTTCATATTTTTTAAACCTTTTGAAGCTCTTCATATTTTTCACAGCTTTTCAGGCACTTCATATTTTTGAACATCACTTCATGCTCCTCCTATTTTTCAGAACGTTTCATGCTCCTCATATTTTCGACACCTTTTGAAGCTCTTCATATATTTCACACCTTTTCTGGCTCTTCATGTTTTTCAACACCACTTCATGCTCCTCCTATTTATCAGACCGTTTCATGCTCCTCATATTTTTGACACCTTTTGAAGCTCTTCGTATATTTCCTACATTTTCAGGCTCTTCATGTTTTTCAACAAAGCTTCATGCTCCTCCTATGTTTCAGACCGTTTCATGCACCTCATATTTTTCACACCTTTTGAAGCTCTTCATCTTTTTCACACCTTTTCAGGCTCTTCATGTTTTTCAACACCGCTTCATGCTTCTCCTATTTTTCAGACCGTTTCATGCTCCTCATATTTTTCACATCTTTTGAAGCTCTTCATATTTTTCACACCTTTTCAGGCTCTTCATGTTTTTCAACACCCCTTCTTGCTCATCCTATTTTTCAGACCGTTTCATGCTCCTCATATTTTTTACACCTTTTGAAGTTCTTCATATACTTCACACCTTTTCAGGTTCTTCATGTTTTTGAACACCTTTTCATGCTCCGCCTATTTTTCAGACCATTTCATGCTTCTCATATTTTTGACACCTTTTGAATCTCTTCATATTTTTCACATCTTTTCAGGTTCTTCATGTTTTTCAACTTCGCTTCATGCTCCTCGTATTTTTCAGACCGTTTCATGCTCCTCATCTATTTCACAGCTTTTGAAGCTCTTCATATTTTTTAAACCTTTTGAAGCTCTTCATATTTTTCACAGCTTTTCAGGCACTTCATGTTTTTGAACATCACTTCATGCTCCTCCTATTTTTCAGAACGTTTCATGCTCCTCATATTTTTGACACCTTTTGAAGCTCTTCATATATTTCACACCTTTTCTGGCTCTTCATGTTTTTCAACACCACTTCATTCTCCTCCTATTTTTCAGACCGTTTCATGCTCCTCATATTTTTGACACCTTTTGAAGCTCTTCGTATATTTCCTACATTTTCAGGCTCTTCATGTTTTTCAACAAAGCTTCATGCTCCTCCTATGTTTCAGACCGTTTCATGCACCTCATATTTTTCACACGTTTTGAAGCTCTTCATCTTTTTAACACCTTTTCAGGCTCTTCATGTTTTTCAACACCGCTTCATGCTTCTCCTATTTTTCAGACCGTTTCATGCTCCTCATATTTTTCACATCTTTTGAAGCTCTTCATATTTTTCACACCTTTTCAGGCTCTTCATGTTTTTCCACACCGCTTCATGCTGCTCCTATTTTTCTGACCATTTCTTGCTCCTCATATTTTTGACACATTTTGAAGCTCTTCATATTTTTCACACCTTTTAATGCTCTTCATGGTTTTGAACACCGCTTGATGCTCCTCCTATTATTCAGACCGTTCCATACTCCTCATATTTTTGACACCTTTTAAAGCTCTTCATATTTTTGACACCTTTTGAAGCTCTTCATATTTTTCACACCTTTTCAGGCTCTTCATGCTTTTCAACATCACTTCATGCTCCTCCTATTTTTCAGACCGTTTCATGCTCCTCTCATTTCTGACACCTTTTGAAGCTCTTCATATATTTCACACATTTTCAGGCTCTTCATGTTTTTCAACACCACTTCATGCTCCTCCTATTTTTCAGACCGTTTCATGCTCCTCATGTATTTCACAACTTTTGAAGCTCTTTATATTTTTCACACCTTTTTAGGCTCTTCATATACTTGAACACGGTTTCATGCTCCTCCTATTTTTCAGACTGTTTCATGCTCATCTCATTTTTGACACCTTTTGAAGCTCTTCATATATTTCACACCTTTTGAAGCTCTTCATATTTCTCAAGCGTTTTCAGGGTCTTCATGTTTTTCAACACCCCTTCTTGCTCATCCTATTTTTCAGACCGTTTCATGCTTCTCTCATTTCTGATACCTTTTGAAGCTCTTCATATATTTCACAACTTTTGAAGCTCTTCATATTTCTCAAACGTTTTCAGGCTCTTCATGTTTTTCAACACCCCTTCTTGCTCATCCTATTTTTCAGACCGTTTCATGCTCCTCATATTTTTTACACCTTTTGAAGTTCTTCATATACTTCACACCTTTTCAGGTTCTTCATGTTTTTGAACACCTTTTCATGCTCCTCCTATTTTTCAGACCGTTTCATGCTTCTCATATTTTTGACACCTTTTGAATCTCTTCATATTTTTCACATCTTTTCAGGTTCTTCATGTTTTTCAACTTCGCTTCATGCTCCTCGTATTTTTCAGACCGTTTCATGCTCCTCATCTATTTCACAGCTTTTGAAGCTCTTCATATTTTTTAAACCTTTTGAAGCTCTTCATATTTTTCACAGCTTTTCAGGCACTTCATGTTTTTGAACATCACTTCATGCTCCTACTATTTTTCAGAACGTTTCATGCTCCTCATATTTTTGACACCTTTTGAAGCTCTTCATATATTTCACACCTTTTCTGGCTCTTCATGTTTTTCAACACCACTTCATGCTCCTCCTATGTTTCAGACCGTTTCATGCACCTCATATTTTTCACACCTTTTGAAGCTCTTCATATTTTTCACACCTTTTCAGGCTCTTCATGTTTTTCAACACCGCTTCATGCTTCTCCTATTTTTCAGACCGTTTCATGCTCCTCATATTTTTCACATCTTTTGAAGCTCTTCATATTTTTCACACCTTTTCAGGCTCTTCATGTTTTTCAACACCGCTGCATGCTCCTCCTATTTTTCAGATATTAACATGCTCCTCATATATTTGACACGTTTTGAAGCTCTTCATATTTTTCACACCTTTTCAGGCTTTTCATGTTTTTCAACACCGCTTCATGCTCCTCCTATTTTTCAGACCTTTTCATACTCCTCATATTTTTGACACCTTTTGAAGCTCTTCATATTTTTCACACGTTTTCAGACTGTTCATGTTTTTCAACACCGCTTCATGCGTCTCCTATATTTCAGACCGTTTCATGCTCCTCATATTTTTGACACCTTTTGAAGCTCTTCATATTTTTCACACATTTTCATGCTCTTCATGTTTTTCAACACCGTTTCAGGCTCCTCCTATTTTTGACATATTGTGAATCTCTTCGTATTTTTCACACCTTTTAAGGCTCTTCATGTTTTTGAACACTGTTTCATGCTCCTCCTATTTTTCAGACCGTTTCATGCTCCGCCTATTTTTCAGACCGTTTCAACTCATCTCATTTTTGACAGCTTTTGAAATTTTTCATATTTTTCACAACTTTTGAAGCTCTTCATGTTTTTCAACACCGCTTCTTGCTCATCCTATTTTTCAGACCGTTTCATGCTTCTATCATTTCTGACACCTTTTGAAGCTCTTCATATATTTCACACATTTTGAATCTCTTCATATTTTTCACACCTTTTCAGGCTCTTCATGTTTTTCCACACCGCTTCATGCTGCTCCTATTTTTCAGATCGTTTCATGCTCCTCATATTTTTGACACGTTTTGAAGCTCTTCATATTTTTCACACCTTTTCAGGCTCTTCATGTCTTTGAACACCGTTTCTTGCTGCTCCTATTTTTCAGATCGTTTCATGCTCCTCATATTTTTGACAGATTTTGAAGCTCTTCATTTTTTTCACACCTTTTGAAGCTCTTCATATTTTTCACACCTTTTAAGGCTCTTCATGATTTTGAACACGACTTTATGCTGCTCCTATTATTCAGACCGCTTCATTCTCCTCATTATTTTTGACACCTTTTGAAGCTCTTCATATTTTTAAACACCTTTTGAAGCTCTTCATATTTTTCACACTTTTTCAGGCTCTTCATGTTTTTCCACACCGCTTCATGCTCCTCCTATTTTTCAGACAGTTTCATGTGCCTCCTCTTTTTGACACCTTTTGAAGGTCTTGATATTTTTCACACCTTTTCAGGCTCTTCATGTTTCTCAACACCGTTTCATGCTCCTCCTATTTTACAGATAGTTTCATGCTCCTCATATATTTGAAAACTTTTGAAGCTATTCATATTTTTCACACCTTTTCAGCCTCTTCATGTTTCTCAACAGCACTTCATGCTCCTCCTGTTTTTCACACCGTTTCATGATTCTCATATTTTTGACACCTTTAGAAGCTCTTCAAATTTTTCACACCTTTTCAGGCTCTTCATGTTTTTCAACACCGATTCATGCTCCTCATATATTTGACAACTTTTGAATCTCTTCATATATTTCACACATTTTCAGGTTCTTCATGTTTTTCAACTTCGCTTCATGCTCCTCGTATTTTTCAGACCGTTTCATGCTCCTCATCTATTTCACAGCTTTTGAAGCTCTTCATATTTTTTAAACCTTTTGAAGCTCTTCATATTTTTCACAGCTTTTCAGGCACTTCATGTTTTTGAACATCACTTCATGCTCCTCCTATTTTTCAGAACGTTTCATGCTCCTCATATTTTTGACACCTTTTGAAGCTCTTCATATATTTCACACCTTTTCTGGCTCTTCATGTTTTTCAACACCACTTCATGCTCCTCCTATTTTTCAGACCGTTTCATGCTCCTCATATTTTTGACACCTTTTGAAGCTCTTCGTATATTTCCTACATTTTCAGGCTCTTCATGTTTTTCAACACCACTTCATGCTCCTCCTATTTTTCAGACCGTTTCATGCTCCTCATGTATTTCACAACTTTTGAAGCTCTTTATATTTTTCACACCTTTTTAGGCTCTTCATATACTTGAACACGGTTTCATGCTCCTCCTATTTTTCAGACTGTTTCATGCTCATCTCATTTTTGACACCTTTTGAAGCTCTTCATATATTTCACACCTTTTGAAGCTCTTCATATTTCTCAAGCGTTTTCAGGGTCTTCATGTTTTTCAACACCACTTCTTGCTCATCCTATTTTTCAGACCGTTTCATGCTTCTCTCATTTCTGATACCTTTTGAAGCTCTTCATATATTTCACAACTTTTGAAGCTCTTCATATTTCTCAAACGTTTTCAGGCTCTTCATGTTTTTCAACACCCCTTCTTGCTCATCCTATTTTTCAGACCGTTTCATGCTCCTCATATTTTTTACACCTTTTGAAGTTCTTCATATACTTCACACCTTTTCAGGTTCTTCATGTTTTTGAACACCTTTTCATGCTCCTCCTATTTTTCAGACCGTTTCATGCTTCTCATATTTTTGACACCTTTTGAATCTCTTCATATTTTTCACATCTTTTCAGGTTCTTCATGTTTTTCAACTTCGCTTCATGCTCCTCGTATTTTTCAGACCGTTTCATGCTCCTCATCTATTTCACAGCTTTTGAAGCTCTTCATATTTTTTAAACCTTTTGAAGCTCTTCATATTTTTCACAGCTTTTCAGGCACTTCATGTTTTTGAACATCACTTCATGCTCCTACTATTTTTCAGAACGTTTCATGCTCCTCATATTTTTGACACCTTTTGAAGCTCTTCATATATTTCACACCTTTTCTGGCTCTTCATGTTTTTCAACACCACTTCATGCTCCTCCTATGTTTCAGACCGTTTCATGCACCTCATATTTTTCACACCTTTTGAAGCTCTTCATATTTTTCACACCTTTTCAGGCTCTTCATGTTTTTCAACACCGCTTCATGCTTCTCCTATTTTTCAGACCGTTTCATGCTCCTCATATTTTTCACATCTTTTGAAGCTCTTCATATTTTTCACACCTTTTCAGGCTCTTCATGTTTTTCAACACCGCTGCATGCTCCTCCTATTTTTCAGATATTAACATGCTCCTCATATATTTGACACGTTTTGAAGCTCTTCATATTTTTCACACCTTTTCAGGCTTTTCATGTTTTTCAACACCGCTTCATGCTCCTCCTATTTTTCAGACCTTTTCATACTCCTCATATTTTTGACACCTTTTGAAGCTCTTCATATTTTTCACACGTTTTCAGACTGTTCATGTTTTTCAACACCGCTTCATGCGTCTCCTATATTTCAGACCGTTTCATGCTCCTCATATTTTTGACACCTTTTGAAGCTCTTCATATTTTTCACACATTTTCATGCTCTTCATGTTTTTCAACACCGTTTCAGGCTCCTCCTATTTTTGACATCTTGTGAATCTCTTCGTATTTTTCACACCTTTTAAGGCTCTTCATGTTTTTGAACACTGTTTCATGCTCCTCCTATTTTTCAGACCGTTTCATGCTCCGCCTATTTTTCAGACCGTTTCAACTCATCTCATTTTTGACAGCTTTTGAAATTTTTCATATTTTTCACAACTTTTGAAGCTCTTCATGTTTTTCAACACCGCTTCTTGCTCATCCTATTTTTCAGACCGTTTCATGCTTCTATCATTTCTGACACCTTTTGAAGCTCTTCATATATTTCACACATTTTGAATCTCTTCATATTTTTCACACCTTTTCAGGCTCTTCATGTTTTTCCACACCGCTTCATGCTGCTCCTATTTTTCAGATCGTTTCATGCTCCTCATATTTTTGACACGTTTTGAAGCTCTTCATATTTTTCACACCTTTTCAGGCTCTTCATGTCTTTGAACACCGTTTCTTGCTGCTCCTATTTTTCAGATCGTTTCATGCTCCTCATATTTTTGACAGATTTTGAAGCTCTTCATTTTTTTCACACCTTTTGAAGCTCTTCATATTTTTCACACCTTTTAAGGCTCTTCATGATTTTGAACACGACTTTATGCTGCTCCTATTATTCAGACCGCTTCATTCTCCTCATTATTTTTGACACCTTTTGAAGCTCTTCATATTTTTAAACACCTTTTGAAGCTCTTCATATTTTTCACACTTTTTCAGGCTCTTCATGTTTTTCCACACCGCTTCATGCTCCTCCTATTTTTCAGACAGTTTCATGTGCCTCCTCTTTTTGACACCTTTTGAAGGTCTTGATATTTTTCACACCTTTTCAGGCTCTTCATGTTTCTCAACACCGTTTCATGCTCCTCCTATTTTACAGATAGTTTCATGCTCCTCATATATTTGAAAACTTTTGAAGCTATTCATATTTTTCACACCTTTTCAGCCTCTTCATGTTTCTCAACAGCACTTCATGCTCCTCCTGTTTTTCACACCGTTTCATGATTCTCATATTTTTGACACCTTTAGAAGCTCTTCATATTTTTCACACCTTTTCAGGCTCTTCATGTTTTTCAACACCGATTCATGCTCCTCATATATTTGACAACTTTTGAATCTCTTCATATATTTCACACATTTTCAGGTTCTTCATGTTTTTCAACACCACTTGATGCTGCTCCTATTTTTCAGACCGTTTCATACTCATCTCACTTTTGACACATTTTGAAGCTCTTAATATTTTCCACACCTTTTGAAGCTCTTCATATTTTTCAAACGTTTTCAGGCTCTTAATCTTTTTCAACACCGCTTCTTGCTCCTCCTATTTTTCAGACCGTTTCATGCTCCTGATATTTTTGACACCTTTTGAAGCTCTTCATATTTTTCACACCTTTTCAGGCTCTTCATGTTTTTGAACACCGTTTCATGCTCCTCCTTTTTCTCAGACCGTTTCATGCTCCTCATATTTTTGACACCTTTTGAACCTCTTCATATTTTTCACATCTTTTCAGGCTCTTCATGTTTTTCAAAGCCACTTCATGCTTCTCCTATTTTTCATACCGTTTCATGCTCCTCTCATTTCTGACACCTTTTGAAGCTCTTCATATATTTCACACATTTTCAGGCTCTTCATGTTTTTCAACACCACTTCATGCTCCTCCTATTTTTCTGACCGTTTCATGCTCCTCATGTATTTCACACCGTTTGAAGCTCTTTATATTTTTCACACCTTTTTAGGCTCTTCATGTTTTTGAACACGATTTCAGTCTCCTCCTATTTTTCGCACTGTTTCATGCTCATCTCATTTTTGACACCTTTTGAAGCTCTTCATATTTTTCACACCTTTTGAATCTCTTCATATTTCTCAAACGTTTTCAGGCTCTTCATGTTTTTCAACACCCCTTCTTGCTCATCCTATTTTTCAGATCGTTTCATGCTCCTCATATTTTTGACACGTTTTGAAGCTCTTCATATTTTTCACACCTTTTCAGGCTCTTCATATCTTTGAACACCGTTTCATGCTGCTCCTATTTTTCAAATAGTTTCATGCTCCTCATATTTTTGACAGATTTTGAAGCTCTTCATTTTTTCACACCTTTTGAAGCTCTTCATATTTTTCACACCTTTTCAGGCTCTTCATATCTTTGAACACCGTTTCATGCTGCTCCTATTTTTCAGATCGTTTCATGCTCCTCATATTTTTGACAGATTTTGAAGCTCTTCGTTTTTTTCACACCTTTTGAAGCTCTTCATATTTTTCACACCTTTTAAGGTTCTTCATGATTTTGAACACCACTTTATGCTCCTCCTATTATTCAGACCGTTTCATTCTCCTCATTATTTTTGACACCTTTTGAAGCTCTTCATATTTTTGAACACCTTTTGAAGCTCTTCATATTTTTCACACTTTTTCAGGCTCTTCATGTTTTTCCACACCGCTTCATGATCCTCCTATTTTTCAGACAGTTTCATGTGCCTCCTCTTTTTGACACCTTTTGAAGGTCTTCATATTTTTCACACCTTTTCAGGCTCTTCATGTTTCTCAACACCGTTTCATGCTCCTCGTATTTTAAAGATAGTTACATGCTCCTCATATATTTGAAAACTTTTGAAGCTATTCATATTTTTCACACCTTTTCAGCCTCTTCATGTTTCTCAACCCCACTTCATGCTCCTCCTGTTTTTCACACCGTTTCATGATCCTCATATTTTTGACACCTTTAGAAGCTCTTCATATTTTTCACACCTTTTCAGTCTCTTCATGTTTTTCTACACCACTTCATGCTCCTCCTACTTTTCAGACCGTTTCATGATACTCATATATTTGACACCTTTTGAAGCTCTTCATATTTTTCACACCTTTTCAGGCTCTTCATGCTTTTCAACACCGCTTCATGCTCCTCCTATTTTTCAGACCGTTTCTTGCTCCTCCTATTTTTGACACCTTTTGAAGCTCTTCATATATTTCACACCTTTTCTGGCTCTTCATGTTTTTCAACACCGCTTCGTGCTCCTCGTATTTTTCAGACCCTTTCATGCTCCTCATATTTTTGACACATTTTGAAGCTCTTCATATTTTTCACACCTTTTAATGCTCTTCATGATTTTGAACACCGCTTGATGCTCTTCCTATTATTCAGACCGTTCCATACTCCTCATATTTTTGACACCTTTTAAAGCTCTTCATATTTTTGACACCTTTTGAAGCTCTTCATATTTTTCACACCTTTTCAGGCTCTTCATGTTTTTCAACACCACTTCATGCTCCTCCTATTTTTCAGACCGTTTCATGCTCCTCATGTATTTCACAACTTTTGAAGCTCTTTATATTTTTCACACCTTTTTAGGCTCTTCATATACTTGAACACGGTTTCATGCTCCTCCTATTTTTCAGACTGTTTCATGCTCATCTCATTTTTGACACCTTTTGAAGCTCTTCATATATTTCACACCTTTTGAAGCTCTTCATATTTCTCAAACGTTTTCAGGCTCTTCATGTTTTTCAACACCCCTTCTTGCTCATCCTATTTTTCAGACCGTTTCATGCTCCTCATATTAATAACACCTTTTGAAGCTCTTCATATACTTCACACCTTTTCAGGTTCTTCATGTTTTTGAACACCTTTTCATGCTCCTCCTATTTTTCAGACCGTTTCATGCTTCTCATATTTTTGACACCTTTTGAATCTCTTCATATTTTTCACATCTTTTCAGGTTCTTCATGTTTTTCAACTTCACTTCATGCTCCTCGTATTTTTCAGACCGTTTCATGCTCCTCATCTATTTCACAGCTTTTGAAGCTCTTCATATTTTTTAAATCTTTTGAAGCTCTTCATATTTTTCACAGCTTTTCAGGCACTTCATGTTTTTGAACATCACTTCATGCTCCTCCTATTTTTCAGAACGTTTCCAGCTCCTCATATTTTTGACACCTTTTGAAGCTCTTCATATATTTCACACCTTTTCTGGCTCTTCATGTTTTTCAACACCACTTCATGCTCCTCCTATTTTTCAGACCTTTTCATGCTCCTCATATTTTTGACACCTTTTGAAGCTCTTCTTTTATTTCACACCTTTTCAGACTCTTCATGTTTTCGAAAACCACTTCAAGTTCCTATTTTTGCGACCGTTTCATGCTCTTCATATTTTTGACACCTTTTGAAGCTCTTCATATTTTTCACACCTTTTGAAGCTCTTCATATACTTCACACCTTTTGAAGCTCTTCATATTTTTCACATTTTTGAAGCTCTTCAAATTTTTCACACCTTTTCAGGCTCTTCATGTTTTTCAACACCGCTTCATGCTACTCCTATTTTTGAGACCGATTAATGCTCCTCATGTATTTCACACCTTTTGAAGCTCTTCATATTTTTCACACGTTTTCAGGCTCTTCATGTTTTTCAACACCGCTTCATGCTCCTCCTATTTTTCACACCTTTTGAAGCTCTTCATATTTTTCACACCTTTTCAGGCTCTTCATGTATAGCTCTTCATGCTGCTCCTATTTTTCAGACCGTTTCATGCTTCTCATATTTTTGACACGTTTTGAAGCTCTTCATATTTTTCACACATTTTCAGGCTCTTCAAGTATTTCAACACCACTTCATGCTCCTCCTATTTTTCAGACCGTTTCATGCTCCTCATATTTTTGACACCTTTTGAAGCTCTTCATATTTTTCACACCTTGTCAGGCTGTACATGTTTTTGAACACCTCTTCATGCTCTTCCTATTTTTCAGACCGTTTCATGCTCATGTCAATTTTCACACCTTTTCAGGCTCTTCTTATTTTTCAAACCAGTGCAGCTCTTCATATTTTTCACACTTTTTCAGGCTTTTCATGTTTAGAACACCGCTTCATGATCCTCCTATTTTTCAGACCGTTTCTGCTCCTCATGTATTTCACACCTTTTGAAGCTCTTCATATTTTTCACACCTTTTCAGGCTCTTCATGTTTTTGAACACGATTTCATGCTCCTCCTATTTTTCAGACCGTTTCATGCTCCTCCCATTTTTGACACCTTTGAAGCTCTTCATTATTTTCACAACTTTTCAGGCTCTTCATGTTTTTCAACACCGCTTCATGATCCTCCAATTTTTCAGACCATTTCAAGCTCCTCATATTTTTGACACCTTTTTAATCTCTTCATATATTTTACACCTTTTCAGGCTCTTCATGTTTTTCAACACCACTTCATGCTCCTCCTTTTTCAGACCATTTCATGCTCATCTCATTTGTCACACTTTTTGAAGCTCTTCATATTTTTGACACCTTTTGAGCTCTTCATATTTTTCACACCTTTTGAGGCTCTTCATGTTTTTCAACACCGTTTCATGCTCCTCCTATAATTCAGACGGTTTCATGCTCCTCAAGTCTTTCACTCCTTTTGAAGCTCTTCATATTTTACACACCTTTTCAGGCTCTTCATGATTTTCAACCCCAATTCATGCTCCTCTGATTTTTCAGACCGTTTCATGCTCATCTCATTTTTGACACCTTTTGAAGCTCTTCATATTTTCACAACTTTTGAAGCTGTTCATATTTTTCACACCTTTTCAGGCTCTTCATGTTTTTGAACACGGTTTCATGCTCCTTCTCTTTTTCAGACCGTTTCATGCTCCTCATATTTTTGACACCTTTAAAAGCTCTTCATATTTTTCACACCTTTTCAGGTCCTTTATGTTTGAAGACCGTTTCATGGTCCTCCTATTTTTCAGACCGTTTCATTCTCCTCATATTTTTGACACATTTTGAACCTTTTCATATTTTTCACACGTTTTCAGGCTCTTCATGTTTTTGAACACTGCTTCATGCTCCTCCTAATTTTCAGACCGTTTCATGCTCCTCATGTATTTAACACCTTTTGAAGCTCTTCATATTTTTCTCACCTTTTCAGGCTTTCATGTTTTTGAACACTTTTTCATGCCCCTCCTATTTTTCAGACCGTTTCATGCTCCACATGTATTTCACAGCTTTTGAAGCTCTTCGTATTTTTCACACATTTTCAGGCTCTTCATGTTTTTCAACATGACTTCATGCTCCTCCTATTTTTCAGACCGTTTCATGATCCTCATATTTTTGACACCTTTTGAAATCTTCGTATACTTCACACCTTTTCAGGTTCTTCATTTTTTTGAAAAGAACTTCATGCTCCTTCTATTTCTCAGACCGTTTCATGGTCATCTCATTTTTGACACCTTTTGAAGCTCTTCATATTTTTCACATCTTTTCAGGTTCTTCATGTTTTTCAACTTCGCTTCATGCTCCTCGTATTTTTCAGACCGTTTCATGCTCCTCATCTATTTCACAGCTTTTGAAGCTCTTCATATTTTTTAAACCTTTTGAAGCTCTTCATATTTTTCACAGCTTTTCAGGCACTTCATGTTTTTGAACATCACTTCATGCTCCTCCTATTTTTCAGAACGTTTCATGCTCCTCATATTTTTGACACCTTTTGAAGCTCTTCATATATTTCACACCTTTTCTGGCTCTTCATGTTTTTCAACACCACTTCATGCTCCTCCTATTTTTCAGACCGTTTCATGCTCCTCATATTTTTGACACTTTTTGAAGCTCTTCATATATTTCCTACATTTTCAGGCTCTTCATGTTTTTCAACAAAGCTTCATGCTCCTCCTATGTTTCAGACCGTTTCATGCACCTCATATTTTTCACACCTTTTGAAGCTCTTCATATTTTTCACACCTTTTCAGGCTCTTCATGTTTTTCAACACCGCTTCATGCTTCTCCTATTTTTCAGACCGTTTCATGCTCCTCATATTTTTCACATCTTTTGAAGCTCTTCATATTTTTCACACCTTTTCAGGCTCTTCATGTTTTTCAACACCGCTGCATGCTCCTCCTATTTTTCAGATCTTAACATGCTCCTCATATATTTGACACGTTTTGAAGCTCTTCGTATTTTTCACACCTTTTCAGGCTTTTCATGTTTTTCAACACCGCTTCATGCTTCTCCTATTTTTCAGACCTTTTCATACTCCTCATATTTTTGACACCTTTTGAAGCTCTTCATATTTTTCACACGTTTTCAGACTGTTCATGTTTTTCAACACCGCTTCATGCGTCTCCTATATTTCAGACCGTTTCATGCTGCTCATATTTTTGACACCTTTTGAAGCTCTTCATATTTTTCACACCTTTTCAGTCTCTTCATGTTTTTCAACACCGTATCAGGCTCCTCCTATTTTTGACATCTTGTGAATCTCTTCGTATTTTTCACACCTTTTAAGGCTCTTCATGTTTTTGAACACTGTTTCATGCTCCTCCTATTTTTCAGACCGTTTCATGCTCCGCCTATTTTTCAGACCGTTTGAACTCATCTCATTTTTGACAGCTTTTGAAATTTTTCATATTTTTCACAACTTTTGAAGCTCTTCATGTTTTTCAACACCGCTTCTTGCTCATCCTATTTTTCAGACCGTTTCATGCTTCTATCATTTCTGACACCTTTTGAAGCTCTTCATATATTTCACACATTTTGAATCTCTTCATATTTCTCAAACGTTTTCAGGCTCTTCATGTTTTTCAACACCACTTCATGCTCCTCCGATTTCTCAGACCGTTTCATGCTCATTTCACTTTTGACACCTTTTGAAGCTCTTCATATTTTTCACAACTTTTCAGGCTCTTCATGTTTTTCAACACCACTTCATACTCCTAATATTTTTCAGACCGTTTCATGGTCCCCATATTTTTGACACTTTTTGAAGCTCTTCACATTTTTCACACCATTTCAGTCTCTTCATGTTTTTCAACACCGCTTCATGCTCCTCCATTTTTTCAGACCGTTTCATGCTTCTCATATTTTTCACACTTTTTGAAGCTCTTCATATATTTCACACCTTTTCAGGCTCTTCATGTTTTTGAACACTGTTTCATGCTGCTTCTATTTTTCAGACCGTTTAATGCTCCTCGTAATTTTGACACCTTTTGAAGCTCTTCATATTTTTCCCACCTTTTCAGGCTCTTCATATTTTTCAACACCACTTCATGCTCCTACATTTTTTCAGACCGTTTCATGCTCCTCATATTTTTCACACTTTTTGAAGCTCTTCATATATTTCACACCTTTTCAAGCTCTTCATGTTTTTGAACACTGTTTCATGCTGCTCCTATTTTTCATACCGTTTCATGCTCCTCATATTTTTGACACCTTTTGAAGCTCCCCATATTTTTCACACCTTTTGAAGCTCTTCATATATTTCACACTTATTCAGGCTCTTCATGTTTTTCATCACCACTTCATGCTCTTCCTATTTTTCAGACCTTTTCATGCTCATCTCATTTTTCACACCTTTTGAAGCTCTTCATATTTTTCACACCTTTTGAAGCTCTTCATATTTTTCACACCTTTTGAAGCTCTTCATATTTTTCACAGCTTTTCAGGCTCTTCATGGTTTTGAACCCCGCTTCATGCTCCTCCTATTTTTCAGACCGTTTCATGCTCCTAATGTATTTCACACATTTTGAAGCTCTTTATATTTTTCACATTTTTTAAGGCTCTTCATGTTTTTCAACACCGCTTCATGCTCCTCCTATTTTTCAGACCGTTTCATGCTCCACATATATTTGACATCTTTTGAAGCTCTTCATATATTTCACACCTTTTCAGGCTTTACATGTTTTTCACAACCACTTCATGATCCTCATATTTTTCAGACCATTTCATGCTCCTCATTTTTTGACACCTTTTGAATCTCTTCATATATTTCACACCTTTTCAGGCTCTTCATGTTTTTAAACACCGCTTCATGCTCCTCCTATTTTTCAGACCGTTTCATGCTCCTCATGTATTTCACACCTTTAGAAGCTCTTCATATTTTTCACACGTGTTCAGTCTCTTCATGTTTTTCAACACCACTTCATGCTCCTCCTCTTTTTCAGACTGTTTCATGCTCCTCATGTATTTCACAACTTTTGAAGCTCTTCATATTTTTCACATCTTATCAGGCTCTTCATTTTTTTGAACACCGCTTCATGCTCCTTTTATTTTTCAGTCCGTTTCATGCTCCTCATATTTTTCACACCTTTTGAAGCTCTTCATATTTTTCACACCTTTTCAGGCTCTTCATGTTTTTGAACACCGCTTCATGCTCCTCTTCGTTTTCAGACCGTTTCATGCTCCTCATATTTTTCACACAGTTTCATGCTCCTCGTATTTTTCACACCTGTTGAAGCTCCTCGTATTTTTCACACCTTTTGAAGCTGTTCATATATTTCACACTTTTTCAGGCATTTCATGTTTTTCACAACCGCTTCATGCTCCTCCTATTTTTCAGACCGTTTCATGCTCCTCAATTTTTGAAACGTTTTGAAGCTCTTCATGTATTTCACAACTTTTCAGGCTCTTCATGTTTTTCAACACCGCTTCATGCTCCTCCTATTTTTCAGACCGTTTCATGCTCCTCATATTTTTGAAACGTTTTGAAGCTCTTCATGTATTTCACAACTTTTCAGGCTCTTCATGTTTTTCAACACCACTTCATGCTCCTCCTATTTTTCAGACCGCTTCATGCTCATCTCATTTTTGACACCTTTTGAAGCTGTTCATATTTTTCACACCTTTTCAAGCTCTTCATATTTTTCACACCTTTTCAGGCTCTTCATGTTTTTGAACACCGTTTCATGCTCCTCCTATTTTTCAGGCCGTTTCATGTTCCTCCTATTTTTCAGATCATTTCATGCTCCTCATATTTTTGACACCTTTTGAAGCTCTTCATATATTTCACACCTTTTGAAGCTCTTCATATTTTTCACATCTTTTGAAACTCTTCATATTTTTCAAACGTTTTCAGGCTCTTCATGTTTTTCAACAACATTTCATGTTCCTCCTATTTTTCAGACCGTTTCATGCTCCTTATATGTTTGTCTCCTTTTGAAGCTCTTCATATATTTCACACCTTTTGAAGCTCTTCATATTTTTCACACCTTTTCAGGCTCTTATTGGTTTTCAACAGCGCTTCATGCTCCTCCAGTTTTTCAGACCGCTTCATTATCATCTCATTTTTGACACCTTTTGAAGCTCTTCATATATTTCACACCTTTTCAGGCTCTTCATATTTATGAACTCGACTTCATTCTCCTCCTATTTTTCAGACCGTTTCATGCTGCTCATATTTTTGACACCTTTTGAAGCTGTCATATTTTTCACAAATTTTCAGGCTCTTCCTCTTTTTGAACACCGTTTCATGCTCCTCCTATTTTTCAGACCGTTTCATGCTCCTCATATTTTTGACACCGTTTGAAGCTCTTCATATTTTTCACACCTTTTCAGGCTCTTCATGTTTTTGAACACAGCTTCATGCTCCTTATATTTTTCAGAGAGTTTCATGCTCCTCATGTATTTCACACCTTTTGAAGCTCTCGATATTTTCCACACCTTTTCAGGCTCTTCATATTTTTCCACACCACTTCATGCTTCTCCTATTTTTCAGCCCGTTTCAAACTCCTCATGTATTTCACACCTTTTGAAGCTCTTCATATTTTTCACAACTTTTCCGGCTCTTCATGTTTTTGATCACCGTTTCATGCTCCTCCTATATTTCAGACCGATTCATGGTACTCATAATTTTGACACATTTTGAAGCTCTTCATATTTTTCACACCTTTTCATGCTCTTCATATTTTTGAACACCGCTTCATGCTCCTCCAATTTTTCAGGCCGTTTCATGCTCCTCATAATTTTGACACCTTTTGAAGCTCTTCATATATTTCACACCTTTTCAGGCTTTTCATTTTTTCAACACCACTTCATGCTACTCCTATTTTTCAGACCGTTTCATGCTCATCTCATTTTGACACCTTTTGAAGCTCTTCAAATTTTTCACACCTTTTGAAGCTCTTCATATTTTTCATATTTTTGAAGCTCTTCATATTTTCACACGTTTTCAGGCTCTTCATGTTTTTCAACACCGCTTCGTGCTATTTCTATTTTTCAGAGTGTTTCATGCTCCTCATGTATTTCACACCTTTTGAAGCTCTTCATATTTTTCAAAACTTTTCAGGCTCTTCATGTTTTTCCACACCCCTTCATGCTTCTCCTATTTTTCAGCACGTTTCATGCTCCTCATGTATTTCACACCTTTTGAAGCTCTTCATATTTTTCACACCTTTTCAGGCTCTTCATGTTTTTAATCACCGTTTCATGCTCCTCCTATTTTTCAGACTGTTTCATGCTCAAATCATTTTTGACACATATTGAAGCTCTTCATATATTTCACACCTTTTGAAGGTCTTCATATTTTGCACACCTTTCCAGGCTCTTCATATTTTTCAACACCGCTTCATGCTCCACCTATTTCTCAGACCGTTTCCTGCTCCTCATATTTTTCGACCATTTCATGCTCATCTAATTTTTGACAACTGTTGAAGCTCTTCATATTTTTCACACCTTCTGAAGCTCTTCATATTTTTCACACTTTTTCAGGCTCTTCATGTTTTTGAACAGAGTTTCATGCTCCTCCTATTATTCAGACAGTTTCATGCTCCTGATATTTTTGACATGTTTTGAAGCTCTTCATATTTTTCACAACTTTTCAGGCTCTTCATGTTTTTGAACAGAGTTTCATGCTCCTCCTATTTTTCAGACCGTTTCATGCTCCTCATGATTTTGACACCGTTGAAGCTCTTCATATTTTTCACACCTTTTCAGGCTTCTCATGTATTTGAACACCGCTTCATGATCCTCATATTTTTCAGATCGTTTCATGCTCCTCATATTTTTGACACCTTTTGACGCTCTTCATATTTTTCACACCTTTTCAGGCTCTTCATGTTTTTGAACACCACTTCATGCTCCTCTTATATTTCAGACCGTTTCATGCTCCTCATATTTTTGACACATTTTGAAGCTCTTCATATATTTCACACCTTTTCACACTCTTCACGATTTCCAACACCGCTTCATGCTCCTCATATTTTTCAGACCGTTTCATGCTCATCACATTTTTGTCACCTTTTGAAGCTCTTCATATTTTTCACACCTTTTCAGGCTCTTCATGTTTTTGAACACCGCTTCATGCTCCTCCTTTTTTTCAGATCGTTTCATGCACCTCATGTATTTCACACCTTTTGAAGCTCTTCATATTTCTCAAACGTTTTCAGGCTCTTCATGTTTTTCTACACCCCTTCTTGCTCATCCTATTTTTCAGACCGTTTCATGCTTCTCTCATTTCTGACACATTTTGAAGCTCTTCATACATTTCACACATTTTCAGGATCTTCATGTTTTTCAACACCACTTCATGCTCCTCCTATTTTTCAGACCGTTTCATACTCATCTCAATTTTGACACATTTTGAAGCTCTTCATATTTTCCACACTTTTGAAGCTCTTCATATATTTCAAACGTTTTCAGGCTCTTAATCTTTTTCAACACCGCTTCTTGCTCCTCTTCGTTTTCAGACCGTTTCATGCTCCTCATATATTTCACATCTTTTGTAGCTCTTCATATTTTTCACACCTTTTCAGGCTCTTCATGTTTTTCAACACCGTTTCATTCTGTTCCTATTTTTCAGACAATTTCATGCTCCTCATATTTTTGACACCTTTTGAAGCTCCTCATATTTTTCACACCTTTTGAAGCTCTTCATATATTTCACACTTTTTCAGGCTCTTCATGTTTTTCAACACCACTTCATGCTCCTCCTATTTTTCAGTCCGTTTCATGCTCATCTAATTTTTGACAGCTTTTAAAGCTCATCATATTTTTCACACCTTTTGAAGCTCTTCATATATTTCACACCTTTTGAAGCTCTTCATGTTTTTGAACATTGCTTCATGTTCCTCCTATTTTTCAGACCGTTTCATGCTCCTCATATTTTTGACACCTTTTGAAGCTCTTCATGTATTTCACAACTTTTCAGGCTCTTCATGTTTTTCAACACCGCTTCATGCTCCTCCAATTTTCAGACCGTTTCATGCTCCTCATATTTTTGACACCTTTTGAATCTCTTCATATATTTCACACGTTTTCAGGCCCTTCATGTTTTTGAACACCGTTTTATGTTCCTCCTATTTTTCAGACCTTTTCATGCTCCTCATAATTTGACACCTTTTGAAGCTCTTCATATTTTTCACACATTATCAGTCTCTTCATTTTTTTGAACACCGCTTCATGCTCCTCCTATTTTTCAGACCGTTTCAGCTTCCTCATATTTTTGACACCTTTTGAAGCTCTTCATATTTTTCACACCTTTTCAGGCTCTTCATTTTTTTGAACACCGTTTCATGCTCGTCCTATTTTTCAGACTGTTTCATGCTCCTCACATTTTTCACACCTTTTGAAGCTCTTCATATTTTTCACACCTTTTCAGGCTCTTCATGTTTTTGAACACCGTTTCATGCTCCTCCTATTTTTCAGACCGTTTCATGCTCCTCATATTTTTCACACCTGTTGAAGCTCCTCGTATTTTTCACACCTTTTGAAGCTCTTCATATATTTCACACTTTTTCAGGCGTTTCATGTTTTTCACAACCACTACATGCTCCTCCTATTTTTCGGACCATTTCATGCTCCTCATATTTTTGAGACCTTTTGAAGCTCTTCATGTATTTCACAACTTTTCAGGCTCTTTATGTTTTTCAACACCGCTTTATGCTCCTCCAATTTTCAGACCGTTTCATGCTCCTTATATTTTTGACAACTTTTGAATCTTGTCATATTTTTCACACTTTTTCACGCTCATCATGTTTTTCAACACCGCTTCATGCTCCTCCTAATTTTCAGAACGTTTCATGCTCCTCCTATTTTTGCCACCTTTTGAATCTCTTCATATATTTCACACCTTTTCAGGCTCTTCATGTTTTTCACAACCGCTTCATGATCCTCATATTTTTCAGACCTTTTCATGCTCCTCATATTTTTGACACCTTTTGAATCTCTTCATATATTTCACACCTTTTCAGGCTCTTCATGTTTTTGAACACCGCTTCATGCTCCTCCTATTTTTCAGACCGTTTCATGCTCCTCATGTATTTCACACATTTGAAGCTCTTCATATATTTCACACTTTTTCAGGTTCTTCATGTTTTTCAACAACGCTTCATGCTCCTCCTATTTTTCAGACCCTTTCATGGTCCCCATATTTTTGACACCTTTTGAAGCTCTTCATATTTTTCACACCTTTTTATATTCTTCATATTTTTCACAGCTTTTCAGGCTCTTCATGTTTTTGAACACCGCTTCATGCTCCTCCTATTTTTCAGACCGTTTCATCCTCCTCATCTTTTTGACACCTTTTGAAGCTCTTCATATATTTCACACTTTTTCAGGTTCTTCATGTTTTTCAACAACGCTTCATGCTCCTCCTATTTTTTAGCCCGTTTCATCCTCCTCGTCTTTTTGACACCTTTTGAAGCTCTTCATATATTTCACACCTTGTCAGGCTCTTCATGTTTTTGAACACCGCTTCATGCTCCACATATTTTTAAGACCGTTTCATGCTCCTCATATTTTTCACACATTTTCAGGCTCTTCATGTTTTTGAACACCATTTCATGCTTCTCATATTTATGACACCTTTTGAAGCTCTTCATGTATTTCACTCCTCTTCAGGCTCTTCGTGGTTTTCAAGACCATTACATGCTCCTCCTATTTTTCAGACCATTTCATGCTCCTCATATTTTTGACACGTTTTGAAGCTCTTCATATTTTTCAAACCTTTTCAGGCTCTCCATGATTTTCAGCACCATTTGATGCTCCTCCTATTTTCAGACTGTTTCATGCTCCTAATATTTTTCACACCTTTTCAGGCTATTCATTTTTTTCAACTCCACTTCATGCTCCTCCTATCTTTCAGACCGTTTCATGCTCACCTCTTTTTTGACAGCTTTTGAAGCTTTTCATATTTTTCACACCTTTTGAAGCGCTTCATTTTTTGCACACCTTTTAAGGTTCTTCATGTTTTTGAACATTGCTTCATGCTCCTCCTATTTTTCAGACCGTTTCATGCTCTCTCATTTCTGAGACCTTTTGAAGCTCTTCATATATTTCACACCTTTTCAGGCTCTTCATGTTTTTCAACACCGCTTCATGCTCATCCTATTTTTCAGACCGTTTCATGCTCCTCTCATTTCTGACACCTTTTGAAGCTCTTCATATTTTTCACACCGATTCAAGCTCTTCATATTTTTCAAACGTTTTCAGGCTCTTCATGTTTTTGAACACCGCTTCTTGCTCCTCTTATTTTTCAGACCGTTTCATACTCGTCATATTTTTTACACCTTTTGAAGCTCTTCATAATTTTCACCCCTTTTCAGGCTCTTCATGTTTTTCAACACCGCTTCATGCTCCTCCTATTTTTCAGACCGTTGCATGCTTCTCATAATGTTGACACATTTTGAAGCTCTTCATATACTTCACACCTTTTCAGGCTCTTCATATTTTTCAACACCGTTTTAAGCTCGTCCCATTTTCTAGACCGTTGCATGCTTCTCATAATTTTGACACATTTTGAAGCTCTTTATATACTTCACACCTTCAGGCTCTTCATATTTTTCAACACCGTTTTAAGCTCGTCCCATTTTCTAGACCGTTGCATGCTTCTCATAATTTTGACACATTTTGAAGCTCTTCATATACTTCACACCTTTTCAGACTCTTCATGTTTTTAAACACCGCTTCATGCTCCTGCTGTTTTTCAGACCGTTTCATGCTCCTCATATTTTTCACACTTTTTGAAGCTCTTCATATATTTCACACCTTTTCAAGCTCTTCATGTTTTTGAACACTGTTTCATGCTGCTCCTATTTTTCATACCGTTTCATGCTCCTCATATTTTTGACACCTTTTGAAGCTCCCCATATTTTTCACACCTTTTGAAGCTCTTCATATATTTCACACTTATTCAGGCTCTTCATGTTTTTCATCACCACTTCATGCTCTTCCTATTTTTCAGACCTTTTCATGCTCATCTCATTTTTCACACCTTTTGAAGCTCTTCATATTTTTCACACCTTTTGAAGCTCTTCATATTTTTCACACCTTTTGAAGCTCTTCATATTTTTCACAGCTTTTCAGGCTCTTCATGGTTTTGAACCCCGCTTCATGCTCCTCCTATTTTTCAGACCGTTTCATGCTCCTAATGTATTTCACACATTTTGAAGCTCTTTATATTTTTCACATTTTTTAAGGCTCTTCATGTTTTTCAACACCGCTTCATGCTCCTCCTATTTTTCAGACCGTTTCATGCTCCACATATATTTGACATCTTTTGAAGCTCTTCATATATTTCACACCTTTTCAGGCTTTACATGTTTTTCACAACCACTTCATGATCCTCATATTTTTCAGACCATTTCATGCTCCTCATTTTTTGACACCTTTTGAATCTCTTCATATATTTCACACCTTTTCAGGCTCTTCATGTTTTTAAACACCGCTTCATGCTCCTCCTATTTTTCAGACCGTTTCATGCTCCTCATGTATTTCACACCTTTAGAAGCTCTTCATATTTTTCACACGTGTTCAGTCTCTTCATGTTTTTCAACACCACTTCATGCTCCTCCTCTTTTTCAGACTGTTTCATGCTCCTCATGTATTTCACAACTTTTGAAGCTCTTCATATTTTTCACATCTTATCAGGCTCTTCATTTTTTTGAACACCGCTTCATGCTCCTTTTATTTTTCAGTCCGTTTCATGCTCCTCATATTTTTCACACCTTTTGAAGCTCTTCATATTTTTCACACCTTTTCAGGCTCTTCATGTTTTTGAACACCGCTTCATGCTCCTCTTCGTTTTCAGACCGTTTCATGCTCCTCATATTTTTCACACAGTTTCATGCTCCTCGTATTTTTCACACCTGTTGAAGCTCCTCGTATTTTTCACACCTTTTGAAGCTGTTCATATATTTCACACTTTTTCAGGCATTTCATGTTTTTCACAACCGCTTCATGCTCCTCCTATTTTTCAGACCGTTTCATGCTCCTCAATTTTTGAAACGTTTTGAAGCTCTTCATG